>NC_133649.1:124623037-125322249 GCF_009905375.1 Apium graveolens | reverse complement strand
ATAAAGTCTGATAACACAGAACAAGTCTAAGCAGATTTAGAGAAGGAACCTGAAACCATTCCAAGTTCATTTACCAATCTTGTAAAAGTAGCTTCACATAATGGTTTTGTGAAGATATCTGCCAACTGTTGATTTGTGGGAACAAAATGCAATTCCACTGTACCTTCATCCACATGTTCCCTGATGAAGTGGTACCTGATGCTGATGTGCTTTGTCATTGAGTGTTGAACTGGATTACCTGTCATAGCAATAACACTTTGATTATCACAGTAAATAGGGATTTTGAAATATTTTAACCCATAATCCAGTAACTGATTCTTCATCCAAAGAATCTGTGCACAACAGCTTCCTGCAGCAATATACCCTGCTTCTGCAGTTGATGTGGAAATTGACTTTTGTTTCTTGCTGTACCAAGAAACCAATCTGCCTCCAAGAAATTGGCAGCTTCCACTTGTGCTTTTCCTGTCAATTTTGCAACTTGCAAAATCTGCATCTGAGTAACCTATTAGTTTAAAATCTGATTCTCTAGGATACCATAATCTCAGAGCAGCTGTTCCTTTAAGATACTTAAAGATTCTTTTTACAGCTGTTAAGTGAGGTTCTCTTGGATCTGCTTGAAATCTTGCACAAAGACAGGTAGCATACATGATATCAGGTCTACTAGCAGTTAGATAGAGTAGAGAGCCAATCATACCTCTGTAGTCAGTAATATCTACTGATTTACCGGTATCCTTATCCAGTTTTGTTACAGTGGCCATTGGAGTGGATGCACTTGAACAATCTTGCATTCCAAATTTCTTTAGCAAGTTTCTGGTGTAGTTGGTTTGACAAATAAAAGTGCCTTCCTCATTCTGCTTGACTTGAAGGCCCAGAAAATAGCTAAGTCCCCCCATCATACTCATCTGATATCTTGACTGCATAAGTTTGGCAAACTTCTTGCAAAGTTTGTCATTTGTAGATCCAAAAATGATATCATCAACATAAATATGGACCAGAAGTAAGTCCTTTCCATGGTTGAGGTAGAACAGTGTTTTGTCTATTGTCCCTCTGTTGAATCCACTTTCCAGAAGAAACTGAGCTAAATTCTCATACCATGCTCTAGGAGCTTGCTTAAGTCCATAAAGTGCTTTGTCAAGTCTGTAGACATAATCTGGATGTTTGGTATCTACAAAACCTGGAGGTTGTTCAACATATACCTCTTCCTCCAATTCTCCATTGAGAAAAGCACTTTTCACATCCATTTGAAAGACAGTAAACTTTTTGTGAGCAGCATAAGCCAAAAATATCCTTATGGCTTCTAACCTAGCAACTGGTGCAAATGTTTCATCATAATCAATTCCCTCATGTTGAGAATATCCTTTTGCAACCAGCCTTGCCTTATTCCTTGTAATTATGCCATCACTGTCAGTTTGTTTCTGAATACCCACTTTGTACCAACAACAGATCTATTCTTTGGTCTTGGTACTAGGGTCCAGACTTTGTTTCTTTCAAATTCATTCAACTCTTCCTGCATTGCTTGCACCCAATCAGCATCTTGAAGAGCTTCTTCCACTTTCTTTGGCTCAGTCTGAGAGAGAAAAGAATTGTAAAGACACTCATTTGAAATACCTGTTCTAGTTCTGACACCTGCATCAGGATTTCCAATTATCAAATCAGGTGTATGTGATTTTGTCCACTTCCATGCAGATGGAAGGTTTTCTCTAGAACCGGATGCTCCCCCATGATCCATGCTATCTTCATTTTCATTTTCTGATGCTCCCCCTGAAACTATGCTTTCTGAGTTGGATTCTTCAGTATTTAGATTTTCAGTACTATCAGAACTTGGCTTATCAGAACTTGACGAATCAGAACTTGAAGAGCCAGATGCTTGTTCGAATGTTTCTTGAGTTGTGGTAGGATTTTGAGTATGCTCCCCCTGCATAGGAACATCTTCATTTAACGTAGTCACCACAGTTTCAATAACATCAGAGTTTAATCCATCAGAGTTTGCAGTATCAGGACTTAGACTGTCAGGATTTTCAGTATCAGAATATGAGTCTTCATTTCAAATCTCAGCTAATCATGGTCAACGAAATCTTTAAGACCAGTGATCTTCTTGTCATCAAAAGAGACATTGATAGATTCCATGACCACTTTTGTTCTCAAATTATAGACTCTGAAGGCTTTTGTGGAAAGTGGATATCCAACAAAGATTCCTTCATCAGCTTTTAGATCAAACTTTGATAGCTGTTCAGGATGAGTCCTTGAGAACAAAACACTTGCATCCAAATACATGAAAATATTTCAGATTTGGCTTCTTTTTCTTCACCATCTCATATGGTGTTTTTCCATGCTTGTTAATGAGTGTTGCATTTTGAGTAAAACAAGCAGTTTGCACAGCTTCAGCCCAGAAATAGGTTGGAAGCTTTGCTTCTTCAAGCATTGTACGTGCAGCTTCAACAAGAGTTCTATTCTTCCTTTCAACAACTCCATTTTACTGTGGAGTTCCAGGAGCAGAAAATTCCTGCTTTATTCCATGGCTTTTGCAGAACTCTTCCATTATCAAATTCTTGAACTCAGTGCCATTATCACTCCTTAAAATTTTCACAGAATCTTTGACCATTTTATCCAGCTGTTTGACATGATCAATCAAGATAGATGCAGTTTCACTTTTTGTGTGCAAGAAATACACCCATGTGTATCTGGTGAACTCATCCACTAGGACCAACGCATACTTCTTCTTTGCAATAGACATGACATTTACTGGACCAAATAGATCAACATGTATGAGATGATAAGGCTCAAGAATTGATGAATTCAGTCTTGCTCTTGAATGAAGATTTTCTTTGTTTGGCTTTCTGACATGAATCACAAAGACCATCAGGAGCAAATACTGTGTTTGGCAATCCTCTCACAAGATCTTTCTTGACAAGTTCATTTATATTGTTGAAATTTAAATGAGAGAGTTTCTTATGCCAATTGCAGCTTTTTTCAATTGATGCTCTACTTAACGGACAGATTGCAGAGCCATCAGTACTTGTTGAAAGCTTAGCTTCATAAATGTTACCACGTCTGTATCCTTTCAGAACAACTTTGCCTTTAGATTTACTCACAACGTCACAGTGTTCTTCAAAGAAATCAACATGATAACCTCTGTCACAGATTTGACTTATACTCAGTAGGTTGTGTTTAAGTCTGAGACCAGAGCTACTTTTTTAATGATGACATTCCCAAGATTGATATTGCCATATCCCAATGTTTTTCCAATGTTGCCATCTCCATAAGAAACACTTGGGCCAGCTTTCTCCACAAAGTCTGATAGCAGGGCCTTATTTCCAGTCATATGTCCTGAACATCCACTGTCCAGAACTAGAATATTTTTCCTGTTGCCCTGCAATCACAAATACCACTAATTATTAGTTTTAAGGACCCAGACTTGCTTGGATCCTTTGGCCTTATTAAGTTTGTTAACATTTGCAGCGGATTTAGCATCAGAGTTTATGTTAACATTTTTCTTATCAGAATTTACATTATCAGACTTTGAATCAGAATTTACACTAGAAGGAACAATGGAAACTTTCTTCAAAGAAGGTTTTATTTGATAATAATCATAGTACAAACTATGATATTCCTTACAAGTATAAATGGAATGCCATAAACTACCACAATGAAAACAAGGATTTTGTGGTTTGTATCTAACTAACTGACTCTTAACTCCTGATTTTGAAGGTAAGGAGTTAATATTCTTATTTTTCCTGCAAAAAAGCCAGATGGTTAGAACTTCCGCAGTTATGACATGTTTTCCTAGGAGCATCAGGAACAGGTTTATAATCATTGCTTTTATTCACACCTTCCTTTCCATTCCTATTTTTCCTAGGTGATTTTACCTTGTTTGCATTCTTGACATCTTTCAGCTTATGCTTAAGCTGCTTCTTTGTCATTAAGCCTATGTTTACTTCAGCTGTCTTTTCCTGTTTTAGTTTGTCAGAAGTTAATTCCTCTTTAACTTCTGATTTCTCATTATCAGACTTTACAGTTACAAACTTAACAGGTTTTAACTTTGGCTTTTGCTTAACAACAGACTTAATTTCTTCAGTTCCTTTATCATTCTTATTCTCTCCATAACCTAAGCCCTCTTTCCAATTTTCACTACTTAGCAAATTTTGAGTTGTTCTGCCAGAGTTAGTCCAAGTCCTGATTATCTCTCTTTCCTTTTCTAACTCAGTTTTTAGAGATTCATTCATTTTTAGCACTTCATCCCTAACATAAAAGCATCATCTCTATCCTTCTGAGTTTGATGGAATATAACTAACTCTTTTTCTAAGAAATCATTTCTTCTTTCTTAAAGCAAGATTTTCAGAAGTTAATCTTTCACATGTTAAAGTTTGATCTCTATAACTAACAAACATGGTTTTAAGATATCTTCTCAACTCATTTATATCATCAGTATGAAAAGCATAAGTAGTCTGAGGTACCTTTGTTTCAGCAGCTTCAGAACTGCTCTCAGCACTTTCTTTATCAGCATTTGCCATCAATGCATAATTCTCCTCACTTTCAGAGTCTGAAGTGTCTGTCCAGCTTTTCTTCTTTGTGACAAGAGCCTTGCCTCTGTCACCCTTTACCTTCTTGCAGTCAGGAGATATGTGGCCTTTCTCACCACAGTTATAGCATTTAACATTGGTGTAATCTCCTCTGTCAGACTTTCCTCCTCTGCCTTCAGATCTTCTGAAATTCTTCTTATCAGAACTTATGCTTTTTCTGGAAAACTTCTTTCCCTTCCTGAACTTCCTGTATGCAATCTTGGTGATTCCTTTCACCATAAGAGCACACAGCTTCATCATCTCCTCATCAGCATCGGTCTCAGGCAAGCTTTCAGAATCTGAGTTATCATCACTCTCGGAACTTGATGACTCAGTATCAGACTTTATGAAAAGAGCTTTACCCTTGTCTTTCTTTGAGGAAGCTGCCTTGGGGAATTCTTCTTCAGCCTTAAGAGCGACTGTCCTTGACTTTCCTTCTTTCCTCTTGCTTCTTTGTTCCATCTCCAGCTCATGAGTCTTGAGCATTCCATAGATTTCGTCAAGAGTTGTTTCATCAAGATTGTAGTTATCTCTTATTGTCGTTGCCTTCAAATCCCAGCTTTCAGGAAGAGCTAACAGGAACTTAAGGTTTGAATCTTCAAGATCATACTCTTTATCAACCAATGACAAATCATTCAAAAGTTTGACAAATCTATCATATAAATCATTCAATGACTCATTAGTCTTTGAGTCAAAGTGTTCATACTCTTGAGTGAGTATTGTCTTCCTGTTCTTCTTAATTGTGTCAGTTCCCTGACACCTTGTTTCCAGAGCATCCCATATCTCCTTAGCAGTCTTGCAGTTGATTACCCTGTTTGACATTACATTATCAATGGCACTATGCAGTAAGTGTCATACCTTAGCATCCTTAGCAATTGATGCTATGTCTTCAGCAGTATAATCACTCTTCTCCTTTGGTACGGTCATTGCTGCTTCACCTGCAACTTCCATATGGGATATTTAGATGGTCTCAGTATGGGGACTCTGATGGTCTCATACCGACTCTGAATTAGTGTCTTTGGTGGTTCCTCAGTTGTGGTAGGCTTAGTTGGAGTTTCTGTGTCCGACATGATTGTGTTTGGATCTTTAACTGTATGTAAGTTAACAGATAGGCTCTGATACCAATTGTTAGGTCACACACACACTGTAGAGGGGGTGAATACAGTGTATAGTACACTCAAATCGAACTTTAAGATCTTAAGTAACAGAAAACAAACTTTATTGAAACAATAAACTCTGTTACAGTATGGAACTGTTACCTCTCAGTGATGAACAAATATCACGAGAGCTGCTAGGGTTACAAAGAATAATAACTTCGATAATGATAACACTTATAGTGTAAACCCTATGCCTGTGTTTATATACTACACAGTTACAAGATAATCGCTAATTGATATGGAATATAATTCTGCTTCCTAAAATATATCAATCAGATATCTTTTCTTCCAAGTATTCCATTCTTCACGGAATTCCTTCTTCATGCATATCTCTTCTTATGTTTATCTCGATCTTCTTTCCTTTAATCAGCTACTGTCCTTATCTGATTGTCCTTCAGCACTTAAGTTCTGATATCTATCTTCTGATGATTATCTCCTGATAATATAAGTACTGATATCCTTAAGTCCTGACTTCCAGTATAAGTACTGATCAACAGTTAAGTACTGATTTATCCTGTTCACGTAAGATCTGAAAGCTAAACATAAAACATATTAGCCATGACATTATCAAATATATCTAACATCCTCAACAACTTCACAATAAATTATGGGTGATTCCAGCATGGCAAAACTTAACTTGCAGTTCTTCACGAAGTCCGTCATCTTGTGATAGCCCTCTGATTGCTGAATACCCTTATTGACCAAAGCAGTGAAGTTGTTCTTCTCATAGATGAACCCAGTCTGTGATATGATCTTTACTACGGGTGCCATTGTTAGAGAAGAAAAGCTTAAGAGAAAGAGGATTTTTGCTTGAGAGAGAATGAAATAAACACAGTTGAATTTGAGAATGATAAAAGAAAATGATTAGAATGAAATAAGCTTTTATACTTTGCACAAAAACAACGGATAAAAATAATAAAGAGAAGTAAATTATCCAATAGAAATTGCCTAAATTAGCCGTTTTAAAATAAACTGTAAAAATTCCACCCATTATCCGTCGTGTAATGCTTACAAACTGTA
The DNA here is from genome assembly GCF_009905375.1 of Apium graveolens. Classification (NCBI taxonomy): domain Eukaryota; kingdom Viridiplantae; phylum Streptophyta; class Magnoliopsida; order Apiales; family Apiaceae; genus Apium; species Apium graveolens. Next base: position 125,315,513 of record NC_133649.1, on the reverse strand, counting down.
AGTATACTCGATGGATAATGTTCAGGGAATTAACGGTTAAGATTTAGACACTTCGACGGATAAGGATAATTGTTATCCGTCGAGTTTTAAAAGATTCCAGAAAAATAATTGATTTTATTATTTACAATTTGTATATCGATGGATGACTCAACCCGATAGATAATGGTCATCCGTCGAGATGCAAATTTTGACTTAGCCAAAATTTCATTCAAGACTAAAAAACAGCTAAATTTCTGGCTAATTTTCAACTTGCAAAATAATTCAGATAAATTCAAGAGTAATTAAGCATACCTAACTCACTTACCAACCTAGAAAAGGTGGATTCATCCAGTGGCTTGGTAAAAATATCTGCAAGTTGCTTCTCACTTGGAACAAAATGTAACTCTATAGTACCATTCATTACATGTTCCCTTATGAAATGGTATTTGATGTCTATGTGCTTTGTCCTTGAATGTTGCACTGGATTTTCAGTGATGGCAATTGCACTTGTGTTGTCACAGAAAATAGGAATCCTTTCAACTTAGAAACCATAGTCTAGCAATTGATTTTTCATCCATAAAATCTGTGCATAGCAACTGCCAGCAGCAATATATTCAGCTTCAGCTGTAGAAGTAGAAACTGAATTTTGCTTTTTACTGAACCAGGACACAAGCTTATTTCCTACAAATTGACAGGTTCCTGTTGTGCTCTTTCTATCAATTCTGCAACCTGCATAATCTGCATCTGAATAACCAGTTAGATCAGAACCAGAATCTCTAGGATACCAAATGCCAAGTTTTGGTGTTCCTTTGAGATATCTGAAAATTCTCTTAATAGCTATCAAGTGAGACTCTCTAGGATCAGCCTGAAATCTAGCACACAAACATGTAGCAAACATTATGTCTAGCCTACTAGCTGCTATGTATAGAAGTGAGCCAAACATGCCTCTATAGCTTGAAATATCCACATATTTTTCAGTAGTGTTTAGTTCAAGCTTAGTTGCAGTAGCCATGGGAGTTTTTGCAGATGTGCAGTCCATTAGATCAAACTTCTTTAAAAGATCAAAAATATATTTAGTTTGACTAATGAATATTCCATCACTGACTTGCTTAACTTGTAAACCAAGAAAGTAAGTTAGTTCTCCCATCATACTCATTTCATACTTACTTTGCATCAGTTTGGCAAACTTTTTACAAAGTTTCTCATCTGTAGATCCAAAAATAATATCATCTACATAAATTTGAACAAGTATGCTAGAGCCATTAACATTTCTGAAAAATAAAGTTTTATCTACAGTACCTCTTGTGAAGTGATTTTCCAAAAGGAACTTTGATAAAGTATCATATCAGGCTCTAGGTGCTTGCTTTAGTCCATAAAGTGCTTTTAGTAGATAATAGACATACTCTGGAAAATTTGGATCTTCAAAGCCAGGAGGTTGACTAACATACACTTCTTCCTCCAAATCTCCATTCAGAAAGGCACTTTTGACATCCATTTGATAGACCTTGAAATTGGCATGGGCTGCATAGGCTAAGAAGATTCTGATGGCTTCAAGTCTTGCAACAGGAGCAAATGTTTCATCAAAATCTATTTCTTCTTGCTGGCAATAGCCTTTAACAACCAATCTTGCTTTATTCCTTACTACTATGCCATTTTCATCCATCTTGTTTCTGAATACTCATTTGGTGTCTATTGGATTCTTTCCTTTAGGCTTGGGTACCAGCTTCCATACTTTATTCCTTTCAAATTGGTTTAGCTCCTCCTGCATAGCCAAAATCCAATCAGGATCTAACAAGGCTTCTTCTACCTTCTTTGGTTCTTCCTTTGACAGAAAGCTGTTGTATAGACATTCTTCTTGAGTTGCTCTCCTGGTTTGAACTCTGGAAGAAACATCACCAATAATCAGTTCAAAGGGGTGATCTTTTGTCCATTTCCTTGGTTGAGGTAGATTAGCCCTAGATGAAGAGACCTCAATGTTGTCTTGATGTGTGATTGAGTTTTGATTGCTAGAAAATCCCCCTGAGTTTGTGGATCTTTGATTTGATATAGGGGTACTTTCTATGGGTGATCTGCCTTGACTTCCTGCTCCTTTTAATAACCCGACGGATGGTGAATTTTGAGTACCGACGGATGAGGCAGGTTGTCTTCCGACGGATAATACATATTGCCTTCTGACGGATGAAGCATTATGTAACTCGACGGATGTTGAGTTTTGTGCTTCATTTGTGGTAGATTTGTCTGCATTATCCTTAGACACTGTTTCTTGATCACTCTCATCATCACTTTCATCACTGACCATCTCAACATTGTCGAATTTGAGGCTCTCATGGTAATCTCCATATTTTAGTCCTTCAATCTTTTTATCATCAAACACAACATGTATAGATTCATTAACAGTGTTGGTTCTTAGATTGTAGACTCTATATGCTTTACCAACAGTATATCCAACAAAAATTCCTTCATCTGCTTTAGCATCAAACTTCCCATTTTGATCAGTTTGATTTCTCAGAATATAGCATTTATAGCCAAAGACATGAAGAAAGTTTAGAGTTGGCTTCTTGTTCTTGAACAATTGATAAGGTGTCATGCACCTTGCTTGATTAATCAGAGAGATGTTCTGAGTGTAGCATGCAGTGTTTACAGCTTCAGCCCAGAAATATGTTGGTAATTTTGATTCTTCAAGCATTGTCCTTGCAGCTTCAATAAGATATCTATTTTTTCTTTCCACTACTCCATTCTGTTGTGGAGTCCTTGCTGCTGAAAACTCATGCAAGATCCCATTTTCCTCACAAAATGCTCTCATGACATAGTTCTTGAACTCAGTTCCATTGTCACTCCTGATTCTTCTAACTTTGAAATCAGGATGATTGTTAACTTGCCTTATGTGATTGATGATGATTTCACTAGCTTCATCTTTAGACTTTAGGAAATATGTCCAAGAGAACTTTGAGAAATCATCTACAATTACTAGGCAAAATCTTTTCTTAGAAATTGACAATACATTGACTGGTCCAAACAAATCCATGTGAAGCAGTTGCAGAGGCTCTTCAATTGCTGAATCAAGTTTCTTCCTGAATGATGCTTTAATTTGCTTCCCTTTTTGGCAGGCATCACACAGTCCATCCTTTGTAAACTCCACTAGAGGAATGCCTCTAACTAGCTCTTTCTTACCAGCTCATTCATAGTCTTGAAGTTTAAATGAGATAGCTTCTTGTGCCATAGCCAAGTTTCATCTTGACTTGCTTTGCTGAGAAGACAAGTTACAGATTCTGCTTTAGTTGAGTTGAAGTCAGCTAGATACACATTTCGTCTTCTCACACCAGTGAGAACCACTTTGTTGTTTTGATTATTGGTCACAACACAGGCTTCTTTGTTGAAGGTAACTGAGTTGCCTTTATCATAGAGCTGGCTGATACTCAACAGATTGTGTCTGAGACCATCCACTAAGGCAACCTCTTCAATGATGACATTGTCCTTTGAAATCAAGCCATGTCCCTTAGTGTAACCTTTGCTGTCATCTCCAAAAGTGATACTTGGGCCAGCTCTTTCTTCAAACTCTGTGAGCAGGGTAGAATCACCAGTCATGTGTCTTGAACAACCACTATCCAAGTACCAAAGATTATTTCTATTTCCCTGCACACATCAAAATCAAATCAAGTTGATTTTGGTACCCAAGTTTCCTTGGGTCCTGCCTTGTTAGCTTTCTTCTTCTATTTCTTAGGTTTTAACTCATTTGACTTAGGAATTTCAGATTCTTCCTTAGTCATTTGGGTTGGGCCTTTGAAACCACTAGATGCAACAGAATTATCATGCATGTTATGGCTAACAGGAAATGGCATGCTTGGTGCAAACATGTTATTCCAGTAAGGCATGCTAAATGGCATTTGAGGCATATTGTATGCAGCATAATATGGATTAGGTGCAAATGGCATATTAGCAAATTGTGCATTCATATTCTGTGTAGGCATAGCATTAACAGGCATGGGAGGCATGGCATTTATGTTAGGAAATTGAGGTTGAACAGACATGGGAGATTTGCAATTAACAGACAAATGATTTACACTACCACACTTGACACAGATCTTTCTAGGAGCATATTTATCAGGTGTGTAGTTATTGTGTTTGTTAATCCTTACTTTACCATTCCTATTGTTTTTCTTTTTAGTCTCTGTTTTTACCTCTATTTTCTCAAGTCTGTCACTTAACTGTTTGATAGTCATGTGACCGACATTACCCTTTTTCCCTTTCTTAGCTTGACTTGATTCTCCTGAAACAAAGTTCTTGGAAACAGACCCATACTTATCATTTAGCTTGGTTAATTTGGCTTTGCTGATGGGTTTGCTTACAGCCGACCGATGAGGATTTTTATCATTCGACGGATAACACTTTTTGTTATCCGACGGATAGTCCTCATCATCCGTCGAGTCTACATCTGTTAGCAACCCATATACCAAAATAGGTTCTAGTTTCTCCTTATTCTTTTTCCAGGCTTCATCACAAAAGGACTCAATTCCTTGAACCTTGGTGATTTGAGCATGAACATCTCTGGATGTTTTCCATGCTTTAATCACCTCATGTTCACGATCGAGCTGCTTCTTTAAAATTTCTTCCTTTTTCAAGGACTCAGTTAATTCCTCCTTGGCAATCCTACACTCAATTTTTAGTTTCTCAAACTCAACAAACTGAGACTCAAGCACATTATTCCTCTCACTCAAAAACAAGTTGTTTTCTTTGATTTTAGCATTTTCTTTAGTGAGGGACTTAAGTGTAACACGCAAATGATACAATTCTGTAGACATGTCCTTTATGGCATCATTACACTCAGCTTTAGATAAATGTGCAAGGTTTGTAGTGATTACCTGATTGCTTGAGGAACTTGTCTCTGTTTCATCAGACTTGGCCATTAGGGCTAGATTGACATAGCTGACATCTTCATCTTCATCCAAGCCATCAGCTGCCCAATCATTCTCTTGTGTAATAAAAGCCCTTTCCTTTTGTTTGAGTAGATCAAAGTATTTTTGCTTGTAATCTACAGACTCAAATCTTTTCTTACTGGAATCTGACTTTCTACACTCATTTGCAAAATGCCCTGCCAAGACACATTTGAAACACTTGAATTTTGATTTATCCACTATGTTTCTATTTGGCTTTGCAGCTCCAAAGTTCTTCTTGAACTTGAGCTTGGAAAATCTTCTTGAAAGGAATGCTAGGTGCTCATCAATGTCCTCCATGTCATCTTGGCTCAATGAATCTTCATTTTCTGCAGCTAGCCCCTTACCCTTGCTTTCACAGACCTTTGAAGTTGATTCCACAGCTTCAATCTTCACTTCCTTCTCCTTTTCCAGATCAGCAACTAGTGCAATGGATCCTCCTTTCTTCTTTCCTCTCTCCATTCTTTTATCCTGCTCTATCTCAAGCTCATAGGTCTTCAGAATGCCATACAGTCTTTCCAAAGTAAACTCCTTATAATCTTGTGAGTTTCTCAATGAGACTGTCATTGGTTTCCATTCCTTTGGAAGAGATCTGAGAAATTTCAGATTGGAGTCTTTAGTCTGATAGACTCTTCCATGCAACTTAAGAGCATTTAGTAGTTTTTGGAATCTACTAAAAATGTCAGTGAGTGATTCACTTTCCTCATTGTGAAAATGCTCATATTGCTGAATCAGGAGCTGCATTTTATTTTCTCTTACTTGCTCAGTACCATCACAGATTATCTGTATTGTGTCCCAAACTTCCTTGGCAGTCTTGCAGTTGAGATGTTATCAAACATGTCTGCATCCACACCATTGAACAAAATGTTCATGGCCTTTTTATCTTTCCTGACTTGTTCAATGTCAGGATCAGACCATTCATGCCTTGGCTTTGGAACAGATGGCTCATTTCCTATTGCAGCTCTCATTGGAACATGATGGCCTCTTTCTATGCAGTCCACATAGGCCTCATCTTGAGAAAGCATATGAAGATGCATCTTTACCTTCCAATGATGGTAATTATCTTTATCAAGAAAAGGAATCTTGACTCCAACATCTTTCTTGTTCATTTTGCTAAAATGTTTTGATCTTTAAACTCTTTGTAGATTAAGAGCTTGCTCTGATACCAATTGTTAGTCCCTTAACAATATAGCAAGAATTACAGAAGGGGGGTTGAATGGAATTCTTGAACCTTTTTCTTGAAATAAAAATGTTCAACTCGATTATAGATATATTTGTTTTGATTAGCACAATGCGGAATGTAAACTTGAATGAATCAAAACATAAGTAATTAAAAACAAGAGTCTTTAAAAACTTTCTGGTGGATTTAAACAATTCCACCAGAGATATATATATAATATATCGAGAGGACTCTGTGTGCAGAAATGCTCACAGCTGCTTACAAAATGGAACTACTGAGAATACAGGAAATGCTAAAGATTATGCTTACAAAGATTTCTCTGTTTTTGTGTTTCTCAGCTATCTCAGTCATTTTTCTATTTGCTACTCTCTTGGTTTATATATTACCAAGATTACAAAGTCAAAAAGACTGAACAAATATAAAATCTAACAGTCTTGATCTTTGCTGCTTTTCGTCCTCTATTACCCAGTTAATGGGCTTCCACATTGTGTTTGTATCCAACTCAACGGCTGTGTGTCAGCTTTCACTGTTCAACTGATGTTTGAATTCTTGATATGATCATCCGTCGACTTTCAGATCATCCGTCGATGACATGATTGATCATCTGTCGACTGCTATGTTAAACATCCGTTGATAGTCATTTGATCATCCGTCGAAGGCTTTGTTAATCATCCGTCGGTAGCTATTTTGGCACTTGACTTCATTTCACTTATACATAATAACAAGACATTGCTTATGTACAATTAATCAACCTATTCTGCATATCTAGTTAAAGTCAACATGACTTATATGCTACTACAGATTCTATACAAATGTGCATACATTACTGTGCTACAAACTTATTATTACATAAGCTACTCACTCGATGGATAATAAGTTAATCATCCGTCGGGACTATAATGAGTTATCCGTCGGGACTATAATTCTTATCCGGCGGGAGCTACATAATTTCACTAAGTAAAATCTACTTAGACATTTTGTTTAAGTGATCATCAAGTACACAACATATTCACAACAGAGAGGGTCTGTGAACATAAAACTAAAGGAAAGGGAAGGGGGTATACTCGGGGGTGGCATGGCAGGGGGTGGGGGGGGGGCTGACACATTTTCTATTTTTTTTGTTTTTTTGTTTTTTTTAACAGAGCACAGCAACACACGTATCCTTATATATACCTGAAAATTTTGTTTTGCCCCGCATTTCTCAACTTATCGAATAAACGCGCCGGTAAATAAAACCAGAAAAATTACCAAACAAATTCTAAAATGCTCAGAATAATTATAAAACTAGTAAAATAAAAATTTCCTAATTTTTAAAATATTTTTGACTTTAACATCAAACCCGCATTTTGCGATTTAACGAACACAGGTGCGGGAAAATATAATCCGAAAAATTACCAAAATAATTCTAAAATTCTTGGAATAATTAAAAGTAATAAAAACAAAATTTTCATAATTTTTAAAATATTTTTGACTTGCGCGCTATACCCGCATTTTACAATTAACGAACCGAGCTACACTTGAAACAAATTCAGAAAATCACGAAAATAGTCTTAAAATGTCACAAATATCCCGAAGTTTATAAAAACATAAATTTTGAAATTTTAAAACAATTTTTGAAACGCAATTTATACAAGCTTATAGCAATTAAACGATTCAACGCGCGGGTAAAATTAATCTCAAAAATTCCCTAAATAATTTTAAAATTCTCAGAATATTCCAAACTTAAATAAATAGGAGTTTCATAATTTTTGAAGAATTTCGGAATTAAATATGGATTTTACAAATAAATGAAATCGGAAAATCATAAAGGGCTAAATAATTGATGAAATATTGATTTCTAAATTTTATAAAATCCCAAAAATAATTATTGTAATTATAAAGTCATAAAAATAATTTTAAAGATAATTTAAATATTTATAAAATTAAATTTGTAATAAAATCACTTTTAAAGACAAAAACAAAACGATACGACTCAGTAATTAATAATACAAATAATCCTCAATCACAATGGAGTCCCACATAATTAATATTATATATAACACATAGCAGACATAATATCCATCCAATCCCTAATATTACTAAACGAACTCAATTTACCGATATCAATAAAATGATCGGTTTACAAATAAACTTTTGATAATAAAACATTTAAGTAAATATTTTTAGAAATTACCAAGGATCGATATAACACTTAACAATTAGCACATTACCATTTAATAACACCAACTCGTCAAACAAGAATAAAATATCCAAAATTTTATTCCTTCCTAATCAGAAAATCACCTAAACATATTCAAATAATAATAATAATAATTCTGAAAAATATGGGATATCACAAATAAAAAATGAGTTCCATAATTTTTAAAGAATTCTGGAATTAAATACGGATTTTACAAATAAATGAAATCAGAAAATCATACAGGACTATATAATTGATGGAATATTGATTTCCAAATTTTATAAAATCTCAAAAATAATTATTGTAGTTATATAACCATAAAAATAATTTTAGAGATAATTCAAATATTTATGCAAATAAATTTTCATTAAATCCACTTTTAAAAGTAATAACAAGACAATACAGCTCAACAAACAATTATAAAGTAATTCTCGTAAACCACTAACCACACATAACTAATAATAGCTGACATAACCCATACATATATTTTATTTATTAAAAAGTTCCATAATTACACATTTAAATAATACAAAAATACGTGAGTCATTATATCATTCCCCCCTTAAAAAGATTCTTTCCTCAGAATCTGACTTAACTAATAAGTGAGGGTATTTGTCAAGCATATCTGACTCTAACTCTCAAGTGAACTCTTCCACTCGAGGATCCCTCCAAAACATATTCATTACAGGAATAGATTTTTTCCTGAGGTCTCGTTTCTACGATCTAAAATCTATATTGGTTCGCACATAATGTCTTGATTTCAGTCGGGAATATAGTTTTTTGACACAAAGACTTAAAACACACTAGGGTTATACTACAGCTGTAGTAACGGCGCTAGCTCGCAGATGACTTTGCCGGTTTTCTCAATATATTAAACGATCGAATATTCCTAGATCTTAGCTTACTATTATGCCCAAGATCACTATAGATATAAATTCATTCCTAAGAATTCGCTCTTAACGATCTAGGATTTGGATCGATCATTCCACGCAGAATAAATTCGGATGAGAGCCCCTTGGCTCCTAATCAACGACTTGGTTCGAATCAAGAACATATCACTTTCACAATGACACATAGAACATACTATAAAATTTGCTACAACTGCGGCGGAAATACCATGAGCAACTTTATCAATTTTACCTCGATACCTCGAATGGGTACATATATTTAGGACTCAACTCGTCCCTTCTAATCAAACCTAACCAATATCTTTCAAGGTGAATTTTTTTTCAATACCCACGATCATATTTCTATATTCATAACCTTTTGATACAAATCTGCCTTCTTTCTTTGTCGATCCCGAGCTGCTTCAACTCTTTTTCAAATCAACCCCATTACGTCTTTAGTGTGTTGAATTAACCTAGGATTTGACAACTCCTTTTTCTCCCACTTTATCTTAATAAAGTGGAGACCTACATATACTTCCATAAAGGATTTAGTAATGTGACATTTTAATGTTGACATAACAATTAGTGTTATATGAGAACTTTATTATCGACAAATGATCATCCCAGTTTTCCCTTAAAATCCAAAGCACAGACTCTCAATATTAGCACGATCATTTAAGCTTTCTTTCTATCTTGACCCTTCATCTAAGGATGATATTCGAACATTTCTTACTCATTTCCATCAGTTAAGGCTGAAAAATAATCTCATAAATTCACTTCTTATCACCTTCAGGTATTCGAACTCCAACTTTCAGTCTTTCCAATTCTTTTATTAATTCCTCAGTAACCTTAATCACATTCCATCCTTATTTTCTACACAAGGCATATATCCTTAAATGGACCTTGCTTGGTTGGTAGTTATTCAAGCAATCGTGGCTCATAATCAATTTTAACCAAAATTTCATACGTTTGAAGCTTAGTATACACTTGCTACTTTTCAACCCTTCGCAGAAATCTCTTCAGATGTTCAACTTGCCCTTCTTTAGTCCTTGAATGGGCGTGGATGTTATTAATAAATACAATTACACTATCCAAATACTCCTTATACATTATGTTCATTAAACTTTTAAACGCGACTGGTGAATTTTCTAATCCAAATAACATTACTCGAAACTCGCAATGTCCCCATCTCGTTCTAAACAGGATCTTTAGTATGACCTCAGACTCAACCTTTAACTAACAGTAGCCTGCTCTGAGTCAACTTTTAAGAACCAACACGTTCCTTTCATTGAGTTATATAAATAATCAATTTTATGCAAGGGTTACTTATTCCTATTCGTCAGCTTTTCCAACTTCTGATAATCGGCACGTAATTTCATACATCCATTCTTATTTTTTTATAAACCACATCAGTGCACAACACGTAATACACCTTATCTCATTATTCCTTCATCCCATAATTCCGAAGTTTCTTTGACTAATTACTTAATTCCTACTGGGCCATACGATACGGGGCTTTTGACACCAACCCGATTCCATACAGTAACCAAGAAGAAATTTTATCTCATTCTCCGATGTAATCATGATAAGTTATCCGATAAAACCTTTGGGACTTCACTTGCTATCTGCATCTCTTCCAACTTAGGTGCTTCCTTTCTGATATCCACGGCATACGCTAGTTGTACCTTACATTTTTGCTTATGTTCTCGGACACTCATCCTAATATTAAGTCCCGTAAATATTACTATTTACTCCTTCTGATAATCATCCATTGCCCTGGTTCCTTATCAGGGTCTTGAGCAGTTGACCTTTTACTCATATTATATTTCTTAGCCTTGGGTGTACTGGACGTCAAACTTTCTGATGTACTACCTCCCATGCTATCTCGAGAAACACTTCTACGGTTATTGGCATTATGCCCCACCTTACCACAATTATAATATATGACTCATGGATTTTCCACTATAAACCGCAACGCATAATGTCTTTCCTGTCAACACCTGAAACATTCAGTATTTGCTTTACACACTCCACCGTGCTGCTTACCATATTACTTACACTCAGTTATAGGTGACTTAACTGACTTGGCGTGATTAGAGCTGACTGAGGTGTTACTAATCCTGTTTAAAGTAAAAGTTTTTCCTCTAAATTCTTTATTCTTTTTCCTTCTAACCTTTTCCTGAGACTTCTGGTTAAATCCTTCCTTTTCTCTAGCGGCTAACTTCCGATCAAATTCAATTACTAAGGCGGCCTGAACCACGGAAGGATATGTCTTGAGTTGCAATACCACAACTCCACTGCGAATTTCAGGCTTCAATCCTTGTTGAAATCTCCTTGCCCTCTGAGCTTCAAAACGTACATAATCTGGTACAAACATAGCCAACTCTGTGAATTTAGCCTCATAATCAGCTATACTTCTATCGCCTTGTTTCAATTTTAGAAACTCAATCTCCATTTGTCTCCGCACACAATCTGGCAAATACTTTCCAAAAACAACTCAGTAAATCTAGTACATTGAACAGAGACCTCTCCTTCTAACACTCTGGTTGACTTCCACCAGTAATTTGCTTCATTCTTGAGAAAGTAGCTCGCATAATCGGTCCTAAGTGAAAGAGATGTGTCCTAAGTCCAATCATGTATGATGATTTAGGAATAACTTTTATGTAATCTGTTTTGATTTCATTAATATTAATAAAAGACTTGTTTTGGTTTTATTGCGGGCTTTATCTATTTAAGTGTTTAAATAAGATATACCAGAGTTTAGAGTAAAGCTTTTTATGGATTATGATGAGATCATAATAATGAGACCTAGAAGATGATAACTCTAAACTTAAATATTTCCTGGTCGTAGGATTACTAACTGGTAATTAGTAATCCACAAAGATCGGTACATACTATGCTTGCTTCGTTATGAAGGATGTCTGTTCTCATAGACATTTGTGTGGTGACACTATAGCTAGTATGTAGGTGCTTATTATAGAATAAGTTCACTGAACATGACTCACACAGCTGAATAACTGATGGAGTTCACTCACGTGTCAGCAGTTGTTCACATAGTGATAGTTGTACAAGTATCCTTAGACTTGAGGTCATCATAGTCATCCTGTGTACACTGAACTATGCTTTGGTTTAGTTCTTAGTCTCCAGGGACAATTATAAGGGCTCTAGTGGGTATAGGAATTTGTACACGAAGATAGTGTATGATCAATAAAGGATCTACCCCTTCCAGTGAAGGAAAAGAATGTCAATGATGATCCACTTATGCTAGTTCAGGAATATCTGGCCAGAGTGAATGAAATTAGAAAGGAGTTTCTAATTTACATTAAATAGAACTAAGCATAGTGAATGGGAAAGCAAATGATTAAATAAGATAGGCTTGACACAAGTTCCATGCCTTGTATCTAATCGTGACATTGCAGGGTAGAAGGAATTGATTGTACGGTAACTACTCACTGAATAGGTTCTTGGTATTCTAAGCAGTGAATTCGTATTATCCGGATAGTCGCGATATGCTGAGAAGTATCCCTCACGATGTAGAATAAATATGATTAATTTATTAATTAATCATATTTAATGAATTAGAGAATTTATATAAATAATGATAAAATAGTTTTATTATTATTTATTTCTACTACCGGCTTAATATTGAACCTACAGGGTCACACCATAAAAGAGAATGATTTAATGGTGGAGGAATTAATTAATAATGACTGATAATTATTTATTTATGAAATAAATAATTAATTAGCAGATTTAATAATTGATTAAATGAGATTTAATTAATTTTTAATATTATTAATTAATAATTTAATTTTGGAAATTAAATCAATTCAGAGAATTATTTTTCTAAAGTGTTTAGAAAAGGGATTAATGATTACAAGGTGTTTTAATTATTAGTTAATTGGTTAATAAGAATAATCAATTAAAGGGTTAATAATAATAATATTTTATGGAAAATTTTCAGCTGAAAATTTTGCCTATAAATATACTATTATAAACCCTATTTGCCTCAACCCAAATAATTAACCCTAATTCTAAAGTAGAACAAGAGGGAGGCAACTAATTCTTTCAACCTCTTCCTCCTCCATCACATTGTACTCTTGGTGGATACTGGTGGAGTGCTTCACACTTGAGGAGCAGCTGCTAGGAATTTCCGTTCATCGTTCTCGGATCGCTATTAAAGACCTCCATCTTTCCATTAACGTAAAGCTTCTTAGGGTAAACATACTGAACTACGAATTAAATATTATTTTTCGCATGGATCCTGCGGAAGGTTTCGGTTTTTTTAAGATTTAAATTTACGTTTTCGTTGCGTTTATGTTCTAAAAACCCTTCAATGGTATTAGAGCTACTTGCGAAAAGTTTTTAATTCATTTATGTATTTAACTGTTTTCGATATATGAGCAAGTACGTGATTCGCCATGATTTGATGTTGATATAATATGCTTATATATGTATGGTTTTGAATATATGATATTCATGTGAGTTGTATAATCATAAGATGATTATGTAATCTGTATATATACTGATATATACATGATTTATGTTTGTTCTAATTATGAGAATCATATTAGATACGGATTCTGAATTGGCTGCTGCAGATTTGCTGAAATCTGGGTCTGGTGTCCGATTTACGCAAACGAATACCCTATTCCATAGGTAAACGAGCGTCTGAACAAAACTGATAGCTACAGCAATCATCGACTCATCTGTAAGGCGTTTGACATCATTTACTACCCGTAAACAGTGATTCTTGTTTTTCTGATTTAATTCTGATTTTTCTGATTTTTGTCATATTTTTTTTATGATTAGATCATGGATAATATGATATGTTAAGATCATATTATGTGTTTTAACATGCTTTTATGTGTTGTATGAGCATGATGAATGGTTATGGCATTTCGACCTTAGTGTATTGGTTTTGGTTTTGGTTTTAAATACGACTTGCATGTCGTCAATCTTTGTAATCGTAAATCTCGAATGTAACTCGAGTTATTCTTGTAAGTTCATTAGATTAGTTTTACTTTGAATCTATGTAATGTAATTGAAGACTCAAGAAGGCTATCCAATGGAGGTGATACAAAGAAGAAGACGAGGTATACAAGAAGTCTAAACAGAGAAGAAGACTTATGTAATAAGTAGTTGTATTTATTTCCATCATCATATTAGATTGACCTTGATCTTTATCATGAGCTTGATAAAGATCGCATATGATGGGTCATAACCAAACACATTTACTTTATTGCACTTTACATTTACTTGTTTATTTAATTTTATATATGAGATATATGCCTATGTTTACCATGCGATGATAGATTTATGTGAACTTAAATCAATATAAGGCGTGCTCTAAAAAATCTAGAATATGAATCGTTTCTTGCCTTAACAATAATATTATGAATACAATCATGAGATTCTTGTGTTTATGAAACACGTAATTAAATATGAATTTTTAATATTGAGAGAAAGGATGATTCTGTCAAAAGCAGATTTCTATCTGTAAGAAAGGGGTATTAAGTGACGCCTCTTGACAATGCTCCCCCCGATCTGGGAATCATCTGATTATCGATTATTGATTTGAAATATTTAATTTAAAAGGAAGAATCTCTTTATAATATGATTATGATTGTAACATAATATAATCCCTCTAAAATTAAATAATATGAAGTAGTAATTGGCCAATGATACAACGGGCTTGTGTCGGTCATAGCCTTCCAACATGGTAGAAAGCGGTTCTTATTTTTAAATCATTGTCGTTTCGTGCTACAGCCGAGGGCTTTGATTTCAAAATAAGAAATACTTGTCTATTACATAGAGATGTGTACTTTGAATTAGAATCTAAAGGTCGTTACGTGCTACAGCCGTGGGCCGTTGGAGACTGATTCAATTGTACGAAATGTTGGGTTAGACTTGACTTAGAATATTGAGTTTGTCGTGCTACAGCCGTGACTCAATTATTCAAGAGGCTAAAGTTTTTTTAGGGAATAACATAAGATGTAATTGACAAGAGTTGTCTGCCTATTGAACATCACATGACGTTTCATGTTACAGCCGAGGTTGTGTGATGGAATGTAGGATCCCTATTCCCACTAGCATTATGAATGCTTAATTTTCACTTAGGGGTTGTATAAATTAGATAAACTAGTCGGAGCCACTTATGAATAAAGACCCGATTCATATAGTGTCTTGAAATGAAATTGAATATTTGCTAAGTGTTGTTATGTGTTCATCATTTACAGATTTACTATAGTCGCTATGTCTTCTGCACTATCATTCCAGAGTATACTAGATGCTCACAAGTTGACTGGTCCTAATTTTGCTGACTGGCTTCAAAACTTGAGAATTGTTCTCAGGGTTGAAAAGCTGGAATATGTGCTTGACTCACCTAAGCCTACTAAACCTGCTAGCGATGCAGATAATGATGAACATGTTGTGTATCGTAAGTGGATAGATGATGCAAATGTTGCTCAATGCATCATGCTAGCTTCCATGAGCATTGAGCTACAGAAGCAACATGAGCATATGGATGCTCACACTATCCTTATGCATCTACAAGAGTTATATGATGTGGCAGGGAGGACAGCTCGATATGAGATATCGAAGGAACTGTTCGGTTGTAGGATGTCTGAGGGATCATCTGTGAATGACCATGTACTTAAGATGATCAATTTGATTGAACGTCTTGGACAACTTGGTTTTGCCATGGATGGGGAGCTGAGCCAAGACTTGGTCTTGCAATCACTTATGAGTTCGTTCTCGCAGTTTATTGTGAACTTCCACATGAATAAGCTGGATGTCAGCCTGCCTGAACTCCACAACATGTTGAAGACTGCGGAATCGAATTTTCCCCCTAAGAAGAGTTCTGTTCTTCTAGTTGGTGAAGGTTCCAATCCTAAGAAAAGGAAGAAGAACCCTTCCAAGAAGAAGAAAGTATGTGAGAAAAAGCCGGTTCCACCAAAAGCTGAAGACCCCAAGAGCAAAGCTATTTGCTTTCACTATAACAAGGTGGGGGCACTGGAAGAGGAACTGCAAGGTTTACCTTGCATAATTGAAGAAGAAGAAGTGTAGTGAGACTACCGCTTCTGATTCAGGTATGTTCATGATCGAAGTTAATATGTCACTAAGTCAAATTTCTACTTGGGTATTAGATACCACCTGTGGTTCTCATATTTGCAATTCGTTGCAGGGACTAAGGAGAAGTAGGACTCTTGAAGAAGAGGAGGTGATTCTACGGATGGGAAATAGAGCAACAGTTGTTGTTGAAGCTGTATGATTATTTCATTTACATATGCCTACGGGCAAGACTATTGTTCTAAATAATTGTTATTTTGTTCCCTCGATTGTGAGAAATATTATTTCTATTCCATGTTAGACTTGGCTGGATTTTTGTTTGTTATTCAGAATAATAAATGTTCAATTCTTAGAGATAACGTTCTTTATGGAAGTGGTATTTTAAACAATGGTATGTATGTATGTGACGTAGAGCATAATTTACTACAAATTGAACATACTAATAAAAGAAAAAGGGATGATGAAAATCTCACTTTCTTGTGGCACTGCGGACTTGGTCATATTAGTGAAAATAGACTGCGGACATTGCATAAGGAAGGTTTACTTGACCCCTTTGATTTTAAATCATATCCTACATGCGAGTCTTGTCTATTGGGTAAAATGACCAAATCTCCATTTAGTGGACATGGAGAGAGGGCTGCAGATTTTCTAGGATTGGTACACACAGATGTATGTGGACCAATGTCTATGCAAGCCATGGGTGGATTTTCATACTTCATTGCTTTCATAGATGATCGATCTAGATTCAGATATGTGTATTTGATGAAACACAAGTCTAAAGCCTTTGAAAAGTTCAAAGAATATAAGTATGAAGTGGAGAAACAAACCAAATATAGTATTATAACTCTTCGATCAGATCGAGGTGGTGAATACTTGAATGGAGAGTTTCTAGCTTATCTCAAAGAAAATGGTATAGTCTCCCAGTGGACTCCTCCATATACTCCACAGTTGAATGGGGTATCTGAAAGGAGAAATCGAACTTCGTTAGACATGGTTCGGTCCATGATGAGCTATGGGAATTTTCCAGTATTCCTGTGGGGTTATGCATTGGAAACCTCAGCATATTTACTGAATAAGGTGCCTTCCAAATCTGTTCCTTAAACTCCATATGAGATATGGAAAGAAAGGAAACCGAGTCTTAAACACGTTAAGATTTGGGGATGTCCAGCTTATGTCAAGAAAGTTGACCCAGATAAGCTGGAATATCGATCTGTAAAATGAAATTTTGTGGGATATCCTAAAGAGACTTTAGGGTATTACTTTTATACCGATCATCGGGTGTTTGTCTCGAGACATGCTACCTTCTTGGAAAAGCAGTTTATCCTTGAAGGAAACAGTGGGAGCAAAATTGAACTTGATGAAGTTCAAGAAGCACAAACTACTACGGATCAAGTGGAAACACTTGTTCAGACTGAACAACCTTTTGTGGAATAGCCCATTCGTAGGTCAGGGAGAGTGTCTCGCCAACCTGAGAGGTATTATGGCCTTGTCATTGAGAATCACAACGAGTTGTCAATCATTGATGATGAGGACCCTGTGACCTATAATGAGGCTATTAGTAGTGTTAACTTAGAGAAATGGCATAGTGCCATAAAATCCAAAATGGAATCTATGTATACCAACCAAGTATGGACTCTGGTTGAGGCGCTTGAAGGTGTTAAGCCTATTGGGTGCAAGTGGGTATACAAAAGAAAGATTGGAGCAGATGGCCAGGTGGAGACCTATAAGGCCAGGCTTGTGGCAAAAGGATTTAGACAAAGGCAAGGGATTGACTTTGATGAAACTTTTTTGCATGTAGCCCTGTTAAAATAAATTCGGATTTTGCTTGCAATTGCTGCTTACCACGACTATGAGATCTGGCAAATGGACGTGAAAACGGCCTTCCTCAATAGGAAACTTGAAGAGGAAGTGTATATGACACAACCAGAGGGTTTTCTTTCCAAGGGAAATGAACACCTAGTGTGTAAGCTGCTGCGAACCATATATGGTTTAAAGCAAGCTTCTTGTAGATAGAACATCCGTTTTGATGAGACAATCAAAGAGTTTGGTTTTATCAAAAACATAGATGAACCATGTGTCTACAAAAAGGTTAGTGGGAGCACGGTAACATTTCTTGTATTGTATTGAAAGAGGAGACGTCAAGAGAGTTGACACACATAACAACGTAGCAGACCCACTCACAAAGCCACTTTCTCAAAGTCACTTTGATCGTCATAAAGACAAGATGGGTATTAGATACCAGAGTGATTGGCTTTAGTACAAGTGGGAGATTGAAAGAGATGTGTCCTAAGTCCAATCATGTATGATGATTTAGGAATAACTTTTATGTAATCTGTTTTGATTTCATTGATATTAATAAAAGACTTGTTTTGGTTTTATTGCGGGCTTTATCTATTTAAGTGTTTAAATAAGATATACCATAGTTTAGAGTAAAGCTTTTTATGGATTATGATGAGATCATAATAATGAGACGTAAAAGATGATAACTATAAACTTAAATTTTCCTGGTCGTAGGATTACTAACTGGTAATTAGTAATCCGCAAAGATCGGTACATACTATGCTTGCTTCATTATGAAGGATGTCTGTTATCATAGACATTTGTGTGGTGACACTATAGCTAGTATGTAGGTGCTTATTATAGAATAAGTTCACTGAACATGACTCACACAGCTGAACAACTGATGGAGTTCACTCATGTGTCAGTAGTTGTTCACATAGTGATAGTTGTATAAGTATCCTTAGACTTGAGGGCATCATAGTCATCTTGTGTACACTGAAATATGCTTTGGTTTAGTTCTTAGTCTCCAAGGACAATTATAAGGGCTCTACTGGGTATAGAAATTTGTACACGAAGATAGTGTATGATCAATAAAGGATCTACCCCTTCCAGTGAAGGAAGAGAATGTTCAATGCTGATCCACTTATGCTAGTTCAGGAATCTTTGGCCAGAGTGAATGAAATTAGAAAGGAGTTTCTAATTTACATTAAATAGAACTAAGCATAGTGAATGTGAAAGCAAATGATTAAATAAGATAGGCTTGACATAAGTTCCATGCCTTGTATTTAATCATGACATTGCAGGGTAGAAGGAATTGATTGTACGGTAACTACTCACTGAATAGGTTCTTGGTATTCTAAGTAGTGAATTCATATTATCCGGATAGTCGCGATATGCTGAGAAGTATCCCTCACGATGTAGAATAAATATGATTAATTTATTAATTAATCATATTTAATGAATTAGAGAATTTATATAAATAATGATAAAATAGTTTTATTATTATTTATTTCTACTGCCGACTTAATATTGAACCTACAGGGTCATACCATAAAAGAGAATGATTTAATGGTGGAGGAATTAATTAATAATGGCTGGTAATTATTTATTTATGAAATAAATAATTAATTAGCAGATTTAATAATTGATTAAATGAGATTTAATTAATTCTTAATATTATTAATTAAGAATTTAATTTTGGAAATTAAATCAAGTGAGAGAATTATTTTTTTAAAGTGTTTAGAAAAGGGATTAATGATTAAAAGGTGTTTTAATTATTAGTTAATTGGTTAATAAGAATAATCAATTAAAGGGTTAATAATAATATTTTATGGAAAAATTTTAGCTAAATTTTTTTCCTATAAATATACTATTATAAATCCTATTTGCCTCAACCCAAATAATTAACCCTAATTCTAAAGTAGAATAAGAGGGAGGCAACTAATTCTCTCAACCTCTTCCTCCTCCATCACATTGTACTCTTGGTGGATACCGGTGGAGTGCTTCACACTTGAGGAGCAGCTGCTAGGGATTTCCGTTCATCGTTCTGGGATCGCTATTAAAGACCTCCATCTTTCCATTAACGTAAAGCTTCGTAAGGTAAACATACTGAACTACAAATTAAATATTATTTTTCGCATGGATCCTGCGGAGGGTTTCGGTTTTTTTAAGATTTAAATTTACGTTTTCGTTGCGTTTATGTGCTAAAAACCCTTCACTAAGATCATCATTTACTTGCGTGAGGGTAAATGCCTTTTCCATTTCCTTAAGCCAATTTCTGGAAACAACAGATCCACTCCGCCCTTGAACTCTAGGGCTTAACAGACTGAATGGATCTAAAACTAGTAATTTGGTTTGGATATCTTTGATAATATTGTTGCTACTGAATCTGTTGGATTAACTGCAATTGTTATTGCTGCTACTGGCGCAACAAGTCTAGAATTTCATTTATAACTGAACCCACAACAACACTACTACTATTTTTTTAGACTGGGTAGCTTTCTTGTGTGGCATCTTCTTGTATCAGGGAAATGCTGCCCAATCAAAGCACCCATGTCTTTATTCTCAGGATCCATTTATAAAAGATATCTAGATTAACAACACTAGCAACAATAGCAATGATAACAGTTGCAGAATCAACAACAGTGCAGGAAAACTAGGATATTAAGGTATTAAACACTATAGCATGACTTCTCCATCTAACAACCACTGATCAACTTTCCATCACCATTAGAAATACAACATTAGCAAATTCCATATACCGCAAAGTTGGACGGCTATACTAGTCACCACCAAAATGGGTAAATTGATAAGTCATATCAAACATAAGTAATCACAGACTTGGCTGACGCACTAGTCTGAGTTTCAATCAACCGTTCCTCTCAAGACGATTTCTTATCTCTTACAAATGACCCATCTACCACTGAGTTAGCTTCCCTAAAGCTGCAACCTTCAATATCGAGTCATGAATCTTCTCTGCTATCTTCCTTTGTGAAGTAGCAACCATACATAAAACTTTTATTTCTCCTGATAGTCAACTTTTATTTACCATCAATAACCAGGACTACCCAATTCAAAGGTTACTGATAAATTCGTTGCCATGGAACATCGAATGGAATTTCAAAATCAAAGAATCAAAGATCTAAGGAGGAAAGATGAAGAAGATATAGACATAACTGAGAGCAACCATACAAGTACATAAGATGGCCAGTCCTAGTACCGCATAGCTCACAATACATACATCGGTGGCGTCCCACCAAACCCTTTGCCACACAGACAAATAGTCAAATCCTATGCATTGTTTGCCCCAGTCAACCGATAGAATCTCCGAGGAAAGAAACAATATTTAAAAAGGAAATTCACAAATAGGAACGGAAAATCTGATTTATGATAAATCAATAGAACCTTAAGTCGCTTGCTTCGAGTTTGACTTCCTTAGGAATAAACAAGCAACTTATTAGATGGTCAACAATCATTCTGGAAGAGAAAGGTGTCTCAAGAAATACGCGTAAGGGTTCAAGATATAAACAGTAATAATCCACATTCACTATAAGACTTGGTGGTCATAGCTGCCGCTGATTATTATCATACTATCCGAACTCACCGAGGTCACACACTCGGTCCAGTAACATTCCTTGACATAGAAAATGTGATATTTAGAAATAACATTGGCGTCTCTTCAGCTGGCACATCAAGGGTCCGCTCAAAAGCTGAATTCTATCAATCAGACTCATTTTCTCGAGAGGAAAGCTAGAAATCTCTATCGGACCTACCAATAATACGTATACGAAGGAGTCATACTCTAAACTAGGGCAGTTCTAGCCAATTCTCAATAGACATCAGGGTTACGCCCTCGAAACCCTCGACCGAACTCCTAGACTCGCTCCTCTGAGTGAGTTGCTGACTTCTACCTTTATATCAACCTTCCTGCACTCTTTTAACTATATTCCTAACCTAAATTAGGAACTCAAACCTGTAGCTCTGATACCAACTGTGACGGCCTCAACCCCGGGGTCAGGAGTTGACGTCACTAACAACAATAATAACAATCCTAATACCATCCAAATTATTAATAATACATAACTATGACCCATTTACCTAGACCTTTTCCAGGTTTAAGTATGATTTAGGTTACAATCATCATAAAACCAACTTACTAGAGACAATCCTGACAGCACTATCTTAATACAATAACTCAACAGACCATCCTTGGTCCAACACAACTACCTCAGAGGAGCCTGAAATGGAGGGAACTGGAACCCTGCCCTGACTACCACGGAAGAATCTCCTAGGCATCTCCAATACACATATAAAACATTCTGCAAGGGTGAGCAATCAATTGCTCAGCAGTACCACTATATGAATAATAAGTAAAATAATTTAAAGTAAAGCAGTTATAGGAACATAATTCATAACTTGTAAAAAACATATAAACAGGTACAAACTGGATATCAAATCTAGCATGCTCTGTAAAACAATAACATCAGTGGTGTGCTGCATACAAATACTAGAGTTTTATTCTAGCATGCCATTTTTCATTACCAAATCCACTGTATAAATCACTTGTTCCGTTACGGGAACCACAAAGCCAAATCAAATACGTAGTGGATATGTGAAGATAGTTGATCAGGCTATCAACACCAGACGGCTCCATCTGTCATCCCATAAACCTGTTCCAGAACTTAGAGACTAGCTAGGTCTCTGACCTGCTGGACTAATTGGTTATAAATTGAACGCAACCGAATTAGCCTCTTACACCACCTCAATAGGCCTACCATGACCCCTATATATCCCATATCTGATTGTTTTATCCAGTTTTCAAAACACTTGTACCTATCTCATTTTTAAAACCATTCATATTAACAGCACACGTAAAACTAGTTCACAATTCATTTTCATTCGAGATAAGTACTTTTCGAAGTTACTTGTCTCCAAAATAGGTTTACAAAAGTGATTTATAACTACAGGGGATACGTAACTTAAAATATTTATGTTCCATTATGAGATTAAGACATTAGCTATTCACATATACTGAACCATAAAAGAATGGTCAGGGGTAATATCCTTGCAGAGCTTTACAACTATTACTGATTGAGTTTGAGCTGACTCGAACGCTCAAGCTTTATCGTCTAACCACTAGATCACCTTGGATTAGACTTCCACACTTAGGTTCTTTGATGGGAACCCTACTGAGCTCGTCAACTGTACACTAGATCTTTAGTCCAACGTCAATTCTTGAGTCCTTCGACTAGCACCTACAGAGTCAAACTACTCTATGTTTGACACCCAGTTATGCTTGACATATCCTCGATACCAAACCTACCCAAACAATAACAATCCCGACTTGTAATTATTTGTATTATAACAACACACGCAACAATTAAGGTTCACGTTCTCAAAAACCGGTTCGGGGTTCGTTTCCTGAAAATACGTATACTCATCATTTTATGAAATTAGGGTTATTGGTTTTGGCAAAACATTTCATCACAACATACAATCAGGTCTCGTATAATCATATGTATGTATTTATATAAACTCGCTCGATTCTCCAATAATTACTGGATTCGTTCCTATATTTCCGTAATTTGATTTCCCGGAAATTGAGTAGCACTTCCTTTATTTATCGAACTAACCCGTCGAAGCAATTCGACGTCAAACCAATCAACAACAACCACAATCCAACTTAATAAATCCCAACCAACAATTATAATTACAATCACACATTAATTCAATCACAACCCAACAAACAAACAATTAATCCAAATAATTCCCGAACTGAATTATTTAACTACTACTTTTTATTTCGACTACTAATAATATCCGAACTAAATTATTTATTTTAAAATATTAGGAATCAGATAAACATCATCACCGTCCACCGTCCGCCCATCGAAATTCATCGCGGACGGCAGTAAAATCCGGAGGTACCCGAGTTGGGTTTCCAATCACGGATTTCACCGATAAGATTCTGAACAGTTACAAATTATTAATTCGACATTCATCACAATATTTGAACGTGATATTCACAGAAATTTAAATTAATAACTCGAATTCCCAGGAAAAGGGGGATATTCGAATTACCAAATATTCAAAACCAACAAGATATACAGCAGGCAACATATAACATCACACACGCGACATGCACGGTGTAATCTCAGGCAATGAAACAAGGCGGCACTAGAGATGAGGATAGCGGCGCCGGAGAAGGAAAAAGCAGGCGGCAACAGCCACCCCTACCACCGCACATACACAATCTTATACCCCTATATACTTACGTATTTGTACATAAGCAAAGAGGGACTGAACCGAAGCTTAACCGGAAATTATCCCAGAAGAAAACACGGTGGCGAGCTGCAATACCATGCGAGGAGAAGAAGAGAGCTTGAATTCCCGAGAGATTGGTACCACAGAGAGAAATCGAGAGCATAAAATCGAGAGAGAGACTTCGAGATTAAAGAGAAGAGGGATCAGAGATATTGTTTTGATCGGGACAAAAGAAATAGGGAGGGTATTCTTATATATCTGTTTTGCTATTTGACACGCATTCATATCTGACTGCAACCCGATTTTATAACTTAATAAATAAAGACGCGGGTAAATAAAACCCCCAAAATCACTGAAATAATTCTAAAATTCCCGAGATAATTAAAGACTGATAACATAAAAGTTTCATAATTTTTTTTATAAATTTTGAAAGAAACTCATACCCGTAATTTAAAATTAACAAACCGAGCTGCACTTAAAACAAATTTAGAAAATTACGAAAATAGTTTTAAAATGTTATAAATATCCCAAAGTTCATTAAAATACAAATTTCATAATTTTAAAGTCATTTATGAAACACAATTTATACCCACTTTTAAGAATTAAACGAAATAACACGCGGGTGAGTTTAATCCCCAAAATTCCCAAAATAATTTTAAAATTCTCGGAATAATTCAAACTTCATAAAATATGAGTTCCGTAATTTTTAAAGAACTCTAAATTAAATACGAACTTTACAAATAAATGATATCAGAAAATAATGCAGGACTAAATAATTGATGGAATATTGATTTCCAAATTTTATAAAATCTCAAAAATAATTGTTGTAATTATAAAACCATAAAAATAATTTTAGAGACAATTCAAATATTTATGCAAATAAATTTACATTAAATCCACTTTTAATAGTAATAATGAGACAATACAGCTCAACAAACTATTATACAAGTAATCCTCGTAAACCACTAACCACACATAACTAATAATAAAACAACACACGGCTGACATAACCCATACACATATTTTATTTATTTAATAGTTCCATAATTACACATTTAAATAATACAAAAATACGCGAGTCGTTATATCCTTTCCCCTTATAAAGATTCTGTCCTCCGAAGCTGACTTAACTAATAAGTGAGGATATTTGTCAAGCATATCTGACTCTAACTCTCTTAAGTGGACTCTTCCACTCGAGGATCCCTTCAAAACATATTCGTTACAGGAATAGATTTATTCCTGAGGTCTCGTTTCTATGATCTAAAATCTAGATTGGTTCACACATAATTTCTTGATTCTAGTCTGGAATATAGTTTTTCGACACAAAGACTTAAAACACACTAAGGTTATGTTGCAGTTGTAGTAACGACGCTAGCTCGCAGACGACTTTGCCAGTTTTCTCAATATCTTAAACGATCGGATATTCCTATGGCTTAGCTTACTATTATGTCCAAGCTCACTATAGATATAAATTCATTCCTAAGAACTCGCTCTTAATGATCTAGGATTTGGATCGACCATTCCACGCAGAATAAATTCGGATGAGAGCTCATTGGCTCCTAATGAATGACTTGGTTCGAATCAAGAACATATTACTTTAACAATGACACATAGAACATACTATAAAATTTGCTGCAACTGTGACGACAATATCATGAGCAACTTTATCGAACCTAACCAATCTCTTTCAAGGTGAAACTTTTGTCAATACCCATGATCCTATTTCTATATTAATACCCTTTCGATGCAAATCTGCCTTCTTTCTTTGTCGATCTCGAGCTGCTTCAACTCTTTTTCCAAATCAACCTCACTACGTCTTTTGTGTGTTGAATTAGCTTAGGATTTGACAACTCCTTTTTCTCCCACTTTATCTTAATAAAGTGGAGACATACACTTACATCCATACAGGATTTAGTAATGTGACCTTTTAATGTTGAGGTAACAATTATTGTTATAGGAGAACTCTATTAGCGACAAATGATCATCCCAGTTTTCTCTTAAAATCCAAAGCACAGACTCTCAATATTAGCACGATCGTTTAAGCTTTCTTACTATCTTGACCCTTCGTCTAAGGATGATAGGCACACTTATTTTCAATTTAGTTTCCAAATATTCGAACATTTCTTACTCATTTCCATCAGTTAAGCCTGGAAAAAAATCTCATATATTCACTTCTTATCACCTTTAGGTATTCGAACTCCAACTTTCACTCTTTCCAATTCTTTTGTTAATTCCTTAGTAACCTTAATCACATTCCATCCTTCTTTTCTACTATAACACCCTCCAAATCCGGGGTATAGATTTGGGGCATTATTAACACTAACTACTCAATAAACCTTTACAAATATAATATAAATATAATAATTACCCCGAACTACAACTACTCAGGATCTTTTCAAGGTTAAGGATTGAAAATAAGAATGCCAATCTAACTTTATTACAAACCAGTTTAAACAACCTGTCTCAAGAACTCTCTTTATTAAAAAACATTATTCTATTCATATTTTAAACTAAACATCTTTTATTCCAACTACAACTATTACTTATCCTGCTACACATGATCTGGCAATTCAAAGCTCTCTTCTGGGATAAGGACAAACACCCTTGGTATTAGAGGGTCCCACTGCTTAACTCACTTCTTGACTACTCGGGTTCTGATAGGTTTCATTATCAACCTTAACTAAAAAACAAGGTGATTAACAATAAAAGGGGGTGAGCCAAAATTGCTCAACAAGCCTGCAATAATATATATATAGTATAAAGAGAGAAGAATAAATGAATCGGTAATCTGCTGGTTTGAACAACAATCTGTTTCTGTAAAGAATAATAAATTGCCATTACTGGCGAGTGCCAAATGAACGAGACTGGAAACAAGAACCAACATATGAACTATAACCTACTAATCAGTCAGGATACAGTGCAGATCTATACCCAACCGCATAGACTCAACCAACATAAGGGTACCCAGGCAACTATGGCCTAATAATCAAGGGTCCGGTTAATACCCGGCCCGCATCGTAACCATCCAGTCCATAGCTTAACATCCGAAATAATCGGTATGCTTTCGATATATCCCAACATCAAGATACATCAGAGTATACGTAAGTAAGGGTATCAATACAGGAATATGAATAGAGGATTCAATAAATTGGGAGAAATTAAGAATCGAAATGAAATAGAAACAAGGATCAATAATTGTGTATCAGTGTATATGAAAAAGAATTATCAAGGTGTAATTGATATGGAAATTTGGATGTAATTTACTATTCTGAACTTAGAATAGGGGAAAAACTTGCTTGGTGCGCACATCACTTCGTATGATTCACCGCCTTCTGTCTCTTACTTGATTCGGCTTGTTGGTATTGAATCTATAATGGAAATATATTCGTTTAGATAACTTATCTCATACGCGTATCTCGAATTGATACCACGTAACCCTAATAGTCTACCCATTCGATTCTATCTGACTCGCATATAATTATATAACACATAAGGTTCACATAATCACGTAAAGCACATAGCACATAAGGCATATAATTAATTTTAGACTTATAATTATTTTTAGAATCGATATTAGACTCATACTCGCATTAACTAACACTATCTAGTTCGATTCCTAATTTTGATGATTTATTAGACTCGATTCCACCCCTAATAGGGCCTATAAACAATTTATTACCATAAGCCGACTCGCTTCCGAAAGAAATTATTATTTATAATTATTTTAATGGAATCAGGTCATTTTTCTGAGTCTAAGGGTCTTTGTTTTACTCAAATCGGACTAACGGTTTAATTATTACGCAAAAACAAGATTTAATTAATTATAAATCAATTATAATTAATTAATCATAATTAACCAAGCCTTAATAATATTTTAAAATAATTATTTAAGAATTATTGTATTTGAACATAAGTATTCCCTAATTTTTAGAATTAATTACAATTAATTACAAATTATTTGATTAAATTGATTACTTACAATTAATTATTCGATAAGAATAATTGTTACGGAGTCGGAACGCATAAATAAACGAACGTTCGAACATCTATTCCCAAATTCTCGAACACTACTCATATAATTACGAGTTACTCGTATTATTCGATTTATTAATCAAATTGTTCGATCTATTTAACCTTATTTATTAATTAATTACTTAACTATTAAATAATATATAATCAAATAAATAATTAGATAAATAATTAAATAATTAAACAAATAATTAATTAATTAATTAATTTTGAATTTCTAAATTAATATAATAATTTAGAAATTATTTATAATATTTCTCAGATTTTAAATCTGATTTTTAATTGGTTTTTAGAATTATGAAAACTGACTTTCTAATTTACAAAAAAAAAGAAATTAATTAAAAAATCAGAAACAGTTTTCAGGAAATTGAATTGGGGTTTGATAGATTGAAACCAGGTTATTTCACCGGGTTAATGGTTCAGTAATTCGGGTCACCAAGAACACGGGTCGACCCGCATAAATCTGCAACATCTCCGGCCACCGGGGGAGTTTTCCGGCGAGCTCGTTCCGTGCTTCCAGGACGTCGTTGCTTCAGGTTTTTGATGCCAAAAGATTCCCCACGACTGCGACACTCCTTCCGCCGCAACACCGCCGTCCAAACACCGTCCCTCCTCCATCTCCCGCCAACTCCCAATCTTCACCGATGAGCTTCATCGAAAAAATGATTCTCACCAAAACGTAACCCAAACTCAACAACTAATATACGGAATCGTAGCTAATGAGTTCCAGAATCGATCCCAATAATTAACAGCAATAAAAAACATCTACAAATTAACAAAAACGAATTCAAACTTTACTAAAAACCAAGAACTCGAAGAACACTTTCCAGGGGTTATACGAACAAATTAAGTACACCAAATCATTCCTAAAACTATAAATAAACTATACAAATCATCAAAACAATCAAACGATTCCTAAATTAAAAACTCCTAAATTCGAGTATAAAACCTAAAACACAAATTGAAAATCGAATCAACAACACATGAAATTGATGGCATGAATATAATGTAGAGATCAAGAGGATCATTTTGATTACTCATATGAAGGATTTGAGCAACAGAATCACTGTCAAATCTGAGGTTGAATTCTTGAGTTGTTCTTCACCAAGACTAATTGTTCTTGATTTTCTGATTTTTTTTATAATAATTAACTAATTAATTAAAAATAAATCAGCTATTTATATTTACCAAAATAATACCCCTAAATAAAATTAAAGGTCTAATTACACATCTAATAAAAATATTTGGCCCCAATTTTATAATTTTTGGGTATTAATTATGAATTTTTAAATATCCAATAAATATAAAATATATGCCAAAAAATCCTAAAAATTGTGGATATTACAAAAATGCAAAGAAAAATGATGTTTTGAAAATTTCATGATCATATAAAAATAAAAATGTGATTTTTGTGAGGTTTTTGACTCCCGAAGGGGTCCGAAAAAATCATTTTTCGTGAAAGAGGTAAATTTGTAAAACGTCTAGATGTTCAGAATATCGATGTGGTATAGGCCGTTCTTGACAAAATAGGGCCAATGATTTTGTTTGAAATATGGGCTTTTAAAACACTGTTTGAGATGTACGGTTTTTGATATAAAACCTATAACTTATATTAAAACACTCAATAAATACTCGAAACACATTATGATCAAAACAGACAATACGTAGCACATTGCACTTAGGGTTTTGTGACTCAACACACTTAATCATATAATAATACACATAAATAATCTTTATTAGAACATAATACAAGCGAAATTTCTCGTTCGTTACATTCTCCCCCTTAATAGGATTCTGTCCTCAGAATCACGCTATGAAAATAACTGAGGGTACTTTTCTAACATATCACTCTCAAGCTCCCAGGTTGATTCTTTAACCACGGGATTCCTCCACAAGACTCTTCCTAATGGTACAGACTTATTTCTTAATACTCTCTCTTGTCGATCTAAAATTCTTACCGGCTGCTCTACATACGACAAATCTACCTGAAGCTCTATCGGCTCATATTCTATTACATGCCTTTTAATAGGTTATACTTTTTAAGCATTGACACATGAAATATGTAATATCTGGGATATTTTGTGTAATTAATTTTGCTAATAAATAAATATTATGCATGTTCAGTATTTATTCTGTGAATTATTTGTTAACTGGTATATATGTTTTGATGTTTAAAAATAATATAAATTGAGTATTTTAATTTTTATATGTCCAAAATAAAATATAGATAATTGTCATATCTTTCTATTTATTTTTATGTTGATTTATGATTTTATAGGAAATTTATGGATTTTATAAATTCTTTTTCCGAGTAATTATAAACTATTTTATATAATTGGGAACCAGCCGACTTCACCCGTTCTTACATTTTTATGACCCGAAACTCTTTCGAGAACTCCTTCCTAACCGAATTGTAATATTCCGAGCATTTTCCATATTTCGACTTTTTCGATCTGGCGTACGGTTTGTCCTGTGCAGGTCCCGGCGCAATATTTTCGATACAAAATTCGTTTCAGTAAATCAATAAAACTCGTATTTTTGATAAATGGGATTTTTTTATTAAACTATTATAATTATCACCTCGTAATACATGTAACCAGGCGCTGAGACCAAGACCGTAGTACAAATTGTACTAATTTGGATAATTATCCCGAAAACCGGTACCGTTTGGATTCATTTTTAAAAATAAACGTACTATTTTATATCCGGAATGATCCAACGGGATTCTAATTTTCCATAATTATAAATAGCCTTTACCGTATTTTATTTCGTACCGAAAATCATTTGCAAACAGTAATTATATAATTTTACAGAGAAAATACATATATTCATAAACCTTCCTGAGAATCAAACTGCAAAATCAAGGTGTTATTGAAATCTGCTCGGGAAGCTCTAGTAACCAAAACGGAGGTTTTAAAGTGTTTTATCAGATTCCAGAACTCGTTTTACTGCAGAAAAAAGGTTGATTTTATATATTTTTATTTATTTTTGAATTATTTTGATTAAAAATATGAATTTCTGTTCGGATGATTGTTTGAATGATTTGATGCTAGCATGTTGTAGAGCTTGTTTTCCTGATGATTTTGGTATGTCATATGGCTGATTTAGAGTTCAATAACATGTTCAAAATTGAGTTTGATTTTCGAATTTTGAAATTAAGGTTTATAATTCGTTTGAATGTTCTTGATTGAATTGGGGGGTTTCCTATTTCGGGGTAGATAGATGTTCTAGAGGGGTGGGTTGTGTTCCTTATGAAATTTGCAATCGATTCGTATAAATCTTACAAATCAACGAGGTATGTAGAGGAGGAAGTCGTCATTTGAAGTTTACGTCGAGCTCGCCGGAAATCGGCGAACTTCTCGGCCAATTTTCGGCCAACTCAGGGATTATTAGAATGAATTGATGGCATGGTTGTGTTCCTGGTGTTGTGTAGATGTGATCTGGAGGTGGTGGTGGCCTGAGCATCCCTGGATCGTCTTCTCCGGCGAGACAGGGGTGTTTTCCGGCGAACCCTGTGAAAATTACAGTTTAGTACCCATACTTTTAAGAATGATGCAGTTTGGTCCCTGTACTTTGTAAATTTTGCAAATAAGGGATTCCTTTTTATAAATTATATTAAAATTATATTTATTATTTATTTTAATTATAAAAATTCATTTTTAATTACTGAAAATTCAAAAAATTATCATTTTAATTCCAAAAATTATTTTTAATTCAAAAATAAATATGAATTAATTAGTTAATTAATTTTAGTTAATAATTAATTAGTTAATTGGCCAATTAATTTGAAAATTAATTGATTAATTGATTTAATTAATTATTAATTGATTTTGATTAATTATTTAATTAGATTTAATTATATATTAATGATTTAAAAATTCTGAAAAATAGTTTTGAGCTTTAAAATTGTTATGGATTAAAAACTAATATATATAACTGTTGTATTTATTACTAAGGAACGTGAGCTCAAAGCCTTTAATGGATGCTCTCGTGATTCATAGCTTAACTCTGCCTTTACGAGATGCCTACGTATCTCTGTGAATTAGAGAATCAAGCCAAAAAACGTAGTTCTGATCTATGGGGTGAGGCCCCTTATATAGATGTGAGAGTCCTTGAATTGGACTTGGTATAGAAGACTTGGTGGTCAAGTCTCTAAATTTGGATGGACTTAGGAGTCCTAGAAAGTAGGAAGCTGATTCCTTATCCTATGAGGTTCCTTGGAGGCCAATCTACAAGGATTTATATCCCCACTAGGACTTATCTTAATAGCTGTTTTTCTCCCTTATTAATTAATTACGAAATTAGTAAATAATCAGGGTTTTGGGCCTTCTTTGTTCCATTAGGCCTGATCTGGTCCATCAGGCCTGATCAACATGTTAACCTTTCTGGTATGAATATCATACATCTTTTTATTGGGCCTAGCAGCCCACACCTTGTATAATCAATGTAATATTTAATTACACAATCAGGATTTATTTATCCCTATCATTTGCCCCCCAACTTTTGGGAAACAGAGACTAGGTTTCACAGAAGTTAAGTTCATTTGTTCCCATACAGGGTATCATTTTTGCGTAAAGTATGGAGCGACCTACATATTTACAATGATTTACTTTTATTCCTTTTATTCAGGAATTATCTTAATTTTCAAGAATTTTTCCCTTAATTCTGGGATTTTTCCTTAATTTCCAGGAATTTTTCCCTTAATTCTGGGATTTTTCCTTAATTTTTCTGGATTTTTCCCTTAATTCTGGGATTTTTCCTTAATTTTCAGGAATTTTTCCCTTAATTCTGGGATTTTTCCTTAACTTTTCTGGATTTATTCCTTATTACCATTTTTCAGAAAATATTTTAAGGAATTTCCTTTATTTTCTATAATTTTCAAGAAATTTTCCTCTTTTTCTTCCACCTTTTTCCTCTTTTCTTTTCTTTTCTTTTTTTTTTATACAGATTTCGACCAGGATCCTGGTCGAATTATCCTTCGTTGTGTCCTGGTCGATAGCATTTCGAGGAGAATCCTTTCGACCAAGAATCCTGGTCGAATTTCGGCCAGGATTTTCATATTTTTTTTTCTTTTATATATTTCGAGCAGAATTTTTTGACTAGGATTCCATTTCGGTCAGGATTCCATGCTTTTTGACCAAATTAGCTTCTTTTGTTAGCCCTGGTCGAAGCTGTTTCGGACAGGATCCATTCGACCTGGATCTTGCTTTGCATCCTGGTCAACAAATTCCCTTAGGGTTAATATTTTTCGATCAGGATCCTGACCCTTTCGGTCAGGAATCAAAATATTGACCGAATTAACCCTTTTTTCTTGCCTTAGCCGAAGGCATTTTCGACCTCACACATTTGATCAAAAAATCAAGGGGAATTATGATCGAATTGGGTCAGGCTACCTATGATAACTTTTGGCCTATCCACTTTTTGGGATTTTATCTTAGTTTTGGGCTGCCTTGGGCCCATTTTTCCTGGGCCTGAATTAACCTTTTTTTAAATATATTGGGCCTTTAACTATGGGCCTTTTTACCTGGGCTTTTGTATTTTGACCCTTAACTTCAATCATTTGGGCCCTTTTCTGGACTTATGCCTTGGTTCTGGGCTTCTCTCAATGGGCCTTCTTTTTTTTATTGGATTAGGCTGGGCTTTTTAAACACTTGGGCCCTTAACTGGGCTTGAGTTTTTCTAGAATTGGGCCCTACTTATGAACCCAAATCCCAGGGTCCTCTAAGATTTTTCTAGATTTTTCCAAAATCCTTAAAAACTTAAGTTTTTCTCTAGAATTTTCTGGACAATTCCAGAACCTTCTTAAATTTGGGCCCAAATGGGCTTTTCAAGGCCCATTATACCTCCTTCTTGGCTATATAAAGGTGGGATGAGAGTGTGATTCCCTCACACCTCTCATTTCACTTCTCCACTCATTCTACAAATTTCTCCCTCTTCACACTTCTTTTCCTTTAGTTTTTTGGCCACTCCTCCCTTCAAGGCTTTTAGGTTTTCTAGGCTTCACTAATGGCTGACAAGAATTCTGAGAGAGCGGCGAAGATAGCCTCGGCTTCAAAACAAGGTAAGGATATCGAGATCCGTTCTTCATACATGTCTTTAATCGATATGATTAACACTAGGGGGGATGAATATCCCTCTACTACACATCTCGATTCTTTTAATCATTGTAACACTTGGCACAACATCGATTTCGATAAATTAAATGCACGTTATAACGTTCTTCCTCCTCTTAGATTAGTTCCAGTTTCTGGTGGTGACCGTACATGCCACTGGAAACCCGACACTCTCTTTATTTATACAGATGCCCTTAATGCTGGGCTTAGGTTTCCTTTCCATCCCTTCATTCCTCATCTTCTAGCTGATTTACAAATCAACCCATGTCAGCTTCCTCCAAACGCTTGGAGGAAATTTTATGTTTTATGGTCTGCTGCCTTAGGGAAGGTTTTCCCCTTTCTGTAGCTATTTTTAGGAAGGTCTTTCAGTGCTATAATAGCTCTTCCAGTATTTGTGGTTGGGTCTATGTTAAGCAAAGGCCCAAGTGTAAGCATATATTTAACATCGCCTTCATTCCCGATAACAACCAAAATTGGAGGAATAGTTTCGTCGGGTTACGTTGGGAGAATGGCGACTGGGGCACACTCTTCAGATCTTCCTTCGGGAAGGTTAGTGATGGTAGCCTCAAATCCATTCACTTAACTTCCGAGGAAACTACTATTTATAATGAGCTTACTCGGGATGACGGCACTACTACCAGCTGGACCCTCTTAGAGGAGTTCTCCCTCATTCATGTGGGACTATCCTCTGTTTCTCAACAGGGTATTTTTCTTCCCTTCTCAATTTTATTTCATTTTGTGCATTATTAACACCACTTATTTTGTTTTTGTCTTGTTTTGCAGCTGCTAAGGAGATCAACGAGGACAATGTACCTCCTGTTGAAGAGACTGCTAGAATGAAAAAAGCTCGCCTTGCAGACCTGGACACTCGAGGAAAGGCCACGGAGCCTATCTTTTTGAGGAAACACACGGAGCCCATGGGGGAGGCTGCAACTAAGGGAGCTGAGGGCCACAGTGCTCCTATTACTACTGCTGCTCCTGCTGCTACTGCTACAGGCGCCTTCCAGCCTCTCTGGGGATTCCGCCGAGGGGACACCGTGGTGGGATCCAAAAAACATGCCTGGGATTGGTCCTATCATGGCGTGACTCCCAAAGATTTCACTGACGTGGTTGCCACCCCTGACCTAGAGAGGATAAAGCTCATGGGAGCTCAATCTCTGGCTTCGGTATGTCCTTTTCTTGAATTTATCTTTCTTTCTTGTAGCATTTACTTGCCTTACATTTTGTCTATTATTTCATTTCAGTCCAACGCCTATTTTCAAGGCGCTGTAAGGCAAGCCGAGTCATGGAAGCGGGCTTCTAACAAGGCCGACAATGCCTTCAGGAGGCAGCAGAAGAAGTATGCTGCTCTGGAGAAGAAATTCAAGCGCAAGGAGGAAGAACTTGGAGAATCTAATGCCGAGCTGGTGGTATCTCATCCACCCAATTATTCTTCGATTTCTCGATCCTTTTCTTTAGTCCATCCAGGATTATTCGATTTGCTACCTCCGCTTGCCCATTGGCTTGTGGGTGAGCCACAGAGGTGAACCGTAACTCAATTTCATTTTCTTCAAAGTACTTCTTGAATTCCTCATTGTTGAATTATGCTCCGTTGTCGGTGACTAGGATACGGGGAATCCTATACCGGGACATAATATTTTCCCACAGGAATTGTGCAACCTGCTTAGTTGTGATTTTGGCTAAGGGTTTGGCTTTAATCCACTTGGTGAAATAATCAATGGCTACAATCAGGAACTTCCTTTGTGCCGTGGCCATAGGGAAAGGCCCCAGAATATCCATTCCCCACATAGCAAAGGGAATGGGCATGTTGATAGAGGTCAGCATCTCGGGGGGTTGTCTAACAACAGGTGCATGCTTCTGACAGCGATCACACTTCTTCACATATTCTTTGGCATTAGCCATCATTTCTGGCCAATAGAAGCCTAAACGGGTTATATTATGAGCCAAGGCCCTGCCCCCAAGTGTTGCCCACAAATACCTTCATGCACTTCTTCAAGAGCCAAGCGTGCCTCATCGGGCCTGAGACACCTTAAGTAAGGAACCACGAAAGATCTTTTGTACAGAATCCCATCTATCAAAGAGTACCTTAGTGCCCGAACAGCTAACTTCCGTGTTTCAGTTGCATCGTTTGGCAACCAACCGGTTTGAATGTGGGCCTTAATGGGATCTATCCATGATGTCCCCAGGCCTATAGGAGCTACAAGCTTAACATCTATGCTTCGTGTCTTTAAAACACGGAAGTACACACTTCCTGAACTTTCTTCTATCTCGAATGAAGCAAACTTTGATAATGCATCTACCTTAGCATTTTCCTCCCTTGGAATGTGCTCAACATGGCATTCATTGAATTGGGTCATCACAGCCCTTACTAGGCGGACATACTTAGCCATCGTATCATCCCTTGCCTCAAATTCTCCCTTTACCTGGGATATGATCAGCTTCGAGTCTCCACGGACTTTTAAGTTTTTGACTCTAAGTGTCCCAGCTAGGCCAAGGCCAGCTATCAGGGTTTCATATTCTGCCTCGTTGTTTGTGGTTGGGAAGTCTAATTTCATGGCATACTCAATCAAGAACCCATCAGATCTTTATAAAACCAATCCTGCTCCACTTGAGTTTGTTTTTGATGCTCCATCAAAATAGAGAACCCAATATTCTTTCTCCTTATCATCTTTCTCTTTGTCTCCATTATCAACTTCCTTGTCTTGAGGTATGGTACCTTCCTGCCCCCCGACTTCTTGGTTGGCTATGGTACATTCCACCACGAAGTCAGCTAATACCTGGGCTTTTATTGTTGTCCGTGGCTTGTACTTAATGTCGAACTCTCCCAGCTCTATTGCCCACTTGATCAACCTCCCACTAGCCCTGGGACTGTGAATGACATTTCTCAGGGGCTGATTTGTTAGCACCTCAATTTGATGAGCCTGAAAGTAGGGACGTAACTTTCTTGAAGCCATCACCAAGGCTAGAGCAAATTTCTCAATAGTTGAATAATTCAACTCAGTACCATGCAGAATTTTACTAACATAGTATACGGGTTTCTGGATTTTCAATTCCTCCTTAACCAATACAGCGCTCAAAGCACCTTCTGAAACGGCTAAGTACAAGAATAAAACTTCATTCAAAGCTGGCTTGGCCAACAACGGGGCCTGGGCCATATACTTCTTTAACTCTTCGAATGCCTTCTGGTTTTCCTCATTCCATACAAAGTCCTTAATGTTCTTTAGTGACTTGAAGAATGACAAACACTTATCTCCTGACTTGGAGATGAATCGTCCCAGCGCATCAACCCTTCCTGTGAGCTTCTGAACATCCTTAACAGTTTTTGGTGGCTCCATGTCCAGGATCGCCTTTATTTTATCGGGGTTAGCCTCGATCCCTCTCTTGAAGACCATCAATCCCAAAAAATTTCCAGATCCTACTCCGAAAGCACACTTTGTGGGATTTAACATCATCTTGTGGTACCTCAGGACCTCAAAAGCTTCCCTCAAATGGGTTATATGATCAGTCTTTGCTAGACTCTTGACTAACATGTCATCAACATAGACTTCCATAGTCTTACCAATAAGATCCTTAAAAATTTTATTTACCAACCTTTGATAGGTGGCTCCTGCATTCTTAAGACCAAATGCCATAACAAGATAACAATAAACACCAAATTCAGTGATGAATGATACCTTTGGAATGTCATCCTTGTGCATCTTAATCTGATTGTATCCGCTAAATCCATCCATGAAGCTCAGCAACTCATGCCCAGTAGTGGCATCAATCAAAGTATCAATTCTTGGCAACGGAAAACAGTTTTTGGGACATGCATCATTCAGATCAGTGAAGTCTATACACATCCTCCACTTTCCATTGGCCTTCTTCACCATTACAGGGTTTGCTAACCATTCCGAAAATTGAATCTCCTCAATGAAACCAGCCTCTAAGAGCTTCTCTACTTCCTATTTTATAGCTTCTTATCTTTCTAGGTCAAAGTTTCTTTTCTTTTGCTTTACTTTCTTCCGGTTTGGGTCCACGTTTAGCTTGTGAGTAATCAGCTCCGGGTCTATGCCTGGCATATCAGCTGCTGACCATGCAAACACATCACTATTTTCTTGCAAAAATCTCACCAACTTCCTTCTAAGGGGCTCCTCTAATATGGCTCCAATGAAAGTCATCCTCTCAGGATTCTCGAGGTCTAAAGGAATTGAAACCAAGTCTTCTGCTGGCTTTCCTCTCTTCTCATCATTTTCTCGGACATCCATATCTTCAATAGGAAGAACCTGCCCCCCAACTCCATCTGTCCTCAAAGAGGCTACATAACATCTTCTAGCCATTTTTGATCTCCCCTCTCTTCTCCAATCCCGTTCCAGGTGGGAAACTTCATAACTGAATGGAATTTTCTGGACAATTCCAGAACCTTCTTAAATTTGGGCCCAAATGGGCTTTTCAAGGCCCATTATACCTCCTTCTTGGCTATATAAAGGTGGGATGAGAGTGTGATTCCCTCACACCTCTCATTTCACTTCTCCACTCATTCTACAAATTTCTCCCTCTTCACACTTCTTTTCTTTTAGTTTTTTGGCTACTCCTCCCTTCAAGTCTTTTAGGTTTTCTAGGCTTCACTAATGGCTGACAAGAATTCCAAGAGAGCGGCGAAGATAGCCTCGGCTTCAAAACGAGGTAAGGATATCGAGATCCGTTCTTCATACATGTCTTTAATCGATATGGTTAACACTAGGGGGGATGAATATCCCTCTACTACACATCTTGATTCTTTTAATCATTGTAACACTTGGCACAACATCGATTTCGATAAATTAAATGCACGTTATAACGTTCTTCCTCCTCTTAGATTAGTTCCAGTTTCTGGTGGTGACCATACTTGCCACTGGAAACCCGACACTCTCTTTATTTATACAGATGCCCTTAATTTTGGGCTTAGGTTTCCTTTCCATCCCTTCATTCCTCATTTTCTAGCTGATTTACAAATCAACCCATGTCAGCTTCCTCCAAACGCTTGGAGGAACATTTTATGTTTTATGGTCTGCTGCCTTAGGGAAGGTTTTCCCCTTTCTGTAGCTGTTTTTAGGAAGGTCTTTCAGTGCTATAATAGCTCTTCCAGTAATTGTGATTGGGTCTATATGAAGCAAAGGCCTAAGTGTAAGCATATCTTTAACAGCGCCTCCATTCCCGATAACAACCAAAATTGGAGGAATAGTTTCGTCGGGTTACGTTGGGAGAATGGCGACTGGGGCACACTCTTCAGATCTTCCTTCGGGAAGGTTAGTGATGGTAGCCTCAAATCCATTCACTTAACTTCCGAGGAAACTACTATTTATAATCAGCTTACTCGGGATGACGACACTACTACCAGCTGGACCCTCTTAGAGGAGTTCTCCCTCATTCATGTGGGACTATCCTCTGTTTCTCAACAGGGTATTTTTCTTCCCTTCTCAATTTTATTTCATTTCATGCATTATTAACATCACTTATTTTATTTTTTGTCTTGTTTTGCAGCTACTAAGGAGATCAACGAGGACAATGTACCTCCCGTTGAAGAGACTGCTAGAATGAAAAAAGCTCGCCTTGCAGGCCTGGACACTCGAGGAAAGGCCACGGAGCCTATCTTTTTGAGGAAACACAAGGAGCCCGTGAGGGAGGTTTCAACTGAGGGAGCTGAGGGCCACAGTGCTCCTATTATTTTAAATTATTTTCAAGGCTCGATAATTATTATAAAATTATTTTGAAGCCATATTTGGCCAACCGAATCATGTCTATTGCTTTAAAATTGATCCAACGACCCGTTTTGACTCCGAAAAATGTTTTAAAAATCATATTAAATACCCGAAAGACTGTTCAAGACCCGAGATTTCCTTATAAATGAAACTTCATTGATTGTTTGACGTGCTATGTGCTATATGTGACTTATTTGTTTGAGTTTCGGTTTATATGTTCATTATTTACTTGTTTTTAGCATGACTTTCAATCCGTTAGTCGGATTTGGGTAAAATGAAGAGTAGATAGAAGTGTATACTGAATAGAAACATATGAGCTGAGTATGGATAGATACTTATGGTATGTGAGCAGAAGAGGCAAGGCATAGGAAAGGGAAACAGATAGTCGAGGAGTAGGAGATTGTGATTGGAAATTGGTGAATCATAACAAGCTAGTACCCGACAAGTGTTCTGAACTTTCTCGAGATATATTGTAGATTAATGATAGTTCTGTTTTATATTGCAAGTACTTTGAAGCACTGAACCCTAAACCTTGATTCCAGTTATTGGTCTTTGAACCGTAAACCTTATTCTTTCTGAACCATTGATTGTTGAATACCCCAATACAAACCACAGATATACGATACTACTCCACAAATACATACAAACTAAATACCAACCACTGAATCAAATTGCTTACATATTCAAACCATTGTACCTTATACTTTAAAAGACCAAATCCTTGTAACCTTGAAACTTTGATTCCTTTGTTATCCAATTCTTTCATTACCTAACAACCATTCTTTGAAATTGCCATATTGTTCCTTTGTGAAGATTGAAACCATCTCATTATTGGACATCCAATGTTTCTTATGATTATGTTTATTACTTTACATTATTTATCCTTTTATTATGATAGAATTGGATTGTTTTATAAAATTGTGGACCAGATTCGTGGTCAGACCAGATTGGTGGTCAAGTAAGGCCAATGTGTGCCTTGGATCCAGTAATTAGAGCAGAGCTGTGTACCTTCCTCGGGGTTAGTGCGTGACTGATCAACAGCCTAACCTTGGTTTTAAAAATGAAAATATAATATCCAATTCTAAATCTTTAATCATTGTTCACTTGATACCTTAACTTTTTTCACTTGATGATCATTATTCTCAGTGTTGTCAATGTGACTTGCTGAGCTAGTTAGCTCATTTGTGCGATGTTGTTTATGTTCTTTTCCAGTTAAGAAGGAACCTATTGGTAGCGAGGATCCCCAATGTAGTGCGAGAGCTAGGGGTCCAGGTTGATCGAGTTAAGCTAGATGACAGCTTTTGGAATAGTTTAAGTTTATGAAGTTTATAATAATGTTTAATATTCATTTGTAAGTTTGAATAGTTAGGATTTGGTCATTTGTAATATAAGTGTGTGTGTACGGCTTGTGTGCATACTTTAACCTGTTGCGGTCCATGGTAGTTGGTAAATAGGGTCACTGCATATTATTATTATCTTTATTATTGTTATAAGAAGGTTATAAATAAGGTGTGTGTGTGTGTGGACCCCAAACTTCTGACCCGGGTTTGGAAGGCGCCACAGGTTTGGTATCAGAGCTACATGTTATAAGTCACTAACACAAGCCTAGATTGATGGGAATGGGTAGAGGGTTAGGAATAGAAGTAAGAAATAAAAAGATAGAACGTCGAGAGGTTGAGTGCTACGGTATAACAGGTATTAGTATGATTCACGTCATGGTTCAAGATTCTTATGTTGTGATATGATTTTAGATAGCAGCGATGGCCGACTCTTTCATCCCCGTATCAGCTAATCACTCAGAGCCCTCAGTTGGAGGACCATCTTCAGATCCACGTACTGTTGCTCCACCAGTGTTGGCTATTTTACCTCCACCTGTGTTGCAGCCCGTACCACTGCAGGCTATTC
The DNA here is from genome assembly GCF_009905375.1 of Apium graveolens. Taxonomy (NCBI): domain Eukaryota; kingdom Viridiplantae; phylum Streptophyta; class Magnoliopsida; order Apiales; family Apiaceae; genus Apium; species Apium graveolens. The sequence continues at coordinate 125,273,476 of NC_133649.1, read as the reverse complement.
CACCCCCAGGCGTGAGGCCACCTATCAGAGGACCCCCACCAGCTGATTCAGATTCCACTGGGCATTCAGTTACGGGTGCCCCATTCCAGTCTACATTGCATCCTGTTCCTTATTACCGGTATGAGGCTCTTCTATTGGATCGTGATTCCTTGTTAATACAGATCCAAGAGCTGCAGCATATCATCAGGACTACAGATGTTAATCGTGGTATGAGGGAGCTTCGAGAGGAGATCCATGTGACACGCAGGATTCTTGAGGTTAGGCTACATGGAGCTACATTACCTGGCCGAGGCCCTGATGCATTTATGGGATGGGCTAGTGAGGTGATGGAGGATCTTGAGAGGCTAGGTGGACCAGAGTTTCCTTGGAGTTAGATCCAGAGATGAAGATGTTGATCAGTATTGTTATGGCTATTTAGTATATACAGTAGTGTGTAATATGTATCAGTAGACTTTTGGGTTGTATTTTTAGACTAGATCTGCTGACTAGTGAGTAGGTTTGTTGTACCCTTTTGCTTTTACTTTCGAAGTGTTTTAATGCTTCTACTACCTAAAACTTTTGATCTATATATATCAGTACCTTTTTCCTTTCCAGCATTGTCATTTACTTTACTGCACCTGTTTTACTTTACTTTATTTATTGCACCAGTTATACCCCTGTGATACTATGTAGCTTATCCCCTTAACTGTTTATATTCTGTAAAGAAGCATGCAATTTAATTAGTTCAACTGTTACAACTGTTTTCAAAAAGAGATATTTCTATTTTACAAAACTTTTCTTTTATACAAAGGATTTGATTTAAAGGCTAAATAAGTTATTTGATTCTTTACAGAAAATGCCTCCCAGAAGAAATACCCGCACCAACACCCAAAATGAAGAAACCAACAACAGCAATAACAACCAAGATGATACCAACAAGAATGCAAACCCGGGACCCATAGACCCAGCAATAACCCAGATTCTTCAAATCTTGGCTCAACAAAAAGTTCACCTGACTAAACAACAACAAAGACAGACCAGTCCCCAGATAACTTTCAAAACTTTTCAGGCGGTAAACCCACCAGAATTCAAGGGTTCCTTAGATCCGATTGAAGCGAATGTTTGGTTAAAGGAAATAGAGAAGTCATTTGCTTTAGTTAAAGTGAAGGAAGAACAGAAGGTGGAGTTTGCAAGTTATTATTTGAAGAATGAGGCCACCTATTGGTGGGAGACTGTGAAGACATTGGAAGGTACAAATGTTATTACTTAGGAGAGGTTCAAAGAATTGTTTTTAGAAAAGTATTTTCCCCAGTTTGTTCAGGATCAGAAGGAGCTGAAGTTTTTAGAGTTAAAGCAAGGAAATATAACGATAGCTGATTATAAGAGTAAGTTTGAAGAATTGCCAAGGTATGTGCCATCATATGTAGATACTGATAGAAAGAAGGCCAAGAGATTCTAGCAAGGTCTGAAGCCATGGATTAGAGGGAAGGTATCCATATTTGAATTGGATACATATGCAAGAGTTGTACAGAAGGCCATGATTGCAGAAATTGAGAGTGAGATGTTAGAGAAAGAAAAGGAAAGTAAGAAGAGGAAGTTTGAAGGAAATGAAGGACAGTCACAACCAGGGAAGTTTCCAAATTTTAAGAAGGGCAAGTTTTAGCCAGGGAGAAATTTTAATTTCAAAAAGCAAAATGCAGGCGACGGAGGCCAGGGCAACCGTCCAGTCAATATGAATCAACCAAATCAGTTGGGGTTAACTTTTCCATATTGTCAGGTATGTGGGAAGAAACATGGAGGAGTTTGTAATAAGTTAAATGTAGTTTGTTTCAAGTGTAATCAGAAAGGGCACTATTCGAGGGAGTGTTGCAATCAGCCAGCGAGAGAACCAGTAAACAAGGATCGGCCTACCCGGCATCTTGCGGTTAAGGTTCCAGCTATTGGATTTGCATGCTTTAAATGTGGGAAGCCAGGACATATAGCCAGGGATTGCAAGACACCAGCCCAGTTAGTAATGCATTGAGGATAATGGGATCTACTCCAGCAGTAAATGAGACTCCAAGGGCTAGAGTTTTTGATATGTCTGTGAAGGACGCTATCCAGGATATTGATGTCGTGGCAGGTACACTTAATGTGAATTCTTTATGTGCCAAAGTATTAATATATTCGGGGGCAAATCGATCGTTAATTTCTTAAGATTTTGTTAGTAAGTTAAATTGTCCAGTTGAGTATTTAAATGAAATAATGAATGTGGAATTAGCAAATCAAGAACGTATATATATTAATCAAGTTTGTGGGAATTGTGAAGTTGAGATTTCTGGTTGTAAGTTTTGTGTGGACTTGATACCATTTAAGCTAGGAGAGTTTGTGTAATAACCCCAAAATTTTGAACTTTTTTGTAACCCTTGTGAATAGTGTTTTAGCTGAATGAGAAAACTTTTCATGCCACACTATGTAGGGGTTCTGTTATGGATAATCTGAGATTTTATTAGTACTCTATATGGTATATAAGTGTATGTAAAGATCGTCAGAATCCAATTCCGAACACTTTGGTTTTTCCCGGAAATCCACCAGATACGGAAAGAATTGAGTAAAAGGTAACAGTATAAAAAGGATTTAAATTAAAGGATTATAAGAGAGGATCATAAAAGGAATATAATATATTGTGAAAGGTTAAGAGAACCTAAGTAAAAAGATCCCGGGTATGATCCCTCAAACGATAAACGAAAACGAAAGTTAAGCGAACCGTGTAACAGATCAGCGGTCATTAGGCAAACAATTAGGAAGTTAATCAAAGGGATTAGAGAGGATGATGTCACCCAACCAATGAGAAGAGGACAAGGAGGGATTAGAGAGGATGATGTCACCCAACCAATCAAGGTTAAATTGGTAATTAACCAAAAACAAATCAAATATTCAACCAACCAAGCCAAACAATTCATTTTTCATCAAAACAAGAACACAAGGCATTTTATTTCTTCATGCTCTCGGCTTTTTACTATTTCAAAGAGAAAGAAATTCAAAACTCAAGATCAAGGCTTCCTAAATTGGTAAGATAATTCCCTAGTCATCCTTATGCATAGTTATGGCTATATTATGAGTTTAAGCCTTCAATTCTTTCTCAATCTTCTTCAAGAAATCAATGAAGAAGACAATGAATAGTGATTTCAAAGTTTTTAACTTGATTTTTCTTGTTTTCCTTTAAGATCCAAGCATCCCTAAGACTTCTCAAGGCTTCTTAAGGCTTCCTAGCTACTCCCACCACTTCAAGGAAGGTATACCATCTCCAAACCCTATCTTTAATTTGTATATTAGGTTGATTATGGTTGTGAGGGTAAAGGGTAGCTTGAAACTTGTTTGTTTAAGAGTTTGGGTTGGAATGGTGGTGATTGATTGTTGAAATCTTAAGATTTGGTTAAAGAATGTAGTATAGTTTAAATTCAAGTTTTAGGAGTAAGTAAATGGATTATAATGAGTTGGTTTGGGGCTGTTGTAATGTATTTTGGATGGAGGTTTGGTTGGGTTGTGAATTGGGGTTGAATTGTGATGGTTTTGGAATGGTTTAAATTTGGGAAATCGCGTAAACATAGCCGTCGTAATGTCCAATTTACTTTAGACTGCTTTTGTTCATAATATTAGGACCCAAGAACCCCCTGCTAGATGTTGATCATTGCCATGTTTAGATAGCTCATGTTACGAGCTTCGTTTTGATATGTAGTTCGTTTGATTCCGATATACGGTTTAGGAGAAACGACCGTTTTAAGTAACGGCGTTTCGCGAGCGAAACTTTTCCCCTCGCCTTACTTTGAAACATAGGTTAAAGACCAAAAAGGGTTAATTAGTGTATGAAACAATTATGGTAATAGTGTTAGGCAGTTGGTAAGACACTCGCAAAGGAATCGCCTTAAAACTCGTAATGGTTAAATTATTAAAAATGGTGGAGCCGAGGGTACTCGAGTGACTTAAGAGAATCAGTAAGCGCAAAGCGAGCGTTAGAGTCTATGTTGGTTAATGTATAGATTTACAAGTGACTTTGGTTTAATTCCAACTTACTTGTTGTTTATAGGTTACCAGACTCGTCCCGAGCCATTGTAACCCCCAGTCGCTCAGGCAAGTTTTCTACCCGTTATACTGTTGTTGTGATGTATATGTGTATATGCATGATCTTGCGATAAATGCATATTTGTTATTAGCAAATTCTTGCGATATATTGTAGCATGTGATATGGTATATATGCATGCCTGTTTCATATTCTTGGAATATATATCTATTGGTTAAAATGCTTACAGTTGCATAATACCTATGCTAGAGATATGCGGTATTGAGTTTACCCTTAGTATAGGGGATCAAAAGGTGAACATATTTCTAAACCGGGAGTCGATGTTCCCGAGTATAATATATATATATATATATATTTATATATATATGGTTATAGTTTTCAAAACTATTAATCGAATAAGGTTTATTCGATAACTTTAACTTTATTTTATTATTGAATATTATTTCAAATATTCATCCGAGGACTTATGACTCCTTTATTTTATTATTGAATAATATTTCGAATATTCATTCGAGGGCTTATGACTCACTTATATTATTAATGATTATTAATTGAATATTCATTTGAGGATGTATGACTCCGTTTATTTTATTTAATGAATATTATTTATAATATTCATTCGAGGTATTATGACTCCGCTTATTATTTAATAATATTCTTTATTTTATTAAAGAATAATGTTTCGATAATCAAACTTATTTTCGATTATTCAAATAAAGATAGTACTTTCGTATAAGTATATCTTTGGTTATTTAATACTCATTTCAAGTATAAGTCTTACAACTTCTACTTCAATTATTTTTATAAAGATTATTCTTTATGGGAATATTATTCAAATAATAATATTCAGATATTTTCTAAATATATTGGGACTGATTTATTTTAATAAATCAGCAGTACTCCAAACATTCTTAAAAATGTTTTCGAGTCTTCAAAATGATTTTTAAAGTTTGAGTGGACCCCAAAACTCATTTTTATATTTAAGATCTTCCTTTCAAATGGGATTTAAATACTCGCTCAAAACCTGGGGGATCCAGCTCTGTGGTGTATTTTACATTCGCAACGTGGTTGCTGTTCTGAGAAAACAATTTGATTACTTGCCCAACGTTCGGGAAGTAAGTCCATCTAATTGAGTCGGCATAAGCGACAGGCCGGGGTACGGTCTATCAAAGTGTAAGTGGCTGGGTGGCAGTCCATCAACGCGTAAGAGGCCGGGTGGCGGTCCAGCACAAGGTCCTTATGTGGCCAGGGTGATGACCGGTGGGGGATTCATCCATCTACTAGTAGAAAAGGTTACTTAATTGGTATCTTTGCCTGATCAGCAAGATACCAGGTTTATGCCAAAATTCTTTTCTTTCCAAATTCATTGGATATTACAACTCTGTTCATACTTTACATGACAGAGATTTTCTGGAAATGTATGAGATATATATATATATATATATATATATATATATGGATATATATATCAGGACTTAATGAAGTATCTCGTAACTTCATTATTTATAATGATATTTCAAAGATTGAATCTATTCAAGTCTTATAGTCTCATCTGGGTGATGAACTTTGAAACTGATTATAACTTGAACGGTGGTAGTTCAAGAAGTATTCGAATATAAGTATATTGGAGTATCTTGTAACTTCATCTTTTAAACTTATATCTAGTAAATGATTATCTTATGCATTACAACGATTTTCAGAAAAACATTGAGACAAGGTTAGATATATGAGATCACCTTGCAACGATATTTTTATACAGTTATACACTGGAACTCTGTGTGTATTATGCATTGAAGAGGACTTCCAATATTTTGAAAAGTATATATGTATATATATACTGAATATTTTGCGACTTCATCGCATTAAGATATCAACTTGGTTCATTTCTTTTGACCAAGACTTTCATGAGTACTATGAGAAGGCTCATATATTGTTAATCATTATACATATTATTTTGGTGGGCTTGCTGCTCACCCTTGCTTTCTTCTTTCATCACACAACAACAGAAAGAAAAGATGAACAGGACCAAGCTCCCGATTCGCAAGCGATTAGGAAACGTTCCGCAGTTTCCTATAGGCGTTGATGTCGCTGTAGCTGAGGTAGGAACTACCAATAGGCTAGGCTTTCAACTTATGATGTACCAGACTTATGTATAATTATGAATTGTAATAATGGCAAAGAAATGTAAATTTATTCAGAAACCTTTTTAAGGTGTATTGACATATAATTGTGGAATAAAACGACTTGTGATTATTTTTGGATATTCATCTCTGAGACTATAACTTGTGGTGTGTGTGTTTATTATGGGGTCACAGTACAGAGTAGTTGATTATTTATTAAGATTGGGTGTTGTTAAGGAAAATGGAACTCGTGACAACCCGGATCCCCGACCCCGGATTTGGGGGTGTTACAGAAGTGGTATCAGAGCTAAGCGTTATAAACCTCAGAGATGATGTGACGTAAAGATAATAAGTTCACTAAGATAATAAGAACTCTTTCCAAGTTCATAGTCGGGCTACCTAACATAGTACTGACAGTTAAAAACTCTTACGGGAACCCTTATAAATATCGTGATAGTAACATAGTTCGTTCTCGTATAGGGCAGCGGGGCACCGAACCTTGAGGTTCAGGAGCATCAACATGAGGATGTTTTATTACAAGATAGAGATCAAATTGTGAATCCGATGGAGTACCCTAATGAGGGACCGGATGAGATTCATATTGAGAATGTTGCGGTTGAGGATGTTATTCCGGAAAGGATTGTGGCTGAGGAGGATCTCATGGAGGATCCTAATGAGAATGAAGAGAGGACCACTGAGGAATTGATGACCGTAGTCAGGGCGACTACCAGAGCAAGAATGGCCGCGAGGGTGGCACTAGAGGATGAAGAGTTACCAAGGGCACAAAGGTTAATGAGGGCAGAAGGAGTGGGGCCTTCCACGACCCCAATTATACCAGTATCAGACCCTCTTCCAGAGGTTCCTGTAGACATCCATGAGGTTCCACCAATTCCTGTTCCATCCCCGGTACAGAGCCCAGCACCTACTGAGGAAATGCCACATTTATCTCCTGCACCATTGTCACCTGATACCGTGCTTGGTTATCCATTTGGATCTCCTGGGTCTGCACCACCTGCACCCCATGGACTGCTAGATGCTACCACTCAGGCTTCTCTTATCGCCAATTATCATATGACTTTGGGTGGCCTGTCCGAGGCCCGTAATGTTAGGAGTGATCTGTTGGATCGACTTACTGCACCAAGGATTGAGGGCAGGGTACTTCCGGCGGGATTAGCTCATAACATGGAAAGGATTGAGGCTACCACCCGTGTTACAGCTAGAGGCCATCTTGAGGGTCGGATTGATCCAGCTCTACTTGCAACTATCCTAGACCTCATCACCGCTTTAATGGAGCAGGTTAGGGATGTCGTGCGTGCTCGCATTTCTTGAGCCATGGTAGTGTGCAGAGCCAGAGCAATCAGACAAGGGTTTCATGTAGCACCGCTTTTGGAGGATTAGCCTAAGTTATGAATGATTAATTTTAATGACTAGATGATTATCTATGGTAGTACTTTTGGGTTATAAGCGATCAGATCAAATGATGTAATTCTCTTTAATATGTTCAGTTGTTGTACCCTCGAACAAATGGTTATGTATATATTCATTAAATTCAGTTCAGATGAGTTGTTGTGATAAGATCACATTGTTAATTGCTCTATTAACACTTAAGAGAGTGTCATGAAGTTTATCGAACTTAAGAATTCATAATTTGCAATCGTGCAAGGAATAAACGAGGGAAAGACTTAAGCAAAGTAAGTAAGACAAATATCCAGAGATTCTCAAAATTTTTCCAAGTAATATGCCCCCACAAGGAATAAGATTAGGGTCAAACCTTGAATGTGATAATCAGGGAGGTCGCAATTAAGATATAAGGAACCCAGAATATAATAAAGGGAAAAATGAGGATTTCAAATTAAAAGATGACCCCAATTATGGGGCGTAGGAAGAAATATTTAGACTAAGAAAACAGAAGTCCAGCGAGGTAAGAGGACCCGAGACGGTACTCCAATACGGAAATTCATGGACCTGTCTAAACAGAACTTATACTTTATTTCCCAACCACCACCTTGAGGGAAACAATGTAGTGGGAAATTCTTTCAGGACCTTAAAATCGCTAAGCTCTCAGGGTTCCAAGGAACAAGCTGACCCAGTCGAGGCAAGAGCCTGGCTAAAGGAAATATAGGAATCATTTGAGATTCTAAATGATTGACGAATCACAAAAGACTGTTTTTGTCACTTACCCTCCTAAGAGAGAGGCCACCTGCTGGTGAAAGGCCAAGGAAGGCACGGAGCAAGAGATTATAATAAACTGATTTAAGTTCAGTCAATTGTTTTCAGGAAAGTACTTCCCAAGGTTATGGAGATAGTGTAAAAGCTTTAGAGCCAGAACAAAGGCACACGAGTATGATGAATTATGAATCTAAGTTGTAAAAGTTGTCAAGATTCGTTCTGAGGACACGAATCCAGAATGACGGGATGTTTGAAATCAATGCTTATGTTGTGTTGGTTCATGAAATAATGATAAGAGAAAGGAAAATAAAAAGAAACTGAAGTGGAAAAGGAATATAAAGGCAATAGAGTTTGAGGTATGATAAGGGAGTTAGGTATGAGGAAACCCTAAAGACTCGTAGCAATAGAAATAGAAAAGTATGCATTCGTCAGGATGAGGGTGATTCATGAGTTTAAATTTATGGTTGAAGGCATAAGAGATACATATATTTTATCCCCTGTAAGTTGGGAGGATTCGAGGAAACCTTGAGATAGTTCGAAGGATAAATAATGAGACGCGGATAGACTGAGGAGACAAGGAAGTAAGAAATTAGGAAAATTGGATGAAGGAAGTGACCTTCAAGAATGTGAAGTGTAAGACCGGTGGCTTGATACCCAGAAAGGGAGACGCCAGGTATGAAAGATATCCCAACATTGAGATGACTGTTGAGATAAACAACAAAAGTAAATAAGGAATTATTAAGAAGAAGTTCACGTTGAACACGACCAATATCTTCCAGAACATCCTTGTTATCGTTACCAAATTAGGCAAGAAAAGCGGATAACCGTTGTTATCTTTTGGAGGCCATATTGATTGACCTCATTTTGAATACAGATGTTATTGTGAAACTAGGCATATACTATCGAGGTGGGAATGATTGAATAAGACACCCTTATCAGGGATATATGACTGGATTTATCCATGGAAGGATGCATGTACCTTTTAAAGGTGGAATTAAGGATAGAATATCGGTAACTTAAAACGAATCCTAGGGGAATGCATAAAGGCTGGCATTTCACCCTTAATAGGGACAGTATGAGTTTTGACAGTATGATTTGGAAAGGGTTAAGGTAAAAACAACCTCTAAGAATCAGTGGAGAATTTTTTCAGAAGTATATAGACAATGGTTTTAGTATTAGTAAATGGTATTTTGATATGCCCTGTATCTAGGGAATACAGGAGGAACGATTCAAGGATAACCTTAGAGGTTTTACAAGGAGAAAGGTAATATTCAAAATTCTCAAGAATAGAAATGTTGATAAAGGAAATATGACGTAATTATAATGATGCCAAGTGGGGCACGTGTTAAACCACAAGAAAGTATGGATCGAACCAGTAATGGTCGAAATTGTTCAGGGCAATTAGGACTTAAGATAAAAGATGTTCTAATTATGATTGAGAGTCAGTCGTGACAGTGATTAACCTCTAAAGACTGAGGCAATAACTTATGGAAAAATGGTGATAATTTTTTTTCTCACCAGATTTTAAGTAAAACATCTTTACATAAGCAGTGATTGAAATGAGGTAGAAAATTTATTTGGAGGTGGTTAAAATGACATTGACTGTAAGGAAATTTTGCTATCAGGAAAGGCCAAAGAGGTGGCCGACACTTTAAGTGTAAGAGGACAATTACAGGTGCTCGTGCCAGAGGAATACAGTGATAATGGTTGAAGCCGTAAAGGTTGTATTATGGTTTGAAAGATTGACATTCCTTCTGATGACTGTGCAATACCCAACCGTAATAGTAGTTTGGTAAAGGTTTAATTTGTGTAATCGCCATGAGCGGGCTATCTATCTCAGATATACTATCTTGAGATAAGCCAGGACCATGTTTCAAAAAGGACTAGACAAACCCTTGAGTTAAGTCTTCTATTTAAGGCATACGAGTAAGAATGGTATTAACCTGCTATCGTTGCTTTGACTGAAACTCTTCTGCAATTTTATCTGCTTCATATCATGTATGTATGTCATGATCAGGAGTGTTATTCATGAATCATGAATGGTGAGTATGTTACCTCCTTAGAAGAATTTTATACGACATATATGGACTCCGTATGGTTAGATATTAAGATTTTATGGAAAGTGAATGATGACAGTAGGTCAGTGGTGGACCATAGTAATGCAGCAATGATTCTGCGAGTAATGAGTCGATTACAACCATGAGAGTTGTATTGGAATGAATGTTGAGATTGAGTACCACTAATCGGGTCGTGGTGGTGTATAAGTTATCATTGATAGACTAATTAAGTAGATTATCTACCTATTGAATATTTATTCTTTCTTATCAATAGAGAGTCGTATTATTATACGAGGAAGGTTGCGGTGCAAGCATAGAATTCAAGTAATGATAATGTCTAGAATGAGATCCCAGGTTCGATTTTCGATATCAAGAGAGTTTCAAAGGTGATTGTGTATAAGCTCGAGGAAGAGCATGGGTCCATAGAATGATGGACAGAATAGAAAAAATATTTAGGCATGTGAAATACGATGCTACAATACTTAATGTTGATATAAATACATATATGTTTTGTTCTCCTATGACAAACCTCTATAGTTCAGAGGTAGATTCCAAGCCAGATATTTTATGGCAATAAAATTTTTACGAATATACAATTCTCTTCAGTTCGTTCTTTTCTCTTCTTTTCGTTTCATGTAAGCTGAGAAGAACAACCCTTCCAGAAGGGGAGGTATTGCCGAATGACTATCTATCTGTGTGATAGAAGCCTAGTAGGATACCATCTATTGTTTAATTGTTTGTCAAGTACTAAAGGATGGCCACCTTTTGTACTAACTATGCGATATAACAAGTGTTCATGATCATAGTGATCTCTCAACAAATTCATTTACTTCTATATGATTGATCAAACTTTGGGAAATAGAAACAGCTGAAAAAAAAGGAGTAATAAAGTTATGGTAGTATTCGGAATGGAAACACATTCGTGATACTAAGGTTGACGAGGTTATTAAAAGGTTATAGAATGCTAACGAGCAAAAGTGTAACCAGCATAGACATGCAACCCGACGTAACCTATATGGAGCAACCAGGAAGGGTTATAGAGTGAAAAGGAACAAGTGTTTAGGAGAAGGGTTATTAAACTAGGCAGAGTTTGGTGGTAGGACCACAATGTGGGAAAAATTTACTCGAGAGTTAGAAAGTGCAATGCTAAGAGAGTATCCCTATTAATTTTCTATCTGATTCCGGGACGGAATCCTTTTAAGGAGGGGAGACTGTAATAACCCCAAAATTTTGAACTTTTTTGTAACCCTTATGAATAGTGTTTTAGCTGAATGAGAAAACTTTTCATGCCACACTATGTAGGGGTTCTGTTATGGATATTCTGAGATTTTATTAGTACTCTATATGGTATATAAGTGTATGTAAAGATCGTCAGAATCCAATTCCGAACACTTTGGTTTTTCCCGGAAATCCACTAGATACGGAAAGAATTGAGTAAAAGGTAACAGGATAAAAAGGATTTAAATTAAAGGATTATAAGAGAGGATCATAAAAGGAATATAATATATTGCGAAAGGTTAAGGGAACCTAAGTAATAAGATCCCGGGTATGATCCCTCAAACGATAAACGAAAACGAAAGTTAAGCGAACCGTATAACAGATCAGCGGTCATTAGGCAAACAATTAGGAAGTTAATCAAAGGGATTAGAGAGGATGATGTCACCCAACCAATGAGAAGAGGACAAGGAGGGAAAGATGACATCATAGCTTGACATAAGCATGACATGGGAAGGAAGTAAATGTGGTGGAATATTAACCACACAAAATCAAGGTTAAATTGGTAATTAACCAAAAACAAAACAAATATTCAACCAACCAAGCCAAACAATTCATTTTTCATCAAAACAAGAACACAAGGCATTTTATTTCTTCATGCTCTCGGCTTTTTACTATTTCAAAGAGAAAGAAATTCAAAACTCAAGATCAAGGCTTCCTAAATTGGTAAGATAATTCCCTAGTCATCCTTATGCATAGTTATGGCTATATTATGAGTTTAAGCCTTCAATTCTTTCTCAATCTTCTTCAAGAAATCAATGAAGAAGACAATGAATAGTGATTTCAAAGTTTTTAACTTGATTTTTCTTGTTTTCCTTTAAGATCCAAGCATCCCTAAGACTTCTCAAGGCTTCTTAAGGCTTCCTAGCTACTCCCACCACTTCAAGGAAGGTATACCATCTCCAAACCCTAGCTTTAATTTGTATATTAGGTTGATTATGGTTGTGAGGGTAAAGGGTAGCTTGAAACTTGTTTGTTTAAGAGTTTGGGTTGGAATGGTGGTGATTGATTGTTGAAATCTTAAGATTTGGTTAAAGAATGTAGTATAGTTTAAATTCAAGTTTTAGGAGTAAGTAAATGGATTATAATGAGTTGGTTTGGGGCTGTTGTAATGTATTTTGGATGGAGGTTTGGTTGGGTTGTGAATTGGGGTTGAATTGTGATGGTTTTGGAATGGTTTAAATTTGGGAAATCGCGTAAACATAGCCGTCGTAATGTCTGATTTACTTTAGACTGCTTTTGTTCATAACATTAGGACCCGAGAACCCACTGCTCGATGTTGACCATTGCCATGTTTAGATAGCTCATGTTACGAGCTTCGTTTTGATATGTAGTTCGTTTGATTCCGATATACGGTTTAGGAGAAACGACCGTTTTAAGTAACGGCATTTCGCGAACGAAACTTTTCCCCTCGCCTTACTTTGAAACATAGGTTAAAGACCAAAAAGGGTTAATTAGTGTATGAAACAATTATGGTAAGAGTGTTAGGAAGTTGGTAAGACACTCGCGAAGGAATCGCCTTAAAACTCGTAATGGTTAAATTATTAAAAATGGTGGAGCCGAGGGTACTCGAGTGACTTAAGATAATCAGTAAGCGCAAAGCGAGCGTTAGAGTCTAAGTTGGTTAATGTATAGATTTACAAGTGACTTTGGTTTAATTACAACTTACTTGTTGTTTATAGGTTACCAGACTCGTCCCGAGCCATTGTAACCCCCAGTCGCTCAGGCAAGTTTTCTACCCGTTATACTATTATTGTGATGTATATGTGTATATGCATGATCTTGCGATAAATGCATTTTTGTTATTAGCAAATTCTTGCGATATATTGTAGCATGTGATATGGTATATATGCATGCCTGTTTCATATTCTTGGATTATATATCTGTTGGTTAAAATGCTTACAGTTGCATAATACCTATGCTAGAGATAAGCGGTATTGAGTTTATCCTTAGTATAGGGGATCAAAAGGTGAACTTATTTCTAAACCGGGAGTCGATGTTCCCGAGTATAATATATATATTTTTATATATATATGGTTATAGTTTTCAAAACTATTAATCGAATAAGGTTTATTCGATAACTTTAACTTTATTTTATTATTGAATATTATTTCAAATATTCATCTGAGGACTTATGACTCCTTTATTTTATTATTGAATATTATTTCGAATATTCATTCGAGGGCTTATGACTCAGTTATATTATTAATGATTATTAATTGAATATTCATTTGAGGATGTATGACTCCGTTTATTTTATTTAATGAATATTATTTATAATATTCATTCGAGGTATTATGACTCCGCTTATTATTTAATAATATTCTTTATTTTATTAAAGAATAATATTTCGATAATCAAACTTATTTTCGATTATTCAAATAAAAATAGTACTTTCGTATAAGTATATCTTTGGTTATTTAATACTCATTTCAAGTATAAGTCTTACAACTTCTACTTCAATTATTTTTATAAAGATTATTCTTTATGGGAATATTATTCAAATAATAATATTCAGATATTTTCTAAATATATTGGGACTGATTTATTTTAATAAATCAGCAGTACTCCAAACATTCTTAAAAATGTTTTCGAGTCTTCAAAATGATTTTTAAAGTTAGAGTGGACCCCAAAACTCATTTTTATATTTAAGATCTTCCTTTCAAAGGGGATTTAAATACTCGCTCAAAACCTGGGGGATCCAGCTCTGTTGTGTATTTTACATTCGCAACGTGGTTGCTATTTTGAGAAAACAATTTGATTACTTGCCCAACATTCGGGAAGTAAGTCCATCTAATTGAGTCGGCATAAGCGACAGGCCGGGGTACAGTCTATCAAAGTGTAAGTGGCTGGGTGGCAGTCCATCAACGCGTAAGAGGCCGGGTGGCGGTCCAACACAAGGTCCTTATGTGGCCAGGGTGATGACCGGTGGGGGATTCATCCATCTACTAGTAGAAAAGGTTACTTAATGGGTATCTTTTCCTGATCAGCAAGATATCAGGTTTATGCCAAAATTCTTTTCTTTCCAAATTCATTGGATATTACAACTCTGTTCATACTTTACATGACAGAGATTTTCTGGAAATGTATGAGATATATATATATATATATATATGGATATATATCAGGACTTAATGAAGTATCTCGTAACTTCATTATTTATAATGATATTTCAAAGATTGAATCTATTCAAGTCTTATAGTCTCATCTGGGTGATGAACTTTGAAACTGATTATAACTTGAACGGTGGTAGTTCAAGTAGTATTCGGATATAAGTATATTGGAGTATCTTGTAACTTCATCTTTTAAACTTATATCTAGTAAATGATTATCTTATGCATGACAAAGATTTTCCGAAAAACGTTGAGACAAGGTTAGATATATGAGATCACCTTGCAACGATATTTTTATACAGTTATACACTGGAACTCTGTGTGTATTATGCATGGAAGAGGACTTCCAATATTTTGAAAAGTATATATGTATATATATATACTGAATATTTTGTGACTTCATCGTATTAAGATATCAACTTGGTTCATTTCTTTTGACCAAGACTTTCATGAGTACTATGAGAAGGCTCATATATTGTTAATCATTATACATATTATTTTGGTGGGCTTGCTGCTCACCCTTGCTTTCTTCTTTCATCACACAACAACAGAAAGAAAAGATGAACAGGACCAAGCTCCCGATTCGCAAGCGATTAGGAAATATTCCGCAGTTTCCTATAGGTGTTGATGTCGCTGTAGCTGAGGTAGGAACTACCAATAGGCTAGGCTTTCAACTTATGATGTACCAGACTTATGTATAATTATGAATTGTAATAATGGCAAAGAAATGTAAATTTATTCAGAAACTTTTTTAAGGTGTATTGACATATAACTGTGGAATAAAACGACTTGTGATTATTTTTGGATATTCATCTCTGAGACTATAACTTGTGGTGTGTGTGTTTATTGTGGGGTCACAGTACAGAGTATTTGATTATTTATTAAGATTGGGTGTTGTTAAGGGAAATGGAACTCGTGACAACCCGGATCCCCGACCCCGGATTTGGGGGTGTTACAGTTTGACGTTATCTTAGGGATGGATTGGTTATCTAAGCAGGATGCCCAGATAGATTGTCGAAATAAGAAGGTAATGGTGAAGATGCCAGACGAAAGGATAGTAACGTTTAAGGGCCAGAAAAAAGCCAAGAAGTTCTTAACGCTGATCCAAGCTAAAAGGTTACTATGATAAGGATGCGAGCATTTCATTGCATATGTGATTGACAGAAGTCAGGAGCCAGCAAAACTTGAAGATATTCCAGTAGTCAATGAATTTCCAGACGTATTTCCCGATGAGTTACCAGGACTTCCTCCAGATAGATAAATTGAGTTAGTGATCGAATGGCGCCCGTTCAGATGAAGGAACTAGCAAAGCAATTGCAAGAGTTGTTAGAGAAAAGAGTAATCAGACCCAGTCTATCCCCGTGGGGTGCACCGGTACTATTTGTCAAAAAGAAGGATGGAAGCATGAGATTGTGTATCGACTATCGAGAGCTTAATAAGCTTACAATCAAGAATAAGTATACGTTTCCAAGGATTGATGATTTGTTCAACCAATTAAAAGGAGCCAAGTACATCTCCAAGATCGATTTGAGATCGGGATATCATGAACTAAAGATCAAGCCAGAGGATATACCAAAGACAGCTTTCAGAACGAGGTACGGACATTATGAATTCTTAGTGATGTCATTTAGATTGACCAATGCCCCAGCAGCATTCATGGACCTGATGAACAAAATTTTCAAGGAATACCTGGACAAGTTTGTTATTGTGTTTATAGATGATATTTTGATTTATTCAAAGATAGAAGAGGATCATGCAAAACATTTTAGAATAGCTTTGGAGATTTTAAGGAAAAAGAAGTTATATGCTAACTTTTCAAAGTGTGAATTTTGGTTACAGGAAGTTCAGTTCTTAGGACACATAGTCAGTAATGAAGGGATCAAAGTGGACCCAACAAAGATTGAAGCAATTGCAAATTGGGAAAGACCGAGAACACCAACAGAGGTAAGAAGTTTCTTGGGATTAGTGGGATATTATCGCCGATTTGTTCAAAATTTCTCAAGGATTGCAGCACCATTGACAAAGCTTACACGGAAGAATGAAAAGTTTATATGGAACGATAAATATGAAGAAAGTTTTCAGGAATTGAAGCGAAGATTAATCACGACACCTGTTTTGTCACTTCCAGACGATCAAGGAAATTTCGTAATCTATAGCGATGCTTCTCAAAAAGGACTCGGATGCGTTCTGATGCCGCACGATAAGGTTATTGCATATGCATCAAGGCAATTGAAACCACACGAACAAAAATATCCTACTCATGATTTGGAGCTAGCAGCTATAGTATTCTCTTTAAATATTTGGAGACATTATTTATATGGAGAAAAATACGAGATTTTTACGGATCACAAAAGCTTGAAGTACATATTCACACAGAAGGAGCTTAATATGAGACAGAGAAGATGGTTAGAGTTAATTAAGGATTACGACTGCACGATTAACTATCATCCCGGTAAAGCAAATGTTGTGGCGAACGCGTTAAGTCGGAAAGAAAAGTTGAATGTGTTATCAGTACCCGAAGAGATATATAAGGAATTTCAGAAACTGGAATTGGAGATTAGAGTTTACAAGCCTGATGAAGCAAAAGTGTATAGTATGACTTTCCAGCCGGAGTTATTAGAGAAGATAAGGAAGTGTCAAGAAGAGGTAATGGATCAGGACATTAACCGTTTGGTAGGTGAGGAATTGTGCAGGCCAAAAGACGATCAAGTTATTCTTAGGTTTTCTTCTAGAATTTGGATTCCACCAGTGACGGAGTTGAAGAATGAAATTTTACAGGAAGCTCATAATTCAGGGTATTCAATCCATCCAGGGAGTACCAAGATGTACAGAGATTTAAAGGAAAATTATTGGTGGTCAGATATGAAGAGGGATATTGCGGAATGGGTTAGCAGATGTTATACATGTCAGAGAGTTAAAGTAGAGCATCAGAGACCAAATGAATTGTTGCATCCATTAGAAATTCCAGAGTGGAAGTGGGAGCACATTTCCATAGATTTCATAGTCGGATTACCAAGGACAAAAGCCAATCATGATGCCATTTGGTTTATAGTGGACAGACTTACCAAGTCAGCCCATTTTCTGCCTATAAATGAAAGACTTTCACTAGATAAGTTATTCCATATGTACCTGAAAGAAATCATAGCTCGTCATGGAGTTCCTGTTTCTATCGTATCCGATCGAGATCCGAGATTTAATTCAAGATTTTGGAAGAGTTTTGAAGAATGTTTGGGAATGAGATTAAACATGAGTACGGCTTACCATCCACAGAAGGACGGCCAGAGTGAAAGAACAATCCAGACAATCGAAGACATGTTACGTGTTTGTGCCATTGATTTCAAAGGAAGTTGGGATGAGCATTTACCCTTGGTAGAATTTGCTTACAACAACAATTATCATGCCAGTATTGGGATGCCACCCTACGAAGCTCTTTATGGATGAAAATGTCGATCTCTTGTATATTGGGATGAAGTATGAGAACGCAAAATACTTAGACCTGAATTGGTGCATCAGACAAAAGAAGTTATTGAAGTTATTCAAAAGAGATTGATGGCAGCGCAAGACCGTCAAAGGAAGTATGCAGATCAATCAATGAAAGATATGGAATTCGAAGAAGGAAATCTGGTATTACTGAAAGTATCGCCGTGGAAAGGATTGACAAGATTTGGGAAGAAAGGAAAACTGAGCCCTAGATATGTTGGACCTTTTGAAATTCTACAGCGTGTTGGCAAAGTAGCTTACGAGTTGGCGTTACCCCCGCACATGGAGCACATTCACAATGTTTTTCACGTATCGATGCTTAAGAAGTATAATCCAGAATCCAGGCATGTAATCGAATTTGAGCCAATAGAGCTTCAAGCAGATTTGTCGTATGTAGAGAATCCGATAGAGATTCTAGAAGAAAGAGAGAAAGTGTTAAGAAATAAAGTGGTAAAGTTAGTCAGAGTACTGTGGAGAACCCCAAAGGTTGAAGAGTCAACCTGGGAGTTAGAAAGTGATATGAGAGAAAAGTACCCTCATTTGTTTTCTTAGGAGATTCTGAGGACAGAATCCTTTTAAGGGGGGAAGGATGTAATATCTGGGATATATCGTGTAATTATTTTTGCTAATAAATAAATATTATGCATGTTCAGTATTTATTCTGTGAATTATTTGCTAAGTGGTATATGTGTTTGGATGTTTAAAAATAATATAAATTGAGTATCTTAATTTTTATATGTCCAAAATAAAATATAGATAATTTTCATATCTTCCTATTTATTTTTATGTTGATTTATGATTTTATAGGAAATTTATGGATTTTATAAATTCTTTTTTCGAGTAATTATAAACCATTTTATATAATCGGGAACCAGCCGACTTCACACGTTCTTACGTTTTTATAACCCGAAACTCTTCCGAGAACTCTTTCCTAACCTAATTACAATATTCCGAGCATTTTCCATGTTTCGACTTTTTCGATCCGGCGTACGGTTTGTCCTGAGCGGGTCCCGGTGCAAAATTCGTTTCGGTAAATCAATAAAACTCGTATTTTTGATAAACGGGATCTTTTTATTAAACTATTATAATTATCACCTCGTAATACGTGTAACCAGGCGCTGAGACCAAGACCGCAGTACAAATTGTACTAATTTGGATAATTATCCCGAAAACCGGTACCGTTTGGATCCGTTTTTATAAATAAACGTACTAATTTATATCTGGAATGATCCAACCGGATACTAATTTTCCGTAATTATAAATAACATTTACAGTATTTTATTTCGTACCGAAAATCATTTGCAAACAGTAATTATTTAATTTTACAGAGAAAATATATATATTCATAAACCTTTCTAAGAATCAAACTGCAAAATCAAGGTGTTATTGAAATCTTCTCGGGAAGCTCTAGTAACCAAAACGGAGGTTTTGAAGTGTTCTATTAGATTCCAAAACTCTTTTTACTGTAGAATCAAAGATTGATTTTACATATTTTTATTTATTTTTGAATTATTTTGATTAAAAATATTAATTTCTGTTCAGATGATTGTTTGAATGATTTGATACTTGCATGTTGTAGAGCTTGTTTTCCTGATGATTTTCATATGTCATAAAACTGATTTGGAGTTCAATAACATATTCAAAATTGAGTTTAATTTTCGAATTTTGAAATTAGGGTTTATAATTTGTTTGAATATTCTTGATTGAATTTGGGGCTTTCTTATTTCGGGATAGATAGATGTTCTAGAGGGGTGGGTTGTGTTCCTTATGAAATTTGCAATCGATTCGTATAAATCTTTCAAATCGACGAGGTCTGTAGATGAGGGAGTTGTCATTTGAAGTTTACATTGAGCTCACGGGAAACCGGCGAACTTCTCGGCCAATTTTCGGCCAACTCAGGGATTATTAGAATAAATTGATGGCATGGTTGTGTTCCTGGTGTTGTGTAGATGTGATCTGGAAGTGCTGGTGGCCTGAGCATCCCTGAATCGTCTTCTCCGGCGAGACAGGGGTTTTTTCCGACGAACCCTGTGAAAATTATAGTTTAGTACCCATACTTTTTAGAACGACGCAGTTTGGTCCCTCTAGTTTGTAAATTTTGCAAATAAGGGATTCCTGTTTATAAATTATTTAAAAATTATATTTATTATTTATTTTAATTATAAAAATTCATTTTTAATTACTGAAAATTCGAAAAATTATTATTTTAATTCCAAAAATTATTTTTAATTCAAAAATAAATCTAAATTAATTAGTTAATTAATTTTAGTTAATAATTAATTTATTAATTGGTCAATTAATTCAAAAATTAATTGATTAATTTGTTTAATTAATTATTAATTGATTTTAATTATTTATTTAATTAGATTTAATTATTTATTAATGATTTAAAAATTCCGAAAAATAGTTTTGAGCTTTAAAATATTATTTTAAATTATTTTCAAGGGTCGATAATTATTATAAAATTATTTTGAAGCCAGATTAGGCCAACCGAACCCTGTCTATTGCTTTAAAAATGACCCAACGACCCGTTTTGACTCCGAAAAATGTTTTAAAAATCATATTAAATACCTGAAATACTGTTCAAGACCCGAGATTTCCTTATAAATGAAATTTCATTGATTGTTTGATGTGCTATATGTTATATGTGACTTGTTTGTTTGACTGTTGGTCTATATGTTCAGTGTTTACTTGTTTTTAGCATGACTTTCAATCCGTTAGTCGGATTTAGGTAAAATGAAGAGTAGATAGAAGTGTATACTGAATAGAAGCATATGAGTTGAGTATTAATAGATACTTATGGTATGTGAGCAGAAGAGGCAAGGCGTAGGAAAGGGAAACAGATGGTCGAGAAGTAGGAGATTGTGATTGGAAATTGGTGAAGTATAGCAAGCTAGTACCAGGCAAGTGTTCTGAACTTTCTCGAGATATATTGTAGATTATTGATAGTCCTGTTTTATATTGCAAGTGCTTTGAAGCACTGAACCCTAAACCTTGATTCCAGTTATTGATCTTTGAACCGTAAACCTTATTCTTTCTAAACCATTGATTGTTGAATACCCGAATACAAGCCACATATATGCGATACTACTCCGCAAATACATACAAACTAAATACCAACCACTGAATCAAATTGCTTATATATTCAAACCATTGTACCTTATGCTTTGAAAGACCAAATCCTTGTAACCTTTAAACTTTGATTCCTTTATTATCCAATTCTTTCATTACCTAACAACCATTCTTTGAAATTGCAATATTGTTCCTTTATGAAGATTGAAACCATCTCATTATTGGACATCCAATATTGCTTATGATTATGTTTCTTACTTTACATTACTTATCCTGTTATTATAATAGAATTGGATTGTTTTATAAAATTATGGACCAGATTCGTGGTCAGACCAGATTGGTGGTCAAGTTAGGCCATTGTGTGCCTTGGATCCAGTAATTAGAGCAGAGCTGTGTGCCTTGCTCGGGGTTAGTGTGTGACTGATCAGCAGCCTAACCTTGATTTTTAAAATGAAAATATAATATCCAATTCTAAATCATTAATCATTGTTCACTTGATACCTTAACTCTTTTCACTTGATGATCATTATCCTCAGTGTTGTCAATATGACTTGCTGAGCTAGTTAGCTCATTTGTGCGATATTGTTTATGTTCTTTTCCAGTTAAAAAGGAACCTGTTGGTAGTGAGGATCCCCAATCCAGTGCGAGAGCTAGGGGTCCAGGTTGATCGAGTTAAGCTAGCTGACAGCTTTTGGAATAGTTTAAGTTTATGAAGTTTGTAATAATGTTTAATATTCAGTTGTAAGTTTGAATAGTTGGGACTTGGGCGTTTATAATATAAGTGTGTGTGTGTGGCTTGTGTGCATACTTTAACCTGTTGCGGTCTGTGGTAGTTGGTAAGTAGGGTCAGTGCATAGTATTCTTATCTTTATTATTGTTATAAGCATGTGGTTATAAATAAGGTGTGTTTGTGGACCCCAAACTTCTGACCTGGGTTTGGAGGGTGCCACAAAATACATTATGAATATGCTGCATATGGGGTGGTAAGGCTAACTCGTATGCAACTTTTCCGACTCTATTTAAAATTCCAAATAGACCGACATATCGAGGCTTTAGCTTGTCTTTGTTGCCAAACCTGGTTAATCCCTTCCATGGTGATATCTTTAGTAACACATGCTCTCCTTCTTGATAGTCTATATCCCTTCTGGTTGGATCTGCATATTGACGTTATCAATTTTGTGCTGCTTCGAGTCACTTTCGAATAAGTTCTACTTTTTCCTTGGTTTGTTGAATCAGTTATGGACCTTGAATCTTGCGCTCTCCAGCTTCATCCTAACATGTAGGTGATCTGCATTTTCGTCCATATAAGGCTTCATAAGTTGGCATTCCGATGCTTGCATGGTAGCTGTTATTGTATGAGAATTCCAGTAGCGGTAAATGTTCGTCCCAACTACCTTCAAAATTTATCACACATACACGTTACATATCTTCGATCGTCTGAATAGTCCTTTCACTTTGCCCGTCTGTCTGTGGATGATAAGCAGTGCTCATGTTTAGTTTGGTCCCTAGACATTCCTGGAATTGTCTCCAAAATATCGAATTAAAACGGGGATCTCGATCCGATATAATGGACATAGGTACTCCATGACGCATCATAATTTCCTTGAGATATAAATGTAGTAACTTGTCAAGCGAAAACCTTTTGTTGATTGGAAGGAAATGTGCTGACTTCGTTAATCTGTCGATGATAACACAAATCGCATCATAATTTGCTTTGGTCCTTGGAAGTCCTACTAAGAAGTCCATTGCTAAGTGTTCCCATTTCCATTCTAGAATATCTAGTGGTTGTAGTAATCCGCTCGAGCGTTGATGTTCAGCCTTGACTTGTTGGCACGTATAACACTTACTGACCCATTCTGCTATCTCTTTCTTCATATCTGGACAACAAAAGTTTTCCTTGAAATCTCTATACATCTTGGTGCTTCCGGGAAGAATTGAGTATCTTGAGCTGTGAGCATCTTGCAAAATTTCCGCTTTCAATTCCGGTATATTAGGTGCCCAGATTCTCGAAGCAACTCGAAAAATTCCCTTGTCATCTTTCTGGCTGGTAATTTCCTCTCTTGACAAATTGTCGATTTCGTGATTCATTATTTCTTCTTGACACCTTCTTATCTTCTCCAATAATTCTAGCTAAAAAGTCATTGCGTACATCATTTCAATGGAGCTTTTTCGAACAGGGACTTCAATTTCCAATTTATCGAATTCTTTGATCAATTCCTCTGAAGATGTTAACCAATTCAACCTTTCTTTCCGATTCAGTGCATCTGCTACAACATTCGCTTTACCTGGATGATAGTTGATTGACACGTCGTAATATTTGATTAGCTCTAGCCAACGCCGTTATCTCATGTTGAGTTCCTTCTACGTGAAAATGTACTTCAGACTTTTATGATCCGTGTAGATTTCACACTTCTCTCCATAAAGGTAATGTCTCCAGAGTTTCAGTGCGAATACAATTACTACTATTCCAGATCATGTGTCGGGTATTTCTGCTCATGGGGCTTTAGTTGTCTAGAAGCGTATGCGATTACGTTGCCATGTTGCATCAAAACACATTTGAGTCCTCGATAAGAAGCGTCGCTATAAATAACAAAGTCTCCTTGATCATCAGGTAAGACAAGTACAGGTGCGGTTACCAATCGATTCTTCAATTCTTGGAAACTCTCTTCGTATTTCTCATTACATTCGAACTTTTCATTCTTTTGGGTCAACTTGGTCAATGGTGTGGCTATCTTTGCAAAGTCTTTAACAAATCTTCTATAGTAACCTGCTAATCCCAAAAACTTCTGACTTCAATCTTTACTAGATCGACTTGAATTCCTTCAACACTGATGATGTGACCTAGAAATTGCACTTCCTTTAACCAAAATTTGCATTTCGAAAACTTCGCATAAAGTTGTTCCTTCCTCAACATTTCTAATGTTAATCTTAGGTGCTCTGCATTCGAACAGGGACTTCAATTTCCAATTTATCGAATTCTTTGATCAATTCCTCTGAAGATGTTAACCAATTCAACCTTTCTTTCCGATTCAGTGCATCTGCTACAACATTCGCTTTACCTGGATGATAGTTGATTGACACGTCGTAATATTTGATTAGCTCTAGCCAACGCCGTTATCTCATGTTGAGTTCCTTCTACGTGAAAATGTACTTCAGACTTTTATGATCCGTGTAGATTTCACACTTCTCTCCATAAAGGTAATGTCTCCAGAGTTTCAGTGCGAATACAATTACTACTATTCCAGATCATGTGTCGGGTATTTCTGCTCATGGGGCTTTAGTTGTCTAGAAGCGTATGCGATTACGTTGCCATGTTGCATCAAAACACATTTGAGTCCTCGATAAGAAGCGTCGCTATAAATAACAAAGTCTCCTTGATCATCAGGTAAGACAAGTACAGGTGCGGTTACCAATCGATTCTTCAATTCTTGGAAACTCTCTTCGTATTTCTCATTACATTCGAACTTTTCATTCTTTTGGGTCAACTTGGTCAATGGTGTGGCTATCTTTGCAAAGTCTTTAACAAATCTTCTATAGTAACCTGCTAATCCCAAAAACTTCTGACTTCAATCTTTACTAGATCGACTTGAATTCCTTCAACACTGATGATGTGACCTAGAAATTGCACTTCCTTTAACCAAAATTTGCATTTCGAAAACTTCGCATAAAGTTGTTCCTTCCTCAACATTTCTAATGTTAATCTTAGGTGCTCTGCATGTTATTCTTTAGTCTTCGAGTAGATTAAGATGTCATCAATAAATACAATGATAAACTTATCTAGGTACTTCTTGAATACACGGTTCATCAAATCCATAAATGTTGCTGGTGTATTGGTTAGTCCAAACGCCATCACAAGAAATTCATAGTGTATATATCTCGTTCGGAACGCAGTCTTTGGAATATCTTCCGCCTTGATCTTCAATTATTAATAACCCGATCTTAAATCGATTTTTAAAAAACATGCTGCTCCTTTTAGTTGATCAAATAAGTCATCGATTCGGGGAAAAGGGTATTTGTTCTTGATAGTTAACTTGTTCAGCTCACGGTAATCGATACATAGTCGCATGCTACCATCCTTCTTTTTCACGAACAACACTGGTGCCCCCCATGGGGATACACTGTGCCTTATGATTCCTTTGTCGAGAAGATCCTGCAATTGCTTTGCTAACTCTTTCATTTCAACAGTTGCCATTCGATACAGAGCTTTTGAAATTGGTTCAGTTCTTGGTGCCAAATCGATAGTAAACTCGATTTTTCGATCCGGAGGTAATCCTGTAAGTTCATCTGGAAAGACATCGGGAAACTTATAAACTACATGAATATCTTCAATCTTCGGACTTTCTTTTTCCGTATCCAATATATAGGCTAAGTAAGCTTGACATCCTTGATGTAACAATCGCTTAGTTTGCATCATTGTTAAGAATCCCTGCTTCTGCTTTTCGCCTTTAAACGTTACTGTTGCATTTTTCCTCGGTTCGTAGATTCACCTTTTTATTTGCGCAATCGATCTGAGCATTATTACTGGCTAACCAATCCATTCCTAAAATGACATCAAATTCTCCTAACTCGAATGGTATCAAGTCAACTGAGAAATGATGTCCGCCTATTTTAATATCACATCCTAGACATGCTCGATCTACCGTAATTTGATCATCATTTGCTAACTTTATGCTTAATGTCTAGTCTAACCGTTGGATCTCACAATATAGCTTAGGAATAAATTCTTCAGAAATAAAAGACCTCGTAGCTCCAGAATCAATCAGTACTTGAGCATTTACAGAATTCATAGGTTGCGTACTTGCAACCACATTCGGACTCTGCACAGCTTCTTTCATTGAAATGTTAAAAGTCCTTGCCCTGGGCTGATTTTGTGGTAGTGGAGGAGGTAATGCTAAAACCCTTAGAATGTTGGCGGCCATTGCTGCACCTCTACAGTCCT
Source organism: Apium graveolens (assembly GCF_009905375.1). Classification (NCBI taxonomy): domain Eukaryota; kingdom Viridiplantae; phylum Streptophyta; class Magnoliopsida; order Apiales; family Apiaceae; genus Apium; species Apium graveolens. The sequence goes on along the minus strand of NC_133649.1, from coordinate 125,247,212 downwards.
TGGTAATGTGTCCTTTTCTTCTGCATTGAAAATAAGTGACTTCTGCCTTCCCTATCAGATATTTTCCAGAGTAGTGTCCCTTCTGCTTGCACTTGAAGCACGTGATGTTTGGATTGTTACAAATCCCAGTATGCTTCTTCCCACATGTTCTGCAATCAGGTATAGGTGGTCGGATAAGTCTCTGTTGATTTGGGGCTGGGAGTTGGTTACCCGTCCTCTGGTTGCCCTGCTCTGTTCTTCTGAAATTCACATTCACCCGGGCTAGAAATCCCGGCCTTCTATTGGAGCGGTTCTGAAAACTTCCTGGTCCCTTCTCTTTTTGAGACGCTTCATTTTCTCCCTCGATAATCATGCCCTTTAAACAATGGCTGTATAAGTTGTCAGCTCGAACACTGCTACCCTGCTACGGATCCACTGCTTCAATCCCTGTTGAAACCTCTTGGCTCGCTTTTCATCAGTATCTACCTGCTCAGGAACAAATCTAGCTAATTTAGTGAACTTGGCTTCATAATCCCTGACCGATAAATTACCCTGCTTCAACTCCAACTTGATCTCCATTTGATTTTCCATGTAACGAGGAAAATACTTCTCCAAAAAAATATCGGTAAATCTATCCCAATTCACTACACTTTCACCATCTAGTGCTTTCTTAGATTTCCACCAGTAATTTGCCTCTCCCTTCAAAAAGTAACTAGAAAAATTCGTCTTCTGATCTTTTTCAACTTTAACCAATGCAAAGGCCTTCTCCATTTCTTTTAACCCAGCTCCTGCCTTAGTAGGATCTGCGGAACCTTCAAATTCCGGAGGCTTCACCGACTGAAATTGCTTGAAAGTAACTACCAGTGCTGTTGGTGGTGCTTGTTGTTCTGGTCAAACTCCCTATTGTAACATTTGTTGTTGAAATTGTTGTTGTTATTGCTGCATCTGTTGCTGCATCATCATCATTTGTTATTGCACAAGGTGAAACATCTGGTCCATGGGATTATTATTATTCTGACCCTCGGTATTACCATTAGACGACTCGGTTCTTGTTTTTTCTTTTTGGTGCCATAATTCTGATAATAAAACAATTTTTTCTTTTAATAACAATTTATTAAACAGGTGATATGAATGAAAAACAATTTGTATGGTATTAAAACAAAATTTTAAACAGTTGATATTTGAAAGAAAAATAATTTAATGTTTAAGTAAATTACTTGGAAATAATTTGAAAAAAATTTGGAAAAATAAATAGTATAACATGATTGTAAATAAAAACAACATTTTAAAATATGCAACGGTAAAATAGTAAAATAAATGTAAATGCTTAAAAGACTGAAAAATAAAAGAAAACGTGGAAATGTTCATTTTATATATATAGGTATGACACCAGCTACAAGTGTCAGTGCTTGATACAAAAAGAGTCTACATCAGCTCGGTCATACTACCACTACTACCAGTCAAAACTAACGGCTACACACATACAAACCAGTCATACTATACTATGCTGCATCTATCTATATATAATACACATGGTACAATATACTACTGTCAGCTAGAATCAGAATCCGGGTGGCACTCGGACTAACTCCTGCTATAGCACCTCTAACACGGCCTCCGTCAACCTCATCGCTCGGCGGTAGACTACATCAGTGCGCACATCCTATTGTCTTAAATCAACAATCTTCTGAGAACCTGCTCTATATATCTAACAGAGTCTCTCTCTCAATATATAATCTGGCTGGAGTGCTCTAACTGGTTCATACTCCTGAGTCTCAAATAACCCAAGTATCTCTCTACACTGGTCCTGCCATCTCAGCCTCTCCTCTCTCTCACTCTGAAACTGCTGGTAGGGTACCATACGGGGTTCACGAAGATCTGTGCGAGAACCTCGAGTAGGAAATGACACTGGCTGGTCCACAATCTTGATCATAAACTCCTGTTGAGGGAGCTGATATATCCCAAGCACAGGGGCATAAATAGCCAATGGTGCTGGAAATATTACAGGATGCTCTGGTGGTGCATACATAGGTGGCTCTGGTTTTAGTGGTGGCTGTGGGATATGAGGCTCTAGCTACTCCCACTGAGGGATGTCAACCATATCAGGGATGTCAAATATCGGAAACTCTTATGGCGGTAAATTAGGTACCTCTGGCTCGAAATAAGAAAAATAATCAATAAGTCAGGTACCTCTGGTATTGGGGGTACTGGCAACTGCTCTAGTGGTGATCCCTAAGGTAATGGTAGTGGTAATGGTGGAAACATCTGAACTGATGCTGGAGGTACTGATAGTCCTGAGGTCGTCCGCTCGGAAGACGATGCTGAAGAAGCCATCTAATAGAATAACCATAACACAAGAAAAGATCAAATCACATGCCTAAAACTCACAAACTCCTAGTCTAAGAAACTATCAACCCTAATACCATTACTCCTATCCGGGGTATAGATTTGGGGCATTATTACTAACTACTCACTAAACCTGTACAAATATAATATAAATAAAATAATGACCCCGAACTACTACTACTCAGGATCTTTTCAAGGTTAAGAAATGAAAACAAGAATGACAAACCAACTTTATTACAAACCAATTTAAACAACGTGTCTCAAGAACTCTCTTTACTACAAAACATACTTCTATTCACATTTTAAAGTAAACATCTTTTATTTCAACTACAACTATTACTTATCCTGCTACACCTGATCTGGAAACTCAAATCTCTCTTCTGGGATAGGGACAAACACCCTTGGTATTAGAGGGTCCCGCTGCTTGACTCGCTTCTTGACTACTCGGGTTCTAATGGGTTTCATTCTCAACCTTAACTGAAAAACAAGGTGATTAACAATAAAAGGGGGTGAGCCAAAATTGCTCAACAAGCCTGCAACAATATATATAGTGTAAAGAGAGAATAATAAATGAACCGGTAATCTACTAGTATGAACAACCATTTGTTTATGTAAAGAATAATAAATTGTCATTACTGGCGAGTGCCAAATGTACGAGACTGGAAACAAGAACCACTATAACCTGCTGATCAATCAGGATACAGTGCGGATCTATACCCAACTGCATAGACCCAACCAACATAAGGGGTACCCAGGAAACTATGGCCTAATAATCAAGGGTCCGGTTAATACCCGGCCCGCATCGTAACCATCCAGTCCATATATAGCTTAGCATACGGAACAATCGGTATGCTTTTGATGTATCCTAACATCAGGATATATCAGAGTATATGTAAGTAAGGGTATCAATATTGGAATATGAATAGAGGATTCAATAAATTGGGATAAATCAAGAATCAAAATGAAATAGAAACAAGGTTCAATAATTGTGTACCGGTGTATATGAACAAGATTTATCAAGGTGTAATTGATATGGAAAGTTGGATATAATTTACTATTCTGAACTTAGAATAGGAGAAAAACTTGCCTGATGCGCACTTCACCTTGTATGATTCACTGGCTTCTATCTCTTGCTTGATTCGCCTTGTTGGTATTGAATCTATCATGGAAAGATATTCGTTTAGATAACTTATCTCATACGTGTATCTCGAATTGATACCACGTAACCCTAATAGTCTACCCATTCGATTCTATCTGACTCGCATATAATTATATAACACATAAGATTCACATAATCACGTAAAGCACATAGCACATAAGGCAAATAATTAATTTTAGACTTATAATTATTTTTAGAATCGATATTAGACTTATACTCGCATTAACTAACACTATCTGGTTCAAATCCTAATTTTTTGGGATTTATTAGATTCGATTCTCCCCCTAATAGGGCCTATAAACAATTAATTAACATAAGCCGATTCGCTTCTGAGATAAATTATGATTTATAATTATTTTTAATGGAATCGGGTCATTTTTCTGAGTCTAAGGGTCTTCGTTTCACTCAAATCGGACTAACGGTTTAATTTTTACGCAATAAATAAGATTTAATTAATTATAAATCAACTATAATTAATTAATCATAATTAACCAAACCTTAATTATATTTTAAATAATTATTTAAGAATTATTTTAAAATAATTATTCCCTAATTTTTAGAATTAATTACAATTAATTACAAATTATTTGATTAAATCGATTACTTACAATTAATTATTCGATACGAATAATTATTACGGAACCGAATCGCATAAATAAACGAATGTTCAAACATCTATTCCCAAATTCTTGAACACTACTCGTATAATTACGAGTTACTCGTATTATTCGATTAATTATCGATTTATTAATCAAATTATTCGATCTATTTAACCTTATTTATTAATTAATTACTTAACTATTAAATAATAGATAAATAAAATAAATAATTAGGTAAATAATAAAATAATTAATTAAATAATTAATTAAATAATTAATTTCGAATTTCTAAATTAATATAATAATTTAGAAATTATTTATAATATTTCTCAGATTTTAAATCTGATTTTTAATTGGTTTTTAGAATTATTAAAACTGATTTTCTGATTTACAAAATAAAAGAAATTAATTAAAAAATCAGAAACAGTTTTCAGGAAATTGAATTGGGGTTTGATAGATTGAAACCAGTTTATTTCACCGGGTTAAAGGTTCAGTAATTCGGGTCGCCAAGAACACGGGTCGACCCGTCTGAATCTGCAACAACTCCAGCCACCAGCGGAGTTTTCCGGCGAGCCCGTTCCATGCTTCCAGGACGTCGTTGCTTCGGGTTTTTGATGCCAAATGATTCCCCACGATCGCATCACTCCTTCCGCCGCAACATCGCCGTCCAAACACCGTCCCTCCTCCATCTCCGGCCAACTCCCAATCTTCTCCGATGAGCTTCATTGGAAAAATGATTCTCACCAAAACGTAACCCAAACTCAACAACTAATATACGGAATCGAAGCTAATGAGTTCCAGGATCGATCCAAACAATTAACAGCAATCAAAAACATCTACAAATTAACAAAAACGAATTCGAACTTTACTAAAATCCAAGAACTCAAACAACACCTTGCAGGGGTTATACGAAAAAATTAACTACACCAAATCATTCCTAAAACTATGAATAAGCTATACAAATCATCAAAATAATCAAACGATTCCTAAATTAAAAACTCCTAAATTCGAGTATAAACCCTAAAACACACATTGAAAATCGAATCAACAACACATGAAATTGATGACATGAATAGAAAGTAGAGATCAAGAGGATCATTTTGATTACTCACATGAAGGATTTGAGCAACATAATCACTGCCAAATATGAGGTTGAATTCTTGAGTTGTTCTTCACCAACACCAATTGTTCTAGATTTTCTGATTTTTTTAAAATAATTAACTAATTAATTAACAATAAATCAGCTATTAATATTTACCAAAATAATACCCCTAAATAAAATTAAGGGTCTGATTACACATCTAATAAAAATATTTGGCCCCAATTTATAATTTTTGGGTATTAATTATGAATTTTTAAATATCCACAAATACAAAATATATGCCAAAAATTCCCAAAAATTGTGAATATTACAAAAATGCAAAGAAAAATGATGTTTGATAATTTCATGATCATATAAAAATAAAAATATGATTTTTGTGGGGTTTTTGACTCCCGAAGGGGTCCGGAAAAGTTGTTTTTCGCGAAAGAGGTAAATTTGTAAAACATCTAGATGTAAGAATATCGATGTGGTATAGGCCGTTCTTGACAAAATAGGGCCAATGATTTTGTTTGAAATACGGGCTTTTAAAACACTGTTTGAATTGTACGGATTTTGATATAAAACCTATAACTTATAATAAAACACTCAATAAATACTCAAAACACATTCCGGTCAAAACAGACAACACGTAGCACATAGCAGTTAGGGTTTTGTGATTCAACACACTTAATAACATAATAATACACATAAATTATCTTTATTAGAACATAATACAAGCGAAATTTCTCGGTCGTTACATCTACTCAAGGCATCTGTCCTTAAATGGACCTTGCTTGGTTGGTAGTTATTCAAGCAACCGTGGCTCATAATCAAATTTAACCAGAATTTCATACTTTTGAAATATACAATTGCTACTTTTCAACCCTTCCCAGACATCTCTTTAGGTGTTCAACTTGGCCTTCCTTAGTCCTTGAATGGGCGAGGATGTTATTAATAAATACAATTACACTATCCAAGTACTCCTATTCGTCAGCTTTTCCAACTTCTGATAATCAACACTTAATTTCATACATCCATTCTTCTTTTTTTATAAACCACATCAGTGCACAACACGGAATACACCTTATCTCATTATTTCTTCATCCCATAATTCCGAAGTTTCTTTAACTAATTACTTAACTCCTACTAGGCCATACGATACGGGGCTTTTGACACCAGCCCGATTCCATACAGTAACCAAGGAGAAATTCTATCTCATTCTCCGAGTTAATCCTGATAAGTTATCCGATAAAACCTTTGGGACTTCACTTGCTATCTGCATCTCTTCCAACTTAGGTGCTTCCTTTCTGATATCCACGACATACGCTAGTTGTACCTTACATTTTTGCTTATGTCCTCGGACACTCATCCTAATATTAAGTCCCGTAAATATTACTATATACTCCTTCTGATAATCATCCATTTCCCTGGTTCCTTACAAGGGTCTTGAACAGTTGACCTTTTAATCATATTATAAGTCTTAGCCTTGGGTGTACTGGATGTCAAACCTTCTAATGCACTACCTCCCATGCTATCTCGAGAAACACTTCTACAGTTCTTGGCAGTATGCCCCACCTTGCCACAATTATAACACATGACTCATGGATTTTTCACTTTACACCCCAACGCATAATGTCCTTCTTGTCCACACCTGAAACATTCAATATTTGCTTTACACACTCCACTGTGTCGCTTACCATATTACTTACACTCCGTTATAGGTGACTTAACCGACTTGGCGTGATTAGAGCTGACTGAGGTTTTACTAATCCTGTTTAAAGTAAAACTTTGCCCTCTAAATTCTTTATTCTTTTTCCTTCTAACCTTTTCCTGTGACTTCTGGCTAAATCCTTTTTTTTCTCTAGCGGCTAACTTCTGATCAAATTCAATTACTAAGGCAGCCTGAACCACGGAAGGATATGTCTTGAGTTGCAATTCCACAACTCCGCTGCGAATTTCAGGCTTCAATCCTTGTTGAAATCTCTTTGCCTTCTGAGCTTCAAAACATATGTAATCTGGTACAAACCTAGCCAACATTGTGAACTTAGCCTCATACTCAGCTATACTTCTATCGCCTTGTTACAATTTTAGAAACTCAATCTCCATTTGACTCCGCACACAATCTGGGAAATACTTTTCCAGAAATAACTCAGTAAATCTATTCCATGGAATAGTGCTCTCTCCTTCTAACACTCTTGTAGACTTCCACCAGTAATTTGCTTCATTCTTGAGAAAGTAGCTCGCATAATCGGTCCTAAGATCATCACTTATTTGCATGAGGGTAAATACCTTTTCCATTTCCTTAAGCCAATTTCTGGAAACAACAGATCCACTTCGCCCTTGAACTCTGGGGCTTAACAGACTGGAAGGATATTAAACTAGTAGTTTGGTTTGGCTCTCTTTGATGATGTTGTTGCTGCTGAATCTATTGGATTAACTGCAACTGTTGTTACTGCTGCTGGCGCAACAAGTCTAGAATTTCATTTATAACTGAATTTGCAGCAACACTACTATTATTTTCTTTAGACTGGGTAGCTTTCTTGGGTGGCATCTTCCCGTATGAGGAAAATGCTGCCCAATCAAAGCACCCATGTCTTTATTCTCAGGATCCAATTATAAAAGATATATAGATTAACAACACTAGCAACAATAGCAATGATAACAGTAGCAGAATCAACAACAGTACAGGAAAACTAGGATATTAAGATACCAAACACTATAGCATGACTTCTCCATCTAACAACCATTGATTAACTTTCCAGCACCATTAGAAATACAACATTAGCAAATTCCATATACCGCAAAGCTGGACGGCTATACTAGTCACCACCCAAAGCGTAAATTGATAAGTCAGGTCAAACTTAAGGAATCACAGACTTGGCCGACACACTAGTCTGAGTTTCAATCAACCATTCCTCTCAAGGCGATTTCTTATCTCTTGCAAATGACCCATCTACCACTGAGTTAGCTTCCCTAAAGCTGCAACCTTCAATATCGAATCATGAATCCTCTCTGTTATCTTCCTTTGTGAAGTAGCAACCATACGTAAAACTTTTATTTCTCCTGACAGTCAACTTTTGTTTACCATCAATAACCAGGACTGCCCAATTCAAAGGTTACTAACAAATTCGGTTCCATGGAACATCGAATGTAATTTCAAAATTAAAGAATCAAAGATACAAGGAGGAAAAATGAAGAAGATATAGATATGACTGAGAGCAACCATACAAGTACATAAGATGGCCAGTCCTAGTACCGCATAGCTCACAATACATATATCGGTGGCGTCCCACCAGACCCTTTGTCACACAAACAAATAGTCAAATCATATGTATTATTTTCCCCAGTCAACCGATAGAATCTCCAAGGAAAGAAACAATATTTAAATAGGAAATTCACAAATAGGAAGGGAAAATCTGATTTATGATAAATCAACGGAACCTTAAGTCGCTTGCTTCGAGTTTCACTTCCTTAGGAATAAACAAGCAACTTATTAGATGGTCAACAATTATTCTGGAAGTGAAAGGTGTCTCAAGAAATACGCGTAAGGGTTCAAGATATAAATAATAGTACTGATCCACATTCACTCTGAGACTTGGCGGTCATAGCAGCCGCTGATTATTATCATACTATCCGAAATCACCGAGGTCACACACTCGGTCTAGTAACATTCTTTGACATAGAAAATGCGATATTTAGAAATAATGTTGGTGTCTCTTCAACTGCCACATCAAGGGTCCGCTCAGAAGCTAAATTCTCTCAATCAGACTCGTATTCTCGAGAGGAAAGCTAGAAATCTCTATCAGACCTACCAATAATATGTATACGACGGAGACATACTTCAAACTAGGGCAGTTCCAGCCAATTCTCAATAGACATCAGGGTTACGCCCTTGAAACCCTCGACTGAACTCCTAGACTCGCTCCTCTGAGTGAGTTGCTGACTTCTACCTTTATATCAACCTTCCTGCACTCTTTTAACTCTATTCCTAACCTAAATCAAGAACTCAAACCTGTAGCTCTGATACCAACTCTAACGGCCTCAACCCCGGGGTCAGGAGCTGACGTTACTAACAACAACAATAACAATCCTAATACCATCCAAATCATTAATGATACATAACTAAGACTCCTTTACCAAGACCTTTTCCAGGTTTAAATATGATTTAGGTTACAATCATCACAAAACCAACTTACTAGAGACAATCCTGACAATACTATCTTAATACAACAACTCAACAGACCATCCTTGATCCAACACAACTACCTCAGAGGAGCCTGGAACGGAGGGAACTGGAACCCTTCCCTGACTACCACGAAAGAATCTCCTAGGATTCTGCAATACACATATAAAACATTCCGCAAGGGTGAGCAATCAATTGCTCAATAGTACCACTATATGAATAACAAGTAAAATAATTTAAAGTAAAGCAGTTATATGAACATAATTCATAACTTGTTAGAAACATGTAAACATGTACAAACTGGATATCAAATCTAGCATGCTCCGTAAAAAAATTAACATCAGTGGTGTGTTGCGTACAAATACCAGAGTTTAATTCTAGCATGCCATTTTTCATTACCAAATCCACTGTATAAATCACTTTTTCCGTTACGGGAACCACAAAGCCAAATCAGATACATAGTGGATATGTGAAGATAATTGATTGTTAGGCACAAAGCATGCGCTAATAATTCACGCAAGTATACGCATTCGCAAATAATATAGAATAATTTCTAGTTCGTTCCCACAGAGACTCAGACTAATTATATTTAATTAACACTTACTCACCAATATATGATTACTCTTCAATGTTAAGACAATAACACTTAAGGTTGATGAACTAAAATAACTACGATTAACTATTAGAATAAAACACTTAAATTAACACTTGAATTAACAATATTAAATACACATGAAATAATAACTTCTTTACTACTTTATTCAATAGTTATTGTTATTACCCTTAGCATGTAACGGTGATGATATTAATCGAACAACACGAAACTGATAAAAGCCAACCTTCATTGCATAAATACCATTCTACCAAGCATCCACAATTAAGTTAAGAGTTGAATAGGCATCAATTATGACCCTATATGTCTATAGAATTTAACAACATAATGATTTAAGAGCAAGTTATTCATTATGATTACATAGGGCAAGTAAATGGTTAGAGTAACCCACTAATCATGCATACAATACATGAACATATGCTAGCATGGCAAGTTCTAAATCTCTAGATTCACTGTCGCTTCACAAGAGATTAACAGGCTATCTTATATGTTCGTGACGCACATAAGAAGAATAAGCACAACCTATGCTAGATATCATATAATCATCATATACCAAGGTATTGAACAATTAACTAAAGAAATCAATAGTAAATCCGCTACGACCCCATGATCACAATTAGCCCATGATAGAACTCATCATCACCATGGGTTCATATGAAAACATGATAATCACACAACGATATAAACTAATAAAAATACTTATTAAAACCAGAGTACGTCACAAGTGTATTAAGGTTCAAAATAAAGAAAACTAGCATCCACTGTTACAACAAATAAAAGAATCACAAGATAACGTATGCTTCCTCTTCTTCGTTGCGGTGTGCTAAAATGGTCTTCTTAATCTTCTCTCCTTGCTCCTTGCTTGTTACTTGTTATTGTGAAACATCTCTCAAGTAGGTTTATATAAGAGTCCACAAGAGACAGGAGTCTTAAAAGCCCAATAGAAGTTTAATTAGAAAATCTAGATTGTAAATTTACGACTCTAGGAGGCCGCCTCAGTTCCCACGCGGGCGCCTGCATCTCCAGGCGGTTGCCTGCATATCCCAGGATGTCGCCTGCACAGCTTTTGGAAAAATCATCTTTTTGCTCCTGATTCTGCTGATTTCTTCGCACAACTCCCTGCAACTGGTTCCAAGTACTTCCCTAGGCTTATTATGATGAAATCTTCCTAATTACACAAGTTATACCCTGAAATACAAAGACACTAGAAAAATGCATCAAATACACAAAATACTTGATTTCAAGACATCAATTCAAGCCATTATAAGACGTTCTAAGTGGTATAAAATGCCACTTATCACACCCCCAAACTTAAATCGATGCTTGTCCTCAAGCGTCACAGACTCAAAAATAAAATAAAAATATGCGTGAATGCAAACTACATGAAATGCAGCAATCCCCATCGTAATGACTAAACCAACCAACCCATAAAATCTCAACAAATGCAATTAGGCGACTAAAGATCAATCAAATCACGCAATCTAACATACAACTAGAAACGTGGTGTGTGCGAATGCTTAACAGATATGCTTCGAAACTAGATCAATTATCATAACTCAATTATCCTCAAGGCAATCACAAGATTATACGAAGAATATATTCTAGAAACAAAATGACTTATAACACTTCAAGATCACTGGAGCTTATTACGGAATCATGCTTTTATTCAACACAATAAACAAATGTTTATTTGATCGTGCAATGAGTGAGGCCCACAAAAGACTTATGCAATGGCATCCATTTAGCGAGTGTTAGGTTAGCGGATCCCAGACTATAAAATCCTTAGGTCACTAGGCATAAAGTCGCCTAAGAACTTAATAACTCGAATACCAAAGAGCTCACTCGTGATCAATTATGAATTAAACCATATTTTTTTCTTTTTTTCTTTTTTCTCTTTTTCTTTTTGCTTTCTTCTTCTTTTTTTTTTCAATTTCTGAGCAAGTGTGTTTCGCTCCATCTTGCTCAACCCTAGACTACTCGCATACAATACGAGCCGACTACTAGCCATTTGATGCCTAGCCACGACTAGCAATGAATTCCAATTTTTACTCCAATTTTATCTTTTTATGCCTTTTATCATTAAGAGCCTATCGTACATTCTAAGCATAAGCAATAGATTAACCTCAAAAACCATCAAACCATGACAACAATCTAGTCCTTAAGCATACTCTAAGACTTAGTGAAATATAAGTGTTTCTAGCATGCATGGCAACCTAACAAGATTTAACATCACTCTACCACTATCACTACACTCGCATCAATATCACATATCAATTGGTAAAGTAACACAAAAGGGGTCATGGTATATGCATGAGCTATATGACATGATAAAACTAAAAAAACTATATGGCAAAAATATGCAACTATATGAACTAAACTAACATGAATATGCAACTACATGACACACACACAAATATGTTCCTTAACTACCACCCCCAAACTTAAAATCTTCACTGTCCCCAGTGAAGGTAATAGAAAGGAACACATGGTATACCTACTCAGAGAAATCATCATCATCACCACCCTCAGAGGGTGGAGTGTCAGGAGGTGGATAAGTAGAGTCCTCACCAAAAACGGGCCACTAGATGTCAGCTCTAAGGCCTCTGAAAGCAGTCCCAAGTGCTAGGGTGAGCTCTTGTGCAAACCTACTCTACGACTCATACATCACATTAATCCTCCTGGAAAGCCTCCTGTACTGGACATCAGCCATCCCTGAACCATCACCTCCCTAGGCTCTAGAAGAACCTGCCTCGCCATGAGCCTACCTAGGCCTAGCCATCGTAGCACCAGCTGTTGGACGTCCCCCTGGGAGACGATATCCCAAACCATGCTCCTCAGGTTCTCCACCCGTCCACTCCTGCATCACATTCAGCATCGATGAATCAATAGGAGCAGTCGGCATCTACAGCTGCTCATAAGAAGGTCAGTGGATTCCAACTGCCTTGCACATCTTCATGACAATAGAGGCATAAGGGATGTGGTAATGCGTCCTCCCCCTCAAAAACTTCAAAATCCCTTGGTAGATGAACTCACCAAGGTCCACATAAAACTCCTCATTCAGAATCCCCCACAACAACCTGGCTCTCTCAACTGTAACCTCATGTGCATGCGAAGAAGGAAAAATATTAGTACAAATAAAGGTATTCCATGCACGGGCATACCTGTTCATCGCAACAGCAGGAAAAGAACGATACTCGTTAGATCCTTTCTTAAAAATCCACACCGTGCCCGGCTGATAGAGAGTAGCAATAATCAAATCCGAGTCAAAATCCTCGGGGGTCTTCTCATTCCAATTCTCCTCCCGGGGCTTCCTTTGTCGCTGCCCAATAACACGGTGAATCGCCTCGGGCTGATAATCAACCGTAAGCCCCCGAACAACAGAATACCCATTCTTGTCGGCCTTGGCGTTCACATAGAACTCGCGAACCACACTCATCGGGACCGCCTAAGGTGACTCGCAAAAATTAATCCAACCCTTCTCTGCAATCATCGGCAATAACTCACCATCCCTCCCCGATGGTAAAAATCCCCTCTCCTTCAGAATTGGCTTAGTCAAAAGCCTAGCATACTACTCCTCAGTAGTCGTATCCAACAATCAGAGCCTCACAGTAGTACCCCTTGAAGAATCAGTAGTCAAAATGGTGCTGCTGTTATCGACAGTTCGAAATCTCTTTGGGGCCATTGAAACTGAGAATAAGAGTTTGAGAATTATGTTTTACGTGTAGGAAAGGGTTTGTAAGTTGAAAGTATATGGTAGTGTATATGGAGAGGTTGTGTGTATATATAGGGTAGGATTTAGGTTAGAATTAGATTAGGAGTGGGGTTGTGGCTCATTTGTAGGGAGAATTCGTGGGTAATAGGGTTTGTTGTGCTTGGGTTTTGTGTTTTTGTATTTTTTCTGTTTTTTTTATGAGGCTGAAAACTGAATTTTCAAAATCCAGGTCCGCAGGCGGTCGCCTGGAACCAGCAGGCGGGCGCCTGCCTGGAACCTGCAGGCGGGCGCCTGGAAGGTTCCTGCAATTTTTTTTCAGCCATTTTTTCTGATTTTTTTGGGTTTTTGCATAGAGTACTAAATTCTAAGGGTTCCTATGGTCTCATATCTTGGGTTGCCTCCCAAGAAGCGCTTCTTTTACATCATTAGCTTGACGTAGAGTAGTTCGATCAAGTTAACAATAACACAGCACTAACCACTTCCCGGTTTGCCGTATCCCCATAATAATGATTCAATCTCTGACCATTTACTTTGAATGCTTGGCCCAGATCGTTCTCAAAAATCTCCACCGCTCCGTATGGAAACACAGTTTTGACGATAAATGATCCAGACCACCTTGATTTCAACTTTCCAGGAAAAAGTCAGAGACGAGAGTTGAATAGAATAACTTGTTGCCCCGACACAAATAACTTAGGAGATAACTTCCTGTCATGCCATCTTTTTACTTTTTCCTTGTACATTTTGTTGTTCCCGTACGCTTGAAGTCGAAATTTATCAAGTTCATTTAACTGAAGCATTCGCTTCTTCCCAGCTGCATCTAGATCAAGGTTTAACTTCTTCAATGCCCAATAAGCCTTATGTTCAAGCTCCGTAGGTAAATGACATCCCTCACCATAGACAAGTTGAAATGGGGACATCCCAAGTGGAGTCTTGTATGATGTTCTATAAGCCCAAACAGCTTCATCAAGCTTCAAAGACCAATCCTTCCTTGACGGATAAACAACTTTCTCTAGAATGCGCTTGATCTCTCTATTAGACACTTCCGCTTAACCATTAGTTTGCGGATGAGAGGCAGTAGCGATGCGATGATTCACATTATAGCGTTGCATCATATAATTGAACTTACGATTGCAGAAATGCGACCCCTCATCACTTCTCGTGGTGTTCCAAACCTTGTGATATCTGCTTTTGTAGAAAACTCAACACTACCTTTGCATCATTCGTCGGTAGAGCCTTGACTTCTACCCATTTCGAGACATAATCGACTGCCAGCAAGATGTACTGATTATTGCAGGATGAGATAAATGATCCCATGAAATCGATTCCCCAAACATCGAAGACCTCAACTTCAAGCATCACATTTAAAGGCATCTCATCCTTTCTAGTAAGATTCCCAACTCTTTGGCAGCGATCATACCTTAAAACGAATTGATGTGCATCCTTAAACAACGTAGGCCAGAAAAAACCTGCTTGAAGAATATGAGCTGCTGTCTTTTCACCACCATATGTCCACCATAAACCGTGGAATAACAATCTCGTAATATCCCCCCGTCTCACAGAATGGGATACATCTCCTGATGATCTGGTTAACTCCTTGTCTAAACAAATATGGTTCATCCCACATGTACCACTTCATCTCATGCAAAAACTTCTTCTTTTAAGCCGCATTCATATTAGGAGGCATTATATTGCTGAAAAGATAGTTCATAATGTCTGCGAACCATGGGTCTTCCTCTTGAACTGCGAACAACTTCTCATCCGAAAAAGATTCGTTGATCAATGTCTTATCATGTGAAGTAGAATCGGGATTCTGTAATCTAGAGAGATGGTCAGCTACTTGATTTTCAGTACCTTTCCGATCCTTGATCTCTAACTCAAATTCCTATAGCAAGAGCACCCAACGAATAAGTCTAGGCTTCGAATCCTTCTTTGAGACCAGATAGCGAATGGCAGCGTGATCAGTGAATACTGTCACCTTTGTCCCAAGTAGATAAGATCCAAATTTTTCAAAACCAAAAACTATAGCCAAGAGCTCCTTCTCAGTAGTGGTGTAGTTCATTTGAGCTGCATTTAGCGTCTTACTAGCATAGTAGACCACATGAAAGATATTATTCTTGCGCTGCCCAAGAACTGCTACCACTGCACATCATCTCAAAAGGTTCTGTCCAATCAGGTGCCGTAATAACTGGTGCAGTTATTAAACTCTTCTTGAGAGTCTCATATGCTGCCAATCATTCATCATTAAATTTGAAAGGCACATCTTTCTCGAGCAAGTTGCACAACGGCTTAGATAACTTAGAGAAGTCCTTGATGAAACGCCGGTAAAAACCCGCATGACCAAGAAAACTACGGATTCCTTTCATAGAAATAGGTGGCGGAAGATTTTCAATGACTCCCACCTTGGTTTTATCCACCTCAAGGCCCTTGCTAGAGACCTTATGCCCAAGAATGATGCCTTGTTGCACCATGAAGTGACATTTTTCCCAATTGAGCACCAAATTAGTTTCCACACACCTTTTGAGCATCGAACGGAGATTATTCAAACATTCATCAAATGAATGTCCAAAGACGGAGAAGTCGTCCATGAACACTTCGACATTATTTCCAATCATATCAGAGAATATAGCCATCATGCATCTCTGAAAAGTGGCAGGTGCACCACATAAGCCAAAAAAAACTCTGCGAAAAGAAAATATGCCAAATGGACAAGTGAAAGTAATATTTTCTTAATCTTCTGGTGCAATACAAATCTGATTGTAGCCGAATAGCCATCCAGAAGACAATAATACTCATGACCAGCCAACCTATCAAGCATATGATAAACAAATGGAAGAGGGAACTGATCCTTCCTCGTGGCTTTATTCAACTTCCTGTATTCCATGCATACCCTCCATCCTGTGACTGTTCGAGTGGGGATGAGCTCGTTCTTCTCATTTGCTACCACAGTAATACCTCATTTCTTAGGTACACATTGCACGAGGCTCACCTAAGAACTGTCAGAAATAGAATATATGGTTCCTGCATCCAGCCACTTTAGAATTTCCTTCTTCACAACTTCTTTCATGATAGGATTAAGTCTTCATTGTTGCTCAAAAGTCGGCTTGCTACCTTCTTCTAGCAGAATTTTATGCATGCAGTACGAAGGGCTGATCCCATTTATATCTGCTACATTCCATTCGATGGCCAATTTGAATTCTCTCAAAATCCTCAAGAGCTTATCCTCATCACTACCTGAAAGGTCAGATGCAATAATAACAGGAAAAGTAGATGCATCACCTAAAAAGCATACCTCAAGTGTTCAGGCAATGGTTTAAGCTCCAAAGTAGGTGCTTCCTCAATAGATGGTTTGAGCTTTCCCTCAACATTCTTGAGATCAGTATTACCAATAGATTCAAATGGCATGTCTAGCTTTCGCTTCCAAGGAGAAGCATTTAGATATTGTAGTTGCTCATTGCCTTCCTCATCTTCACTGTCAAATTCCCCCAATAAGGCTTTTTCTAAGGCATCAGACCTTAGCACATGATCAAGTTCTGAGGATTACTGCAGAATCAATCAAATCCACCTTGAAGCACTCCTCATCTTCTGTAGGGAATTTCATCGCATTGAATACATTGAATGTTACATCCTGATCGTGCACCCGCATAGTAAGTTCACCTTTTTGCACATCTATCAAGGTATGGCCTGTAGCCAAGAAAGGTCTTCCAAAGATTATGGGAATCTTCTTA
Source organism: Apium graveolens (assembly GCF_009905375.1). Taxonomy (NCBI): domain Eukaryota; kingdom Viridiplantae; phylum Streptophyta; class Magnoliopsida; order Apiales; family Apiaceae; genus Apium; species Apium graveolens. Next base: position 125,229,815 of record NC_133649.1, on the reverse strand, counting down.
TCTTCCTCGAAATCCATAATGACAAAGTCTGCAGGAAAGATGAGCTTATCCACCTTTACTAACACGTCCTCCACGATGCCTTGTGGGTATGTAATAGAACGATCAGCCAATTGTAGAGACATGTAGGTGGGCTTTCGATTAGGTAAATTCAGCTTTTTGAAGATAGAGAACGACATCAGATTGATGCTTGCTCCCAAATTGCAAAGGCACTTGTCGAATAATAACTTGCCAATGGTGCAAGGAATGGTGAAGCTACCTGGATCCTTAAGCTTTGGAGGTAACTTTTGTTGCAGCACAGCACTGCACTCTTCCGTTAGAGCAACGGTATAAAGATCGTCAAGTTTCACCTTCCTTGAAAGAATACCTTTCATGAATTTTGCATAACTAGGCATTTGCTCCAAAGCCTCAGCGAAAGGTATATTGATGTGAAGTTTCTTGAACACCTCCAGAAACTTACCGAATTGCTTATCCAGCTTTTGTTTTTGCAATCTCTTAGGAAAAGGTGGTGGAGGATAGAGCTGTTTCTCCCCTGTATTACCCTCAGGAAGAGTGTGTTCCACAGTAGTCTTCCTTGGTTCCCCTTCTTTCTACTTTTGCTTTTCTTCTTCATCTACAACTTCAACTTCTCCATCTTTTGCTTTTTCAGCATCAGCAAATTTTCCAGACCTTAAGGTAATAGCTTTGACTTGCTCCTTAGCTTCCTTCCTGCCTAGCACTTCAGTATCGCTGGGAAGTGTGCCAGGTTGATGATTGGGCACGACATTGGCTATTTAACCGATTTGATTCTCCAAGGTTTTGATAGAAACAGCCTGACTTTTACACAACAGCTTTAGTTCCTCGAAATTAGCACTAGAAGGTGGAGCAGCACCTCCTTGTTGAGGATATGATTGCCTTTAAGTATATTGCTGAGGTTGCTGGAATCTAGGTGGATTAAACTGTTTACTTACAGCTTGCTGATATGGTTGCTGAACAACATTCTGATTCTTGCTGCAGCTGAAATTGGGATGATTTCTATTGTTAGGATGATAAGTAGCTGGCACAGGCTGTTGCGGTCGCTGATAGTTGTTCACATACTGAACAGATTCATTAACAAGAGAACACTGATCTGTAGTATGAGAGCCTGTACAAAGCTCACAGACAATAGCTATTTGATTGACTCCATAGTTGGCTAAAGAATCGACCTTCATAGATAGCACTTGGAGCTGCACTGCAATAACTGTAGCTGCATCAACTTCCAGAATACCTGCTACCTTCCTAGGCATCATCCTTTGAGTTGGGTTTTGATGCTCATTTGTAGCCATAGTTTCAATGAGATTATAGGCCTCAGTATAGCTTTTGGCCCACAAGGCGCCTCCAGCAGCTGCATCGAGCATGGGCCGAGATTGGGCCCCCAAACCATTGTAGAACCCAGTGATCACTATCCAGTCAGGCATACCATGATGTGGACACTTTCAACTCATAGCGCTCCCAAGCTTCGCACATAGATTCTGTTGGTTGCTGCGCAAACTGAGTAAGAGCACTCCTCATAGCTGCAGTCTTGGCCATTGGATAGAACTTCACCAGAAACTTTTGCGCAAGATCTTCCCAAGTAGTGATGGACCCAGCTGGTAAAGAATGTAACCAATCCTTAGCTTTATCCCTCAGAGAGAATGGGAAAAGCCTCAGCTTGATAGCCTCATTAGTAACACCATCATATTTGAAAGTACTGCAGATTTCGACAAAATTCCTGATATGCATGTTGGGATCTTTAGTCGCAGCACCTCCGAAAGAAACATAATTCTTCACCATCTAAATAGTGCCCGAATTGATTTCAAAAGTATTGGCCTAAATAGCCGGATGAATGATGCTTGACTGAATGTCATCAATTTTAGGCCGAGAAAAGTCTATAAGAGCTGGATGTGCTGGAACTATATGATCACCCATGATTACCGGTTCTTTCTTTTCACTCTCTTTATCTGAATCTTCAAAATCTAACTTCTCCGGAATGTCAAGAAGTGAATCTGTCTCCTCAGCCGTATCTAGAGTCCTCTTGTGAGTGCGAGAACGTGTTTGCATAAACGCTCGTTAGAGTATCTGAAACACAACCGGAAATAATAAGTAACAAGTCTTAATCAATGAGTCCTAATGACCACTGATGGCAAGTACATAAACTAAACAAATTAACAACGAGTCCCCGGCAGCGGCGCCAAAAACTTGTTAGGCACAAAGCATGCGCTAATAATTCACGCAAGTATACGCGTTCGCAAGTAATATAGAATAATTTCTAGTTCGTTCCCACAGAGACTCAGACTAATTATATTTAATTAACACTTACTCACCAATGTAAGATTACTCTTCAATGTCAAGACAATAACACTTAAGGTTGATTAACTAATTATTAACTATGATTAACTACGAGAATAAAACACTTAAATTAACACTTGAATTAACAATATTAAACACATATGAGATCATAACTTCATTACTACTTTATTCAATAGTTATTGTTATTACCATTAGCATGTAACGATGATGATATTAATCGAACAACATGAAACTGATAAAAGCCAACCTTCAATGCACAAGTACCATTCGACCAAGCATCCACAATTAAGATAGAAGTTGAATAGGCATCAATTATGTTGAGACCCTATATGTCTACAGAATTTGAGAACATAACGATTTAAGCGCAAGTTATTCATTATGATTACACGGGGCAAGTTAAACGGTTAGAGTTACCCACTAATCATGCATACAATACATGAACCTATGCTAGAATGGCAAGTTCTAAATCTCAAGATTCACTGTCGATTCACAAGAGATTAACAGGCTACCTTATATGTTCGCGACGCACATAAGATGAATAAGCACAACCTATGCTAGATATCATATAATCATCACATACCAAGGTATTGAACAATTAACTAAAGAAATCTATAGTAAATCTGCTATGACCCCATGATCACAACTAGCCCATGACAGAACTCATCGTCACCATGGGTTCATATGAAAACATGATAATCTCACAATGATATAAACTAATAAAAATACTTATTAAAACCAGAGTACTTCACAAAAGTATTAAGGTTCAAAGTAAAGAAAACTAGCATCTACTGTTATAACGAATAAAAGAATCACAAGATAACGTACGCTTCCTCTTCTTCATTGTGGTGTGCTAAAACGGTCTTCTTAATCTTCTCTCCTTGCTCATTGCTTGTTACTTGTTATTGTGAAACGTCTCTCAAGTAGGTTTATATAAGAGTCCACAAGAAACAGCAGTCTCAGAAGCCCAATAGAAGTTGAATTAAAAAATTCAGATTCTAAATTTACGATCCCAGGCGGCCGCCTCAGTTCCCACGCGGGCGCCTGCATCTCCAGGCGGTCGCCTGCATATCCCAGGCGGTTGCCTGCACAGCTTCTGGAAAAATCATCCTCTTGCTCCTGATTTTGCTGATTTCTTCACACAACTCCCCACAACTGCTTTCAAGTACTTCCCTAGGCTTATTATGATGAAATCTCCCTAATTACACAAGTTATATCCTGAAATGCAAAGACACTAGAAAAACACATCAAATACACAAAATACTTGATTTCAATACATCAATTCAAGCCATTATAAGACATTCTAAGTGGTATAAAATGCCACTTATCATTGATCAGGCTATCCCATAAACCTGTTCCGGAACTCAGAGACTCGCTAGGTCTCTAACCTGCTGGACTAATCGGTTATAAATTACGCGCAACCGAATTAGCCTCTTACGTCACCTCAATCGGCCTACTATGGCCCCTATGTATCCTGTTAGATATATTTGAGATTCCATGTCTAATCTGTTGTGTTTAGTTTCAGAACTTAATATTAGGACTAATTGGAAATCAGTACTTACTGAAGTCAAAACTTATATCAGAACTTGAGGCTGTCAGGATTTATATCAGGACTTAAGTGCGGGTACTTCAGATAAGGAATGTAGCTGATTTACAGGAGAAGATCATGACTAAAACAAAGGAAGATATGCATGAAGAGTTGGACAGCTAGAAGATTTGTAGAAGATAATATCTGATTGATATATTTTAGGAGACAGAATTATATTCGATATCAATTAGAAGATATCTTATAACTGTGTACTATATAAACACAGCTTAAGGTTTACACTATAAGTGTTATCATTCACGAGAATATTATACATTATAACCTAGCAGCTCTTAGTGATATTGATCATCACTGAGAGAGTTGTTTAACCTACTTTGTAACAGAGCTTATTATATTGAATAAACTTGATTACTATTACATACTTGTGTTCAAAATCGATTTGATTGTATAAACACTATATTCAACCCCCTTCTATAGTGTTGTGTGGCCTAACAAGTGGCAGAGCGTCTCTGTTGATATACAAATAATGAGATCCAGTTTACAATCATGTCTGAAGAAACACAAACTCCAACTAAGCCCACCAAAACTCAAGATACTCAAAACAATCAAACTCACGGTCGATATGAGAGTATTAGGATTCCCATACTGAGAGCATCTGAGTATCCTATATGGAAGGTAAAGATGGCTATATTTCTGGAAGCCACAGATCCAGAATACCTTGATAGAATTAATGATGGACCATATAATCCTACCAAGCTTTCTGTTGCAGTTGCTGATCAATCATTAAAGATGATACCAAAGGAGAAAGGTGATTACACAGCTGAAGACATCTCATATATTGCCAAGGATGCAAGGGTAACGCATCTGTTGCATAGTGTAATTGACAATATCATGTCATACAGGATAATTGGATGCAAGATTGCAAAGGAGATATGGGATGCTTTGGAGACAATATGCCAGGGAATTGAAGCAATCAAAAATAACAGGAAGACTATACTCACTCAAGAGTATGAGCAATTTGACTCAAAAGCTGATGAGTCATTAACTGATTTATATGACAGGTTTGCCAAACTCTTGAGATCTGTCACTGGTGGACAAGGAATATGATCTTGAAGATTCAAATCTAAAATTCCTTTTAGCTCTTCTTGAAAATTGGGATTTGAAGTCTACTACCATAAGAGAGCCTTGTTGAAACTACTCTTGATGAAATTTATGGTATGCTCAAGACTTATGAACTTAAGATGGATCAAAGGAGAAAAAGGCATGGAAGAAAGTCAAAGACAGTTGTTCTTAAAGCTGAGGAGGAATCTCCTAAATTAGTTGTCTCAAAGAGGGGCAAAGGAAAGGCTCTCCTCATACAGTCTGATTCAGAGTCATCATATTCTGATGATGATGATTCAGAATTTGAAAATTTATCTAAGTTGATGTTGATGCAGAGATGATGCAACTGTGTGCTCTTATGGTGAAGGGTATCACAAAGATAATCTACAAGAAATTCAGAAAGGGCAAGAAGTTTTCCAAGGTGGAAGTTCTAAAAAGAAAGGGTTCAGAAAGTTTGATGGCAAATGAGGAAAGTCTGATAGAGGAGAAGACTCAAATGTCAAATGCTACAATTGTGGTGAAAGAGGCCACATCTCTCCTGACTGCAAGAAAGGAAAAAGTGATAAAGGCCAGGCACTTATCACAAAGAAGAAAAACTGGGCAGACACTTCAGATTCTGAAGATGAGATGAACTATGCCTTAATGGCAAATGCTGATAGCAGTTCTGATACTGCTGAATTAAAGGTACCTTAATCAACTCTTGCTTTTCATACTGATGATATTTCTGAGCTCAGATTATATCTTAAGACCATGTTCATTAGTTGAGACCAGACTTTAACAAATGAAAGATTAACATCTGAAAATCTTGCTCTTAGAAACAAAAATGACTATTTAGAAAAAGAGTTAGTTATGTTCCATCAAACTCAGAAAGAAAGAGATGAGGCTTTGTATATTAGAGATGAAGTGTTAAAATTGAATAAATCTCTTAAATATGAACTGGAAAAGGAAAAGGAGATAATCAAAACTTGGACTAACTCTGGAAGAACAACTCAGAAAATCTTAGAAAATGGAAATTGGAAAGAAGGTCTAGGTTACCTAGATGATAAAGTAGAAAAGGAAACTGTGTCATCTGAACCAAACTTTACCAAGAAGGTTGAAAAGCCTAAAGTTAATCCTGTCAAGTTTGTGTCAAATTATGATGTGTCAAAATCTGAAAAGATGAATGATTCTAAAACAGAAGTCAAAGAAAAGTGAACTTCTGACAAATTAAAATAGGATAAACCAGCTTCAGTAAACATAGGTTTAATGACAAAGAAGCAGCTTAAGCATAAGCTGAAAGAGATTAGAAATGTGAACAAGGTAAAGGAAGCTATGAAAAATAGGAATGGAAAGGAAGGTGTAAATAAAAGCAATAATTATATGCCTGTTCCTAATGTTCCTAAAAAGAAATGCTATAATTGTGGAATCTCTAACCATCTTGCTTCTTTTTACAGAAAAAATAAAGATATAAACTCTTTACCTCCTAAATCAGGAGATAAGAGTCAGTTTGTTAGGTATAAACCACAAAATCCTTATTTTCATTGTGGTAGTTTATGGCATTATATTTATACTTGTAAGGAATATCATAGTTTGTACTATGATTATTATCAAATAAAACCTTCTTTGAAGAAAGTTAGTGTAATCCCTTCTAGTGTAAATTCTGATGCAAAATCTGATATAAAGTCGGATAAGAAGCATGTTAGCATAAACTATGAAACTAAATGCGCTGCAAATTCTAACAAACTTAAAAAGGCCAAAGGATCCAAGCAAGTCTGGGTCCTTAACACTAACCAATAGTGGTCTTTATGATTGCAGGGCAACAGGAAAAACATCCTAGTTCTGGATAGTGGATGTTCAGGACTTATGACTGGAATTAAAGCCCTGCTATCAGACTTTGTGGAGAAAGTTGGACCAGGAGTTTCTTATGGAGATGGCAACATGGGAAAGACTCTGGGATATGGCAATATCAATCTTGGGAATGTCATAATTGAAACAGTAGCTCTTATCTCAGGACTTAAACACAATCTGCTAAGTGTAAGTCAAATCTGTGACAGAGGTTATCATGTGGATTTCTTTGAAGAACACTGTGAAGTTGTAAGTAATTCTACAGGCAAAGTGGTTCTAAAAGGTTACAAACATGGTAACATATATGAAGCCAAACTTTCAACAAACTCTGATGGTTCTGCAATCTGTCTGTTAAGCAGATCATCAATTGAAGAAAGCTGGAATTGGCACAAGAGACTCTCTCATTTAAATTTCAACAACATAAATGAGCTAGTAAAGAAAGATCTTGTGAGAGGACTGCCAAAATCAGTATTTGCTCCTGATGGTCTTTGTGACTCATGTCAAAAGGAAAAACAAATAAAATCTTCATTTAAGAGCAAAACTAAATCCTCAATTCTTGAGCCTTATCACCTACTGCATGTTGATCTATTTGGTCCAGTCAATGTCATGTCCATTGCAATGAAGAAATATGTTATGGTTATAGTGGATGAGTTCACAAGATACACTTGGGTGTATTTCTTGCACAAGAAGAATGAAACTGCATCTACTCTAACTGATCATGTCAGACAGCTGGATAAGTTGGTCAAAGATTATGTTAAAATAATAAGAAGTGATAATGGCACTGAGTTCAAGAATTCAATCATGGAAGAGTTCTACAAAGAGCATGGAATAAAGCAGGAATTTTCTGCATCTGGAACTCCACAGCAGAATGGAGTTGTAGAAAGAAAGAACATGACCTTTATTGAAGCTGCATGAACTATGCTTAATGAAGCAAAGCTACCAACCTACTTTTGGGCTGAAGCTGGGCAGACTGCTTGTTTTACACAAGAATGTTATACTCATAAACAAGCATGGAAAAACACCATATGAGATGGTGAAGAAAAAGAAGCCAAATCTGAAATACTTTCATGTATTTGAATGCAAATGTTTTATTCTTAAGACTCATCTTGAACAACTGTCTAAATTTGATCTAAAAGCTGATGAAGGAATTTTTGTTGGATATCCACTTTCCACAAAAGCTTTCAAAGTCTACAATTTAAGAACAAGGGGAATCTATCAATGTATCTTTTGATGATAAAAAGATAACAGGACTGGAAGATTTCAATGATCACGATCAACTGAGATTTGAAAATGAAGATGTAAATTCTGATACTGTAAATTCTGATGACCTAAGTTCTGACGGGTTAAATTCTGATGTCACTGAAACTATGGTAACTGCTTCAAGGGAAAATGCACTTGTTTAGGGGGAGCAAGCTAATGATCCTACCACATCTCAAGACTCTCAAGAAGCATCAGAACCTGTCAATGGCTCTTCAAGTTCTGATTCATCAAGTTCTGATGAGCCAAATTCTGATAATTCTGGAAACTCCGATTCTTCAATTCCTGAAAGACACTCAAATTCTGAAATTTCAGATAGCATAACTTTTGGGGGAGCATCAGAAAATGCTGATGGAGACAGCATGGATCATGGGGGAAGATCCAATTCTAGAGATTAACTTCCATCTGCAAGGAAGTGGACTAAATCAGACACACCTGACTTAAGAATTGGAGATCCTGAAGCAGGTGTCATAACTAGAACAGTAACATCAAATGAATGTCTCTATCATTCCTTTCTATCTCAGACTGAACCAAAGAAAGTGGAAGAAGCTCTTCAAGATACTGATTGGGTGCAAGCAATGCAGGAAGAGTTAAATGAATTTGAAAGAAATAAAGTCTGGACCCTAGTGCCATGGCCAGAGAACAAATCCATTGTTGGCATAAAATGGGTGTTCAGAAACAAAACCGATAGTGATGTCATAATTACAAGAAACAAAGCAAGGCTGGTTGCTAAAGGTTACTCTCTACAGGAGGGTATTGACTATGATGAAACATTTGCTCCAGTTGCTAGATTGGAAGCCATAAGAATCTCTTTGGCTTATGCTGCTCATAAGAAGTTTAAAGTCTTTCAAATGGATGTGAAAAGTGCTTTTCTCAATGGAGAATTGGAAGAAGAGGTATATGTTGAACAACCTTCAGGATTTGTAGATCCAAAATTTCCTAATCATGTCTACAGACTTGATAAAGCACTTTATGGCCTTAAGCAAGCTCCAAGAGCATGGTATGGGACTTTAGCTCAATTCCTTCTGGAAAGTGGATTGACCAGAGGCACAATTGATAAAACATTGTTCTACCTCAAACATGGAAATGACTTACTTTTGGTACAGATATATGTTGATGATATCATCTTTGGTTCTATAAATGCCAAACTCTGTGAAAGGCTTGCAAAGCTAATTCAGTCAAGATATCAGATGAGTATGATGGGAGAACTTAGCTTTTTTTTGGGACTTCAAGTCAAGAAAAATGAAGAAGGTACTTTCATAAATCAATCTAAGTACACTAGAAATTTACTCAAGAAATTTGGAATGCAAGACTGTTCAACTGCATCCACTCCCATGGCCACTGCAACCAAGTTAGATAAAGATACTGGAGCATCAGTAGATATTACTAACTATAGAGGTATGATTGGCTCTTTATTCTATTTAACTTCAAGTAGACCTGATATCATGTATGCTACCTATCTTTGTGCAAGATTTCAGGCTGATCCAAGAGAACCTCATCTAATAGCTGTGAAAAGAATTTTAGGGAATCAGATTTTAAGCTAATAGGTTACTCAAATGCAGATTTTGCAGGATGCAAAATAGACTGGAAAATCACTAGTGGAAGCTTCCAATTTCTTGGAGGCAGATTGGTTTCTTGGTTTAGCAAGAAACATAAATCAATTTCCACATCAACTACAGAAGTAGAATATATTGCTGCAGGAAGTTGTTGTGCACAGATTCTTTGGATGAAGAATTAGTTGCTGGACTATGGGTTAGAATTTTCTAAACTACCCATTTACTGTGATAATCAAAGTGCTATTTCTATGACAGGTTATCCAGTTCAACACTCAATGACAAAGCACATCAGCATTAGGTACCATTTCATAAGGGAACATGTGATGGAAGGTACAGTGGAATTGCATTTTGTCCCAACTAATCAACAACTAGCAGATATCTTCACAAAAGCACTATGTGAAGCTACTTTTACAAGACTGGTAAATGAACTTGGAATGGTTTCAGGTTCTTTCTCAAAATCTGTTTAGTTTTTGTTCTCATTCATCAAACTTTATGATCAGTGTTTACAGATTGTCTTATCTCCATGTAATCTGTGCTTAAATTGTAATATATTAAATACAGATTGTTATATGATGTGATTCTATATACTCTGATAGTGTTTTGAATGTTCTGTGACTATTCACTCCAATAAGGATTATTTGTTAGATGCTGACTTAGTAGTCTTTAACAAACTGTGTATCCCATATTTGAATTAGTTGTTTATGTCGAAATCCATAACACAAGCAAACTCTGATTTTGGTCTTAGTCAAATTTACTTTGTGTATCTTATTACTAAGTCACAAACTAGATTATTGCTTCTTATCTGTCAAATTCTGATGTCAGTAAATCTTAAGGATGAACTACATGCTTGATAAGCCTCACTTATCTGAAGAAAGCAAAAGAAAAGAAAAATTGAAGTCATGTACTCCTTTGAGATCTAGAGTAAATATGTGAAAGGGAAGATCCAAGTGCATTGCTGGTATTAAGTTATATGCATTAGAAAAACAAATAAATTTTTCTTGGTGACTTTTCACATTCTCTGATTACTGGAGAAATACTCTGATAATAGCATAAATTCTGATAGCAGTTGTGACTCATTTACACTGAGAAGCCACTGTAAAAAGAATGTCAAAAGATGCATAAAATGAGCATAAACAGTTGAGGTGGACTCTTGCATAAATTTATTCTATAGTAGACTTCAAAATTAAAGATAAATTTTAAGCATTTTTCTTAGTTATGCCTTATTTCTAAGATATCTGAAGTTTATCAGACTTTAATCTTTATCTGATCATTTGCAAATGCACACACACTCACTCCATATGAATGATGAAAATTACTGGGGTGATTAAGTTGTTTTTGACAAACAGTTAAGTATTATTTGCATAAATTATGAGGACAAGTTCTGATGAAAGTTCTGATGATTAAACTCTGAAGAAACCAGTTAGTATTTGTGTGAAGAATCACAAAAACAGACATTCACTTTTTGGGTACAGAAGCCATGTTCTGATGACCGTTAAATTTTGATAATAGTCAAGTTCTGATGAAAATCCTGATGAAAACTATGATGCTTACGTGACATTATTTAATTACTTGGATTATTTTTAGTATTTACTGTAATAGTTATATTTTGTCAGAAAATAATTAAGTGAGATAAAAACAATGATAATCATTTGGTTTATGGGTTGCGTGTTTGTTTTGGTAACAGCATTTGAGCAATAATTACTACACGTTTACCGTGCCCACTCATTACTTTTTGACTGTTTCCATGCTGCCAGGTGTAAAAAGTCTGTTCCGCTTCATAAAATTAGCCGTTGTCACGTCGGGTGTATAAATAAGAGAGTTGAAAGATTTTACAATCTTTTACCTACTATTTCCACTTTCTAATCTCTCTTATTCTCTCTCTCACTCTCTAATATTCTCTGAAGCTTTTTCTTACAGGCATTTTATCAAACACCAAACATACACACAACTTACACTTAATTTCTTACAGAAATGGCACCCAAGGACATCATCTTTAATGGAGCCAAGTTCGTCCCCAACAATTACATGGCTATTATTAGCAAGGACGATGCTCCATCAGATCTTCATTTTGTTTAAGACTTTCTGGCTCGAAGTGAGATTGGGTATGATTTGACCCAACCACAATTACTCTTAGGAACTCAAATACTGGAGTTTTGGAGGACTGGTGATTATGATAATGGTAGTGAGGCTGGGTCCCCAAGTATCATTTTCACAACAGGGGAAGAAGAGCATCTGGTAACATTGTCAACAGTTCGACAGGCTTTGTACTTACCAGAAAATTGCACTTTCAATGCTCAGATAGAGGAGCCACTTCTACAGGGTATGATGGCCAATCTTGGCTATGAGAAAGGTTTTTCCAAGCTAGGACAACTGAAGAGGCCATATATTAGAAGGGAGTGGAGTTTCTTCTTTGACTGCATCACCAGAGCTTTTGCCAACAAATGCTCCAACTTTGATGCCATTCCCATTCTCAGTCAGCAAATAGGGTATGCACTTCTAAATCAAACTCACTTTGATTATGCTATTACTATTCTTGGTTTTATTGGGGATAGGATGAACGAGGACCCAAATACTGTGTACTTTGCTAGATTTTATCAATTAATTTACAGTTTTTGTTGTCCTGATAAGCCTCAAAACTATAGTGAGACAATTCAACCCTTTAAACTTGCTAAAAAGGCCTTCACAGACTTATTATCTACTGATAATAAGAAGACTATACTAAGACCCCTCCAAATTCCTCAATCAGCAAAACAGTTCTTAGTAAATTCTGATCCTCCCACATACAGTAACATATATCCTGATGTAGTACCCTCTCAACCTCCATCAGCACCTACTACCAATACTCACCCAGCTCAATCTTATAAACCTCAACCATAACCTACCATCAGAACTTATTTCCAAACAACACAATTTTCTCAACCACAACCATCTGCTACAACATCTAGACCCTGTAGGATTTTATCCATCACAGAAGCATGGTAAAACATTTTCTTGATATAAAATCCATATAAACGCATACAAATCGTGAATAAATCGAGGGATCGATTACTAACCTTTAATAGCGATCCAAGAATGATGAACGGAGATCCCTAGCAGCTGCTCCTCAATTGTGAAGCACTCCACCGGTATCGACCAAGGGATCAATATAAAGGAGAGAGGAAGAGGTTGAGAGAATTAGTTGCCTCCCTTTCTTTTCTACTTTAGATTTAGGATTTTTTTAATTTTTTGGTTTTTTGGCAAATAGGGTTTATAATAGTATATTTATAGGCAAAATTTTCAGCTGAAAATTTTCCCATAAAATATTATTATTATTAACCCTTTAATTAATTATTCTTATTAACCAATTAACTAATAATTAAAACACCTTTTAATCATTAATCCCTTTTCTAAACACTTTAGAAAAATAATTTTCTCACTTGATTTAATGTCCAAAATTAAATTCTTAATTAAGAATATTAAGAACTTTTCTTAATTAATTTATAATTAATTAAATCTCATTAAATCAATTATTAAATTTGCTAATTAATTATCTATTTCACAAATAAATAATTACCAGCCATTATTAATTAATTCCTCCACCATTAAATCATTCTCTTTTATGGTGTGACCCTGTAGGTTCAATATTAAGCCGGTAGTAGAAATAAATAATAATAAAACTATTTTATCATTATTTATATAAATTCTCTAATTTATTAAATATGATTAATTAATAAATTAATCATGTTTATTCTACATCGTGAGGGATACTTCTCAGCATATCGCGACTATCCGTATAATACGAATTCACTTCTTAGAATACCAAGACCCTATTCAGTGAATAGTTACCGTACCATTAATTCTTTCTACCCTGCAATGTCATGATTAAATACAAGGTATGGAACTCGTGTCAAGCCTATCTTATTTAATCATATGCTTTCCCATTTACTATGCTGAGTTCTAATTAATGTGAATTAGAAACTCTTTTCTAATTTCATTCACTCTGGCCAGAGATTCCTGAACTAGCATAAGTGGATCAGCATTGAACATTCTCTTCCTTTCACTAGAAGGGGTAGATCCTTTATTGATCATACACTATCTTCGTGTACAAATTCCTACACCCAGTAGAGCTCTTATTATTGTCCCTGGAGACTAAGAACTAAACCAAAGTATAGTTCAGTGTACACAATTGACTATGATGACCTCAAGTCTAAGGATACTTGTACAACTATCACTATATGAACATCTGCTGACACGTGAGTGAACTCCATCAGTTGTTCAGCTGTGTGAGTCATATTCAGTGATCTTATTCTATAATAAGCACCTACATACTAGCTATAGTGTCACCACACAAATGTCTATGAGAACAAACATCCTTCATAACAAAGCAAGCATAGTATGTACCGATCTTTGCGGATTACTAATTACCAGTTAGTAATCCTATGACCAGGAAATATTTAAGTTCAGAGTTATCAACTTTTAGGTCTCATTATTATGATCTCATCATAATCCATAAAAAGCTTTACTCTAAACTATGGTATATCTTATTTAAATACTTCAATAGATAAAGCCCGCAATAAAACCAAAACAAGTCTTTTATTAATATCAATGAAATCAAAACAGATTACATAAAAGTTATTCCTAAATCATCATACATGATTGAACTTTGGACACATCTCTTTCAATCTCCCACTTGTACTAAAGCCAATCACTTTGGTATCTAATACCCATCTTGTCTTTATGATGATCAAAGTGACTTTGAGAAAGTGGCTTTGTTAAAGGGTCTGCTATGTTGTTATGTGTGTCAATTCTCTTGACGTTGACATCTCCTCTTTCAACAATCTTCCTAATCAGATGAAAGCACCGCGAAACATTTCCTATAAGAAGTATGTCATCCACATACAATACAAGAAAAGTTACCGCGCTCCCACTAACCTTCTTGTAGACACACGGTTCATCTATGTTTTTGATAAAACCAAACTCTTTGATTGTCTCATCAAAACGGATGTTCCATCTATGAGAAGCTTGCTTTAAACCATAAATGGTTCATAGCAGCTTACACACTAGGTGTTCATTTCCCTTGGAAAGAAAACCCTCTGGCTGTGTCATATACACTCCCTCTTCAAGTTTCCCATTGAGGAAGGGCGTTTTCACGTTCATTTTCCAGATCTCATAGTCGTAGTAAGCAGTCATCGCAAGCAAAATCCGAATTGATTTTAACAGGGCTACAGGCGAGAAAGTTTCATCAAAGTCACTCCCTTGCCTTTGTCTGAATCCTTTTTCCAAGAGCCTGGCCTTTTAGGTCTCCACCTGGCCATCTGCTCCAATCTTTCTTTTGTATACCCATTTGCACTCAATAGGCTTCACACCCTCAGGTGCTTCAACCAATGTCCATACTTGGTTGGTATACATAGATTCCATTTCGGATTTCATGGAACTTTGCCATTTCTCTGAGTCAACACTACTTATAGCCTCATTTTAGGTCATAGGGTCGTCATCATCAATGAATGACAACTTATTGTCATTATCAATGACAAGGCCATAATACCTCTCAGGTTGGCGAGACATTCTCCCTGTCCTACGAATGGGCTGTTCCACAGAAGGTTGTTCAGTTTGAATAGGTGTTTCCACTTGAACCGTTGTAGTTTGTGCTTCTTGAACTTCATCAAGTTCAATCTTGCTCCCACTGTTTCCTTCAAGGATAAACTGCTTTTCCAAGAAGGTAGCATGTCTGGAGACAAACACCCTATGATCGGTGTAAAAGTAATACCCTAAAGTCTCTTTAGGATATCCCACAAAACTACATTTTACAGATCGAGATTCCAGCTTATCTGGGTCAACTTTCTTGACATAGGCTGGACATCCCCAAATCTTAACGTGTTTAAGACTCGGTTTCATTTCTTTCCATATCTCATATGGAGTTTGAGGAACAGATTTGGAAGGCACCTTATTCAGTAAATATGCTGAGGTTTCCAATACATAACCCCACAGGAATACTGGAAGATTCGCATAGCTCATCATGGACCGAACCATGTCTAACAAAGTTCGATTTCTCCTTTCAGATACCCCATTCAACTGTGGAGTATATGGAGGAGTCCACTGGGAGACTATACCATTTTCTTTGAGATAAGCTAGAAACTCTCCATTCAAGTATTCACCACCTCGATCTGATCGAAGAGTTATAATACTATGTTTGGTTTATTTCTCCACTTCATACTTATATTCTTTTAACTTTTCAAAGGCTTCAGACTTGTATTTCATCAAATACACATATCTGAATGTAGATCGATCATCTATGAAAGTAATGAAGTATGAAAATCCACCCATGGCTTGCGTAGACATTGGTCCACATACATCTGTGTGTACCAATCCTAGCAAATTTGCAGCCCTCTCTCCATGTCCATTAAATGGAGATTTGGTCATTTTACCCAATAGACAAGACTCGCATGTAGGATATGATTTAAAATCAAAGGGGTCAAGTAACCCTTCCTTATACAATGTCCACAGTCTATTTTCACTAATATGACCAAGTCTGCAGTGCCACAAGAAAGTGAGATTTTCATCATCCCTTTTTCTTTTATTAGTATGTTCAATTTGTAGTAAATTATGCTTTACGTCACATACAAACAGACCATTATTTAAAATACCAATTCCATAAAGAACTTTATCTCTAAGAATTGAACATTTATTATTCTGAATAATAAATGAAAATCCAGCCAAGTCTAACATGGGAATAGAAATAATATTCCTCACAATCGAGGGAACAAAATAACAATTATTTAAAACAATAGTCTTGCCCTTAGGCATATGTAAATGAAATGATCTTACAGCTTCAGCATTAATTCTTGCTCCATTTTCCATCGGTAAAATCACCTCCCCTTCTTCAAGAGTCCTACTTCTCCTTAGTCCCTGCAACGAATTGCAAATATGAGAACCACAGGCGGTATCTAATACCCAAGTAGAAATTTGATTTAATGACATATTCAATTCAATCATGAACATACCTGAAACAGAAGCGGTAGTCTCACTACCCTTCTTCTTCTTCAATTCTGCAAGGTAAACCTTGCAGTTCCTCTTCCAGTGCCCCACTTTGTTACAGTGAAAGCAAACAGCTTTGCTCTTGGGGTCTTCAGCTTTTGGTGGAACCGGCTTTTCTTCACCTACTTTCTTCTTCTTGGAAGGGTTCTTCTTCCTTTTCTTAGGATTGGAACCTTCACCAATTAGAGGAACAGAACTCTTCTTAGGGGGAAAATTCGATTCCGCAGTCTTTAACATGTTGTGGAGTTCAGGCAGGCTGACATCCAGCTTATTCATGTGAAAGTTCACAACAAACTGCGAGAACAAACCCGGAAGTGATTGCAAGACCAAGTCTTGGCTCAGCTCCCTATCCATGGCAAAACCAAGTTGTCCAAGATGTTCAATCAAATTGATCATCTTAAGTACATGGTCATTCACAGATGATCCCTCAGACATCCTACAACCGAACAACTCCTTCGATATCTCATATCGAGCTGTCCTCCCTGCCACATCATACAACTCTTGTGGATGCATAAGGATAGTGTGAGCATCCATATGCTCATGCTGCTTCTGTAGCTCAATATTCATGGAAGCTAGCATGATGCATTGAGCAACATTTGCATCATCTATCCACTTACGATACACAACATGTTCATCATTATGTGCATCGCTAGCAGGTTCAGTAGGCTTAGGTGAGTCAAGCACATATTCCAGCTTCTCAACCCTGAGAACAATTCTCAAGTTTCGAAGCCAGTCAACAAAATTAGGACCAGTCAACTTGTGAGCATCTAGTATACTCCGGAGTGATAGTGCAGAAGACATAACGTATATTGTAAATCTGTAAACAATGAACACATAACAACACTTAGCAAATATTCAATTTCATTTCAAAAACACTATATGAATCGGGTCTTTATTCATAAGTGGCTCCCACTAGTTTATCTAAATTATATAACCCCCTTAAGTGAAAAATTAAACATTCATAATGCTAGTGGGAATAGGGATCCTACATTCCATCACACAACCTCGGCTGTAGCACGAAACGTCATGTGATGTTCAATAGCCAGACAACTCTTGTCAATTACATCTTATGTTATTCCCTAATAAAACTTTAGCCTCTTGAATAATTGAGTCACGGCTGTAGCACGACAGACTCAATATTCTAAGTCAAGTCTAACCCTACATTTCGTACAATTAAATCAGTCTCCAACGGCCCACGGCTGCAGCATGTAACGACCTTTAGATTCTAATTCAATGTACACATCTCTATGTAATAGAAAGTATATCTTATTTCGAAATCAAAGCCCTCGGCTGTAGCACGAAATGACAATGATTTAAAAATAAGAACTACTTTCTACCATGTTGGAAGGCTTTGACCGACAAGCCCATTGTGTCATTGACCAATTACTACTTGATATTATTTAATTTTAGAGGGATTATATTATGTTACAATCATAATCATATTATAAAGAGATTCTTCCTTTTAAATTAAATATTTTAAATCAATAATCAATAATCAGATGATTCCCAGATCGGGGGAGCATTGTCAAGAGGCGTAACTTAATACCCCTTTCTTACAGATACAAATCTGCTTTTGACAGAATCATCCTTTCTCTCAATATTGAAAATTCATATTTAATTACGTGTTTCATAAACACAAGAATCTCATGATTGTATTCATAATATTTATATTAAGGTTATGAAACAATTTCTCTATACTAGATTGTCTAACATACGCCTTATGTTAATTAAGTTCACCTATATCTATCATCGCATGATAAGTTAAGCATATATCATATATATAAGCATGAATAAACATAAAGGTAGGCATGTTAAATCATGTAGCATATTACTCTAAGCATTATACATCTCTATGTATCACATGAAGCATTTAACAGTATTAAAACAATTAAAAACAGCTATAAAACACTAGTGTTAGCTATAAACATTCCGAAACAATTTCAGAAAATATATTATAATATACCATTAGATGCGTCTCAAAAAGATGAATCCAACGGCACCAAGCACGCCCCAAACGGACCTACCACGCGCCCTCACGTGATGAAAGAAGATATCTGACGCGCCTATATGCGAACACGCGCTGTCAGGCGCGTAACTGACATTCAGCCACTCGCCCCCACGCGCATACGCGCCTCACACGCCTCACGCGCCCTGACGTCAGCATCAACGCCGACCAGTTGACCGCGCGTGTCAGACACGCGCCGCGCGTGACACAGGAGCGCGTGAGCCCCACGCGCGCTAGCCTGCCGCGCGGTCCTTTGTCTGTTTCTGTCTTCTGCCGCTTTTTTTTATTATTATTATTACCAGCCGCCCCTCCATTGAACGACGTGCCAACCCTCAATATCAGTACCCCCTTTTTTGATTTACAGCAGGATATAGTATATATATACATAACAAATTATATATATATTTTATTACGAATTTTAATTAAAACAACTTTAAAAAATCATAATAATTAATCCGCACATCAGAAAATTATGAAAAAAATTACCCAGACGATCTACAACACTTGTAGAACCCAGATCTACAGTCAAAACAATTTTGAGAAACAATTTCTAATCAATCATAATTAATCCATGATATAACTTACAAAATCATAATAAATTCACACAAGATCATAAAATTCTGAAATTTTTATCATAGATCTATATGCATACAACCTATGCTCTGATACCATTGTAGGATTTTATACATCACAGAAGCATGGTAAAACATTTTCTTGATATAAAATCCATATAAACGCATACAAATCGTGAATAAATCGAGGGATCGATTACTAACCTTTAATAGCGATCCAAGGACGATGAACGGAGATCCCTAGCAGCTGCTCCTCAATTGTGAAGCACTCCACCGGTATCCACCAAGGGATCAAAATAATGGAGGGAGGAAGAGGTTGAGAGAATTAGTTGCCTCCCTTTCTTTTCTACTTTAGATTTAGGGCTTTTTTTATTTTTTTGGTTTTTTGGCAAATAGGGTTTATAATAGTATATTTATAGGCAAAATTTTCAGCTGAAAATTTTCCCATAAAATATTATTATTATTATTAACCCTTTAATTGATTATTCTTATTAACCAATTAACTAATAATTAAAACACCTTTTAATCATTAATCCCTTTTCTAAATACTTTAGAAAAATAATTCTCTCACTTGATTTAATTTCCAAAATTAAATTCTTAATTAATAATATTAAGAACTTTTCTTAATTAATTTATAATTAATTAAATCTAATTTAATCAATTATTAAATTTGCTAATTAATTATTTATTTCACAAATAAATAATTACCAGCAATTATTAATTAATTCCTCCACCATTAAATCATTCTCTTTTATGGTGTGACCCTGTAGGTTCAATATTAAGCCGGTAGTAGAAATAAATAACAATAAAACTATTTTATCATTATTTATATAAATTCTCTAATTTATTAAATATGATTAATTAAAATATTAATCATATTTATTCTATATCGTGAGGGGTACTTCTCAGCATATCGCGACTATCCGGATAATACGAATTCACTGCTTAGAATACTAAGAACCTATTCAGTGAATAGTTACCGTACAATTAATTTCTTCTACCCTACAATGTCATGATTAAATACAAGGCATGGAACTCGTGTCAAGCCTATCTTATTTAATCATATGCTTTCCCATTTACTATGCTTAGTTCTAATTAATGTGAATTAGAAACTCCTTTCTCATTTCATTCACTCTGGCCAGAGATTCCTGAACTAGCATAAGTGGATCAGCATTGAACATTTTATTCCTTTCACTGGAAGGGGTAGATCCTTTATTGATCATACACTATCTTCGTGTACAAATTCCTACACCCAGTAGAGCCCTTATTATTGTCCCCGGAGACTAAGATTTAAACCAAAGTATTGTTCAGTGTACACAAGATGACTATGATGACCTCAAGTCTAAGGATACTTGTACAACTATCACTATGTGAATATCTGCTGACACGTGAGTGAACTCCATCAGTTGTTCAGCCGTGTGAGTCATGTTCAGTGAACTTATTCTATAATAAGCACCTATATACTAGCTATAGTGTCACCACACAAATGTCTATGAGAACAGACATCCTTCATAACGAAGCAAGCATAGTATGTACCGATCTTTGCAGATTACTAATTACCAGTTAGTAATTCTAGGACCAGGAAATATTTAAGTTCAGAGTTATCATCTTTTAGGTCTCATTATTATGATCTCATCATAATCCATAAAAAGTTTTACTCTAAACTATGGTGTATCTTATTTAAACACTTAAATAGATAAAGCCCGCAATAAAACCAAAACAAGTCTCTTATTAATATCAATGAAATCAAAACAGATTACATAAAAGTTATTCCTAAATCATCATACATGATTGGACTTAGGACACATCTCTTTCAGACCCAAACCTTCAAAATTAAAATCTGCTCCAAAATCTCCACCAAGGAGAAGAAGGATAATTCTAATGGATGAATCAGATGAAGAGGAGCAAGTCCAAGTTCATGCATCAGAACCTGTGACAATAGAAGCTGGAAAAGAAATTTTTCAGAAGGAGGTAGTGGTTGAAAAAGATATTTCTCAGAAGGAAACTAAAGCTGAGGATTTTGGTATTTTAAAAGGGAAAAGAACTTCAAGTTATGATGCTACTCATGCAACACCTTCACAACAAAGGTCCAGATCAAAGAAAATGAGAGCAGAAAGGAATATGGAACAACCTCAATCTGAGGATGCTAATGAAGCTGAGGAAGGGGATCAGGAATCTCTGATCTCATCAGGACCAATAGTGATTGAAGCCTTGTCACCTCCACTTCAAGCTAAAGACACTATTTCAGACACTGTGATCACACCTCCTGTCTCTCCAATCAAAGGAAATGTTCAAGTTGAAGATTCAGGATTAAGTCCTGAAATTGACCTTCATAGGCTGATCATACCATCTGTCCTGTTTCTGGAAGCATCACAAGGACAAGTGACAATTCCACCTGTTTCTCCACTAAATGCTGAAGTTCCAACTACTCCAACTCTGGATGTGGAAACATATGAAGTTGTACCAGAATCTCCAATAGCCACACACACTTGTGCTGTCAGAAGATGACGAGTTTCTTGCAAGTTCTGGACAGTCAGCTCCAGTAAACACACCAACTCAAACTCTTGGAAATGAGGCACTGATTAAAAAGTTTGTTAAACAAGATGCTCCTATTCCATGGGAAGAAACTCACAAAGGAGTTGAATGAACCAAGAAGTGGAATGAATCTGATTTCATTCCAAGCTCAAAAGTTCTATCAGATCATATTGCAAAAGCTGATGAGTTGATGACAAACTCTGACTTTAAAGCTCAACTTAAAGTCACAGTTCTTAGTACTAAAAGCCTTCAAGGTCAACCCTCCATTACTCATACAAAGGTTGATAAACTACAGGTTAATGCTGATAAGCTGGACCTGATGATCAAGCTGGACAAGAACAGGTTTATCAGACCTATTCGTGAGAAAATAGAGGCTATTAAGAAAGTTCAAGAAAAACAACAGGCCCAACTGACCGAGGTCCTGCAGAATCAAGCCCTTAACAAGCTCAACTGAATGAAATTCAATCTTCATTAGAACTTCTTCTATCTCTACTCCTACCAGATGATACCAAAACGGGGGAAAAGGTAGTGAAGTCCAAATGCTCTACTAGCCAAGTACTGAAGAAGAAGGATGATAAGGAAGATGACCAGGGAAACCCTAGCAAGGGTCAAGGTCAAGGGCAAAGCAGCAAAGTTTTTTCAAGGAAACTAATTTCTGATTCTAGCAAATCTTCTACACAGAAGAAGACAAGTTCTGAAGCTGTAGATGCTAAAACTCTGAAAGCAAGTTCTGATGATCAAAGTCTGATATCAAGTTCTGATATTCTTATTCAATGAGAAAGTAAAGACTCTCAGAAGTTTTTGCAAACTCTGAAGCTTAAGGGAAGGGAGACTACAGTCTGTTATAAATATCCCAAGATTCAGACACTTGATGAAGAAATTTCTAGAAGACTATTTCTCAAGCATAATCCTGGAATGGATTTAGAGACTTTAAAGGAGGAAGAAGCTAGATTTGCAGCTGAGAAGACAAATCTCAAGTCTAAAACTTCTAATGCTAAGAAACCTCCAAGTCCTAAGATAAAAGGCATTGTGATCAAGGAAAGGTCAACTTCTGAGGCTTCAAAGCCCAAGACAAGATCATAAGTTGAGATTGATCCCAAAGCAAAAGGGAAAGAGAAGGTTGATGAACCAAATAAGACACAGGAGATGAAGATTCCTCAAATCCTGATGAAACCTGTATGCAAACTGGTTCAGGTTTTTGATGATACAGTTGTTGAAGATGGAACTGTTAAAACTCTGAAAAGAAGGAAGATAACAGAAGAATCTAAGACAACCTCTGACATAGCTCAAGTTGTTCAGAGTGAAGAATAGCAAGCTATAGAAGAAACAACAAATTCTGATCAAGTCATTAAGATATCAACCCCTGACAGTGCTCAAGTTGATTTGAACAAATCGACAGTTACCGATAAGAGAAAACTCCTATGGAAGAATGTTAGTCCATCAGATCCTAAGAAAAGTCAACTGTTATCTGATTTTATGATTGTTGGATTGAAATCTAGAGAAGCAAGAGACAGAGCTGGATTAGGTTCTGAAGAAGCCAAAATCAAGGCAGGAGTTGAAGTACTTACAAGAGATCCATTCTTATTGACTGACAAACCTCT
Source organism: Apium graveolens (assembly GCF_009905375.1). Taxonomy (NCBI): domain Eukaryota; kingdom Viridiplantae; phylum Streptophyta; class Magnoliopsida; order Apiales; family Apiaceae; genus Apium; species Apium graveolens. The sequence goes on along the minus strand of NC_133649.1, from coordinate 125,206,503 downwards.
TGAAGAAGTTACACAGAAACACCTTGACAAGGTTATATCTGTTCAAGTGGTATTGGATGCTCATGATAAAAGTAATGTCAAAGAAAAACTGATTCTGTTTCTTGAAGATGGAAGGACATATAGAATGTCAGAATCAGATGTGCTGAACAAATCTCTGAAAGAACTTCAATTATTTTATTATCTTTTGGTGATAAAGTCTGAGATTACCAGGAGATGGTCAAATTTCATCATGAAGACCATAAGGGATAAAGCAAGAATTTCTGGATCAAGGGTTACAGAATTCATTCCAAATATAGTTGAAGATGATGGAAGTGAAATTCCAATAAAGAAGAATTCTTCTAAATGTGAGGTTATTCTGAAAGAGAAATGTCTATGCTATAATGAAGACTCATCTCACCCAAGAGTAATCAGACTAGGTGATGGATTAGAAATAAATCACATATCAGCCCTTAGGACTGCAATCTATCAGATTGGAAGTCAAGACGAAGAAATGAAGTAAGTCAAGGCTACATTAGCTCAAATCCTGAGGAATGCAGAAGAGAAACGGATATCAAACTTTGTTAAGAATCACTTTGGATTCAGATTGACTCAGTAAAATTGGTAAAAGCTACAAGGACTGTAAGTTGTAGTTAGTTGTCTAATTAAACTCTCATTGCATTTGTACTTAAATGTTTTTGACATCATCAAATCTATTAACTTGTATATTTTCATAATTTACAAGTTGGGGGAGATTGTTAGATATATTTGAGATGTCATGTCTAATCTGTTGTGTTTAGTTTCAGAACTTAATATCAGGACTTACTGGAAATCAGAACTTACTGAAGTCAGAACTTATATCAGAACTTAAGGCCGTCAGGATTTATATCAGAACTTAAGTGCGGGTACTTCAGATAAGGAATGCAGCTAATTTACTGGAGAAGATCATGACAGAAACAAAGGAAGATATGCATGAAGAGTTGGACAGCTAGAAGACTTGTAGAAGATAATATCTGATTGATATATTTTAGGAGACAGAATTATATTCCATATCAATTAGAAGATATCTTGTAACTGTGTACTATATAAACACAACTTAGGGTTTACATTATAAGTGTTATCATTCACGAGAACATTATACATTATAACCTAGTAGCTCTTAGTGATATTGTTCATCATTGAGAGAGTAGTTTAACCTACTTTATAACAGAGCTTATTATATTGAATAAACTTGATTACTGTTACATACTTGTGTTCAAAATCGATTTGATTGTATAAATACTATATTCAACCCCCTTTTATAGTGTTGTGTGACCTAACATATCCCATATCTGATCGTTTTATCCTATTTTCAAAACACTTGTACCTATCTCATTTCCAAAATCATTCATATTAACATCACACGTATACTCATCATTTTACGAAATTAGGGTTATTGGTTTTGGCAAAACATTTCATCACAAAATACAATCAGGTCTCGTATAAATATATGTATTTATATATACTCGCTTGACGCTCCAATAATTACTGGACTCGCTCCCGTGTTTCCGTAATTTGATTTCCCGAAAATCGGGAAGCACTTCCTTTATTTATCAGACGTTGAAGCAATTCGTCAAACCAATCAACAACAACCACAATCCAACTTCATAAATCCCAACCAACAATTACAATTACAATCACAAATTAATTCAATCATAACCTAACAAATAGACAATCAATCCAAATAATTCCTGAACTGAATTATTTAAGTACTACTTTGTATTTCGACTACTAATAATATATGAACTAAATTATTTATTTTAAAATATTAGGACTCAGATAAACATCATCACCGTCCACCGCCCGCTCATCGAAATTCATCGCAGACGGCAGTAAAATCGGGAGGTACCCGAGTTGGGTTTCTAATCATGGATTTCATCGATAAGATTCCGAATAGTTACAAATTATTAATTCGACATTCATCACAATATTCGAGCAAGATATTCACAGAAATTTAAATTAATAACTCGAATTCCCAGGAAAAAGGGGATATTCGAATTACCAAATATCCAGAACCAACAAGATATACAGCAGGCAACATATAACATCACACATGTGACACTCGTGGTGTAATCCCAGGCAACAAAATAAGGCGGCACCGGATATGAGGACAGCGGCGCCGGAGAAGGAAAAAGCAGGCGGCAACAACCACCCCTACCACCGCACACACACAATCTTATACCCCTATATACTTACTTATTTGTACATAAGCAAAGAAGGACTGAACCGCAGCTTTACCGGAAATCATCCCGAAAGAAAACACGGCGGCGAGCGGCAATAGCAGGGGAGGAGAATAAGAGAGCTTGAATTCCCGAGAGATTGGTACAACAGAGAGAAATTGAGAGCATAAAATCGAGAGAGAGACTTCGAGATTAAAGAGAAGAGGGATCAGAGATATTGTTTTGATCGGGACAAAAGAAACAGGGACGGTATTCATGTATATCTGTTTTGCATAACACATGTCCAGCTATTTGACACACATTCCTTATCTGACTGCAACCCGATTTTATAACTTAATAAATAAAGACGCGGGTAAATAAAACCCAAAAAATCACCAAAATAATTCTAAAATTTTCGAGATAATTAAAGACTGATAACATAAAAGTTCCATAATTTTTTTATAAATTTTGAAAAGCAGCTCATACCCGCAATTTAAAATTAACGAACCGAGCTGCACTTAAAACAAATTTAGAAAATTACGAAAATAGTTTTAAAATGTTATAAATATCCCGAATTTCATTAAAATGCAAATTTCATAATTTTAAACTTATTTCTGAAACGCAATTTATACTCGCTTTTAACAATTAAACAAAACAACGCGCGGGTGAGTTTAATCCCAAAAATTCTCAAAATAATTTTAAAATTCTCAGAATAATCCAAACTTAATAAAATATGAGTTCCGTAATTTTTAAAGAATTCCGGAATTAAATACGGATTTTACAAATAAATGAAATCAGAAAATCATACAGGACTAAATAATTGATGGAATATTGATTTCCAAATTTTATGAAATCCCAAAAATAATTATTATAATTATAAAATCATAAAAACAATTTTAGAGACAATTCAAATATATATGCAAATAAATTTGCATTAAACCCACTTTTAAAAGTAATAACACGACAATACAGCTCAACAAACAATTATACAAGTAATCATCGTAAACCACTAACCACACATAACTAATAATAAAACAACACATGGCTGACAGAACCCATACACATATTTTATTTATTTAATAGTTCAATAATTACACATTTAAATAATACAAAAATACGCGAGTCGTTATAAAATCCCAACTAGTTTAACTTATAACAGATGATGAAATCCTTCTTACAAACTAACATAACTCAAAACTAAATACACAGCTCTTGCTAGCTCGATCCAACTCAACCTGAAATCCTAGCTCACACACTGGACTGGGGATCTTTTCTACCAACCATTTCCTTTTTAACTGTAGAATAATATAATAGATTCAAAGGAGTGAGCTAACTAGCTCAGCAAGTTATATTGATAATAACTGAGGTTAAACAATGATCAATTGAAATTATTCAAAGGAATCAAGTTCCTTGTTAAACAATCATTAGAATTGGTTATTCATTTAAATTTTAAAACCAAGGTTAGGTTGCTGATCCGTCATGCACTAACCCCGAGCAAGGCACACAACTTTACTCTGTAAACTGGATCCAAGGCACACATTTGCCTAATACGACCACGAATCTAGTCTGACCACGAATCTGGTCCACATAAAGAAAAGTATTCAATTCTAAAATAATTCAATATGATAAACATTGTAATTCGGTTGAACAGAATCATAATTAATATTGATAAAACATTTGTCTTAGAGCATAATATAATTTTTGTGTATTACCAGGGTATATCATGGTATATATGAAGAATGGCTTCAAGCCTGTAGTAGAATCAGGTAATGAATGAACAATGGTTTAATGGTTATACAGGGTTTAATATTTTGATGTTACAAGGTATTGTAATATATATTTGTCTCTGTATGTTCAAACAATTTTGTTCCAGTGTTTGGTGTATGGTGTATATGTATTAGTGGAGTAGTATCATATTTGTATGATTTAGTATCTGGGAAATCAACAATGAATGATTTACAAAGAATAAGACTTATATCTCAAAGATCAAATGATGTAATCAGGGTTCAAGGCTGAATGATTCAAAGCACTTACAATATAAAGTAGTACTATTTTGAATACTAACAACATATCACGAGAAAGTTCAGATATACTTGCAATATATCTCGAGAAAGGTTCAGAAGTACCTGCCTTATCACAATGATTCCCAACTTCACTTGAATTCGTCTAACGATTCTATTCAATAACTATTTGACTACTTTTTCTATGCCTCACTTCTACTCACTGATCATTTGCTTTCTTTTTATACGCTTCGGCTTTATTGATCATCTGCTTTCCTTTTCTACGCCTCGTTTCCGCTGCTGAGTATCAAAAATATCTATCAATATTCAATCTCATATTATTGTATACGTCACGTAGACATCATAAGCTTTTATCTACCCTTTGTTTTACCCAAATCCGATTTACGGATTGAAAGTTACGACCAAAATAGTCAAACAATAGATACATAGGCATATAACACATTAATCAGATAGCACATAGCACGCGAGATATTCGATAAAAATAATTTTTCAAAGAAGGTTCGGGGTTAAAATGATTTTTTGGTATTTAATATGAATTTTTAAACTTTTTTCAGAATTAAAACGGGTCCCGGAATTATTTTATAAATAAATAACAAGGTTCGAATACCCAAAACTGGATTTAAAATTATTTAATAATTATCGAGCCTTGAACATAATTTAGAAAAATATTTCAAAGCTCGAAATCATTTTTCGGAATTTTTAAACCAAAAGAAATAATTAAATCTAATTAAATAATTAATTAAAATTATTTATAACTAAATAAATCAATTAATAAATTAATATTTAAATTAATTTACCAATTAAATAATTAATTATTAATTAAAATTAATTAACTAAATAATTCATATTTATTTTTGAATTAAAAATAAATCTTGGAATTAAAATAATGAATTTTGGAATTAAAAATGAATTTTAGAAATAAAAATAAATTTTTTGAATTATTTTTAAAAAGAATATCCAAAAACAGTTTTTGGTTTTGAAGTTAAACAGAAAGAAGATCAAAATCAGGTTTTCGGGCAGGTTAAAACCAGGTCGACCGGGTCGGGAAGAACTCAAGAACACGCCGGAGTTCTTCCCAAATTCTGGCGATGATCAATTTCCGGCCAAGATTCATTCTTGGCCAGAACGTAATCATTTGACTTGGTTTAGGTATGGTTTTCATTCTAAATCATTCCAAATAAAGCAACAAATAACACAAACAATCCCTGGAAATCAAAATCCGCCAAATCGACTTAGAAACCAACGAACTCGATTCTTTCCCGGTGAGCACAAACCAGGAATCCTCTGTACTTCAAACAACCATCAATTGATTCCTTTTTAAATTCACTATAAACTGGTATCAATCAATTCAACTGATAACCCTTGAATCAAAAAACACCTAAATTTCAGTTAAGAACATCCATACTATATAAACCCTGTTTTCCTAATTTCGAGAATCAAACTCAATTTTAAACATGTTATTGAACTCAAAATTCAACATACAATATACCAACTTGACAGAATTCAATTATCTACAACATGCAATCATCAAATAACATAAACAACTTCAAAATCAAAAAATCCCAATTTAACCTTAATTTAATTCAAATTTAAATAAATAATTATAAAATAACCTGTTAATTCTGCAGGTATACAGATTAAATAACTTGAATCTACTCGTCGATAGCTTCGATTCGAGTACTTACACTCCTAAATCGGAGTTTGGTACGCCTTCTCATCCTCGTTTGATTATGAAGAACACGATGAATTCTAGGGTTTTTCTCTGTATTATTACTATTTTAAATGCTTGTTTATGATTATCTGTACAAAATAAGATATTGTATTGGCTATTTATATTAATGAATTATTGGTACCCCGTCGGATCATATCGGATATAAAAACAGAATATTTAATCATTAAGTATTGATGAAACTGATCCAGTTCCGTACCGGGTTTAGGATAATTATCAAAACCAAGCTTTTTGTAAATATAGTCTTGGTCTCATCACTTTGGTTACACGAATTACGAGAAGATAATATAGAAGTTTAATGAAAATATCTCGTTTCTCGAAAATACGGGTTTTATCGATTTACTGAAATAAAAATTATACCGTAAAATTTGTGTCGGGAACCGCACTGGTAAATCCGTACTCTGGATTGAAAAAGTTAAACACGGAAAATGCTCAGAATAATTAAATTGGGTTAAAAATGAGTTTTCCCGATACTTCGGGGTTGTAAAATATAAAAACGATTGAAGTTGGACGATTCCTGATTATACAAAATAATTTATAATTACTCGGAAAAATAATTTATTAAATCCATAAATCCTTTAGAAAATCATATAACAACATATAAATTAATAAAAAAATATCAAAATTCTCTATACTTTATTTTGGACATATAAAAATTAAAATTATCAATTTTTATCACATATAAACATCCAAACACATACTCCAATTACCAGATGATTCACCAAAATTTACATAATAATCAAATATTTATTATTTATTGACAAAAATAATTACACGTTATATCCCAGATACTACTGCAAAGACTGATGTTGAAAAGGGCACCATTATCTTCACTCATGATAGCAATGAATATGAGATTACAACTAAAGTGGTGGAGAAAGCTTTCGGTCTTCCAGTCATGGGTGATTAAACTGCAGTGGTGACTTTTACAAACACTCTGTTCGAATTTATCAGGAGTATTGGCCACCGTACTTAGTTTACAAAGGCAAGAGAATTGTACAAGATAAAGCTGAAAAATGAGTGGAATTTTTACTTTAATTGTATCAACCGTGCCTTTCTGAATAAGGTATCAAACTTTGATGCATTGCCTCTTGTATCTCTACAAATTGGGTATTCATTGATATATGGTCATGTTTTTCATTATGGCAATACCATAATGCAAATCCTGATAGCTAGGTTAAGTGACAAAGAAGGTGTCATAGGCTATACTATGATTTTGTAACTGATCTTTACTTACCTAATTCCTGATGTTTCTTTTGATAAGGATGAATTAATTTTTGTTTTTCAAATAATATCAAATTCAATGCAATATTTTCCAAAAGAAAAGATAAAATTTACTGGCAGGGCTGAGTTCCAAAAGTGATGTGGCAATTCCTGAGAAGAGTCATGCCACATAGATATTCTATATCAGATCCTGACATGGAACATGGCACATCCTACTTTGTTCCTAACCCAACTGTTTCTATTTCCAAACACAAATCTAACCACATTTCCACCTCTAATTCTTCTCAAAAGGAATCAATTTTAAAAACTAAACAATCAGCTGGAACTGATATGTCAGGAGGACTATCAGGTTCAAGGGTCATTTCACCCTCACCAAAAATAAAGGAGGTACAAGGTGGAGAGAAAAAGTTGTCTGGATCTAAAAAGCATGTTCCATCAACTAGGATTAAACAGGAATTGGCTGAAAGGAAATGGAAAAATAAGGCTGAAAGGAGTGTTGTTGCTGAAACATCAGACACTGATAATGATGAAGGTCCTATAGTGTTCAAACTGAATGTTAAACCAGTGGAGGTTACTGGTACGGTTGTTGAGGATAATCAGGATGATGTTAGAGAGGAAGCTCCAAAGAAAAAGAAGAGGAAACTGATGAAGCTGGATAATAAGCTTCAAGCCAAGCAGGACACAGTCAGGATGCAGACTACTTCATGCCACTCCCGATCAATCTACTCTATATCTTGACAGTGAAACATCATCAATTACTGATGAGGTCATTCCAGTTCCTGATCAATCAAATCCCGACTCACCTCCAGCTAAATTTATTGTTCTCTTAGCTGAGAGGATGAGAGAGTGATAAGTGGATTTTATATTTACTTGAAACACTCCATTACAAGCTTAAGTTGATGTTTTGGACTCAAGTTGTTGGTATTTTGATGTGTTTTTGTGTTTTTGCATCTCAGTCACTAGTTGGAGGAAGAATGGAGCTTTTATTGAATATATGCTAAAAAAGCCAAGAATCTGAAGCCAAGGCCATTCCCAAATTGTAGAGGATCTTGAGAGCTTCGTGTGGACTGCTTATTCATCAAATTTTGACGAGTGGAGCAAAAGTAACAACAAAAAGAAGAAAATTCAGAATTCCAACTAAAGTAGCACGGCGCGCCCGCACGCAAGGCGGGGCGGCCATGCCAGACTTCCAGAAATAGTGCACGCCCGCGCTGGTATACGGGGCGGTCGCGCTGGTCCGTTGAACCAGTATCCTTATTCGAGTCCGTTTTGGAGATTTTGAAGCCCAATTCGATCCTGAAGCTTATATGTACCAATAAAAAGATGTTTTTAACAACAAGGAGCGAGGAGAGAGCAATAAGAAGACCTTGAGAGCACATGACGGCTACGGAAAAGGAGACTTTTTTTTAATATAGTTGATACTTGGATGCTTGTTTTCGATTTGTCTTTGAACCCTAGTACTCTTATATTATTTATTATCATGGTTTCATTGGAAACCATGGTGACGATGAGTTCATTTATGAACTGATCCTTATCGTGGGGTTCTAATGGATTTATATATTTAATTTATTTCAATATCTTGGTGTGTGGTGATTGATTGATATCTTAGTATTGGTTGTGCTTATTCGTCTTATGTGTGTAGCTAACATATAAGATAGCGTGTTAATCTCTATTGAAACGACAGTGAATATAGAGATTTAGAACTTGCCATGCTAGCATAGGTTCCTGTATAATTGTTATGCATGATTCGTAGGTAATTTTAACCATCTTACTTTCCCTATGTAATCACGATAGATAACTTGTTTATTAAACCTTTATATTGTCAAATTCTATAGACATATAGGGTCTCAAACTATTTAGTGTCTATTCAGCTTCTATCTCTTTCTTGCATGTTTGGTAGTAGGGTATCCGTGCAACGAAAGTTGGCATTTACTAGTTTCATGTTATCTGTTTAGTTGTCATCACCATCACATGCTAAGGTTAAGAACAATGAATTTGAATGAAGTAGTAATGAAGTTAGAATCCCATGTTTATCTCATATAGTTAATTCAATCACTTTTATTCTTAGTTAATTGCATGTTAGTTTAATATTAGTTATAAAGATCTCAACTTGTTATTGTCTTAGCATTGAGCGATAGCCATACCATTGTTGCATAGGTGCATAATCTTACGTTAACTAAAAAGAGCCTCAGTGGGTACGAATCTGATATATATCTTATACTACTTGCGAATACGTATACTTACATGTAATTTTAGTGTGTGTTTTTGCCCTAACAAGTTTTTGGCGCCACTGCCGGGGACTCGGTGTTGATTTTTAGTTTATGTGCTTGACATTAGTGGTCGTTAAAGTTCACCGACTCGGATTCTTTTACTTTCACGGTTTACTTGTGGTGTTTCAGGTACTCATTACAATGGGAGATCCAGTAGCACCAACAAAAGCATTGATGGATTTTTCTCAACCCACGATCAATGACATTCAATCTAGCATTGTCAGGCCAGTGATCACAGCTAATACCTTTGAGATCAAGCCTAGAATAATTCAAATGGTATAGAATTCAATCCAGTTTGGGGGTTCTCCAACGGAAGATCCTAATATGCATATTAGGGATTTTATCGAGATATGTGACACCTTCAAGTTCAACAATGTTTCTGAAGATATTGTGAAGCTGAGACTATTTCCATTCTCTCCGAAGGACAAAGATAAGTGCTGGTTACACTTTCTACCATCAGGTTCTATCACTACTTGGAGAATCTCGCTCAGAAATTTCTTACTAAATTCTTCCCCATGGCAAAGACAGCTACAATGAGGAGTGCTCTTACTCAATTTTTACAGCAATCAGAGGAATCTCTATGTGAAGCTTGGGAGCATTATAGGGAGATGTTGTGGAAGTGTACGCATCATGGAATGCCTGATTAGATGATCATCAATTATTTCTATAACGGTTTGGGAGCATAGTCAAGACCTATGCTCGATGCAGCATCAGGTGGAGCATTATGGGTAAAGAGCTACGAGGAAGCTTATGATCTAATTGAACTGATGGCTGCTAATGAATATCAGTATCCAACCCAGAGATTGCCACAGGGCAAGGTAGCAGGAGTTCTTGAAGTGGATACAGCTACGACTATCGCTGCTCAACTAAAGGCATTGTCTATGAAGATCGATTCTCTGGCTAACTATGGTGTTAATCAGATAACCAGTGTTTGTGAGCTGTGTGCAGGTTCGCATGCGACGGAGTAATGCGTTATATCTAGTGAATCAGCTCAGTTTGTGAGCAACTTTCAGAGATCCCAGCAACCAGTTCCAGACACTTATCATCCTGACAACTGGAATCATCCTAACTTCAGCTGGAGCAAAAATCAGAGTGCGATGCAACATCCTTATCAGCAGTATTCAGCAAAGCAATTCAACGCTCCCGGTTTTCAATAATCATAATATACACCTAGAGAACAACTCCAACTTTAAAAACAAACTCATGGAGGTGCAGGTCTATCTTCGAATGAAAAATCGGAATTGTAGGAGTTGCGGCTTATGTGCAAAAACCAGGCTCTCATAGCCAAAGCCATGTTGTTTCTATCAAGACTCTAGAGAACCAAATAGGGTCAATTACTAACGCCATATTGAGTCGACCACCAGGAATGCTTTCTAGTGATACAGAAGCCAATCCAGGAAAGAGGGAAGTTATAAAATAGGTGAATGCCATCACCTTGAGGTCTGGAAAGGTCGCAAGCCCCCAATTTTAGCAAAACGAAGAGTATGAAAACTCTGTCCAGAATACAGGTGCATCTGCACCCTTTCCAGTTCCAGAATTTGAAGTTTTGGCTGAAGAAGAGGTGCATAAGGAAGCAGAAGTGAAATCAAGGAATAAAACTGTGGAACACACTCCTCCTGAGGGTAATACAGGGGAGAAACAGGTTTATCCTCCACCTCCTTTTTCCTAAGAGGCTGCAGAAGCAGAAGTTGGATAAGCAATTTTCTAAGTTTCTGGAAGTGTTCAAGAAACTTCACATCAACATACCTTTCGCTGAAGCTCTTGAACAGATGCCTAGCTAAGCGAAGCTTTAAGAAAGGTACTCTCTCTCGGAAAGTGAAGCTCGATGACTTAGAGACCGTTGCTTTTACGGAGGAATGCAGTGTTGTTCTGCAATAAAAGTTACCTCCGAAGCTTAAAGATTCTGGAAGTTTCACTATTCCTTGCACCATTGGCAATCTGTTATACGAAAAGTGTTTGTGTGACTTTGGAGCTAGCATCAATCTGATGCCCTTGTCTATCTTCAACAAACTTGGTCTACCTGATCCGAAACCGACATACATGTCATTGCAACTAGCTGATCGTTCCATCACTTATCCACGAGGTATAATGGAGGATGTATTGGTTAAAGTGGACAAACTCATCTTCCCTACTGATTTTGTAATTTTATATTTCGAGGAAGATACGAAGATTCCCATCAACTTGGGAAAGACCATTCTTGGCTACATGCCGAACTATGATCGATGTGCAAAAAGGAGAGCTTACGATGAAGGTTCAAGATCAGAAGGTCACTTTCAATGTGTTCAAGGCAATAAAATTACCCACAGATAAAGAGCAGTGCTTTAAAGTAGAGCGGGTCGACTCTATCGTGAATTCAGAGCTTTTGCAATTGCCAAAGTCTGATACCTTAGAGAGAGCCTTAATAGGGGAATCAGTTATTAAAGATGAAGAAGGAGTAGAGCAACTGTAGGTTTTGAATGCACCTCCATAGAAGAAGAAGTTGGATATGCCATTCGATTCTCTTGGCTTAGCAGAGCTGAAAATTTCTCAGGAGCGTCTCGAACCGTCGATTGAAGACACTCCCACACTTGAGCTCAACCCACTGCCAGATCACTTGATTTATGCATTCTTAGGTGAACCCCCTGACAAGGGATTGGAATATATCTATGATAATCTAAAGGGTGATCGGCCGGTTCTTCCCGTGCTTACAGAGGGTCCCTCTCATGTACCACAGATAGTTGATAGGTTTGGTATTGGTGATGCGCAGTATAGAAGGTTGATTCAGTATATTGAGGCCATGCATGACATCCACCAACATTTTGCTGAAGATTTGACATTCGCTCTCGGTACTATTTTCCGAGACACTGGTGTCGAGGTTGATTGGCCACCTGATCCTCCACCCAAAGAGGGTGATCCTCCCGCTAACTAGGTATGCATGAATTCCTTATTATTATTATCTTCAATAACGACATTGAAAATTTTAAGTTTGGGGGTGATAATGTAAGGATTAGTTTGTGTGTGTCCATAAAGATTCATATAGATTCATATTGCATGTTTAGTTGTATTTCGTTCATATTTTTGCATGATTGTTCATGTAGGACATGTTTGTTTGTGTTTTTATGTGAGTTCATATAATTGCATTTGTACGCATATAATATGATCCCTTACGTTGAGCTATTTATGATTGATAAGTTGATGTTGATTTGAGTGTGGTGATGACGAATAGAGGGGTGTTTAAGTCTTAATGAATTGATTTGAACACCAGAAATAAAAAAAATTCACAAGTCTTATATGTTTCTTTTGATCTAGATCATGATCATATTTATTTATTTGTTGATATTTAATCACTTGTTTATATTTAGAATTGTTGATATTCTTGTAATGACGGAGGAATACTGAAGTTTAAACTGGAGAAAAACTTGGATTTCATTGCTAGTTGTTGTAAAGTTAGGTGTCAAATAACTAGTAGCCAGCTCATATTTATATGAGTAGTCTAGGGTTGAATGAGATGGAGTGAAACACACTCATTCAGAAATCATTGATAAAAAGAAAAAAAAGAAAAAAAATTGTGTTTATACACAATTGATCAAGAGTGAGCTCTTTAATACTCGAGTTATTAAGTTCTAGGGGACTTTGTGCCTAGTGACCTAAGGCTTTGATAGTCTGGGATCCGCTAACCTAATGCTCGCTACATGAGTAATTGCATAAGTCTTTTGGGACCTCATTCATTGTATGGTCAAATAAGCATGTTGTTATGTGTTCAATAATAGCATGAATCCTTGTATAACTCTAGTAGAAAGGAGGTGTTGTGAGTCATTATATGTTTAATGTTTATTCTGTTTATAAACTTGTGATTATTTTGATGATAAGATAAGTTATGGTTATTGATCTAGTATCGAGGGTATATCTGTTAAGCATCCACACGCATGAACGTTTCTGGTTGTGAGTTGGTTTGTGAGATTTATTTGAAGTCTGTTAAAAGTCATTGCATTCTTAGAGGCAATCGCTGTTGGTTGGTTATGGTTATTCTGAGGGGATCGATTACATTATCATTTAGTTGCATTCACGTAGTTGCATTCATGCATTAGTTTTGTTTTGTAGTTTTTTAGTCTGTTTATGCTTGAGGACAAGCATCGATTCAAGTTTTGGGGTATGATAAGTGGATTTTATATCTACTTGGAATGCTTCATTACAAGCTTAAGTTGATATTTTGGACTCAAGTTGTTGGTATTTTGATGTATTTTTATGTGTTTGCATCTTAGGCACTAGTTGGAGGAAGAATGGAGCTTTTATTGAATATATGCTGAAAAGAACAAGAATCTGAAGTCAAGACCATTCCCAAATTGTAGAGGATGTCGAGAACTTCACGTGGACTTCTTATTCATCAAATTTTGGCGAGTGGAGCAAAAGTTACAGTAAAAAGAAGAAAATTCAGAATTCCAACTACAATAGCACGGCGCGCCCGCGCGCAAGGCTGGGCGGCCGTGCCAGACTTCCAGAAACAGTGCGTGCCCGCGCTGGTGTGGGGGGCGGCCGCGCTAGTCCGTTCAGCCAGAATTCTGATTCGAGTCCGTTTTGGAGATTTTGAAGCCCAATTCAATCCTGAAGCTTATATATACCAATAAAAAGATGTTTTTAACAACAAGAAGTGAGGGGAGAGCAATAAGAATACTTAGAGAGCACAAGACGGCTAAGAGAAGAAGACTTTTGTTTTCTTTAATATAATTGATGCTCAGATGCTTTTTTTCGATTTATCTTTGAACCCTAGTACACTTATATTGTTTATTATCATGTTTTCATTGGAACCTATAGTGATTATGAGTTCATTTATAAACTTATCGTTATTGTGGGGTTCTAAAGGATTTACTTATGGATTTCTATAGTTAATTTGTTTCAATATCTTGGTGTGTGGTGATTGATTGATATCCTAGTATTGGTTGTGCTTATTCATCTTATGTACGTAGCTAACATATAAGATAGCGTGTTAATCTCTATTCAAACGTCAGTGAATATAGAGATTAGAACTTGCCATGCTAGTATAGGTTCATGTATAATTGTTATGCATGATTCGTACGTAATTTTAACCATCTTACTTGCCCTATGTAATCATGATATATAACTTGTTCATTAACCGTTATGTTGTCAAATTCTATAGACATATAGGGTCTCAACATTTTTGGTGTCTGTTTAGCTTCTATCACTTTTGTGGAGTCTGGTAGTAGGGTATTCGTGCAACGAAAGTTGGCATTTACTAGTTTCATGGTAATCTGATTAGTTGTCATCACCATCACATGCTAAGGTTAAGAACAATGACTTTGAATGAAGTAGTATTGAATTTAGAATCCCATGTTTGTCTTATATAGTTAATTCAATCATATTTATTCTTAGTTAATTGCATGTTAGTTTAATATTAGTTATAAACATCTCAACTTGTTATTATCTTAGCATTGAGCGATAGCCATACCACTGTTGCATAGGTGCATAATTTTAAGTTAACTAAAAAGTGTCTCCGAGGGTACGAATCTGATTTATATCTTATACTACTTGTGAAAGTGTACTTGCATGTAATTGTAGCGTGTGTTTTCGCCCTAACAGAGAGCTAGCTAATGGAGTTGGTCCTGATCAAGCTGAGAAGAGAAATGCTGAAGTTACAAAAGTCTTCAGTAGAAAGAAGTCTAAGTTTCAATCTCCACAGAAGGAGCACAACGCATAAGAACCACTTTCTCAAAGTGAAACTACAGCTATATAGACTCCTATCCCACAAGAACCACTCTCTCAAAGTGAGAGTGCAGAAATTTTAGCTTAAACGACAATTCTTTACACTGCTCAAGGTGGTCCTAATTTTGTGGAGACTGATATTGTACATGTTCAACAGAAGGAAGCTCATCCGGAGAAGTTGGCTAAATTGGATGCTGTGATAAATGATCCTATTTTGAGGAAAGCCCACAAAAACCTTCAACTCAAAGGGTTGAAGCAGCTTCACAACCTCCAGTCATAAAAGAACCATCAGTTCAAAGAACTAATACAGACAAGCTTACAAATCCTAACAAAGGGTTAAATGCTGAAATAGTTGTTCCTGATCCTAATGAAGCTATTCCTGACATTTCAAATCTTGATCATGAGGTTAAACTTGTTACTTCCAAGAATAATGATGGAGCTATCCTAGTGACTTCAATCACTGCTCTTCCATTGGATATAAGTGCTCAAGGTACAAATTCTACTTTCTCTTCTACTCTATCTGTTAGTATGATTATAAATAGACCTTTGCATAAGGATACCCCTATTTATATGACTACAGACAAATCTGCTTTGCCACCTCTTGTTTCTTCTTTTGTGAATGATTTGAGCTTTTCTTGTGAGGTTGTGGGAAAATATTTAGTGAAAAACAGAATTTTTGAGAAGCACTCTTCTAAGCTGGCAAAATGAGAGGTAGAATTGAGTGAAAACAGTGAGAAAAATATTACTATTCAAAATAATATATGTGTGGGAAGTGATGAGGTCAATTTAAAAGAACATAGCGATTTAGGTGTTACTTGTTCTTTTATTTCAGGTTCATCACAAGGTACTGATATTCCTGATCTCAAACTTAAAGGAAAAATTGATGATCCAGTTTCTAATTCTCCTGATGTTCATGAAGCCTACAGTACTGATTTGATTCTAATAGTGATGAGCCTGATGATGCTAAGCTTAAAGCTGTAATTTAAGCTTCTAAACATTCTACTTATGGGTCTTCATATGGCCATGCGGCTCTTAATCCTCCTAGGGCGCATGAGTGGAA
This sequence comes from Apium graveolens, assembly GCF_009905375.1. Lineage (NCBI taxonomy): Eukaryota > Viridiplantae > Streptophyta > Magnoliopsida > Apiales > Apiaceae > Apium > Apium graveolens. The sequence continues at coordinate 125,190,328 of NC_133649.1, read as the reverse complement.
TCATTCTTGGAGGCTAGAAAATGAAAGAATTTATTTGGAAGCTGATCATACATTATTAGACAATGTTGTTAATTCCACTTTTAATCTTTAGCTGAAGAATGTGCTGAAAGCTACAACTGTGCTAGTCAAAAGGATGCACTCTTCTATTTTTACATTGAAAGATTCTGATCTAGACTTGAAAGAAGAAGTTGTTGACTTTTTCGTGACTATCAAAGGCACAATAAGCACAATGGCTTGGTCAAGAGGATGGTGAATGTGGAATCTCAATAAGAGAAAATGAATGAAAGATTGGCTGCTATTACAGCCAATTAACAGACCAAACTTCAAAACTGGATGCCATTTTCTCCTTGTTACAGGGTCTTGATGCCAAAAAGGGGGAGATGGTAGGCAAGACAAAATGTGCACCTGAATCAGTATTGAGGAAAGATGATACCAATCCTGATAATGATGGTGAAAATCAATTTAACGCCCTCCAAATCTGGGGGTTACTTTCCAGTTACCAACATAAATCAACATGTATAATAAATATATAAACATACATCTAACCCCTTTTTACTACTACTCAGGATCTTTAAGGTTATGGTATAGAGATAAGAACATAACATTACTATTACTACATTCGAAATTAAGATTCTTACAAATAACTCAGATAGGAAGTTTATTACAAACCCAACAATCTAAGTTTTAAAACTATTTCCATTTTATTCAAACACACACAATAACTACTCAAACTAAACCTGATATGGTAATTCAAAGCTCTCTTCCTGGATTGGGATTAGCACCATTGGTGCCAGAGGGTCCCACCTTTTCACTCATTTATTTACTAGCCGTGTGTGAATAGGCTTCATTCTCGGATTTTACTGAAAGATAAAAGTGAGTAACAACATGCGTGTGCCATAATTGCTCAGCAAGTCCATATATATGTACCAATGTCAAAAAAAGTAAGTCAAATGAATCCGATAAGGATTAGATAAGTACTCTCAAAGAATATCTATTTATTTCTGTAATTCATAAGAAATGCCGTTGACGGCGATCAACAATAAACTAAACTGGACACAAGAACCAATATATGTATTATAACCTGTTGATCAGTCAGGATACAGTATGGATTTATGCCCATCCGCATAGACCCACCATCATATCAGGTACCCAGGCCTATTCTGGCCTCAATAAACAAAGGGTCCAGTCCATCCCTGGCGCTGTTCGTAACCATCCAGTCCATAAGGTAAGCATCTTGAACAATTGGTATGCTTTAATGTTATCCAAACATCACAGTTTATATCTAGGTATAATTATTGTGTAATCAATTAGAATATGAATAGAGGTATTCAACTTATCTAGGATAATCATGACTATTGAAAAGGTATTACCAAAAGCACAGTAACTAAATTGCAATAAACCCGAATATTGGTCATAGCTCAAGATATCAATAACTTGTATAAGGTATAGGAATAAGTATAACAATTCATTATTCTGAATTTAGAATAGGGGAGAAAACTTGCCTTGTACGCGATCTCTTTTAAATCTACTACTATTATCTAGCTTTTGACTTGTACTGCTTTGCTCGATTCGTATCTATAAAGGAAAGATACAACTTTAATTGACTTGTACACTATTTGTACATCAAATTCGTATCCATGCAACCCTTATCGTCTATATATACGATAACAAATAGCTCGCAACATAAATAAAACTAGCATTTAAGACTCAATTAATCACACAAATCACATCGCAGATAAGTCAGGTAATCACTCGGATCATTAAAATATTTTTAGAATTGAAATCGGGTCTATAAATAAATAAATATCGAAAGCCTACATGTTTCCAAAAGAAATGGGAATTTAAAACTATTTTTATCGGAAATAGATCAATTTTTCTAATTTTAGGAGCGTTCGTTTTATTTGAAACGGATAAACGATTCAATTAATATTCAATTAATAAAAATAATCTAATTATTAATTACATATTAATTTTATTTTTAATTAATTATTTAGGAAAACTCAGAATTAAAAATGATTTTCCATAATTTTTTGGAAATTAAATGAACTTAAAACAAATTTTTTAAATAAAAAGATTAATTATAAAATATTTAAAAATTTTAATGTTATGGATAAAAAGCTAAGGTTATTATTTGCTGTATTTATTACTAAGATTCAGGAGCTCAAGGCCTTTAATGGTTGCTCTCGTGTATCGTAGCTTAATTCTGCCTTTACGAGATGCCTACGTATCTCTGTGAATTAGAGAATCAAGCCAAAAAACGTAGTTCTGATTTGTGGGGTGAGGCCCCTTATATAGATGTGGGAGTCCTTGAATTGGACTTGGTATAGGAGACTTGGTGGACAAGCCTCTGAATTAGGATAGACTTAGGAGTCCTAGCAAGTAGGAAGCTGATTCCTTATCGGGACTCTTCTCAATAGCTGATTTTTCCCTTATTAATTAATTACGAAATTAATTAATAATCAGGGCTTTTGGGCCTTTTTTATTCCACCAGGCCTGATCTGGTCCATCAGGCTTAACCTTTCTGGTCTGAATATTATACATCTTATTATTGGTCCTAGCAGCCCATTAATTATAAAATCAGGACTTATTTATCCCTATCATTTGCCCCCCAACTTTTGGGAAACATTGATTAGGTTTCGCGGAAGTTAAATCTATTCGTCCCCTTATAGGGTTTCGTTTTGCGTAAAGTGTGGAGCGACCTACACATTTACAATGAATCTTCCTTTTATTCAGAAATTATCTTAATTTCCAGGAATTTTTCCCTAATTTTCTGGGATTTTCCCTAATTTTCTGGGATTTTTCCCTAATTTTCTAGGATTTATCCTTAATTTCTGGATTTTTCCCTTAATTTTCTGGGATTTATCCTTAATTTTTGGATTTTTCCCTTATTTTCTGGGATTTTCCCTAATTTTCTGGGATTTATCCTTAATTTCTGGATTTTTCCCTTAATTTTCTGGGATTTATCCTTAATTTCTGGATTTTTCCCTTAATTTCTGGAATTTATCCTTTATTTCTGAAAATATTAACATTTTTCAGAAAATATTTAAGGAATTTTTCCTATTTTCCTGGATTTTTTCCTAATTTCTGGGATTTATCCTTTAATTTTCTGGATTTATTCCTTATTTCTGAAAATATTAACATTTTTCAGAAATTATTTAAGGAATTTCCTTATTTTTTTGTAATTTTCTAGGATTTTTTCTTACCTTTTTCTTCATTTTTTCTTCCTTTTTTTTTTATACAATTTTCGACCAGGAATCTATTCGACCAGGATCCTGGTCGAATTAACCTCCATACTGCCCTGATCGACAGCCTTTCGAGCAGGAGTATTTCGAGCAGAAGTCCTGGTCGAATTTTGGCCAGGATTTTTCCCCTTTTTTTTTTTTTTTGTCGACTAGGAAGTTTTCGACTAGGATTTTCGTCCCTTTCGGTCAGGATCTCCATTTTTGACCGAATTAACCATCATCTTGTGCCTTGATCGAAGCTTTTTTGAGCATGATTGATTCGACCAGGAATGTATATTGTCTCCTGGTCGACAGGGTCAAGGAACTAATTCTATTCTGGTATTTTGGTCGAAGGAATATCATTTTCGACCAAGAATTTTGGTCAGAATTCCTTTCTTGACCGAATTAGCTTCTTTTATCAGCCCTAGTCGAGGGAAATTCGAACTCAGAACATTCGACCAGGATTTCTCTGTGCTTTCTGGTCGACAGGGCCAAGAACATATGCATGTATATAAATTTTTGTACACACTTGGATTTAGGCCCCTTATGCTGGGCTAAAACTTGGGCCCATTTTAACTGGGCTTATTCTCTTGCTGGGCTTCACAGGCCTTTCAATTGGGCCTCTAATTCTGGGCTTTCAATTTGGGCCAACGTTTTGGGTTCAGGCCAAAATTTTTTTTTTTATCTTAGTGGGACTTCTTTTCCGCCCCTAAAATCATTTGGGCCTCTTTCAACACTTGGGCCCTTAACTGGGCTTTTGTTTTCTAAACCCAAACTCCAAATTACTCTAGGATTGTCTCTGGATTCTTCCAGAATTTTCAAAAAAAACTCAAGTTTTCTTTCTTGAATTTTCCAAGGATTTCATGATGCTTCCAGAACCTTCCTTTTTTGGGCCTGAATAGGCTTTTCTAGGCCCAATTTTCTCCTTTTCCTCCTATATAAAGGTGGGGGGGGGGAGTGTGCTCTCACTCACACTCTTCACCCTTTACTTCATTCATTTCTAAAACTCTCAAATCTTTCTCCTCTTTCAACTTTCCTCCCTTAGCTTCCAGCCTTCTTTTCCAGTCTTTACTAAATGGCTGACAAGAGTTCCGAGAGGGCGGCCAAGATAGCCTCGGCTTCAAAACGAGGTAAGGATATCGAGATCCGCTCTTCATATATGTCTTTAATTGATATGATTAACACTAGGGGGGATGAATATCCCTCCACTGCACATCTCGACTCTTTTAATCATTGTAATACTTGGCACAACATAGATTTCAATAAACTAAATGCTCGTTATAACGTCCTTCCTCCTCTTAGATTAGTTCCAGTCTCTGGTGGTGACCGTACTTGCCACTGGAGACCCGACACTCTCTTCATTTACACAGATGCCCTTAATGCTGGGCTTAGGTTTCCTTTTCACCCTTTTATTCCTCATCTTTTGGCTGATTTACAAATCAACCCGTGTCAGCTTCCTCCAAACGCCTGGAGGAACATTCTATGTTTTATGGTCTGCTGTCTTAGGGAGGGCTTTCCTCTTTCTGTAGCTATTTTTAGGAAGGTCTTTCAGTGTTATAATAGTTCTTCCAGTATCTGTGGCTGGGTCTATGTCAAGCAAAGGCCCAAAAGCAAACATATCTTTAACAGCGCCTCTATTCCTGATAATAATCAAAATTGGAGGAATAGTTTCGTTGGGTTACGTTGGGAGAATGGTGACTGGGGCACACTTTTTCGATCTTCCTTCGGGAAGGTCAGTGATGGTAGCCTCAAATCCATTCACCTAACTCCTGAAGAAACTATTATCTATAATAGGCTTACTCAGGATGATGGCACTACCACCAGCTGGACTCTCTTAGAGGAGTTTTCCCTGATTCACGTGGGACTATCCTCTGTTTCTCAACAGGGTATTTTTCTTCCCTTCTTTAATTTATTTTATTTCATGCATTATTAACATCACTCATTTTGTCTTTTGCTTTGTTTCGCAGCTGCCAAAGAGATTAACGAGGACAATGTTCCTCTGGTTGAAGAGACTGCTAGGATGAAGAAAGTTCGGCTCGCAGGCCTTGACACCCGGGGAAAGGCGACAGAGCCTATCTTCTTGAGAAAGCAGAAAGAGCCTATGGGGGAGGCTTCAACTGAAGGAGTTGGGGGCCATAGTGCTCCTATCACTGCTGCTGCCCCTACTGCTACTGCCACAGGCGCCTTCCAGCCTCTCTGGGAATTCCGCCGAGGGGACACCGTGGTTGGTTTCACGAAACATGCTTGGGATTGTTCCTACCATAGCGTGAATCCAAAGGACTTTACTGATATGGTGGCCACCCCTGACCTTGAGAGGATTAAGCTCATGGGAGCCCAATCTCTGGCTTCGGTATGCCTTCTCTCTTTTAAATTTATCTTTCATTCTTGTAGCATTTTCTTGCCTTATACTTCGTTGATTGCTTTGTTTCAGTCTAACGCCTATTTTCAAGGCGCCGTGAGGCAAGCCGAGTCATGGAAGCGGGCTTCTGATAAGGCCGACAATGCCCTCAGGAGGCAACAGAAGAAGTATGCTACCCTGGAGAAGAAACTCAAGCGCAAGGAAGAAGAACTCGGAGAGTCCAACGCCGAGCTAGTGGTACTTCGGGCGGAGAAGGATAAAGCTATAGACAACTATCTGGACTCGGAAGGAGTTTGCCCAATCCATGAGGATTAGGGATGATTTAGTCTTTCCCGGGTTTTTTAGGACTGGTTGGGACACGGCCCTTGGGACCGTGAACGAGGCTTGTCCTGATATTAACCCGACGGACTATGTCTGCCCTGATGACGAGGCTTTGCTACAGAGGTTTCGTACCCGAGTAGTTGTCTCGGATCATGTTTCTCAGGATCCACTCCTTCCCCCTCCCAAGTCTTCTTCCAGACCAGCTGAGGACGATAGCTCTTCCTCCTCCTTCGAGAGGACAGAGACATCCAGCGAGAGCGGAGAGGATGATGATATGGATGCCGAGGGTACTTCAGCTCCTTAGAGCTTTTTCAGCCCTGCGTGGCTTGTTGTTTTTTATCCTATTTTCGAGACTTTATTTATCGAATTTTTGTAATATCTATCAGATCTATTTCATTTATCACCTTCTATGCTTGCATCCATGCATTTGATTTTTATTTGTTAGGCCACAAACATACTTTGAAGAACTCATGAATTTTGTAAAATTGTCTGGGATTCGTCCCTTACACAAGTAATAATAAACTTCGTAATAAAACTAAAACATATAAATCCTAAGCAAGCAAAGCTTCAAGGTGCTTTTCAACCTACTCGCCATCCTGACGAGTGAGAATCGTATCTGGCTGCCCTACACATAGTAAACCTTCAGGTTTTGTGCATGCCAAGTTCTCGGGACTTCAAATCCATCCATAGTCTCTAGCTTGTAGGTTCCTCTACCTTGAACACTCTTGACTCTGTACGGCCCTTCCCAATTCGGGGCAAGCTTCCCTTTTTGTCCTACACCAGATGCTTCTATCTTCCTCAAGACTAGATCGCCTTGTTTTAAAAAACCTTTCTATAACCCTTAGGTTGTAGTAAAATGAAGCCTTTTTCTGATATTCTACTATCTTTGCATGTGCCTTATCTCGCACTTCATCGATCAGATCCAGGGCTAACCTCTGCCCTTCCTCATTTTCTTCTGCGTTAAAAGCCTGAATCCTTGGAGAGAAATGTGATATCTCCACGGGAACTACTGCTTCTGCCCCATATGCCAACATGAAAGGAGTTGCTCCTGTCGTGACTCTACAGGTAGTCCTATCGGCCCATAATATGGGAAGTATCTCATCCACCCAATTATTTCTTGACTTCTCGATCCTCTTCTTTAGTCCATCCAGGATTATCCGATTTGCTACCTCTGCTTGCCCATTGGCTTGCGGGTGAGCCACATAGGTGAATCGTAATTCAATTTCATTTTCTTTACAATACTTCTTGAATTCCTCATTGTTGAATTGTGCTCCATTGTCAGTGACGAGGATACGGGGAATTCCATATCGGCACATAATGTTTTCCCACAGGAATTGTGCAACCTGCTTAGTAGTGATTTTGGCCAAGGGTTTGGCTTCGATCCACTTGGTGAAATAATCAATGGCTACAATCAGAAATTTCCTTTGTGCCGTGGCCATAGGAAAAGGCCCTAGAATATCCATCCCCCACATGGCAAAGGGAATAGGCGAGTTGATAGAGGTCAGCATCTCGGGGGGTTGTCTAACAACTGGTGCATGCTTTTGACAGCGATCACACTTCTTCACATATTCTTTGGCATCAGCCATCATTTCTGGCCAATAGAAGCCTAAACGGGTTATCTTATGAGCCAAGGCCCTGCCCCCCAAGTGCTGCCCACAAATACCTTCATGTACTTCCTCAAGAGCCAAGCGTGCCTCGTCGGGCCTGAGACACCTCAAGTAAGGAACCACGAAAGATCTCTTATACAGAATTCCATCTATCAAGGAGTACCTTAGTGCTCGAATAGTTAACTTCCGTGCCTCAGTTGTATCACTTGGCAACCAACCGGTCTGAATGTGAGCCTTGATGGGATCAATCCATGACGTCCCCAAGCCTATGGGAGCCACAAGCTTAACATCTATGCTCCGTGTCTTCAAACCACGGAAGTACACACTTTCTGAACTTTCTTCAATCTCAGACGAAGCGAACTTTGATAGCGCATCTGCTTTAGCATTTTCTTCCCTTGGAATGTGTTCAACATGGCATTCATTAAATTGGGTCATCATAGCCCTTACTAGGTGAACATACTTAGCCATCGTATCATCCCTTGCCTCAAATTCTCCCTTTACCTGGGATATGATCAGCTTCGAGTCTCCACGGACCTTTAAGTTTTTGACTCTAAGTGTCCCAGCTAGACCAAGGCCAGCAATCAGGGCTTCATACTCTGCTTCATTGTTTGTGGTTGGGAAGTCTAGCTTCATAGCATACTCAATTAGGAATCCATCAGGGCTTTGCAAAACCAACCCTGCTCCACTGGAATTTGTTTTTGATGCTCCATCAAAATAGAGAACCCAATATTCTTTCTCCTTGTCCCCATTGTCGACTCCCTTGTCTTGAGGTATGGTATCTTCCTGCCCCCGACTTCTTGGTTGGGTATGGTACATTCCACCACGAAGTCAGCTAGTGCCTGGGCTTTTATGGCCGTACGTGGCTTATACTTGAGATCGAACTCTCCCAACTCTATTGCCCACTTAATCAGTCTCCCACTTGCCTTAGGACTGTGAATGATGTTTCTCAGCGGCTGATTTGTTAGCACTTCAATCTGGTGAGCTTGAAAATAAGGACGCAGCTTTCTTGAAGCCATTACCAAGGCTAAAGCGAATTTCTCAATAGTTGAATAATTCAACTCTGCACCATGCAAGATTTTGCTGACATAGTATACGGGTTTCTGGACTTTCAGTTCCTCCTTAACCAACACCGCGCTCAAGGCGCTTTCTGAAACAGCCAAGTACAAGAATAAAACTTCACTCAGAACTGGCTTGGCCAACAACGGGGCCTGGCCCATATACTTCTTTAACTCTTCAAATGCCTTCTGATTTTCCTCACTCCATACAAAGTCTTTAATGTTCTTTAATGACTTGAAGAATGACAAGCACTTATCTCCTGACTTGGAGATGAATCGTCCTAGCGCCGCAACCCTTCCTGTGAGCTTCTGTACATCCTTGACAGTTTTTGGTGGTTCCATATCCAGGATTGCCTTTATTTTATCGGGGTTGGCCTCAATTCCCCTCTTTGAGACCATCAATCCTAAGAATTTTCCCGATCCTACTCCGAAAGCACACTTCGTTGGATTCAACATCATCTTGTGGTACCTTAGGACCTCAAAAGCTTCCCTCAAATGGGTTATATGATCAGTCTTTACTAGACTCTTGACTAGCATGTCATCAACATAGACTTCCATAGTCTTCCCAATAAGATCCTTAAAAATTTTATTCACCAACCTCTGATAGGTGGCTCCTGCATTCTTGAGACCAAACGCCATAACAAGATAATAATAAACACCAAAGTCAGTGATAAATGATACCTTTGGAATGTCATTCTTATGCATTTTGATCTGATTGTATCCGCTAAATCCATCCATGAAACTCAGCATCTCATGTCCAGCAGTGGCATCAATCAAAGTATCAATTCTAGGCAGCGGGAAACAGTCTTTGGGGCATGCATCATTCAGATCAGTGAAGTCTATACACATCCTCCACTTTCCATTAGCCTTCTTCACCATTACAGGGTTTGCTAACCACTCCGGAAATTGAATCTCCTCAATGAAACCAGCCTCTAAGAGCTTTTCTACTTCCTGTTTTATAGCCTCCTGTCTTTCCGGGGCAAAATTTCTTTTCTTTTGTTTCACTGTCTTCCGGCTTGGATCCACGTTTAGCTTGTGAGTAATTAACTCCGGGTCTATGCCTGGCATATCAGCTGCTGACCATGCAAACACATCACTATTTTCTTGTAAAAATTTCACTAACTTCCCTCTAAGAGGTTCCTCTAATGTGGCTCCAATGAAAGTCATCCTCTCAGGATTCTCGGGGTCTAAAGGAACCGAAACCAATTCTTCTGCTGGCCTTCCTCTATTCTCATCATTTTCTCGAACATCCATATCTTCAATAGGAAGAACCTGCCCCCGACTCCATCTGCCCTCAAAGAGGCCACATAACAGCTTCTAGTCATTTTTTGATCTCATCTCTCTTCTCCAATCCTGTTTCGGGTGGGAAACTTCATGACTCAATGGTAGGAAGAGGGGACTGCCTTAAAGGCATGTATCCCTGTTCTCCCCATGATAGCATTATAAGTTGAACTAGCCTTTACCACCACGAAATCCAGCATCTGCGTTGCTTGCCTTGGTTCCGTACCTATGGTGGTTGGCAATTTGATTATCCCTTCCACAGGACATTCTACTCCAGCAAATCCATATATCGGCATGTTGGTTGGTGTCAACTGGGAGTCATTATACCCCATTCTTAGAAAGGTGTCGTGGAGCAAGATATCCACAGAAGCACCATTATCCACAAGGACCCTCTTAACCGGGCTATTTCCTATTATCGGTGTTATGACCAGCGGGTCGTCATGGGGAAACTTCACACCCTCTAGGTCGGAATCATCAAAAGCCAATGTTACTTCTGTCCTGGCCCTCTTCGGGGCTTCTCCAACAATATGCATAACCTCCCTAGTATATGCCTTTCTGGAATTTTTGGACAATCCAGCAGCAGTTGGACCTCCAAAGATCGTGTTTATCACTGGCCCTCGAGGGCGTCGCGGTCCTCCAAAAATTGCATTTATAACCGGCCCTCTAGGTTGGGGATTCCGCCCCTGATCGTCTTGGTCTCTCCTACGATCTTCAAAGTTCTTCCTTCCATTATTATTTCTGTCCCCTCCATCTCCAGTATACTTGTTCAATCTTCCTTTTCGAATCAAAAACTCAATTTCATCTTTCAATTGCCTACACTCATCGGTGTCATGGCCAACATCTTTGTGAAACCTGCAATACTTGCCCTTATCTAGCTTGGCGGGATCAGCTTTCAAGGGCTTAGGCCAGCGAATATCTCTGTCTTTCTCAATCTCCATCAAAATCTGACTTCTGGGAGCATTCAGCTTAGCGTATTCAGTGAACTTTTGCCCAGGTCCTCCCTTCTTGGGGGTTGAATCAGGGTTTTGTTCGGTTCTAGGATATTTGTCCTTAGCGATATACTCCAAATCAGTTTTTCGTTTCATGCCTCCAGTGGGCTCATTACTTACTACGGTCTTCCTCATGCTTTCTTCAACCTTGATATACTTCCCTGCCCTCTCTTGGAGTTGCAACATGTTTTCTGGGGGACGTTTGGCCAAGGACATCTTGAAAAACTCATCCCTAGTTCCTTGTTGCAGTGCTATCATGGCTACCTTATCATCAAGGTCTGGGACTTTTAAAGCCTCCTCTATAAAACGATACAGGTAATCCCTCAAGGATTCCTTAGCTCCCTGCACAAGACTCATAAGAGATGCTGAACTTTTCTCATGGACTCTTCCACTGATGAATTGCTTAATAAAAGCCTGACTTAATTCTCTGAACGATCCAATAGAATTTGGGGGTAGGCGACTGTACCATCTTTGAGCCATACCCGACAGGGTTTGAGGGAAGGCCCGACATTTTATAGCATCATTCACGGGTTGCAGCAGCAGTGCATTAGAGAATGTCCTAACATGATTAGCGGGGTCTCCCGTGCCATCATAGGCTTTGATAGTGGGCATCTTGAATTTCCTTGAGATATGGGCATTCATTATCTCTTCTGTGAAGGGTGGAGTTGGATCGTCAGGATCTCCAAGGGGAAGGAGATTGCTTGGATCAGTTCTTGGGACAGCAGCCCTTCTTCTTACCGGACCATCCAGGTCTATGATAGGAGGAGGATTTTTCCCCCTAGGAGGTATGTGGGGTCTGGTGGCCTGGTGAGCCTCCAAATCACGCCTCAGCCTTTAGATTTCAGCCTCATGAGCCCTGATCCTTTCCTGCACTACTTGGGGATTCGCCCCTGGGGTGCTTTGGGGGCGTTGCCTTCCATCGGCCATTGGCTCTTTTCCAGGACGCCTCCTTCTCGGGGCCACTTCATCATCCGAAGATTCGGAGTCTCTCTCAGTGTATGGACCAGAAAATTCCCGATCCTCAGGGATAGGACCCAAACCTCGTATATAGGGGGCGACCGCCCTCGTGCTTCGCTTCGCCCATCATATCCGCTTCCTCCAACCTCAGGGCGAAGGGGCACCCCATAAGGGGGGTTAGTAGTAACAATAGTTGAATATTCATACCCGACGGGTCGAGAATTCACAAGTATATGTATTTGTTGAACTTGAGGATTCGTACCTTGAATCGGGGGAGTTGTCCCTTGTAGCTGGGGTTGAGTTGCCCCTGTCTGGGCTTCCTCCTGAGTAGATGCATAAGTTGAATGGGGAGGAACCTCCACGGTTGATGAAATCACCTGGGTTGTCTCTGATGGTGTTCCTTCCTCTATAGCTCCAATTGTTCTCCGTGTTCTCGCCATGGTTGTTGTTGTCTTCCCACAGACGGCGCCAAATGTTATGGATAAAAAGCTAAGGTTATTATTTGCTATATTTATTACTAAGATTCGGGAGCTCAAGGCCTTTAATGGCTGCTCTCGTGTATCGTAGCTTAATTCTGCCTTTACGAGATGCCTACGTATCTCTGTGAATTAGAGAATCAAGCCAAAAAACGTAGTTCTGATTTGTGGGGTGAGGCCCCTTATATAGATGTGGGAGTCCTTGAATTGGACTTGGTATAGGAGACTTGGTGGACAAGCCTCTGAATTAGGATAGACTTAGGAATCCTAGGAAGTAGGAAGCTGATTCCTTATCCTTTTAGGTCCCCTTGAGGCTAATCTATAAGGATTTATATCCTTATCGGGACTCTTCTCAATAGCTAATTTTTCCCTTATTAATTAATTACGAAATTAATTAATAATCAGGGCTTTTGGGCCTTTTTTATTCCACCAGGCCTGATCTGGTCCATCAGGCTTAACCTTTCTGGTCTGAATATTATACATCTTATTATTGAGCCTAGCAGCCCATTAATTATAAAATCAGGACTTATTTATCCCTATCATTTAAATAATAAATAAATTTTAAATTTTGAAAAAATATTTAAAATAATTCTGTTATGGATTAAAAACTACGGTATATGATTGCCGTATTTATTATTAAGGAACGTGAGCTTCGAGGCTCGATTTGACTGCTCTTGTGTTTCGTGACTCAATCTGCCTTAACAAGATGCCTACGTACCTTGCTGATTGTCAAAGATCAAGTCAAAAAACGTAGTTCTGATTTGTGGGGTGAGACCCCTTATATAGATATTGGTGGTCCTTGAATTGGACTTGGTATAGGAGACTTGGTAGCCCAGTTTCAGAATTAGAATGGACTTTGGAGTCCTAAATAGTAGGAAACTGATTCCTTATCCTTCTAGGTCCCTTAGAGGCTAATCTGCAAGGATTTATGTCCTTATGGAGACTCTTCCCAATAGCTGATTTTTCCCTTATTAATTAATTATGAAATTAATTAATATTCAGAGTTTTTGGGCCTTCTTTGTTCCATCAGGCCTGATCTGGTCCATCATGCCTGATCAATGTGTTAACCTTTTTGGTCTGAATGTCATACATCTTCTTATTGGGCCTAATAGCCCAAATCATGCATAATTAATGTAATATTTAATTACATAATCAGGATTTATTTATTCCTATCATTTTCCCCCCAACTTTTAGGAAACCGTATAAGATTTCGCAAAAGTTAAGTTCATTCATTCCTTTACAGGGTATCGTTTTGCGTAAAGTATGGAGCGACCTACACATTTATAACGATTTGCCTTGTACGCGGCTTCAGGGTCGTTTAAAAACTTCCTTTTTATTTTCTTACCTTTTCTCTATTTTTAGGAATTTTCTGGTATTTTTCAGGAATTTTCCCTTTATTTCCGAGATTTTTCCAAATTTTCTGCAATTTTTCACAAATATTTTTAAATTTTCAGCCCTTTTTCGACCAGAATCCTAGTCGAGATTTCGACCTGGATCCTAGTTGAATTTTAGGGCAGCTTTTCAATCCCGGTCGAAGGATTTCGACTAGGATCCACGACCTGAATTTCGACCAGGATCCTAGTCGAACCTTCGACCTGGATTTTGGTCAAAATCTATGTCCTTCTTTGTTTCCTGGTCATAAGGTTTCGACTAGGATTTACGACCTGGATTTCGACCAGGATCCTAGTCGAACCCTCGATCTGGATTTTGGGAGAAATTTCTGTGCTTATTTGTTTCCTGGTCGTAAGGTTTCGACTAGGATTTACGACCTGGATTTCGACCAGGATCCTAGTCGAACCCTCGACCTGGATTTTGGTTGAAATTTCTGGCCTTGTTCCCAAAAAATATTGCGCTTGATTCAGGAATTGAACCTCAATCCTGGTCTTATTTACCTGGACTTCGACCTCAATCCTGGTCTGGACTTCGACTTCAATCCTGGTCTTTTTTAACCGTAATTTTCGGGTGTCTGTTCGAAAGAATTCGAATATAATTCACGACCTCAAATTCGACCTCAATCATGGTCTTTTTTACCCATAATTTTTGGGCACATGTTCGAAAGAATTCGAATAGAATTGATGACCTCAAATTCGACCTCAACCCTGGTCTTTATTGGCCTTCTTTCTAATTCAATTTGGATTGGGCCTTGTTTGGGCCTTCTCTTTTTCCAAATCCTAATTGGGTTTGGGCTTTGATTTGGGCCTTGACTTGGGCCTGTATTCTTCTAAATCCTAATTGGATTTGGGCCTCTATTTTTCTAAATCCTAATTGGATTTGGGCCTTCTATTGGGCCTCTTCCATATTATAACCGAACTTAATATGTTTAAACACCTTCTTTAGAATTCTCTAGAATTCTCGGGAATTTTTTATTTATTTCCTTTGGAATTCCTTAGAGTATTCTGGAACGTTCCATTTCTGGGCTTTCTCTTTGGGCCTTTAATCTTACTGGGCTTTTTGTCCCTTCAACTGCACTTTTTCTCCTATATAAAGGAGTGAGTAGAGTCTATTGCTCCTCACTTTCTCATTTCTAAATTCTCCTTCTCTTTTCTTCTGTTAAAGATCTCAGAGAAATAACTGTAGGTCGGAGTATTTTGAGCCCCAAAGCCTCTATTTAGCAAGCCAGCCTCTTTTAGCAGCATTACTTCAGGTAAACACTTTTCCCTTTTTTATTCTTGTGCTTGTTTTTGCATAGTTTGCATTTAAAATTGTCTTCTTATGTGCCCCTTTTTTCAGATGGCTAATAAGAAAATGACTCATTTGGCCATGATGAACGTGGCCAGAAAGTCCAATAAATTCCCCATTCGATCAAGGTACACTTCCTTGATTGATATGATCAACACCCGAGGGGACGAGTACCCATCTGATGTGCATTTAGACACGCACGACCATATCAGTGTCTTGCGGGATCCAAAGGAGATGGACAAGTTGAGTGCTTGTTTCAAAATCAAGGAACCTTTCAAGCTAGTTCTTGCGGGTCCGGCCGACAGGGCCTGTCAATGGAGGAAGGACGCACTATGCATCTACAGGGACACTCTAAGGGCATGTATTAGACTCCCCTTTCACCCATTTACCCCTGTTTTGCTAGCTGATGTGGGGATCAATCCTTGCCAACTCCCTCCAAACTCTTGGAGGTTGATTATGTGCTACTTGTCGCAATGCGCCAAGCACAACGTTCCTACTTTGGTTGCCGTTTTTAGAAAGATTTTTCAGTTCAAGAACAGTCCCGACAAGAATCCGGGGTGGGTTTCTTTGAACCAGCATCCAACTGTTCCCCACATAGTTAATGGGAAGTCCATCCCTGACAATAATTTGGGGTGGAAGAAAGATTTTCTGTACGTTCTTTGGGAGGGCGGCGATTGGGGCACCCTCTTTCATTCATCTTTTGGGCTAGCTTAGATGGGAGCCCTAACGATATAGTTTTGTCTGAGGAGGAGACCAAAGCTTTCAACCTCCTTACTCAAGATAATGGGACTTCCCACTATTGGGATCTCATCAGGGAGACTGTTCTTGTAGAACGTGGCCTTTCTCCCGTTCCTAAAAAGAGTATGTTTCCTTCCTTCTCTAGTTGTCTTCGTTTCTTCCATCATTTACCTTGCTAATTTCTCAACTCACTTTTCTTATTTGTTGCAGTGGCTGAGAAGATTGAGGAGGCTACAAAGCCTAAAGACCTGGAGACAACCAGGATGAAACGTGCTGGGAAGGTCTTCAAAGACCCACGCCTCGGGGATCATTTCCCGGAGTTCCTACTCCAGGCGAAGAAACCAGGCGAAGAAGGCCCCAGCCAACCTTTACGTACTAAACAAAAACCATTTGCTTTTTTCCAACCCGCTTGGGGAATCCGGGGAAAGGATTCGATTGTTGGCAACACAGCGCTTGCCAAAGAATGGTCTATACATTCCATTTCCCTGGTTGACTATCATGACCTTGTCCTTCAACAGGACTTGGAGGCTAACGAGCTTTTCGGAGCTCAAGCTTTGGCGATGGTACGTCTTTTTCTTTTGGCATTCATAGCTCTCTACCGTAATTTTTATCGTTTCTCATTTTTGCTTTGTATCTTTTAGGCGAATGTCCATTTTCAAGGGGCAATTCACCAAGCCAAGACTTGGAAAGTTGGCCTAGAGGATGGAAACAAGCTGGAGGAGGCCAACCAGAGGATAGAGGCTCTTCAAACCCAGCTCATCTCATCAACTTCTGACCTAGAAACGGCCTGGGATGAGAATGTTATCCTCAAGGCTCAAAAGGACAAAGCCTTTGACGGTTGGATGGATACTCAGGAATTCAAGGATTTAATGGTGAAGCATGATGCCCTCCTACATCCAGTCAGCTACAAGGCTGGGACGCCGCTGTGGAGGCTATCCAGGACGAGTTTCCAGAAGTCCTTGAACAATCTTCCTTCCCTTGTCCTATACGAGTTCCAGCACTTGGGGGCATTGCAGATAAACTTGCTGATCTGATTAAGGATGGCTCATCAGAAAGCCAGGGCCAAGGCAAAAAAAGGAAAGAGCTTGAATCCAGCTCTGAAGAGGAGGAATCTTCTTCTGAGGAGGAGACCGAGCCTGTTATAAAGAGGGCCGGGGTAGAAGAGCCTCCAAAGCCAGCGTCCCCTAAACCAGCGTCTTCTGCAGCCTCCAAGGCGTCCGAGGATAGTTCCGAGGGAACCTCTGCGGAGACTTCCAAAGAGACATCCGAGGGACCGACTGAAGAGATGTCCGAGGAGACTTCGGATAGTGGTTTCGAAGAATCTGAGCCTTCAAAGGCCTAAGTTTTATGTATTTCTTCTTTCTTAGACAATATTGAACTTTGCAATTGACTTTTATTATTTTCAGTTGTATTGCCCAAGTACCATCGTATTTTTTCTGAGTTTTCAAACTCAAGTTTATAACTTGGTTTTATCCTTCACAATGCATCAATCTAATAGGCTTAAGCCGAACGCCCTTTATTATAACTTGGTATTCTTGATACCTTACATGAGATGGCTTCAACCCTAATAAAACCTAAACATATCTTCTATAAAAAATCCTAAGCAAGCAAAGCTTCAAGGTGCTTTTAAACCTTCTTGTCACTCTGACAAGTGAGAATCGTGCTTTAACTGTTTTACACATAGTAAACTTTCAGGTTTTGGGCATGCCAAGTTCTCGGGACTTCAAAACTGTCCATAGTCTCCAGCTTGTAGGTTCCTCTACCCTGAATGCTCTTGACTTTGTATGGCCCTTCCCAATTTGGGGAAAGTTTCCCTTTCTGCCCTACACCAGAAGCTTCCACTTTCCTCAAGACTAAGTTACCTTGTTTGAAGAACCTTTCTTTAACCCTTAGGTTGTAGTAGAATGAAGCTTTTTTCTGATATTCCACTATCTTCGCATGTGCCTCATCTCGTACTTCATCAATTAGATCCAGGGCTAACCTTTGCCCTTCTTCATTTTCCTCAGCATTGAAAGCTTGAATCTTGGGGGAGGAATATGATATCTCTACAGGAACAACTGCTTCTGCACCATATGCTAACATGAAGGGAGTTGCTCCAGTCGTGACTCTACAGGTAGTCCTATAGGCCCATAGTATTGGGAGTATTTCATCCACCCAGTTATTCCTTGACTTATCGATCCTCTTCCTTAGTCCATCCAGGATTATTCGATTCGCCACTTCCGCTTGCCCGTTGGCTTGCGGGTGAGCCACAGAAGTGAATCGCAACTCAATTTCATTCTCCTCACAATACTTCTTGAATTCCTCATTGTTGAATTGTGTTCCATTGTCAGTGACTAGGATGTGGGGAATTCCATACCGGCACATGATATTATCCCACAGGAATTGTGCAACTTGCTTAGTTGTAATTTTGGCCAAAGGTTTGGCTTCAATCCACTTAGTAAAATAATCAATGGCTACAATCAGGAACTTCCTTTGTGCCGTGGCCATGGGGAAAGCCCCAGTATATCCATTCCCCACATAGCAAAGGGGATGGGCGAGTTGATGGAGGTCAGCATCTCCGGGGGTTGTCTAACGAGTGGTGCGTGTTCTGACAGCGGTCACACTTTTTCACATATTCTTTGGCTTCAGCCATCATTTCTAGCCAATAGAAGCCTAAATGGGTTATCTTATGAGCTAAGGCCCTGCCCCCCAAGTGTTGCCCATATATGCCTTCATGTACTTCTTCAAGTGCCAAGCGTGCCTCATCGGGCCTAAGACACCTTAAGTAGGGAACCACGAAAGATCTTTTATACATAATTTCATTTATTAAAGAGTATCTTAGTGCTCGAACAACCAATTTTCGTGCTTCAATAGCATCGTTCGGCAACCAACCGGTTTGAATATAAGTCTTAATGGGATCTATCCATGATGTTCCCGGACCTATAGGAGCTACAAGCTTAACATCAATGCTTCGTGTCTTCAGGATGCGGAAGTACACACTTCCTGAACTTCCCTCTATCTCAGATGAAGCAAACTTTGATAATGCATCTTCTTTAGCATTTTCCTCCCTTGGAATGTGCTCAACATGGCATTCATCGAATTGGGTCATCACGGCCCTTACTAGGCGGACATACTTAGCCATCGTATCATCCCTTGCCTCAAACTTTCCCTTCACCTGGGATATGACCAGCTTCGAGTCTCCACAGACTTTTAAGTTCTTGACTCTAGGTGTCCCTGCTAAGCCAAGACCAGCTATCAGAGCTTCATATTCTGCCTCATTATTTGTGGTTGGGAAGTCTAACTTCATGGCATACTCAATTAAGAACCCATCAGAGCTTTGTAAAACCAAACCTGCTCCACTTGAATTTGTTTTTGATGCTCCATCCAAATAGAGAACCCAGTATTCTTTCTCCTTATCAACCTTTTCTTTGTCCTCCTTATCAACTTCCTTGTCTTGAGGTATGGTATCTTCCTGCCCCCCCCCCCCCCGACTTCTTGGTTGGGTATGGTACATTCCACCATGAAGTCAGCCAATACCTGGGCTTTTATCGCCATTCGAGGCTTATATTTGATGTCGAATTCTCCCAGCTTTATAGCCCATTTGACCAGTCTCCCACTAGCCTTAGGACTATGGATTATATTTCTCAAGGGTTGATTTGTTAGAACATCAATTGGATGAGCCTGAAAGTAAGGACGTAGCTTTCTTGAAGCCATTAACAGAGCTAAAGCAAACTTCTCAATGGTTGAATAATTCAACTCAGCTCCATACAGAATTTTCCTGACATAATATACGGGTTTTTGGATTTTCAGTTCCTCCTTAATCAACACAGCGCTCAAGACATTTTCTGAAATGGCCAAGTACAAGTATAGAACCTCGTTTGAAACTGGCTTGGCCAATAACGGGGCTTGAGCCATATATTTCTTCAATTCCTCAAATGCCTTCTGGCTTTCCTCACTCCACTGAAAATCTTTGACCTTCTTTAAGGACTTGAAGAACGACAAGCACTTATCTCCTGACTTGGAGATGAATCGTCCCAGCGCAGCAATCCTTCCTGTGAGCTTCTGAACATCTTTGACAGTTTTTGGTGGCTCCATGTCCATGATTGCCTTTATTTTATCGGGGTTGGCCTCGATCCCTCACTTGGAGTGTGGCGCCCTCCAAACCCGGGTCAGAAGTTTGGGGTCCACACCCACACCTTATTTATAACCTGCTTATAACAATAATAAAGATAATAATAATATATGCAGTGACCCTATTTACCAACTATCACAGACCGCAACAGGTTAAAGTATGCACACAAGCCAAACACACTAATATATTACAAATCGTTCAAATCCCAATCATTCAAGCTCAAACTGAGTATTAAACTTTATTACAACTTCTACAAACTTAAATTATCCCAAAAGAAACCTACTAGCTTAGCTCGATCAACCTAAACCCCTAGCTCTCGCGCTGGACTGGGGATCCGCGGTACCAACTGGTTCCTTCTTAACTGGAAAAGAACATAAACAATATCGCACAAATGAGCTAACTAGCTCAGCAAGTCACAATGACAAAACTGAGAATAATGATCATCAAGTGAACATGATTATGATATCAAATGAACAATGGATTATGATTTAGAATTGGATATTTTACTTTTAATTTAAAAGCCAAGGTTAGGTTGCTGATCAGTCACACACTAACCCCGAGCAAGGCACACAGCATTGCTCTAACTACTGGATCCAAGGCACACATTGGCCTAACTTGACCATTATATGGACTGACCACGAATCTGGTCCACAATTTTATAAAAACAATCCAATTCTAACATAATAACAGAATAAGCAATAATAAACAATAATCAGAATCATTAACAACAATGAGTGTTTAACAATGAAAGGGTTTCAATCCTTGTAAGGATCAATAAGGTAATTTAAAAGCTTGGATGCTGGTATTGAAAGAATTGGATAATAAAGGAATCAACATTTCAGGGTTTCAAAGATTTGGGCTTTCAAAGCATAGGATACAATATTTTAGTATATAAATAATTCAGTTCGCTGTTTGGGATTTTGTTTGCATGTATTTGTGGAGTAGTATCGTATACTTGAGGTTCGTGTTTGGGTATACAACAATCAATGGTCTAGAAAGAATAAGGTTCATGGCTCAAGAACAATGACTGGAATCAGAGTTTGGGTTTCAGTGCTTCAAAGCACTTGCAATATCAACAAGACTATCAAATACTATAATATCTCAAGAAAGTTCAGAACACTTGCCTGGTATTAACTTACTACACTGCACTCGCTTCCAATCACAATCGTCTTACTCCTCAACTACCTGTTTCCCTTTCCTACGCCTTGCCTCTTCTGCTCACATATCATAAGCATCTATTAATAATCGACTCGTAGAGTTCTATTCAACACATACTTCTATCTACCCTTCGTTTTACCCAAATCCGATTAACGGATTGAAAGTTATGCAATAATCAATGTTAGATATATTTGATAATGTCACGGCTAATATGTTTTATGTTTAGCTTTCAGATCTTATTTGAACAGGATAAATCAGTACTTAACTGTTGATCAGTACTTATACTGGAAGTCAGGACTTAAGGATATCAGTACTTATGTTACCAGAAGATAAATATCAGAACTTAAGTGCTGAAGGATAATCAGATAAGGACAATAGCTGATTAAAGGAAAGAAGATCAAGATAAACATAAGAAGAGATATGCATGAAGAAGGAATTCTGTAAAGAATGGAATACTTGGAAGAAAAGATATCTGATTGATATATTTTAGGAAGCAGAATTATATTCCATATCAATTAGCGATTATCTTGTAATTGTGTAGTATATAAACACAGACATAGGGTTTACACTATAAGTGTTATCATTATTAGAAAAGATTATTCATTGTAACCCTAGAAGCTCTCGTGATATTTGTTCATCACTGAGAGGTAACAGTTCCATACTGTAACAGAGTTTATTGTTTCAATAAAGTTTGTTTTCTGTTACTTAAGTTCTTAAAGTTCGATTTGAGTGTACTATACACTGTATTCACCCCCTCTACAGTGTGTGTGTGACCTAACAATTTTTATCAGAGCTTATCTGTTAACATATATACAGTTAAAGATCCAAACACAATCATGTCGGACACAGAAACTCCAACTAAGCCTACCAAAACTGAGGAATCACCAAAGACACAAATTCAGAGTCGGTATGAGACCATCAGAGTTCCCATACTGAGACCATCTAAATATCCCATATGGAAGGTAAGGATGACCATGTTCCTGGAAGCAACAGATCCAGAATACCTTGATAGAATCAAGGAAGGCCCTCACAAACCAACCAAGCTCGCTGTTGCAGTTGCAGGTGAAGCAGCAAAGACCGTACCAAAAGAGAAGAGTGATTATACTGCTGAAGACATAGCATCAATTGCTAAGGATGCTAAGGTACGACACTTACTGCATAGCGCCATTGATAATGTAATGTCAAACAGGGTAATCAACTGCAAGACTGCTAAGGAGATATGGGATGCTCTGGAAATAAGGTGTCAGGGAACTGACATAATTAAGAAGAACAGGAAGACAATACTCACTCAAGAGTATGAACACTTTGACTCAAAGACTAATGAGTCATTGAATGATTTATATGATAGATTTGTCAAACTTTTGAATGATTTGTCATTGGTTGATAAAGAGTATTATCTTGAAGATTCAAACCTTAAGTTCATGTTAGCTCTTCCTGAATGCTGGGATTTGAAGGCAACGACAATAAGAGACAACTACAATCTTGATGAAACAACTCTTGACGAAATCTATGGAATGCTTAAGACTCATGAGCTGGAGATGGAACAAAGAAGCAAGATGAAAGGAGGAAAGTCAAGGACAGTTGCTCTTAAGGCTGAAGAAGAATTCCCCAAAGCAGCTTCCTCAAAGAAAGACAAGGGTAAAGCTCTTTTCATAAAGTCTGATACTGAGTCATCAAGTTCTGAGAGTGATGATGACTCAGATTCTGAAAGCTTGCCTGAGACTGATGCTGATGAGGAGATGATGAAGCTGTGTGCTCTTATGGTGAAAGGATCCACAAAGATTGCATACAGGAAGTTCAGGAAGGGAAAGAAGTTTTCCAGGAAAGGCATAAGTTCTGAGAAAAAGAATTTTAGAAGATCTGAAGGCAGAGGAGGAAAGTCTGAAAGAGGAGATTACACCAATGTTAAATGCTATAACTGTGGTGAGAAAGGCCACATATCTCCTGAATGCAAGAAGGTAAAGGGTGACAAAGGCAAGGCTCTTGTCACAAAGCAGAAAAGCTGGACAGACACCTCAGACTCTGAAAGTGAGGAAAACTATGCATTGATGGCAAATGCTGATAAAGAAAGTGCTAAGAGCAGTTCTGAAGCTGCTGAAACAAAGGTACCTCAGACTACTTATGCTTTTCATACTGATGATATTAATGAGTTGAGAAGATATCTTAAAACCATGTTTGTTAATTATAGAGATCAAACTTTAACATGTGAAAGATTAACTTCTGAAAATCTTGCATTTAAGAAAAGAAATGATTTCTTAGAAAAAGAGTTAGTCATGTTCCATCAAACTCAGAAGGATAGAGATGATGCTTTTTATGTTAGGAATGAAGTGCTAAAATTAAATGAATCTCTAAAAACTGAGTTAGAAAAGGAAAGAGAGATTATCAGGACTTGGACTAACTCTGGCAAAACAACTCAAAATTTGCTAAGTAGTGGAAACTGGAAAGAGGGCTTAGGTTATGGAGAAGATAAGAAAGATAAAAGAACTGAAGAAATTAAGTCTGTTGATAAGCAAAAGCCAAAGTTAAAACCTGTTAAGTTTGTAACTGTAAAGTCTGAAAATGAAAAATCAGAAGTTACAAAGGAATCAACTTCTGACAAACTAAAACAGGAAAAGACAGCTGAAGTGAACATAGGCTTAATGACAAAGAAGCAGCTTAAGCATAAGCTGAAAGATGTCAAGAATGCAAACAAGGTAAAATCACCTAGGAAAAATAGGAATGGAAATGAAGGTGTGAATAAAAGCAATGATTATAAACCTGTTCCTGATGCTCCTAGGAAAACATGTCATAACTGTGGAAGTTCTAACCATCTGGCTTCTTTTTGCAGGAAGAATAAGAATATTAACTCCTTACCTTCAAAATCAGGAGTTAAGAATCAGTCTGTTAGATACAAACCACAAAATCCTTATTTTCATTGTGGTAGTTTATGGCATTCCATTTATACTTGTAAGGAATATCATAGTTTGTACTATGATTATTATCAAATAAAACCTTCTTTGAAGAAAGTTTCCATTGTTCCTTCTAGTGTAAATTCTGATTCAAAGTCTGATAGTTTAAGTTCTGATAAGAAAAATGTTAACATAAACTCTGATGCTAAATCCGCTGCAAATGTTAACAAACTTAATAAGGCCAAAGGATCCAAGCAAGTCTGGGTCCTTAAAATTAATAATTAGTGGTCTTTGTGAGTGCAGGGCAACAGGAAAAATATTCTAGTTCTGGACAGTGGATGTTCAGGACATATGACTGGAAATAAGGCCCTGCTATCAGACTTTGTGGAGAAAGCTGGCCCAAGTGTTTCTTATGGAGATGGCAACATTGGAAAAACATTGGGATATGGCAATATCAATCTTGGAAATGTCATAATTAAACAAGTAGCTCTAGTCTCAGGACTTAAACACAACCTACTGAGTAAAGTCAAATCTGTGACAGAGGTTATCATGTTGATTTCTTTGAAGAACACTGTGAAATTATGAGTAAATCTAAAGGCAAAGTTGTTCTGAAAGGATTCAGGCGTTGTAACATTTATGAAGCTAAGCTTTCAACAAGTACTGATGGTTCTGCAATCTGTCTGATGAGTAGAGCATCAATTGAAGAAAGCTGGAATTGGCATAAGAAACTCTCTCATTTAAATTTCAACAATATAAATGAACTGGTCAAGAAAGATCTTGTGAGAGGATTGCCAAACACAGTATTTGCTCCTGATGGTCTTTGTGATTCATGTCAGAAAGCCAAACAAAGAAAATCTTCATTCAAGAGCAAGACTGAATCATCAATTCTTGAGCCTTATCATCTAATACATGTTGATCTATTTGGTCCAGTAAATGTCATGTCTATTGCAAAGAAGAAGTATGCGTTGGTCATAGTGGATGAGTTCACCAAATACACATGGGTGTATTTCTTGCATACAAAAAGTGAAACTGCATCAACCTTGATTGATCATATCAAACATCTGGATAAAATGGTCAAAGATTCTGTGAAAGTTTTAAGGAGTGATAATGGCACTGAGTTCAAGAATTTGATAATGGAAGAGTTCTGCAAAAACCATGGAATAAAGCAGGAATTTTCTGCTCCTGGAACTCCACAGCAAAATGGAGTTGTTGAACGGAAGAATAGAACTCTCATTGAAGCTGCACGTACAATGCTTGAAGAAGCAAAGCTTCCAACCTATTTCTGGGCTGAAGCTGTGCAGACTGCTTGTTTTACTCAAAATGCAACACTCATTAACAAGCATGGAAAAACACCATATGAGATGGTGAAGAAAAAGAAGCCAAATCTGAAATATTTTCATGTATTTGGATGCAAGTGTTTTGTTCTCAAGAATCATCCTGAATAGCTATCAAAGTTTGATCTAAAAGCTGATGAAGGAATCTTTGTTGGATATCCACTTTCCACAAAAGCCTTCAGAGTCTATAATTTGAGAACAAAAGTGGTCATGGAATCTATCAATGTCTCTTTTGATGACAAAAAGATTACTGGTCTTGAAGATTTCATTGACCATGATCAGCTGAGATTTAAAAATGAAGACTCAAATTCTGATACAGAAAATCCTGACAGTCTAAGTCCTGATACTGTAAACTCTGATGGATTAAACTCTGATGTTATTGAAACTGTGGAGACTACGTCAAAGGAAGATGCACCTATGCAGGGGGGCCATACTCAAGATCCTACCACATCTCAAGAAACATCAGAACATGCATCTAGCTCTTCAAGTTCTGATTCGTCAAGTTCTGATAAGCCAAGTTCTGATAGTGCTGAAAATCTAAATACTGAAGAATCCAACTCAGAGAGCATAGTTTCAGGGGGAGCATCAGAAAATGAAAATGAAAATAGCATGGATCATGGGGGAGCATCCAGTTCTAGAGAAAACCTTCCATCTGCAAGGAAGTGGACAAAATCACATACACCTGACTTGATAATTGGAAATCCTGATGCAGGTGTCAGAACTAGAACAGGTACTTCAAATGAATGTCTTTACAATTCTTTTCTCTCTCAGACTGAGCCAAAGAAAGTGGAAGAAGCTTTTAAAGATGCTGATTGGGTGCAAGCAATGCAGGAAGAGTTGAATGAATTTGAAAGAAACAAAGTCTGGACCCTAGTGCCAAGACCAAAGAATAGATCTGTTGTTGGTACAAAGTGGGTATTCAGAAACAAAACTGACAATGATGGCATAATTACAAGGAATAAGGCAAGGCTGGTTGCAAAAGGATATTCTCAACAGGAGGGAATTGATTATGATGAAACATTTGCACCAGTTGCTAGGTTAGAAGCCATAAGGATATTCTTGGCTTATGCTGCTCACAAAAAGTTTACTATCTTTCAAATGGATGTGAAAAGTGCTTTTCTCAATGGAGAATTGGAGGAGGAGGTATATGTTGAACAACCTCCAGGTTTTGTAGATACCAAACATCCAGATTATGTCTACAGGCTTGATAAAGCACTTTATGGACTTAAGCAAGCTCCTAGAGCATGGTATGAGACTTTAGCTCAGTTTCTTCTGGAAAGTGGATTCAACAGAGGGACAATAGACAAAACACTGTTCTACCTCAACCATGGAAAGGACTTACTTCTGGTCCAGATTTATGTTGATGATATCATTTTTGGATCTACAAATGACAAACTTTGCAAAAAGTTTTCCAAGCTAATGCAGTCAAGATATCAGATGAGTATGATGGGGGAACTTAGCTATTTTCTGGGCCTTCAAGTCAAGCAGAATGAGGAAGGCACTTTTATTTGTCAAACCAAGTACACCAGAAACTTGCTGAAGAAATTTGGAATGCAAGATTGTTCAAGTGCATCCACTCCAATGGCCACTACGACAAAACTGGATAAGGATACCGGTAAATCAGTAGATATTACTGACTACAGAGGTATGATTGGCTCTCTACTCTATCTAACTGCTAGTAGACCTGATATCATGTATTCTACCAGTCTTTGTGCAAGATTTCAAGCAGATCCAAGAGAACCTCACTTAACAGCTATAGAAAGAATCTTTAAGTATCTTAAAGGAACAGCTGCTCTGGGATTATGGTATCCTAGAGAATCGGATTTTAAACTAATAGGTTACTCAGATGCAGATTTTGCAGGTTGCAAAATTGACAGGAAAAGCACAAGTGGAAGCTGCCAATTTTTTGGAGGCAGATTAGTTTCTTGGTACAGCAAGAAACAAAAGTCAATTTCCACATCAACTGCAGAAGCAGAGTAAATTGCTGCAGGAAGCTGTTGTGCACAGATTCTTTGGATGAAGAATCAGTTACTGGATTATGGGTTAACATATTTCAAAATCCCTATTTACTGTGATAATCAAAGTGCTATTGCTATGACAGGTAATCCAGTTCAACACTCAATGATGAAGCACATCAGCATCAGGTACCACTTCATCAGGGAACATGTGGATGAAGGTACAGTGGAATTGCATTTTGTTCCCACAGATCAACAACTAGCAGATATCTTCACAAAACCACTGTATGAAGCTACTTTTACACGATTGGTAAATGAACTTGGAATGGTTTCAGGTTCTTTCTCTAAATCTACTTAGTCTTGTTCTGTGTTATCAGAATTTATGCTCAGTATTTACAGAATTAATCTCATTGTGTATTCCGTGCTTAATTGATAAATGTCTTTAAGTACTGACTGTTGTCTGATATATGTTTCTAAACTCTGATAAGTGATATGTCTGTTCAAGTACCTATTCTATCCTATGAGGATAACTGTGCTAGATACTGACCTAGTAGTCTTCAATAAACAAATGATTCCATGTAAGAAGTAATTATTTCAGTGGAAACCCTATGACACTAGCAAATTCTGATAATTGAGCTTAGTTAAGTTTACTTTGTATATCTTATTACTAAGTCACAAATTAGAATAATGCTACTCATCTGTTAAGTTCTGATACTAGTAAAACTGCTGAATGTACTAAGTGCTGATAAACCTCACTTATCAAAAAAAAAACAAAAAGATCAAAGAATAAAATCAGGTACTCCTTTGAGATCTAGAGTAAAAATGTGGAAGGGACGACCCAAGTGCATTGCTGGTATTAAGTAGATATGCATTAGAAAAGCAAAATATTTTCTTGGTGACTTTTCACACTCTATGATTACTGGAGAAATACTCTGATAATAGCATAAATTCTGATAAATAGTCGTGACTCACTTACACTGAGGAGCCACTGTAAAATAGAATTTCAAAAGATGCATAAAATTAGCACAAAATAGTTGAGGTGGACTCAAGCATGAACTCATTCATCAGTAGGTTTCAGGACAATGACAGCTCTTTAGCAAAATTTTAGTTATGCCTTATTTCTAAGATGTACTGAAGTGAATCAGACTTTACTCTTTGTCTGTTATTTATCTTAATGCACACATTAATCACTCCATCTGAATGATGAAAATTTCTGTGGTGGTCTATGTTATTTTAGATAAACAATCATTGTGTCATTACTGCACAAATTCTGAGGACAAGTTCTAGTTACATGTTCTGATGATTAAGTTCTTACGTCTATAACTCAGAACTTGTATGAGGAGTTACTAAGATGGGCATTTTTTTTCGAGTTAAGAAATTATGTTCTGATGATTGTTAAGTTCTGGTATAGGTCTAAGTTCTGATTTCTCAGTCTAATCCTTTACTTGGCTTATCTATGAATATAATTTGATAACAGTCTCAGTTCGAACTAGAATATGTTGAAGTGGAAGATTAATAGTCACTATGATTAGGATTAATGGTATTTGTCCTTGAACAGTCCACTGTTTCTTGTTTCTTGTGCGTTTTAAACCATGATTCCTCTTTCCAATGAATGTTATTCTTTTTCAAAGTCTAGGGAGACGAGGTAGAATTAATTCTACCTGTCAGCATTCAATTTCTTTGCATCTCCTGGCATTCTCTTGCCTATATAAGCAGCCACTTCACATCAGTCTTTCCATCAAATTCTTCTCACACACTTATCTTCATAATTCTTCTTTCAAAAACACAATGGTCAGATACAACATGTTTTTGAACTACCAAAACTTCAATATGGAGCTAAGCTGTGCCGAGTGGCAGCAGGAATGGCATGTCACAGCCATTCCTGTAATATCCCATATTTTCAGATATTATCATTATTATTATTTGGAATTATTTATGTGATTTTATGTGAATTTTGGTGAATTATCTGATAAGTGGAATTGATGTTTGGGTGTTTATACGTGATATTATTTGAGTATTTGAATTTTTATATGTCCAGAATAAAATATAGATAATTGTGATATTTTTCTGGTAATTTTTGGAGTGTTATATGATTTTATAATGATTTATGTATTATTAAATATTTTCTGAATAATTACCAAAATTATTTTATAAAGCCGGGAATCATCCGACTTTAACCGTTTTCGCGTTTTTACAACCCGAAACTCTTCCGAAAACTCCTTCCTAACCTAATCTGATAATTCCGGACATTTTCCGTGTTTTAACTTTTTCGATCCGGATTACGGTTTGACCCGTGCGCGGCTCGGCGCAATATTTTCGATACGATAGTTATTTCGGTAATCAATAAAACCCGTATTTTCGGGAGATGGGATATTTTTACGTTATTTTCGTATATAGTATTTTATAAAAATCCCGGTTTTGATGATTATTCAAATATGGTATTAAATTGTATCATTTTTATAGTTACTTAGCAGCTAAGTAATCTATTTTCGGATATTTATTTGCATAAATACTTGGATTGTCTCTAAAATTGTTTTTATGGTTTTATAATTACAATAATTATATTTGGGATTTTATAAAATTTAGAAATCAATATTTCATCAATTATTTAGCCCTGTATGATTTTTAGATTTCATTTATTTGTAAAATCCGTATTTAATTCCAAAATTCTTCAAAATTATGAAACTCATATTTATTTAAGTTTGAAATATTCTGAGAATTTTAAAATTATTTTGGGAATTTTTAGGATTAAATTTACCCGCGCGTTGAATCGTTTAATTGATGAAAGCGGGTATAAATTGCGTTTCAAAAATTATTTTAAAATTTCGAAATTTATGTTTTTATAAACTTCGGGATATTTGTAACATTTTAAGACTATTTTTGTGATTTTATGAATTTGTTTCAAGTGCAGCTCGGTTCGTTAAATTGTGTAATGCGGGTATAACGCGCAAGTCAAAAATGCTTTAAAAATTATAAAAATTTTATTTTATTAGTTTTTAATTATTCTGAGAATTTTAGAATTTGTTTGGTAATTTTCTGATTTTATTTACCGGCGCGTTTATTCAATAAGTTGAGAAATGCGGGGCAAAACAAAATTTTCAGATATAAATAAGGATATGTTGCTGTGATCTGTTAAAAAAAAAAAAAAAAAAAAAAAAAAAAAAAAAAAATGAGAAAACGTGGCAGGAGGCCACCACCCCCACCTGCCACCCCTGTAAACAAAACCCCCCCCCCCCTTATTTCCCTACGCATCAGACCCCCACCCCCTGTCTCTCTCTTCTCTGCTTCACTTCTATCTCCTCTGTATATACTTTTAATTTTCAAAAATTCATATCTTACAAACCGTTCATCCAAATTTCAATTATTATATATATAAACAATCAGCGTTTCGATACCTACGCATAGGTATATATATTGCAAGGTTTTAAGAAGAAAATTTGCAGGGCATATTTCCGTTATATTTCCGTTTTAATTTATTTTCGGGGCGTAGAAAAAGAGTTTAGAGGTGGTGATTACTCCACATGGCATCTCAGCGTGTATATATCTATTGCTATTAATTTCGGATTTTTCTGGAGATATTTTCCGGACATCAGATTTTCTCTTCGGGGTGATCAGAATTTATTTTGGGTAACGATTCCGAAATTTCGCCTTCGTACTTATGTATATTATAGCATGTTAGTGTTTATATATTTATTTCATAATTTTTAGAAATTGTTGGAGAAGTCACTTTTGGTCCGAGTTTTGGTTCAGGTGGCCGTGTTATTCATTTCTGGAGTGTTTATATGCGTAAATATAAATTATTGTGTTGATTGTTGTTGGTTGTGTCGATATGATATCGACTGGCAGTCCGAGAAATAGAGGAGGTGCTGTCCAATTTCCAAGAAAATATTATTTTAAATTATTTTTCCAGGCTCAATAATTCTTATAAAATTATTTTCGAGTGTTCGAGCCCTATTATTTAGTTATAAAATGATTCGGAGACCCGTTTTAATTCCGAAAAATGTTCAAAAATTCATAATAAATAAACCGTTCGTCCGTTTAATACGAAACGAACGCGTACAGACTCAGAAAAATATTCCGCTTTCATTAAAAATACTTTCGAGACCCAAATCCTTTTTGTTTCTAAAGGTCGTTTGTTTTACAAGTTATTCTGAGTCGATTATTGATCGAAAAATCATATTTTTGACCTGATTTCAGTTTTAAACGAACAGAGTCGACCCTTCTGATGAACCGAGTCATATGTGATATGAATTATGTGATACGTGAGTTATGTATTTACATGCTATGTGAATTACGTGTATATGTGGGTCATAAGTCTTGTGTTTGACTGTTTTCCTTGTGTGTGGGTTATCGTATGGGTAGACGATAGGCTTTTGACGCGTAATTCGTCGAGTGGTTATCGTTTAGTCGATTAAAGTTCTATATTTTAATTATAGATGCGGATCATTCGAGTTGATCAGGACAAGACGTTGGATAAAGAGTGAAATGGAGTGGTATTGGGCATCTGGCTTCTAGCAATCGCAGGAGCAGCATATCAGTCAAGTGTTGAAAAGAAGGACGGTGATGTTTTAAGACAGAATGTCCGAATAGATGCGTCTTTGCGAGTGTGACTAACTGCTAAAAACCCAAAGGCAAGTGCCCTAACCTCACTTATCATTCAAGTGACGTTTAATTCGATTCATATTATGCAAGTATCCCTATCATCACTTATTGTTCAAGTCATATTTATTTTAAATCTTATCATGCAAGTATTGCTTTTCCTATTCTCAGTTTAGAATCGATAAATGTTTTACATATCGCTGAATTATCATGCAAATATTCTTCTGTTATTCTATGTTCAGAATAGCTAAGTGATTTTACTTATCAACTTATTGGATTTACAAATGTTTTGGATTTTGAGAAAGATGACGTTATTTTGGTTTTTCTGCCCAAGTAAATGGGGGAATAAAAGTTTTTAAGGGTGTCGAGTATTATGACCCCTCTCAATAAAATGTTTTTAAGATTGGATGGTTGCGTAAGAGGCCGTGGCGGCGGTCCAGTGTGAGTTATGTGTTATACAGGATATAACACCTTGCTAGGCCGATATGTGCCTTGGGTACCCCTTTGTTTAGTTGGATATGCTTAGGCATACCGGTGTTGCTCCGCGGCTGATCACCGGCGGCAACACACCGTCGTTCGAGGATTCCAATCTAAATTATTATATTGCTTTTGACATCTTACAAGGAAAGATTATTAAGTATTTTGTTTTCGGATAAAAGATGAAATGTAGTTTAGATTCAGTTTCTGATTTTGAGAATACTTAGTTTGTTGTTAAATATCAAAGGTGGTATTAGTACAGATGATTGGTGTTGACTTCAGTATGGGATGTTGTGAGCATCAAAGTTCGTAGTGATATCTAATTTGATATGATAACAAAATAAGTATTAATATCAAGAGTTGAGTTTTGGGTAAAGTTTATGATTCATTCCCTGATCATTGTTTCATGTTATTGTGGTTTACCATATTTCCGTAAACACTGTTTTTACGAGTTTTATTCTCGTCAAGATTCAAAGTATTGCTGAAGCATGTCGCTCAAGAATATCAAAATGGTTTTGAATACAATTAAGGAATCAATTCTGGGGTTCCTTAACTAAAGTTTTATGATTCAGCAATTATGATTTTTAAATGTTCTGCGCTGATGCAGATGTCGGTTTTATATCAAAACGACCCTATATATGCTATAATTAACTTGCTGAGCATTTCTTTCGCTCATACTTGCCTGTTTTTAAATTTAACCTCCAGTGAGGATTAGCTCGTGCTGTTTAACTCCGTAATTCAAGGAAGCAAAGAAGAAGCTCTTGGAAGGTGGTTGGTCCAGGGTTTGCGATCTAGTGTAAGTTTTATTGTATAAAGTTGTTTATATTATATTATATTATAGTTTTGTATTTTATTTGGGCCTAGTATACTTCATTTCGAAGTTATACTAGTGGGTTTAGTTTTGAGTTGGAATTTATTGAAAAGAGATTTAAAAGAAAGTGAGAAAAATTAATTGTGGAATTTGGATTTCTTGTTTCTAGAACTGTAACCTTAAAAGATCTTGGATTAGTTTGGGGTCATAAATGATAAATATCTTCCGCTGGCATTTGTTTATTGATTTAACAGGTTAATTTGGGATTGAGGTTTCATAGTGACGACCAAATCTCTTGACCCCGGATTTGGGGGCGTTACAGGTTGGTATCAGAGCTGAGGTTATAGTAAACTAGAAACGAGAGTGTGTAGGAGTGTGTATAGCTATGTGAGGACGTTCGAGCTCATATCGAGTTCCTGTTGGACTATTGGATATAGTACCAACGAGTAAGTTAAGATAAGGCGTATTCGTTTGAGATGGTTGTGCTGAGCTGGATGGAACTCCGGGAAGCTGCAAATTTCTATTGTGGAATCTTCTAAAACTACGATTCGACGACGATGAAGATTATCAATATCCTTAAAACATAAAGAAGTGTCTAGAATCGGACGACGAGTCAACAGGATAGTTCAGATTGAAGATAAATATTAAGACTTTGGCAATCCCTTTTCTTTCTATAATTTCTTTTGGCCTCTCTCAAAAGAGGTATCTGTTAGAGGATATATTCCCTAACACTCATTTTCAATCATATATGTGTTTTAAATATGCCAGAGGCTGTCGTGAAGCCTATTTTTCAGGTTTTGATAGCTCTGCCAAGTTATGATAATTTAACTTCCACTTTTCTTATTTGGTGGATAGTTTCTTGGTGATGTGACACCAATTGCTCATTTGGTGTCAGAATTTTGTTCTCTGGATTTCATTTCCTTCATAAATATCAACTTTAAAATCTTTTCATTTTTATTCATTTGATTTTGGATTCCTTTGATATTCTTTTATTCTGACTGAGATGAACAACCTTAACTATAAGGGACACAAGGTATACTTGTCTGTGTGATAGGAGTTGGATGGGACGCCATCACTTGTGTGTATTGTGAATACATGAAGGTTAATAACCTTTAGTAGTGTCTTAATTTGGACACGCAATACCAAGTTCGTTTGATCATATTGATCTCTCAGTTATTCTCTTATTTCAACAATACTTTTTCTCAAATTCAGATTTTGGTCCCGTTATGGCATCAGATTCTTTTCTTTTTGAAATTCCATGATTTTATCAATCCAAATATTCGAAGGTTTGCCAATCAAGTTAAGTTGAGTATCTTGGTCAAGTCAAAGTAAAGCGATGTGATGGAATTACCAAGGACGACAGTGGACTGTAATGCGATTAAAATATTAGTGGCATATACCGAAGTCAATCTGTTTCTTTATTTCTCTCTTTATCTATCTTTATTTTCTTCTCTCTATCTTTCTCTCTATTTTTCTTTCTCGCGATCAGTAAAAAGTGATTCTATTGAAGAATTGGTCAAAGGATGTAGACGGAACAGTGGTACACAGTGAAGCTCCTATAAAAGTTTTATCATGCAAAGAATACAAGATTTATTTGAGATTATGGAAAACTGGAAGTATTTGGGAATGGAAAGTTGGTTAGAAAACCCTTAGTGCTTTCTTCTGCTGATTCCGAGGACGGAATCCTTATAAGGTGGGTAGATTGTAATATCCCATATTTTCAGATATTATCATTATTATTATTTGGAATTATTTATGTGATTTTATGTGAATTTTGGTGAATTATCTGATAAGTGGAATTGATGTTTGGGTGTTTATACGTGATATTATTTGAGTATTTGAATTTTTATATGTCCAGAATAAAATATAGATAATTGTGATATTTTTCTGGTAATTTTTGGAGTGTTATATGATTTTATAATGATTTATGTATTATTAAATATTTTCTGAATAATTACCAAAATTATTTTATAAAGCCGGGAATCATCCGACTTTAACCGTTTTCGCGTTTTTACAACCCGAAACTCTTCCGAAAACTCCTTCCTAACCTAATCTGATAATTCCGGACATTTTCCGTGTTTTAACTTTTTCGATCCGGATTACGGTTTGACCCGTGCGCGGCTCGGCGCAATATTTTCGATACGATAGTTATTTCGGTAATCAATAAAACCCGTATTTTCGGGAGATGGGATATTTTTACGTTATTTTCGTATATAGTATTTTATAAAAATCCCGGTTTTGATGATTATTCAAATATGGTATTAAATTGTATCATTTTTATAGTTACTTAGCAGCTAAGTAATCTATTTTCGGATATTTATTTGCATAAATACTTGGATTGTCTCTAAAATTGTTTTTATGGTTTTATAATTACAATAATTATATTTGGGATTTTATAAAATTTAGAAATCAATATTTCATCAATTATTTAGCCCTGTATGATTTTTAGATTTCATTTATTTGTAAAATCCGTATTTAATTCCAAAATTCTTCAAAATTATGAAACTCATATTTATTTAAGTTTGAAATATTCTGAGAATTTTAAAATTATTTTGGGAATTTTTAGGATTAAATTTACCCGCGCGTTGAATCGTTTAATTGATGAAAGCGGGTATAAATTGCGTTTCAAAAATTATTTTAAAATTTCGAAATTTATGTTTTTATAAACTTCGGGATATTTGTAACATTTTAAGACTATTTTTGTGATTTTATGAATTTGTTTCAAGTGCAGCTCGGTTCGTTAAATTGTGTAATGCGGGTATAACGCGCAAGTCAAAAATGCTTTAAAAATTATAAAAATTTTATTTTATTAGTTTTTAATTATTCTGAGAATTTTAGAATTTGTTTGGTAATTTTCTGATTTTATTTACCGGCGCGTTTATTCAATAAGTTGAGAAATGCGGGGCAAAACAAAATTTTCAGATATAAATAAGGATATGTTGCTGTGATCTGTTAAAAAAAAAAAAAAAAAAAAAAAAAAAAAAAAAAAATGAGAAAACGTGGCAGGAGGCCACCACCCCCACCTGCCACCCCTGTAAACAAAACCCCCCCCCTTATTTCCCTACGCATCAGACCCCCACCCCCTGTCTCTCTCTTCTCTGCTTCACTTCTATCTCCTCTGTATATACTTTTAATTTTCAAAAATTCATATCTTACAAACCGTTCATCCAAATTTCAATTATTATATATATAAACAATCAGCGTTTCGATACCTACGCATAGGTATATATATTGCAAGGTTTTAAGAAGAAAATTTGCAGGGCATATTTCCGTTATATTTCCGTTTTAATTTATTTTCGGGGCGTAGAAAAAGAGTTTAGAGGTGGTGATTACTCCACATGGCATCTCAGCGTGTATATATCTATTGCTATTAATTTCGGATTTTTCTGGAGATATTTTCCGGACATCAGATTTTCTCTTCGGGGTGATCAGAATTTATTTTGGGTAACGATTCCGAAATTTCGCCTTCGTACTTATGTATATTATAGCATGTTAGTGTTTATATATTTATTTCATAATTTTTAGAAATTGTTGGAGAAGTCACTTTTGGTCCGAGTTTTGGTTCAGGTGGCCGTGTTATTCATTTCTGGAGTGTTTATATGCGTAAATATAAATTATTGTGTTGATTGTTGTTGGTTGTGTCGATATGATATCGACTGGCAGTCCGAGAAATAGAGGAGGTGCTGTCCAATTTCCAAGAAAATATTATTTTAAATTATTTTTCCAGGCTCAATAATTCTTATAAAATTATTTTCGAGTGTTCGAGCCCTATTATTTAGTTATAAAATGATTCGGAGACCCGTTTTAATTCCGAAAAATGTTCAAAAATTCATAATAAATAAACCGTTCGTCCGTTTAATACGAAACGAACGCGTACAGACTCAGGAAAAATATTCCGCTTTCATTAAAAATACTTTCGAGACCCAAATCCTTTTTGTTTCTAAAGGTCGTTTGTTTTACAAGTTATTCTGAGTCGATTATTGATCGAAAAATCATATTTTTGACCTGATTTCAGTTTTAAACGAACAGAGTCGACCCTTCTGATGAACCGAGTCATATGTGATATGAATTATGTGATACGTGAGTTATGTATTTACATGCTATGTGAATTACGTGTATATGTGGGTCATAAGTCTTGTGTTTGACTGTTTTCCTTGTGTGTGGGTTATCGTATGGGTAGACGATAGGCTTTTGACGCGTAATTCGTCGAGTGGTTATCGTTTAGTCGATTAAAGTTCTATATTTTAATTATAGATGCGGATCATTCGAGTTGATCAGGACAAGACGTTGGATAAAGAGTGAAATGGAGTGGTATTGGGCATCTGGCTTCTAGCAATCGCAGGAGCAGCATATCAGTCAAGTGTTGAAAAGAAGGACGGTGATGTTTTAAGACAGAATGTCCGAATAGATGCGTCTTTGCGAGTGTGACTAACTGCTAAAAACCCAAAGGCAAGTGCCCTAACCTCACTTATCATTCAAGTGACGTTTAATTCGATTCATATTATGCAAGTATCCCTATCATCACTTATTGTTCAAGTCATATTTATTTTAAATCTTATCATGCAAGTATTGCTTTTCCTATTCTCAGTTTAGAATCGATAAATGTTTTACATATCGCTGAATTATCATGCAAATATTCTTCTGTTATTCTATGTTCAGAATAGCTAAGTGATTTTACTTATCAACTTATTGGATTTACAAATGTTTTGGATTTTGAGAAAGATGACGTTATTTTGGTTTTTCTGCCCAAGTAAATGGGGGAATAAAAGTTTTTAAGGGTGTCGAGTATTATGACCCCTCTCAATAAAATGTTTTTAAGATTGGATGGTTGCGTAAGAGGCCGTGGCGGCGGTCCAGTGTGAGTTATGTGTTATACAGGATATAACACCTTGCTAGGCCGATATGTGCCTTGGGTACCCCTTTGTTTAGTTGGATATGCTTAGGCATACCGGTGTTGCTCCGCGGCTGATCACCGGCGGCAACACACCGTCGTTCGAGGATTCCAATCTAAATTATTATATTGCTTTTGACATCTTACAAGGAAAGATTATTAAGTATTTTGTTTTCGGATAAAAGATGAAATGTAGTTTAGATTCAGTTTCTGATTTTGAGAATACTTAGTTTGTTGTTAAATATCAAAGGTGGTATTAGTACAGATGATTGGTGTTGACTTCAGTATGGGATGTTGTGAGCATCAAAGTTCGTAGTGATATCTAATTTGATATGATAACAAAATAAGTATTAATATCAAGAGTTGAGTTTTGGGTAAAGTTTATGATTCATTCCCTGATCATTGTTTCATGTTATTGTGGTTTACCATATTTCCGTAAACACTGTTTTTACGAGTTTTATTCTCGTCAAGATTCAAAGTATTGCTGAAGCATGTCGCTCAAGAATATCAAAATGGTTTTGAATACAATTAAGGAATCAATTCTGGGGTTCCTTAACTAAAGTTTTATGATTCAGCAATTATGATTTTTAAATGTTCTGCGCTGATGCAGATGTCGGTTTTATATCAAAACGACCCTATATATGCTATAATTAACTTGCTGAGCATTTCTTTCGCTCATACTTGCCTGTTTTTAAATTTAACCTCCAGTGAGGATTAGCTCGTGCTGTTTAACTCCGTAATTCAAGGAAGCAAAGAAGAAGCTCTTGGAAGGTGGTTGGTCCAGGGTTTGCGATCTAGTGTAAGTTTTATTGTATAAAGTTGTTTATATTATATTATATTATAGTTTTGTATTTTATTTGGGCCTAGTATACTTCATTTCGAAGTTATACTAGTGGGTTTAGTTTTGAGTTGGAATTTATTGAAAAGAGATTTAAAAGAAAGTGAGAAAAATTAATTGTGGAATTTGGATTTCTTGTTTCTAGAACTGTAACCTTAAAAGATCTTGGATTAGTTTGGGGTCATAAATGATAAATATCTTCCGCTGGCATTTGTTTATTGATTTAACAGGTTAATTTGGGATTGAGGTTTCATAGTGACGACCAAATCTCTTGACCCCGGATTTGGGGGCGTTACAATTCCTGAGGAGATATGGGACTCTGTCCCACAGGAGGTACTGACACACCTTCTGTTCTTCTATATGGACTACCATCGCCATCTGGAGCGATTGGAGGAGGAAAGGCTGGAAGCTCTCCGCCAGCAAGAGCGAATCATCAGACTCGCCATTCTGTTTGTCGAGAGTAGGAAGAAGAAGATGACTTAATCTCGTCTTCTTCCTGTTTTTCTTCATCATCAGCTTTGTCAGGCTTTTTTGCTAGGACTAAGGCTGTTGATGTTAGGTTTAGAAGCTTAGGGAAAATCTTGTATAAGTATTGATGTAATTTCCATTTCATAAATGTATTGTCTTGATATATTAATGAAAGTTTTTTTTTACTTCAAGATTTTGCCTCTGAGTTATTTTATCTTGTGTTGATAAATCCTGATTGATATTCTGATGACCATATAAATTTTGTTTTATATTAAGTTCTGATTCATTTTCAGCACTTACTTATCTAATTTATCTTGGTCATTTTCATGTGATGTATTTTCAGAATATCAATGATGCAGTGAAAAATAATTCAATCAGTGATAACGGTTTAAATTTTGAATTAAAATTGTTTCTCTTGATAAATGGAACGGTTTTTTCCTTGAAACTAGGCAAATGGGTAAGTAATGATTCCTGTTTTCTCGAGCCCAGTAACTGTCTGTTATTACTGCATGTCTGACAGGTGTCCAACGGTAACATTTTTGTTCAGAGTATAAGTACAACAGAGAGAAGATTTCTTTAATCTTTTATTTTCTTCATATTTTATCTCTCTCCTTACTTTTACTCTCTTTCTCTTTATTTCTCACGTTGGTTTTTCATACAGACATTATCTCAAACACCTAACAGGCATACTTAAATCTCATTTTTTTTCACATGGCACCAAAGGATTTAATCATTGATGGAGCTAAGTTTGTCCCCAACAACTATGCTGCAGTTCTTGATCACACTGAAGCTCCATCTGAATTGCACTTTGTGCAAGATCTTCTTGCACATAGTGAGGCTGGGTATGCATTAACACAGCCTGAATTCTTTTCAAGCCAACAAGTTCTGAGGTTTTGGAGGACTTGATTTTTTGATGATGGTGGTCAACGTGGAACTCCCAGTATTATCTTCCAAGTGGGTGATTCATCCTTTGTAGTCACTCCTGGTACAGTACGCAGGGCTTTACATCTTCCAGAAGATTGTACTTTCTCAATTCCAGAGGACTCAGCCCTTCGGGAGTTAATGGCTGAATTGGGATATGAAAAGAGTCTGACGAAACTTGGACAGTTGAAATGGGCTAATATCAGAAGAGAATGGAGTTTCTTCTTTATTTGCATCACCAAAGCTTTTGGGAACAAATGTTCAAATTTTGATGATATCCCAATTCTGAGTCAGCACATAGGGTATGCTATTATTCATCAAACTCATTTTGATTTTGCAACTGGAATAATTGGTTTAATTGGGGATAGGATGATAGAGGATCGAGATGTTGTTTATTTTGCTAGATTCTGTCAACTTATTTACACTTACTGTACTGATGAACCTCATTTAGTCAGCACTCAAACCCCACCTTTTAAGGTTGTAAAATGATACTTTAATGACCTGGTAAATGCTGATACTAAGAAAAAAGTGGTTAGACCATTACAGATTCCTAAGTCTGTAAAACAGATCCTGGTAAATGCTGATCCTGATACTTATAGATCTGTTTACTCTGATGTCCAACCAACTCCAAACACCCAAAATCCATCAACCTCAGTACCTACCTCTCATTCTACTCAACCTACCCTCAGAACATATCTCAAATCCTATCTCTCTACTTCACAGACTGCTCAACCTTCATCTTCAGTACCTACTGTGAAGCCTTCATCTTCCAAGCCAAAGAGGACAAAGAATGTTCCTCAAACATCTCAAAAGAGAAGGAGTATTGCATTGAGAGATGAATCTGATTCTGAGGAACAGGTTTCTTCTAGAGAACCTGTTGTTTCTGAAGCTGAGAAAGAGATTTCTTAGAAGGATTCTGAAATTGGGGGTTCTAGGCTTCTTAAGAGGCTTAGACGAATGACAGTTCCTGAAACTCCCAAGGAATCCAAATCAACAAGGAAGTACAAGAAACAGAGGGCACAAAGGCCAGTTTCAGATGATGAAGAGGAAGCAGCTAAGGAAGGGGATCAGGAATCTCTGATCTCACAAGACAAGGAATTTGCTCCAGTCACTTCTTCTCCATCCACTCCATCTCAGGAAGTTGTATCTGACAAGGCTAACTCACCATCTGTGTCTCTTGTTGATCCAGGCACAAGTGCTGATATTGATGTTCAACACTTGGTTGTGTCTGAAGTATTTCTCTTAGAAGCTCCAACAGCAAATAATCCTTCCACAACACCTGTTACTGATGCTGTTCAAACTCCAGAGTTATCAACAACACCTTCTCTGCATCAAGATGCTGATGATCAGAATTTAGGTGAGCATCAGGATATGGCTGTTGATCAGAACTTAGTATCAGATCAACAATTAGAGGATGCTGAAGCCTCCATTGCTACTCACACTGTTGTCTTATCAGAAGATACTGATTCTTTAAGTTCTGATGCTGCAAATGCTGGAGATACTGGTGATGCTGCTCCAACTGTAGATGCTGATGAAGCAGGTCCTTCAGGACATACTCCTCAACAGACTCTTCCTAAGTCTGAACCGGTAAAGAAGTTTGGTACCGGGGCTGTACCAGTACCTTGGAGTGAAACTCCTGCAGGTCAGGAGTGGACTAAGGAATGGAACTCAGTTTCATGTGTTCCAACTGCAATACATCTTGCTGAGCACTTGACTAAAGCTGATGAAATGTTAAATTCTGGTGATTTAAAAACCCAGCTTAGAGTCACTGCATTGAGTACTAAACATCTACAAGGTCTTCATTCAACTACTCATGCAGAGCTATACAAGATTCAAGAGAACTTTATCAAACAAGAACAAGTTTGGAAAATTGATAAGAAAAAGTTCTTTCAACCTACCATTGACAGGATTGCTTATATTGAGAAAACTCAAGAGAAACAACAAGCTCAGATTGATGACATTCTGACAAATCAAGCTTCTCAGCAATCACAACTTACTGAAATCCAATCCTCAGTGGAATTACTTATCTCTCTTTTACTACATGTTGATGCCAAAAAGGGGGAGAAGGTAATTAAGTCCAAATGCAACACTAACAAGACACTGCAAGGAAAGGATGATGAAAATGATGATCAAGGATACTCTGGAATGGGTAGCGGTCATAGTCAAGGTAGAAGGTTTACATCAAGACAAGCTAGTCACAGGACAAGTTCTGATACTGGAAAAAGAATAAGTTCTGCTGCTGGTAAAAGGATAAGTTCTGATGAACTTCTAGATCTTGATGAGGAAATGTCAAGACAGTTATTTCTTCAAGAAAATCCAGGAATGGACTTGGAAAGTTTAAAGGAAGAAGAAGCTAGACTTAAATCAGAGAAAGTCACATCTAAATCTGAAGCTTCTGGTAAAAAATCACTTCCAAAACTCAAAGGCATTGTGATCAAAGAAAGGACATATACTGAAGCAACGTTGGCTAGATCACAACCACAGATAGATCCAAGATCTAAGGGTAAAGAAAAGGTTGGTGAACCTATCAAGGTTTATGTACCTCCTGAGGAAGAAGAAATTACTGATGAAAAGGATGATCTTGCTCTGACTTCAAGAAAAGTTCTTAAAACAACCTCTGACATGGCTCAAGTTGTTCAGAGTCAAGAAATTGTAAGTTCTGATATTCAGAAGAAGCAAGTAACCTCTGACAGAGCTCAAGTTAACTTGATATCAGAAAATAGATCAAAGATACTCTTACCAGTATTTACTAAAGCAAAACAGACTCAATCTTTGAAGACTACTGCAAGTGGTTTTGAAGCAAGAGTAGTTACTTGGAAGGAAGCTAGAGATAAAACTGGATTGGGAAGTGCTGATGAAAGAAGAGTACACAACACTACCAATGATCCAACTTCTTTGAGTGAACCAGGTATTGGAGCAACTCCTGAGAGATTGAATCAACTGAAATCTGTACAGATGGTTTACCATACCTACTTGAAAGAATACATCATGTTGTATTTCATGACAGATGGTAGGGTTTATCATATAAGACAAAATGCCATTCCATTGAAGTATTTTGAAGAATTGGAGCATGTACTTTTCTTACTTCAAGTGGATGACAGAATAACAGAGACTGCTGCAAACTACTTAAAAGAACAGATTCAGAGACAGAAAAGGCTTTATTTTGTTAAGTCTGACAGCATATATGTTCCAAAGTACAGAGATCAAAATGGTGATATTGTTGATATGAAGCCTAATACTGCACAGATCAGAACATATCTTGGTATTAAGGGACTTGAATTCAATCTGGAGTCTGACAAAGCTTATGTCATAAGACTAGATTAGGAGTTGAGAAAAGCAAAGATCAATGATCTCAGAGCTGCAATCTTTCAAACTAGTGAAGATACTGCAGAGCTTAAAGATGTCAAAAGGAGAATGATTGATGAACTAAGATATGCTGAGAAATGTTTATTGAAGAACTATCTCAGAACAACTCCTGACATCAGAGAGATCAGAAAATGATGAAGCCAAGTCGAAGATCTACAACTGCTTAAATACTGATATTTATATAGACTGAAGTTGTTATCAGAAATTTAAATTGGTAAAAGCTTTAAGGACTGTAAGTTGTAGTTATCTAGTCTAATTCTCATGCATTTGTACTTTGACATCATCAAATATCTGTTAAACTTGTATATTATGTTAATTTACAAGTTGGGGGAGATTGTTAGATATATTTGATAATGTCATGGCTAATATATTTTATGTTTAGCTTTCAGATCTTATTTGAACAGGATAAATCAGTACTTAACTGTTGATCAGTACTTATACTGGAAGTCAGGACTTAAGGATATCAGTACTTATGTTATCGAAAGATAAATATCAGAACTTAAGTGCTGAAGGATAATCAGATAAGGACAGTAGCTGATTAAAGGAAAGAAGATCAAGATAAACATAAGAAGAGATATGCATGAAGAAGGAATTCCGTAAAGAATGGAATACTTGGAAGAAAAGATATCTGATTGATATATTTTAGGAAGCAGAATTAT
Source organism: Apium graveolens (assembly GCF_009905375.1). Lineage (NCBI taxonomy): Eukaryota > Viridiplantae > Streptophyta > Magnoliopsida > Apiales > Apiaceae > Apium > Apium graveolens. The sequence goes on along the minus strand of NC_133649.1, from coordinate 125,146,169 downwards.
ATTCCATATCAATTAGCGATTATCTTGTAACTGTGTAGTATATAAACACAGACATAGGGTTTACACTATAAGTGTTATCATTATTAGAAAAGATTATTCATTGTAACCCTAGCAGCTCTCGTGATATTTGTTCATCACTGAGGGGTAACAGTTCCATACTGTAACAGGATTTATTGTTTCAATAAAGTTTGTTTTCTGTTACTTAAGTTCTTAAAGTTCGATTTGAGTGTACTATACACTGTATTCACCCCCTCTACAGTGTGTGTGTGACCTAACAATCAAGTAAACACCGAATATATAGATTGATAGTCAATTAACAAGTCACATATAGCACATAATACATCACGTAATCAATGATATATTATTTATAAAGAAGTCTCGGGTCATAAATAGGCTTTCTGTTATTTAAAATGATTTTTAAAATATTTTTCGGAATTAAAATGGGTCGTTGAATCAATTTCGGAATAATAAACAGGGTTCGGTTGGCCAATTCTGGCTCCGAAACAATTTTATAATAATTATCGAGCCTTGGAAATAATTTAGAATAATATTTTAAAGCTCGAAACTATTTTTCGAAATTTTTAAATCATTTTTAAATATTTAAATCTAATTAAATAATTAACTAAAATCAATTGGTAATTAATTAAATCAATTAATAAATTAATTTTCGAATTAATTGACCAATTAATCAATTAAAAATTAACTGAAATTAATTAACTAATTAATTCAGATTTATTTTTGAATTAAAAATAATTTTTGGAATTAAAATAATAATTCTTAGAATTTTCAGAAATTAAAATCGAATTTTTATAATAAAAATAAATAGGAAATATGATTTTTAAATATTCTTAAAACAGGAATCCTATTTTTGCAATTTCTGGAAAGTTCAGGGACCTAACTTCATCATCTCCAAAAGTACAGGGACCAAACTGCAATTTTGCAGTCCAGTCGCCGGAAAACGTGGGGGATGGCCGGAGAACTCGACTCCGGCATCCTCCCACCACCACAAGCTCCAGATCAATAATACACAACACCAGGAATCTATATCTGCAATCAAAATTCATCAATAACCCCAGACTTGGCCGGAATTTGATCAAGAAACTCGCCGGTTTCCGGCGGGTTCGACGTAAACTTCAAAACACAACTCCCTTCTCTACAGACCTCGTTGATTCATGAAACTTGTACGACTAGATTGCAAATTTCACATAGAATACAATCCACTATACCACAACATCAATCTATTCCAGAATAAGAAACCCCCAAATTTCAATTAAGAACATTCATACGGGTTATAAACCCTAATTTTAAAATTCGAAAATCAAACTCAATTTTGAACATGTTATTGAACTCCAAATCAGACGTATAATATATCAAAATCACCAGGAAAACAAGCTCTACAACATGCAATCATCAAATCATACAAATAATCATCCGAACAAAAATTCATATTTTTAATAAATTTAATTCGAAAATAAATAAAATTATAGAAAATAAACCTTGATTTCTGCAGTAAAACAAAGCTCAGAATCTGGTAGAACACTTCAAATCCTTCGTTTTGGTTACTCAAGCTTTGAAAACAGAGATCGGTAACGCCTTCGTTTTGCTGTTTGATTCTTAGAACAGTTTATGTAATTTGGGTTTTTCTCTGAAAGTTATAAAATTAACTATCTGCAAATGATTTTGATACGAAATAAAATACGGTAAAAGGCTATTTATAATTACGGAAAATTAGTATCCCGTTGGATCATTTCGGATATAAAACGGTACGTTTATTTATAAAAACTGATCCAAACGGTATCGGTTTTCGGGATAATTATCCAAATCAGTACAATTTGTATTGCGGTCTTGGTCTCAGCGCCTGGTTACACGTACTACGAAGTGATAATTGGGATAGTTTAATAAAAAGCTCCCGTTTATCAAAAATACGGGTTTTATTGATTTATCGAAATGAATATTGTATCGAAAATTTGTGCCGGGACCCGCGCAAAACAAACCGTACGCCGGATTGAAAAAGTCAAAACATGGAATATGCTCGAAATATTACAATTAGGTTAGGAAGGAGTTCTCGGAAGAGTTTCGGGTTCCAAAAACGTAACAACGGATGACGTCGGTTGGTTCCCGTTTTTATAAAATAGATTTTAAATACCTGGAAAAAGATTTTATAAATATCATATGATCCTTATAAATCCATAAATCATTATAAAAATAATTAGGAAGATATGACAATTATCTATATTTTATTTTGGACATATAAAAATTAAAATACTCAATTAATATTATTTTTGAATATCCAAGTACAGATAACACTTAACAATTAATTCACAGAATAGATACTGAACACAGATAATAATTATTTAATAGCAAACATAATTACACGATATATCCCAGATATTACATCCTTCCCCCCTTAAAAGGATTCTGTCCTCAGAATCTCCTAAGAAAACAAATGAGGGTACTTTTCTCTTATATCAGTTTCTAACTCCCAGGTTGACTCTTCAACCTTTGGGTTTCTCCACAATACTCTTACTAGCTTTACCACTTTATTTCTCAATACTTTCTCTCTCTCCTCTAGAATCTCTATCGGACTCTCTACATATGACAAATCTGCCTGAAGCTCTATTGGCTCATATTCTATTACATGCCTGGAGTCTGGATTATATTTCTTGAGCATCGATACGTGAAAAACATTGTGAATGTGCTCCATGTGCGGTGGTAACGCCAACTCGTAAGCTACTTTGCTGACGTGCTTTAGGATCTCAAAAGGTCCGACATATCTTGGGCTTAGCTTCCCTTTCTTTCCAAACCTCGTTAGTTCTTTCCATGGTGATACTTTCAGTAATACCAAGCTTCCTTCTTTAAATTCCATGTCTTTCCTTGACTGGTCTGCGTATTTCCTCTGACGATCTTGTGCGGCTATCAATCTTTTTTGGATAATTTCAATAATTTCCTTTGTCTTCTGTACCAGTTCAGGTCCAAGTATCTTGCTTTCTCCTACTTCGTCCCAATATATTGGAGATCTACATTTGCGTCCATAAAGGGCTTCATAGGGTGGCATCCCAATACCGGCATGATAACTGTTGTTGTAAGCAAACTCTACCAGAGGTAAATGTTCGTCTCAACTTCCTTTGAAATCAATAGCACAAACACGTAACATGTCCTCGATTATCTGGATCATTCTTTTACTTTGGCCATCCGTCTGGGGGTGATAGGCCGTACTCATATTCAGTCTTGTTCCCAAACATTCTTGAAAACTCTTCCAAAATCTTGAATTAAACCTTGGATCTCGATCAGATACAATAGACACAGGAACTCCATGACGAACTACAATTTCCTTCAGGTACATATGGACCAACTTGTCGAGCGAAAATCTTTCATTTATAGGCAGAAAATGAGCTGACTTGGTAAGTCTATCCACTATAACCCAAATGGCATCATTATTAGCCCTTGTCCTTAGTAATCAAACTATGAAATCTATGGCAATATGTTCCCACTTCCACTCTGGAATCTCCAATGGCTGTAACAATCCACTTGGTATCTGATGCTCTGCTTTAACTCTCTGACAGGTATAACATTTGTTAATCCATTCCGCAATTTCCCTCTTCATGTCTGGCCACCAATAATTCTTCTTTAAATCTCTATACATTTTGGTACTCCCTGGATGGATAGAATATCTTGAACTATGTGCCTCTTGTAAAATTCCATTTTCAGCTCCGTCACTGGTGGAATCCAAATTCTTGAAGAAAACCTAAGAATACCTTGATCATCCTTCTGCGTGCATAATTCCTCACCTACCAAACGATTTATATCTTGATCCATTACATCTTCCTGACATTTTTTTTATTTTCTCAAATAATTCCGGTTAGAAAGTCATACTGTATACTTTCGCTTCCTCAGGCTTGCAAACTATAATCTCCAATTTCTGAAATTCCTTATATATATCTTTAGGTACTGATAACACATTCAACCTTTCCTTCCGACTCAATGCGTCTGCTACCACGTTCGCTTTACCGGGATGATAATTAATCGAGCAATCATAGTCTTTGATCAACTCTAACCAACTCATTTGCCTCATATTAAGTTCCTTCTATGTGAATATGTATTTTAAGCTTTTGTGATCCGTGAAAATCTCGCATTTTTCTCCATAGAAATAATGTCTCCAAATCTTTAAAGCGAAAACTATGGCTGCTAGCTCCAAATCATGAGTAGGATACTTTTGTTCGTGTGGTTTCAATTGCCTTGACGCATACACAATCACCTTTTCGTGCTACATTAAAACACATCCTAGTCCTTTGTGAGAAGCATCGCTATAAATTACGAAATTCCCTTGATCGTCTGGAAGTGATAAAATAGGTGTCGTGATTAATCTCCGCTTCAACTCCTGAAAACTTTCTTCGCACTTATCATTCCATATAAACTTTTCATTCTTTCGTGTAAGCTTTGTCAATGGTGTTGCAATCCTTGAGAAATTCTGAATGAATCGTCGATAATATCCCGCCAATCCCAAGAAACTTCTTACCTCAGTGGGTGTTCTCGGTCTCTCCCAATTCGTAATTGCCTCGATCTTTGCCGGGTCCACTTTGATCCCTTCGTTGCTGATTATGCATCCTAAGAACTGAACTTCCTGTAGCCAAAACTCACACTTTGAGATTTTAGCGTATAATTTCTATTTCCTTAAAATCTCCAAAGCCGTTCTCACATGTTCTGCATGATCCTCTTCCATTTTTGAATAAATTAAAATATCATCTACAAACACAATAACAAACTTGTCCAAATACTCCTTGAAAATTCTGTTCATCAGGTCCATAAACGCTGTCGGGGCATTGGTCAATCCAAAAGACATCACTAAAAACTCGTAATGTCCATACCTTTTTCTGAAAGCTGTCTTTGGTATATCTTCTGGCTTGATCTTCAGTTGATGATATCCCGATCTTAAATCAATTTTGGAGAAGTACTTGGCTCCCTTCAACTGGTCGAACATATCATCGATTCTGGGTAACAGATACTTGTTCTTGATTGTCAGCTTGTTGAGCTCCCTATAGTCGATGCACAGTCTCATGCTTCCATCTTTCTTCTTGACAAATAATACCGGGGCTCCCCACGGGGATACACTGGGTCTGATTACTCCTTTCTCTAACAACTCCTGCAATTGCTTCGCTAGCTCTTTCATCTCAACATGCGCCATTCTGTACGGGGCCTTGGATACTGGTTCTGTTCTAGGTGCTAAGTCGATTGTAAATTCAATTTCTCTATCTGGAGGAAGTCCTGGTAACTCGTCGGGAAATACGTCTGGAAATTCATTCACAACTGGAATATCTTCAAGTTTTGTTGGTTCTTGACTTCTGTCAATCACATATGCCATGAAATGCTCACATCCTTGTCGTAGTAACTTCTTGGCTTCAATCATCGTTAAGAACTTCTTTACTTGTTTTTGACCCTTGAACGTTACTATCTTTCGTCTGGCGTTTTCACCATTACCTTCTTATTTCGACAATCTATCTGGGCATCGTGCCTAGATAACCAATCCATCCCTAATATAACGTCAAATTCTCCTAACTTAAATGGTATCAAATCTACACAAAACTTACTACCATAAATCTCAATCTCATAATTCCCACAAACTTGATTAACATTTACACGTTCTTGATTTGCTAATTCCACAATCATTATTTCATTTAAACACTCAACTGGACAATTTATCTTACTAACAAAATCTTGTGAAACAAACGATCGAGTTGCTCCCGAATCTATTAACACTTCGGCACATAAAGAATTCACATTAAGCGTACCTGCCACGACATCCGTATCCCGGATCGCATCCTTCACCGACATATCAAAAACTCTAGCCCTTGGAGTCTCATTCACTGTTGGGGTAGATCCCATAACCCTTAATGCATTACTAACTGGGGATGATGTCTTGCAATCCCTGGCCATATGTCCTGGCTTTCCACATTTAAAGCACGTAAATCCAATGGCTGGAACCTTTACTGCTGGATTCCGGATAGGCTGATCCTTACTTGCTGGTTCTCTTGCTGGCTGATTTCGGCACTCCCTCGAATAGTGCCCTTTCTGGTTGCATTTGAAACATACCACATTTAACTTATTACAAACTCCTCCATGCTTCTTCCCACATACTTGACAATCCGGAAAAGTTAATCTCAACTGACTTAGCTGATTTGTATTAACTGGACGGTTGCTCTGGCCTCCGTCTCATGCATTCTGTTTCCTGAAATTAAAATTTCTCCCTGTCTGAAACTTGCCCTTCTTAAAATTTGGAAACTTCCCTGGTTGTGACTGACCCTCACTTCCCTCAACTTTCCTTTTTTTGCTTTCTTACTCCTTCTGGAACATCTCACTCTCTGTCTCTACGATCATAGCCTTCTGTACTACTCATGCATAGGTATCCAATTCAAAAATGGCTACCTTCCCTCTGATCCATGGTTTCAAACCTTGTTGGAATCTTTTAGCCTTCTTCCTGTCAGTATCCACATATGACGGTACATACCTTGACAATTCCTCAAACTTACCCTCATAATCTGTTACCGACATGTTCCCTTGCTTTAATTCTAAAAACTTCAGCTCCATTTGATCCTGAACAAACTGAGGAAAATACTTTTCTAAAAAACAATTCCTTAAACCTTTCCCAAGTAATAACATCTGTACCTTCCAATGTCTTCACCATCTCCCACCAATAGGTGGCTTCATTCTTCAGATAGTAACTTGTAAACTCAACCTTCTGTTCCTCCTTTACTTTCACTAAGGCAAATGCCTTCTCTATTTCCTTTAACCAAACATTTGCTTCAATTGGCTCTAAGGAACCCTTGAATTCTGGTGGGTTTATTGCTTGAAAAGTTTTAAAAGTTACCTGGGGGTTGGTCTGTCTTTGTTGTTGTTGTGCCAGGTGAACTGTTTGTTGGGCCAGGATTTGAAGAATCTGGGCTAATGCGGGGTCCATGGGTCCTGGGTTCACATTCGGATTTGTATCATCTTGGTTGTTATTGTTGTTGGTTTTTTCATTCTGGGTGTTGGTGCGGGTATTTCTTTTGGGAGGCATTTTCTGTAAAGAATCAATCAACTTATTTAGCTTTTGAATCAATCTTTTGCATAAAAGAACAGTTTTACAAAACATAAATATCTCTTTTTGAAAACAGTTGTAACTAAGTAAATTGCATGCTTCTTTACAGAATATAAACAATTATGGAAAACAGGGTACGTGGTATCACAGGGGTATAACTGGTGTAATAAATAAGGTAAGGTATAACAGGTGCAATAAAGTAAATGACAGTGCTGGAAAGGAAAAAGGTACTGATATATAGATCAAAAGTTTTAGGTAGTACAGGCGTAAAGACGCTTCAGAAGTAAAAGCAAAAAGGGTACAACAACCTACTCACTAGTCAGCATAGCTAGTCTATAAAGACAGCTCAAAAGTCTACTGATACACACTACACACTACTGTACATACTACATAACCATAACAACACTGCTCAGTATCTCCATCTCTGAATCTCTGGCTCATGGCAAATCTGGACCTCCTATCTCCTCAAGCTCCTCTAGAACCCACTTAGCCCACTCCACTAGGACATCAGGGGTGATGTCCTCATGTGTAGCCTCAGCAATCCTCACAGTAGCTGCTCTACGAAATGCCTGGAGCTTCTCCCTAAGTCGCCTCTCACCACTCCCCATCTCTCTGGTACGCATGATATGCAATAACTCCTAGATCTGACCCTGTAGGAATCGCTGCTCCATAAGGCAAGCCTCAAACTGATGATATGGGACAGGATAGGAAGAGAACTTGAAAGGTACTCCTGTGACTGAATGACTAGTAAAGCCTGAATCAGCAGGTGGGGGTCCTCTGATAGGTGGCCTCATGCCTGGAGGTGGAATAGCCTGCAGTGGTACGGGCTGTAACACAGGTGGAGGTAATATAGCCAACACTGGTGGAACAACAGGACGTGGATCCGAAGACGACACTCTAACTGAAGGCTCTGAGTGATCAGCTGATACGGGAATAAAAGAGTCGGCCATCGCTGCTATCTGAAATCATATCGCAATATCAGAATCTCGAACCATAACGCGAATTACACTAATACCTGATATACCGAAGCACTCAACCTCTCGATGTTCTATATTTCTATTCCTTACTTCTAATCCTAACCCTCTACCCATTCCCGTCAACCTAGGCTTGTGTCAGTGACTTATAACCTGTAGCTCTGATACCAAACCTGTGGCGCCCTCCAAACCCAGGTCAGAAGTTTGGGGTCCACACTCACACCTTATTTATAACCTGCTTATAACAATAATAAAGATAATAATAATATATGCAGTGACCCTATTTACCAACTACCACGGACCGCAACAGGTTAAAGTATGCACACAAGCCAAACACACTAATATATTACAAATCGTTCAAATCCCAATCATTCAAGCTCAAACTGAGTATTAAACTTTATTACAACTTTTACAAACTTAAATTATCCCAAAAGAAACCTACTAGCTTAGCTCGATCAACCTGAACCCCTAGCTCTCGTGCTGGACTGGGGATCCGCGGTACCAACTGGTTCCTTCTTAACTGGAAAAGAACATAAACAATATCACACAACTGAGCTAACTAGCTCAGCAAGTCACAATGACAAAACTAAGAATAATTATCATCAAGTGAACATGATTATGATATCAAGTGAACAATGGATTATGATTTAGAATTGGATATTATACTTTTAATTTAAAAGCCAAGGTTAGGCTGCTGATCAGTCACTCACTAACCTCGAGCAAGGCACACAACATTGCTCTAACTACTGGATCCAAGGCACACATTGGCCTAACTTGACCATTATATGGCCTGACCACGAATCTGGTCCACAATTTTATAAAAACAATCCAATTCTAACATAATAACAGAATAAGCAATAATAAACAATAACCAGAATCATTAACAACAATGAGTGTTTAACAATGAAAGGGTTTCAATCCTTGTAAGGATCAATAAGGTAATTTAAAAGCTTGGATGCTGGTATTGAAAGAATTGGATAACAAAGGAATCAATATTTCAGGGTTTCAAAGATTTGGGCTTTCAAAGCATAGGATACAATGTTTTAGTATGTAAATAATTCAGTTCGGTGTTTGGGATATTGTTTGCATGTATTTGTGGAGTAGTATCGTATACTTGAGGTTCGTGTTTGGGTATACAACAATCAATGGTCTAGAAAGAATAAGGTTCATGGCTCAAGAACAATGACCGGAATCAGAGTTTGGGTTTCAGTGCTTCAAAGCACTTGCAATATTAACAAGACTATCAAATACTACAATATCTCAAGAAAGTTCAGAACACTTTCCTGGTATTAACTTACTACACTGCACTCGCTTCCAATCACAATCATCTTACTCCTCAACTACTTGTTTCCCTTTTCTACGCCTTGCCTCTTCTGCTCACATATCATAAGCATCTATTAATAATCGACTCATAGAGTTCTATTCAACACATACTTCTATCTACCCTTCATTTTACCCAAATCCGATTAACGGATTGAAAGTTATGCAATAATCAAGTAAATACCGAATATATAGATTGATAGTCAATCAACAAGTCACATATAGCACATAATACATCACGTAATCAATGATATATTATTTATAAAGAAGTCTCGGGTCATTAATAGGCTTTCTAGTATTTAAAATGATTTTTAAAACATTTTTCGGAATTAAAACAGGTCGTTGAATGAATTTCGGAATAATAAATAGGGTTCGGGCCAATTCTGGCTCCGAAACAATTTTATAATAATTATCGAGCCTTGGAAATAATTTAGAATAATATTTTAAAGCTCGAAACTATTTTTCAAAATTTTTAAATCATTTTTAAATATTTAAATCTAATTAAATAATTAACTAAAATCAATTGATAATTAATTAAATCAATTAATCAATTAATTTTCGAATTAATTGACCAATTAATCAATTAAAAATTAACTGAAATTAATTAACTAATTAATTCAGATTTATTTTTGAATTAAAAATAATTTTTGGAATTAAAATAATAATTCTTAGAATTTTCAGAAATTAAAATCGAATTTTTATAATAAAAATAAATAGGAAATATGATTTTTAAATATTCTTAAAACAGGAATCCTATTTTTGCAATTTCTGGAAAGTTCAGGGACCTAACTTCATTATCTCCAAAAGTACAGGGACCAAACTGCAATTTTGCAGTCCAGTCGCCGGAAAACGTCGGGGATGGCCGGAGAACTCGACTCTGGCATCCTCCCACCACCACAAGCTCCAGATCAATAATACACAACACCAGGAATCTATATCTGCAATCAAAATTCATCAATAACCCCAGACTTGGCCGAAATTTGATCAAGAAACTCGCCGGTTTCCGGCGGGTTCGACGTAAACTTCAAAACACAACTCCCTTCTCTACAGACCTCGTTGATTCATGAAACTTGTACGACTAGATTGCAAATTTCACATAGAATACAATCCACTATACCACAACATCAATCTATTCCAGAATAAGAAACCCCCAAATTTCAATTAAGAACATTCATACGGGTTATAAACCCTAATTTTAAAATTCGAAAATCAAACTCAATTTTGAACATGTTATTGAACTCCAAATCAGACGTATAATATATCAAAATCACCATGAAAACAAGCTCTACAGCATGCAATCATCAAATCATACAAACAATCATCCGAACAAAAATTCATATTTTTAATAAATTTAATTCGAAAATAAATAAAATTATAGAAAATAAACCTTGATTTCTGCAGTAAAACAAAGCTCAGAATCTGGTAGAACACTTCAAATCCTTTGTTTTGGTTACTCAAGCTTTGAAAACAGAGATCGGTAACGCCTTCGTTTTGCTGTTTGATTTTTAGAACAGTTTATGTAATTAGGGTTTTTCTTTGAAAATTATAAAATTAACTATCTGTAAGTGATTTTGATACGAAATAAAATACGGTAAAAGGCTATTTATAATTACGGAAAATTAGTATCCCGTTGGATTATTTCGGATATAAAACGGTACGTTAATTTATAAAAACTGATCCAAACGGTATCGGTATTCGGGATAATTATCCAAATCAGTACAATTTGTAGTGCAGTCTTGGTCTCAGCGCCTGGTTACACGTACTACGAAGTGATAATTGGGATAGTTTAATAAAAAGCTTTCGTTTATCGAAAATACGGGTTTTATTGATTTATCGAAATGAATATTGTATCAAAAATGTTGTGCCGGGACCCGCGTAGAACAAACCGTACGCCAGATTGAAAAAGTCGAAACATGGAATATGCTCGGAATTTTACAATTAGGTTAGGAAGGAGTTCTCGGAAGAGTTTCGGGTTCCAAAAACGTAACAACGGATGACGTCGGTTGGTTCCCATTTTTATAAAATAGATTTTAAATACCCGGAAAAAGATTTTATAAATTTCATATGATCCTTATAAATCCATAAATCAACATTAAAATAATTAGGAAGATATGACAATTATCTATATTTTATTTTGGACATATAAAAAGTAAAATACTCAATTAATATTATTTTTGAATATCCAAGTACATATAACACTTAACAATTAATTCACAGAATAGATACTGAACACAGATAATAATTATTTAATAGCAAACATAATTACACGATATATCCCGAATATTACATGGAGACCATCAATCCCAAAAAATTTCCAGATCCTACTCCGAAAGCACACTTCGTAGGATTTAACATCATCTTGTGGTGCCTCAGGACCTCGAAAGCTCCCCTCAAATGGGTTATATGATCAGTTTTTACTAGACTCTTGACTAACATGTCATCAACATAGACTTCCATAGTCTTGCCAATAAGATCCTTAAAAATTTTATTTACCAACCTTTGATAGGTGGCTCCTGCATTCTTGTGACCAAATGCCATAACAAGATAATAATAAACACCAAAGTCAGTGATGAATGATACCTTTGGAATGGCGTCCTTATGCATCTTCATCTATTTGTATCCACTAAATCCATCCATGAAGCTCAGCATCTCATGCCCAGCAGTGGCATCTATCAAAGTATCGATCCTTGGTAACGGGAAACAGTTCTTAGGACAGGCATCATTTAGATCAGTGAAGTCCACACACATCCTCCATTTTCCATTGGCCTTCTTCACCATTACAGGGTTTGCTAATCACTCTGGAAATTGAATCTCCTCAATGAAACCAGCCTCTAAGAGCTTCTCCACTTCCTGTTTTATAGCTTCTTGCCATTCTGGAGCAAAACTTCTTTTCTTTTGTTTCACTGTCTTCCGATTCGGGTCCACATTCAGCTTGTGAGTAATCAGTTCCGGGTCTATTCCTGGCATATCAGCTGCTGACCATGCAAATACGTCACTATTTTCTTGCAAAAATTTCACCAACTTCCCTCTAAGGGGCTCCTCGAGCGTGGCTCCAATAAAAGTCACCTTCTCAGGATCTTCAGGGGCTAAAGGAATTGAAACCAAGTCTTCTGCTGGCTTTCCTCTTTTCTCATCATTCTCTCGGATATCCAGATCTTCAATAGGAAGAACCTGCCCCCCAACTCCATCTGCCCTCAAAGAGGCCACATAACAGCTTCTAGCCATTTTTTGATCTCCTCTCTCTTCTCTGATCCCATCCCGGGTGGGAAACTTTATAACTGAATGGTAGGAAGAAGGGACTGCCTTGAAGGCGTGTATCCCTATTCTTCCCATGATAGCGTTGTAAGTCGAACTAGCCTTCACCACCACGAAGTCCAACATCTGAGTTGCTTGCTTTGGTTCATGTCCTATGGTTGTTGGCAACTTGATTATCCCTTCTACGGGGCATTCCACTCCCACAAATCCATATATTGGCATGTCGGTTGGGGTCAATTGGGAGTCGTTATATCCCATCCTCAAAAAGGTGTCATGGAGCAAGATATCCACTGAAGCACCATTATCCACAAGGACCCTTCTCACTGGGATGTTCCCTATTATCGGGGTTATAACCAACGGGTCGTCAAGGGGAAATTTCACACCCTCCAGATCAGAATCATCAAAAGACATTGTTACTCCTGTCCTGGCCCTCTTTGGGGCTTCCCCAACAATATGCATAACTTCTCGGGCATACGCTTTCCTGGAGTTCTTGGATAACCCAGCAGTAGTTGGTCCTCCAAAAATTGTGTTTATCACAGGCCCTCGGGGTCGTAGTCCTCCGAAGATTGTATTTATCACTGGTCCCCTAGGCTGAGGATTCCGCCCCTGATCATCTTGGTCCCTCCTACGATCTTCAAAATTCTATCTTCCATTGTTATTCCTATCCCCTCCATCTCCAGTGTACTTGTTCAACCTCCCTTTTCTAATAAGGAACTCAATTTCATCTTTCAGTTGCCTACACTCATCGGTGTCATGACCCATATCCTTGTGAAATATACAATACTTGCTCTTATCTAACTTGGCAGGATCGGCCTTCAAGGGCTTAGGCCTGCGAATATCTCGATCTTTCTCGATTTCCATTAAAATTTGGCTCCTTGGAGCATTCAACTTAGCATACTCAGTAAATTTTTGTCCAGGTCCTCCTCTCTTGGGAGTTGAGTCAGGTAACTACTCAGTTCTAGGATACTTTTCCTTAGCGATGTATTCCAGATCGGTCTTTCGCTTCTTGCCTCCAGCGGGTTCGTTGCTCACGACTGTCTTCCTCATACTCTCTTCCACTTTGTGAAATGATTCAGGTAGTCTCTTCAGGATTCCTTTACCCCCTGTTGCAGTGCTATCATGGCTACCTTATCGTCAAGGTCCGGGACTTTTAAAGCTTCCTTTGTGAAATGATTCAGGTAGTCTCTTCAGGATTCCTTTGCCCCCTGCACAATGCTCATGAGGGATGCTAAACTTTTCTCATACACTCTCTCACTGATAAATTGCTTAATAAAAGCCTGACTAAATTCTCTGAAGGACCCAATAGAGTTTGGGGGTAAACGACTATACCACCTTTGAGCTATACCCGACAGGGTTTGAGTAAAGGCCCGATACTTAATAGCGTCATTCACGGGTTGCAACAACAGTGCATTAGAGAATGTCCTAACATGATTAGCGGGATCTCCTGTGCCATCATAAGCTTTGATGGTGGGCATCTTGAACTTTCTTGAGATATGGGCATTCATTATCTCTTCAGTGAATGGCGGAGTAGGATCATCAGGATCTCCAAGGGGAAGGAGATTTCTTGGATCAGCCCTTGGGACAACAACCCTTCTCTGTATTGGACCATCCAGGTCTATGATAGGAGGAGGATTTCTCCCCTAGGAGGTAGTGGGGGTCTGGTGGTCTGGTGCGCCTCCAAATCGCGCTTCAGCCTTTGAATCTCAGCCTCGTGAGCCTTGATCCTTTCCTGCACTTCTTGGGGATTCGTCCCTTGGGTGCTCCTAGGACGTTGGCTACCATCAGCCATCGGCTCTTTTCCAGCACGTCTCCTTCTTGGGGCCACTTCATCATCCGAAGATTCAGAGTCTCTCTCAGTGTAAGGACCAGAAAATTCTTGATCCTTAGGGATAAGAGCCAAACCTCGTATGTAGGGGGCGATCGCCCTCGTGCTTCACTCCGTCCAATATGTCCACTTCCTCTAACCTCGGGGTAAAGGGGCATCCCATAAGGGGGTTAGTAGTCACAACAGTTGAATACTCGTACCCAATGGGTCGAGAATTCACAGGTGCATGTAGTTGTTGAACTTGAGGATTCGTACCTTGAGTAGCCGAGGGAATCGTCCCTTGTGACTGAGGTTCAGTTACCCCTATCTGGGCTTCTCCTTGGGTGGCTACATAAGTTGAATGAGGAGGTACCTCCACGGTTGATGAAATTGGGTTGTCCCTGATGGTGTTCCTTCCTCAAGAGCTCTAATTGTTCTCCGTGTTCTCGCCATGGTTGTTGTTGTGCTTCCCCACAGTCGGCGCCAAATGTTATGGATTAAAAACTAGGGTATATGATTGTCATATTTATTACTAAGGAACATGAGCTTCGAGGCTCGATTTGACTGCTCTTGTGTTTCGTGACTCAATCTGCCTTAACAAGACGACTACCTACCTTGCTGATTGCCAAGGATCAAGTCAAAAAACGTAGTTCTGATTTGTGGGGTGAGACCCCTTATATAGATGTTGGTGGTTTGAATTGGACTTGGTATAGGAGACTTGGTAGCCCAGTCTCAGAATTAGAATGGACTTTGGAGTCCTAAATAGTAGGAAACTGATTCCTTATCCTTCTAGGTCCCTTAGAGGCTAATCTGCAAGGATTTATGTCCTTATGGGGACTCTTCCCAATAGTTGATTTTTCCTTATTAATTAATCATAAAATTAATTAATATTCAGGGTTTTTAGGCCTTCTTTGTTCCATCAGGCCTGATCTGATCCATCAGGCCTGATCAATGTGTTAACCTTTTTGGTCTGAATATCATACATCTTCTTATTGGGCCTAGTAGCCCAAATCATGCATAATTAATGTAATATTTAATTACACAATCATGATTTATTTATCCCTATCAAATTCATATTTATTTAAAAAATTAATTAAAAATTAATTAATTAATTAATTAAATCAATTAATTAATTTATTTAAATAAATAAAACTAAATTTTGAATTTTAAAAATAATAAAAATAAAAATAAAATCCAGAAACCGTTTTTCGAAAATTGATTTCGGTCAAAATGGATCAAAACCGGGTTACAATCGGGTTGGAATCTGGGTTGACAAGAAAATCCCGGGTCGGGATGAACTTGCAGGAACTTTCCAGAGTCCGGCGAGTTCCCCAGACTCCGGCAATGCTATGTTTAGCCTCAAATCAACACCATTTGGTGTGATTTTTTAGGGGTTTTCATTGCAAATCACACCAGCAACACAACCCAACCATCCTCTAGCAAGAATCGTCCCGGAAACTGATTCTCCGGCCAAAATCAATCGAGAACCGGCCAAAATCCAGCCAACAACCAATCTACCAATTTTGTACATGAAACTTCAAGATTAATAGCTTAAATTAAAGCTTATAACACCAACAATCAAGCCCCCAACACCCTATCTACCTCATATCCTTCTATAATAAAAAATGATTAATCAAAAATTTGCATAAACCCTAATGATTGAACTGGACTATCTATCAATCGTGTTTAATGAAATTAATAGCATATATTGATTGTAAACTATTCATATGAAGCTATTCAAACCATTAAATCAATCAAATAGCCCTAGAAGCGGAAAGCCCTAATTTAAGTGAAGAACCCTAAAAATTAAAATCCAGGATCTATGAATCTACATATGAAATTGATTACATAAACATATAGAACAAATCAAAAGCTTCAATTTGAGTACTTACATGATAGTATTTGAATCCCGGAATCATTAGAAATCACTGTTTGATTCTTCGACCCGAATTGAAGAACTTGACCTGATTTGAGAGAATTTTCTGACTTTTTATGAAATTTTTATAATTAATAATAAAATAAATCTATTTAAAATTACTGAAAAGTACCCCTAATTATAATTTAGGCCTTAACTATATTTCTTAATAAAATTAATTATCCCTTAATTAATAATTATGGAGAATAATTTTTAAAATTTTAATTTTGAAAAAATACAAAATATATGTCAAAATTTTGCAAAAATTATGAATAATCCAAAAATACAAAAATATGAAATATTTGAAAGTCCTAAAATTTTATAAAAATAAAATTATGATTTTTGTGGGCTTCGGAATACCCGTAGGGGCCCAGAAAAATCATTTTTCACAAAATGAGACATTTTCTAAATTAACAGGATGTTCGGAAAATCAATATGGTATAGGATATATTATGCAAAAATAAGGCCAATTGCTCTATACGAAATAACAGCTACTAAAACGAAACCTGGATAATATAACTTTTAATATAAATCCATTTAACACGTAATAATATACCCGAAAATATCTCGAACCACTCAAAATACATACAACACATAACAGCTAACATTTTATGATCAATACTTATTTATGATATAATAAAACACATAATACTCACTTAATATTTTACAAAATAGTCATAATTTTTAAGTTGTTACATCCTTCTTTCTTAAAAGGATTCTGCCCTCAAAATCACGCTAAGAAAATAACTGAGGATACTATTCTAACATCTCATTCTCAAGTTCCCAGATTGACTCTTCAACCATAGAGTTTCTCCACAAAACTCTTATTAACGGAACCGTGTTAATCCTTTATAATCTTTCCTTCTAGTCTAGAATTCTTACTGGTTGTTCAACATAAGATAAATTCGCCTAAATTTCTATCGGCTCGTACTCTATCATATGCCTCGAATCTGGATTATATCTCTTAAGCATAGACACATGAAACATATTATGAATATGCGGCATATGTGGCGGTAAGGCCAACTCATATGCAACTTTCCCTCCTCGCTTCAGTATTTCGAATGGTCCAACATAACGCGGTTTAAGTTTTCCTTTCTTGCCAAATCTAGTCAATCCCTTCCATGGTGATATCTTCAACAACACGGTTCTCCCATATTTAATTACATATCTTTCCTAGCCTGGTGTGCATATTTTCGTTGATGATTATGCGATACTTCTAATCGTTTCCGAATAAGTTCCCCATTCCTTTTAGTTTGCTGGATTAATTCTGGACATAGAATCTTTCATTCACCAACTTCATTCCAACATATTAGATACCTACATTTCCTCCCGTATAAAGCTTCATAGGGTGGCATTATAATGCTTGCATGATAGCTATTATTGTAGGAGAATTCTACTAACGGTAAATGCTCATCCCAGTTGCCTTCAACGTCCAATGCACATACTCGTATCATGTCTTCAATTGTCTGGATTGTTCTTTTTGCTTTCCACGTCCGTCCGCGGATGGTATGCGATACTCATACTGTCTCCAAAATCTCGGATTGAAATGAGGATCTCGATCAGAAATGATTGATACAAGTAATCCATGCCGCATTACAATCTACTTGAGATATAAGTGCACTTACTTGTCAAGCGAAAATATTTCATTGATCGGAAGAAAATGTGCTGACTTCGTTAGTCTGTCGATAATCACCCAAATTGCATCGTGATTTTCCCTGATTCTTGGAAGTCCTACCACGAAATACATCACAAAATGTTCCCACTTTCATTCCGGAATATCCAGTGGTTGCAGTAATCCACTTGGACGCTGATGTTCTGCCTTGACTCATTGGCACGTAAAATATTTACTCTCCCATTTTCCTATCTCTTTCTTCATGTCTATCCACCAAAGTTTTCCTTCAGATCTCTGTATATTTTTGTGCTTCCTGGATGAATAGAGTATCTTGAGCTGTGTGCATCTTGTAAAATCTCTTTTTTTAATTCTGCTACATTAGGTACCCAGATTTTCGAAGAAAATCATAGGAATCCCTTATCATCCTTCTGACTTGTAATTTCTTCTCCAATTAAGTTTTCACTTTCATGACTCATTATATCTTCTGGCATCTTTGAATCTTTTCTAATAATTCTGTTTAAATATCATTCCATAATTCATTTAAGTGGACACTTCTGGAATACGAACCTCGATTTCCTATTTCTCAAATTCCTGATTAGTTCTTCTGAGGAAGCTAGCATGTTTAATCTTTCTTTCCTGCTCAATGCATCTGCCACAATATTTGCCTTTCCTGGATGATAGTTGATCGAAACATCATAATCCTTGATTCATTCTAGCCATCGTCGTTGTCACAAATTGAGCTCCTTCTGAGTGAAGATGTACATTAAGCATTTATGATCGGTATAAGTCTCACACTTCTCACCGTATAGATAATGTCTCCAAAGTTTCAATGCGAACACAATTACAGCTAATTCCAAGTCATGAGTTGGATACTTTTGTTCATGAGGCTTAAATTTTCTAGATGCGTACGCAATCATGTTATCATATTGCATCAATATACATCTAAGTCCTCTATAAGAGGCGTCACTATAGATAATAAAGTTTCCTTGTTCATCTGGTAAAACCAATACAGGCGTAGTTACCAATTGATTCTTCAACTCCCAAAAGCGTTCCTCGCATTTTTCATAATATATAAACTTTTCGATCTTTCGAGTCAACTTCGTTAATGGAGTAGCTATCTTTGCAAAATATTTAAAGAATCTTTGATAATAACCAGCTAATCCCATGAAACTTCTAACTTCCGTAGGCGTCTTCGGTCTTTCCCAATTCAGAATAGCTTCAATTTTGGAAGGATCAACTTTAATTTCTTCAATACTTATTACATGACCTAGAAATTGTACCTCTCTTAGAAAAAATTCACATTTAGAAAATTTCACGTGAAGTCCTTTCTTCCTTAATATTTCCAAAGCAATTCTCAAGTGCTTTGCATGTTCTGCTTCAGTCTTCGAGTAGATCAGAATGTCATCAATAAACACAGTCACAAACTTATCCAAGTATTTATTAAAAACTCTGTTCATTAGATCCATGAATGTGTTCGGTGCATTAGTCAACCCGAATGCCATTACAAAAAATTCATAGTGGTCGTACCTGGTATGAAATGCAGTTTTAGGAATATCCTCAGCCTTAATCTTTAGTTGATGATAACCTGATCTTAAGTCGATCTTCGAGAAGTGTGTTGCTCCCTTCAGTTGATCGAATAAGTCATCAATTCTCGATAAAGGATATATATTCTTAATGGTTAATTTGTTTAGCTCGCGATAATAGATACAAAATCTCATGTTACCATCCTTTTTATTGACGAACATTACCGGTGCGCCCCATGGGGATACACTAGGACTTATAATCCCTCTATCCAAAAGATCTTGTAACTACGTAGCCAACTCTTTCATTTAGACTAGTGCCATTCGATATGGTGCTTTTAAAACTGGCTCAGTACCTGTAGCTAAATCGATAGTAAACTCAATCTCACGATCCAGGGGTAACCCTGGAAGTTCATCGGGAAATACGTCTGAAAAATCACATACAACCGGAATTTTATCAATTTTCGGACCTTCTTTGTTAACATCCAACATATATGCTAGGTAAGCTTCACACACTTGACGTAGAAATCGCTTAGTCTGCATCATTGTGAAGAATTTCTTCTTCTATTTCTCACACCTAAATATTACCCTTACGTCATCCGCGGTTCGTGGATTTACCTTTTTATTCACATAGTCGATTTGGGCGTTATGCTTGGCTAACCAGTCCATTCCTAATATAACATTGAATTCTCCCAACTTGAAAGGTATCAAATCGGCAGAAAAGTGATGTCCTAATATTTCATTGTCACATTTTGGACCCACTCGATCAACGGAAACTTGGTCATCATTACCTAACTTTATAATTAAAGTTTCACCAACCATTGAACTTCATAACATAACTCATTAACAAATTCCTCAAAAATAAAAGATTTTGTAGCTTCAGAATCAATTAATATTTTTGAATTTATGGAGTTTACAGAAAGCATAATTGCAACTATGCTTGGATTCCACACTGCCTCCTTCATTGTCATGTTAAAAGTCCTTTCCTTGGGCTGATTTTGTTGTGGTGGTGGCGGTGATTCCATAATCCTTGGAACATTTGCAGCTATAGCTGGCCCTTTATAATTACTGGTAATATGCCTTTTCCTCCCACATTAGAAATATGTAACATCTGTTTTTCTTATTGGGCATTAGTTGAAATAATTACCCTTCTGTTTGCATCTGAAACATGTAACATTTAACTTATTATAAACCCCCGTATGTTTTCGGCTGCACGTCTTTTAATCCGACAACAGTGGTCTTGCTACCCTTTGCTGATTTGTAATTTGGAAACATTTACCTGGTCCTCAGTTTCCCTGGTCTGGTCTTTTAAAGTTCATATTTTTCTGGGCCTGAATCCAGGAATTTTGCTGAAATGGTTATGGAAATTACCTTTTCCCCTTTCTTTCTAGGACATTTCACTCTCACCTTCAATTATCATGGATTTCTGAACGATTTTCATATATGTTGTCAATTCAAAAACCGCCACTCCGCTTCGAATACATGACTTCAACCCCTGTTGAAACCTCTTCGCTCACTTTTCTTCCGTGTCTACCTACTTTGGCACAAACCTAGACACCTCGGTAAATTTTGCCTCATACTCTGCCACTGACAGGTTTCCTTGCTTCAACTAAAAAAACTTTAACTCCATCCAGTTTTTCATATAGTGTGGGAAATCCTTTTCAAAAAATAACTCAGTAAACCTTTCCCATGCCACAATCTCAGTACCTTCTAAAGCCCTCTTTGAATCCCATCAGTATTTAGCTTCACCTTTTAGAAAGTAACTTGCAAACTCAGTCTTTTGGTCTGCCTCAACTTTCACTAATGCGAAATCTTTCTCAATTTCCTTCAGCCATGTCCCGATTTTAGTCGAATCTGCAGAATTCTTCAAACTCTGGTGGTTTTTACCTCTTGAAACTGCTTAAAAATAACAGTGGGTACAACTTGTTGTGGTATCTGCGGTGGGTTTGGTGATTGTTGTTGATGCAACAACTGTTGTTGTTGGAATTGTTGTTGTTATTGCATCATAACCATTTGTTGTTGCATCAAATTTAGCATCTGAGTCATGGTTTGATTAGTCTGTTCTTCAGAGTCATTGTTTGAATTCTCTCACCTGGTCTTTCGTTTGGGTGCCATTTTTCTGGTGATAATACAAGCAATTTATTTAATAATCTACTAAACATCATTATCAAATAAAGAAGAGGTAAAAACCAAAACCAAAACATCATTATTTAAGAAGAGGTATAAACATCATTTAGTAAATAAAGAAATAATTTAACTTTTACTGGAACAAGAAATTTAAATAAATCAAACATTTTTAACAGTCCTGTTCCACACAACATCATTATTAAATAATTTGCTTGTCCTCTCACAGGTTAAACATAATTTGAAAATATGAAAATGGACTACATGATAAATAAGGGAATGTAAATAATGCAGAAATTGGAGTTTAAATAAATAAAAGAAAAGAGGCTTCAAAAAGGTCTAGTATATATATCAACACACAAACAGCAGGTGTGAGTGCTTGATACAAAATACTACCAACTACTTGCTGTCGACTACAAACCAAAACCGTGAGAATTATACACACGTAATATCACAACTAAAATATACGCCTACCTCTATGAACATATCATACATATCATACATCCAGTATCCATCAGAATAACCATATCATCAATAATCTAGCGGAGCTCGCTCTATATCCTGACGGAGTGACACAAGTATCACATTAACAAGTTTGACCGCACATCGGTACTTTGCATAAGTATGAACCCCCTCATGATCCAAAAACTCTAACTCCCAAGAGGTTGTTCTGTTGTCTGCCTAATCCTTTCTCGTAAGAAATGGTCTGGATGTAATGCTGCCAAAGGTTCTGTCTCCCTGCGGTCTATCATCCCTAATATCTCTCTACATTGAGCTCTCTAAAAGTCTTGGCCCTCACCCATACTGGCATACTATCTATATGGAACAATGTGCGACTTTCCAACGTGTTCAATGGATCCCCTCGATGCAACTCCAAAAGCCTCAGCTAAATCCTGTTGTACAAACTTTGGATCGAGGTCCAGTGGTATAACTGGCTGATCCACCTCCTTCTTTCCCATCTCTCTACCTCGGGCATCTGGAATATCTCAAGAACTGGTGCATACACTGTCAAACAAATATGGAAAACTATAGGCGCTGGATATGGGGCATCACGGGTGGAGTAACTACTGGTCCTGATATAGGTACTGTAGCTGGTGGCTGTGGCTCAAATCCTGGTGGATATGCTACCTGATCTTGTACATGAACTGCAGCTGGTGAAACAATTGGTGCAATAGACGCCTGGCCCTGATATCGACGCTCAGAAGATGACTCCATCTGAGAAAAAAAACCATGATATAAAAGAAAGTTAACCTTCTATCCCTAGAATCCAACCAAATCCTAACTTATTCGCTAAAATAACCTAATAGAAATTATTACAACTCTATTCCTATCTTATGTGATCTTCCTATCCTATCGTAATCCTAGTTTTTTTTATTTCAGGGACCAAAACCTATAGCTCTAATGCCAAACTTTAACGCCCTCCAAATCCGTGGTCAAGATTTGGGGGTTACTTGCCAATTACCAACATAAATCACCCTGTATAATATATATATAAACATACATCTAACCGCTTTCTACTACTACTCAGGATCTTTAAGGTTATGGTATGAAGAAAAGAACACAACATTACTATTATTACATTCCAAAGTAAGATTTTTATAAATCGCTCTGATAGGAAGTTTATTACAAACCCAACAATCTAATCAAGTTTTAAAACTATTTCCATTTTATTGAAACACACACAAGAACTACTCAAACTAAACCTGATCTGGTAATTCAAAGATTTCTTCCTGGATTGGGATTAGCACCCTTGGTTCCAGAGGGTTCCGCCTTTTCACTCGTTTCTTTACTACCCGTGTGTCAATAGGCTTCATTCTAGGATTTTACTGAAAGATAAAAGTGAGTAACAACAAGCGTGGGTCATAATTTCTCAGCAAGTCCATATATGTACCAATGTCAGTAAAAGTAAATCAAATGAATCTGGTACGGATTAGATAAGTAATCTCAAATAATATCAGTTTATTTATGTACATAAGGAATGTCGTTGACGGTGATCAACAATAAACGAAACTGGACACAAGAACCAACATATGTACTATAACCTGCTGATCAGTAATGATATAATACAGATCTATGCCCATCCGCATAGACCCACCATCATATCGGGTACCCATGCCTATTCTGGCCTCTTGAAAAAGTATTACCAAAAGAACAGTAACTGAATTCTAATAAACCCGAAAAATGGTCATATGCTCAAGATATCAATAACTTGTATTAGGTATAGGAATAAGTATAGCAATTCACTCTTCTAAATTTAGAAGAGGGGAGAAAACTTGCCTTGTACACGATCTCTATCAAATCTACTACTGTTATCTAGCTCTGGCTTGTACTACCTTGCTCGATTCATATCTATAAAGGAAAGATACCACATTAATTGACTTGTACATTATTTGTACATCAAATCCATATCCACGAAACCCTTATCATCTACCCATATGATAACAAATAGCTCGTAACATAATTAAAACTAGCATTTAAGACTCAATTAATCACACAAATCACATAACACATAAGTCAGATAATCACTCAGGTCATTAAAATATTTATAGAATTGTAATCGGGTCTATAATTAAAAAATATCGAAAGCCGACTCGTTTCTGAAAGAAATTTGAATTTAAAACTATTTTTTATCGAAAACAGATTTTTTTTCTGATTTTAGGAGCGTTGTTTCATTTGAAACGGACAAACGGTTCAAATAATATTTAATTAATAAGAATAATCTTATTATTAATCAAAATATTTGATTATTCAAATCAATTAAATATTAATTATATTTTTAAATAATTATTTAGGAAAATTCAGAATTAAAAATGGTTTTTCATAATTTTTGGAAATTGAATGAATTTAAAACAAATTATTTAAATAAACAAAATATTTATTAAAATATTTAATCAATGTAAATAAATAATAGATATTAAATAAATAAATAAATTTTGAATTTTGTAAAATATTTAAAATAATTCAAATTTAATTATAAAATAAATAAATTATTTAATTGACTTAATTAATCAAATTATTTAAATAAATAAAACCGATTTTTGAATTTGAAAAAAATAAAAATAAAAATAAAATCAAGAAACAGTTTTTGGAAAATTATTTGGGTAAAAATGGATCAAAATCGGGTTGGAATCCGGGTTGGGAAGAACATCTCGGGTGAGGATGAACTTGCCGGAACTTGCCCAGAATCCGACGAGCTCCCCGGACTCCGACCATGCTCTAGTTAGCCTCAAATCAACTCTGTTTGGTGTGATTTTTGAGGAGTTTTCATTGCAAATCACACCAGCAACACAACTCAAACATCATCTAGCAAGAATCGTCCCGAAAACTGATTCTCCGGCCAAAATCGATCGAGAACTGGCCAAAATTCGGCCAACAACCAATCTACCAATTTTTTAAATGAAACTTCAAGATTAATAGCTTAAATTAAATCTTATAACACCTACAATCAATCCCCTAACATCCTATATACCTCAGATCATTCTATAATATAAAAATGATTAATCAAAAATTTGCATAAACCCTAATAATCGAATTATAGTAACTATCAATCATTTGATGAAATTAATAGCATAAATCGACTGTAAACATTCATATGAAGCTATTCAAACCATCAAATCAATCAAATAACCCTAGAATCGAGAAGCCCTAATTTCAGTCAAGAACCCTAAAAATCAAAATAAAAAATAGATGAATCTACACATGAAATTGATTGAATAAACAGATAGAACAAATCAAAATCTTTAATTTGAGTACTTACATAATAGTATTTCATCCCCATAATCACTAAATATCATAGTTTGATTCTTCGACCCGAATTCAAGAACCCTAACCCAATTTGAGAGAATTTTCTTATTTTTTTATAATTTTTTTAATGATTTTTACATAATTAATAAAATAAATCTATTTATAATTACAGAATAATAACCCTAATTATAATTTAGGCCTTAACTATTGTTGGGAATATGTTGTGAACTTGATGATTACATTAACAAAACACCTTAGTAGATTTAACTTTGAAATTGTAGCACCCGACGGATGATCAATTATAATCTTGACTGATGATTTAATATAGTCCCGACGGATGACTAATTGATATCCATCGGGTGAGTAGCTTATGTAACAATAAGTCATGTAGCACATTTCTGCAAACACCTTTGTATAGATTATGTAGTAGTATATAAGTCATGTTGACTTTAATTAGATATGCAGAATAGGTTGATTAAATGTAAATATAAGATGACTTGTAATTCTGCATAAGTGAAATGAAGTTAAGTATCAAATAGCTACCCGACGGATGATCAACAAAGCTACCCGACAGATGATCAACAAGGCAACCTGACGGATGACAAGCATGTACCCGACGGATGATCAATTCAAACATCTGTTGACAGTGACAACACAGTCACATGCGTTGGGTGTTTACAAAAGGAATGTGGAAGCCTTTTTAACAGGAAATGAACAACAAAGGAGCATTACCATTTCCATGCAAGTTAAGAAGATTTTCAAAGATACTGGAATAGAGTAGTGAAGCAGCATGAAGTTTGACTTGATAGTTTTGTTTTATTATCCTGTTTTATTACCATGTAAACTTGGTGGTATATAAACCAAGTGTACCTAGTAGAACAAACAACTAAGCAAACACTTTCAGAAGAGAAATTGAAAAAGCTGTAACTGTTAAGAATTTCTCTGTAGTTTGTTTGTTCACTTGTAAAGCAGCTGTGAGACAATTTGTTCTTCACAGAGTTCTTAATTCAATATATATATATATATATATATATAAATATATCTGGTGGATACTTTCAAATCCACCAGAAAGTTTTAAAGACTTGTGTTATTATTACTTTGTGTTTTTAATTTATTTAACTTGTGATTCTGAACCTTGCAAATCAAAACACTCATATCTATAGTTTGAGTTAGAACATTTTATAGTTCAAGAAAAAGTTTACTAGAATTACATTCAACCCCCCTTCTGTAATTCTTGCTGCATTGTTAGGGACTAACAATTGGTATCAAAGCAAGCTCTTAAAGCACAAAGAGTTTAAAGATCACAACAAACAGCATGATGAACAAGAAGGATGTTTGAGTCAAGATTCCTTTTCTGGACAGAGACAATTACCATCACTGGAAGGTAAAGATGCATCTTCATTTACTTTCTCAAGATGAAGCCTATGTGGATTTCATAGAGAGAGGTCCTCATGTACCATTGAGAGCTGCAACTGGAAATGAGCCATCAGTTCCCAAGCCAAGGCATGAATGGTCAGATCCTGATATTGAACAAGTCAGGCTAGACAAGAAGGCCATGAATATTCTGTTCAATGGAGTTGATGGTGACATGTTTGATAACATCATTAATTGCAAGATAGCCAAGGAAGTTTGGGATACCATTCAAATAATTTGTGATGGCACTGAACAAGTTAGAGAAAACAAGATGTAGTTACTAATTCAGCAATATGAGCATTTCCACTGTGAAGAAGGTGAAACTCTCACTGATATCTTTAGTAGATTTCAAAAGCTACTAAATGCTCTGAAGCTGCATGGAAGAGTCTACCTAACCAAAGATTCTAACCTCAAATTCCTGAGATCCCTTCCAAAAGAATGGAAACCAATGACAGTCACCTTGAGAAATTCACAAGAATACAAGGAGTTTACACTAGAGAGACTGTATGGTATTCTAAAGACTTATGAGCTTGAAATAGAGCAAGATGAATGAATGGAGAAAGGGAGGAAGAAAGGAGGGTCCATTGCACTGGTTGCTGAGTTAGAGAAAGAGAAGGAAATAAAGATGAAAGTTCTTGAATCTACATCAAAGATATGTTAAAGCAAGGAAAAAGGGTTGTAGCTGATAATGAAGATCCATTGAGTCATGATGATATGGATGATATTGATGAACACATAGCATTCTTATCCAGAAGGTTTGCCAAGCTCAAGTTCAAAAAGAACTTTGGAGCTACTAAGCCAAATAGAAACATGGTGGATAAATCAAAATTCAAATGTTTCAAATGTGGCTTAGTTTGTCATTTTGCAAATGAATGCAGAAAGTCAGATTTCAAGAAGAAGTTTGAGCTTGTGGATTATAAACAGAAGTATTTTGAGTTGCTCAAATAAAAGGAAAGGGCTTTTATTACACAAGAAAATGACTGGGCAACAGATGGTCTGGATGAGGATGAAGATGTCAGCTATGTCAATCTAGCCCTAATGGCCAAGTCTAATGCAACAGAGACAAGTTCTTCAAGTAATCAGGTAATCACAACTAACCTTACACATTTATCTAAAGCTTAGTGTAATGATGCAATTAATGACATGTCTACAGAATTATATCATTTGCGTGTTACACTTAAGTCCCTCACTAAGGAAAATGCTAAAATCAAAGAAAATAATTTGTTTATAAGTGAGAGGAATAATATGCTAGAGTCTCCGTTTATTGAATTTGAAAAATTGAGAATAGAATGTAAGATTTCTAAGGATGAATTAACTGAGTCCTTGAAGAAAGAAGAGATTTTGAAGAAGCAGCTTGAACAAGAGCAGGAGGTGATTAAGGCATGGAAATCATCTAGAGATGTCCATGCTCAAATCACCAAAGTTCAAGGAGTTGAGTCCTTCTGTGATGCAGCTTGGGAAAAGAGTAAGGAGAAGCCGGAATCCAATTTGGTTGAAGGATTTCTAACAGATGTAGACTCGACGGATGATGAGAGTCATTCGTCGGATAATCAAAAAGATTATTCGTCGAGTGACATAAATCCTCATCCGTCGGCTGTGAGCAAACCTGTGAGTAAATCCAAACTTGCCAAGTTAAATGAAAAATATGGATCAGTTTCCAAAAACTTTATTTCAGGAGAAACAAGTCAAGTCAAGAAGGAGAAGAAAGTGAATGTTGGTCATTTGTCCATCAAGCAATTGAATGACAGACTAGAAAAGATTGAGGTTAAAATAGATGCTAAAAGGAAAAATAATAGAAATGGAAAAGTAGGAATTAACAAACATAACAACTACACACCTGATAAAAATGCTCTTAGAAAAATCTGTGTTAAGTGTGGTAGTGTGAATCATCTTTCTGTTAACTGCAAAATTGCCATGCCTACTTCCATGATTGTACCTCATTTTCCTAATTTGAGTGTTATGCCTTCTATGCCTATGAATGCTATATCTGCACAGAATATGAATGCACAATTTGCTAATGCGCCATTTACACCTAATCCTTATTATGCTACATTTAGTATGCCTCAAATGCCATTTAGCATGCCCTACTGGAATAACATGTTTCCAAATAGCATGCCATTTCCTGTTAATCAAAATGTGCATGATAATTCTGTTTTAACGACTGGTTTCAAAGGTCCAACTCAGATGACTAAGGATGAATCTGATATCCCCAAGTCAAATGAGATAAAACCTAAGAAACAAAAGAAGAAAGCTAACATGGCAGGACCCAAGGAAACTTGGGTACCAAAATAAACTTGATTTGGTTTTAATGTATGCACAGGGAAACATAAAGAATCTGTGGTACTTGGATAGTGGTTGTTTAAGATACATGACTGGAGATTCTACCCTGCTCACAGAGTTCAAGGAGAGAGCTTTCCCAAGTATTACTTTTGGAGATGACAGCAAGGGTTATACTGTGGGATATGGCTTGATTTCTAAATACAATGTCATTATTGAGGAGGTTGCCCTAGTGGATGGTCTCAAGCATAATTTGCTGAGTATCAGCCAGCTTTGTGACAAGGGCAATTCAGTAACCTTCAATTTAGAAGCTTGTGTTGTGATAAACAAGAGGAGTAACAAAGTGGTTCTCACTGGAGTGAGAAAAGGAAATGTGTATCTAGCTGACTTCAACTCATCAAATGCAGAATCTGTCACTTTCCTTCTCAGTAAAGCAAGTCAAGATAAAAGTTGGCTATGGCACAAGAAGCTGTCGCATCTAAACTTCAAGACAATGAATGAGCTTGTTAAGAAAGAACTGGTTAGAGGAATTCCTCAAGTGGAGTTTACAAAAGATGGACTGTGTGATGCTTTCCAAAAGGGAAAGCAAATCAAAATATCATTCAGAAAGAAGCTTGATTCAACAATTGAAGAACCTTTGCAATTGCTACACATGGATTTATTTGGACCATTCAATGTGTTGTCCATCTCAAGGAAAAGATTTTGCCTTGTAATTGTGGATGATTTCTCAAAGTTCTCTTGGACATATTTCCTAAAGTCTAAAGATGAAGCTAGTGAAATCATCATCAATCACATAAGGCAAGTCAACAACCATCCTGATTTTAAAGTAAGAAGAATCAGGAGTGACAATGGAACTGAGTTCAAGAATTCTGTGATGAGATCATTTTGTGAAGAAATTGGGACTATGCATGAATTTTCTGCAACAAGGACTCCACAACAAAATGGAGTGGTAGAAAGAAAGAATAGATCCCTTATTGAAGCTGCAAGAATAATGCTTGAAGAATCAAAGTTACCAATATACTTTTGGGCTGAAGCTGTGAACACTGCCTGTTACACTCAAAATATCTCTTTGGTGAATCAAGCAAAATGCATGACTCCCTACCAATTGTTCAAGAACAAGAAACTAACTCTAAATTTTCTTTATGTCTTTGGCTGCAAATGTTATATCTTGAAGAATCAAACTGATCAACATGGGAAGTTTGATGCTAAAGCAGATGAAGGAATTTTTATTGGATATATTATGGAAAAAGCATATAGAGTCTACAATCTAAGAACCAACATTGTTGTGAAATCAATACATGTTGTGTTTGATGATAAAAAGATTGAAGGACTGCAAAATGGATATTTCAATGAGAGCCTCAAATTTAACAATGTGGAGATGGTTAGTGATGACAGTGATGATGAAAGTGATCAAGAAACTACAACTAAGGATCGTGCAAAAAAAATCTATAACTAATGAAGCTAATAACTCAACATCCATCGAGTTACAAAATGCTTCATCCGTCGGGAGACAATCTGCATCATCTATCGGGAGACAATCAGCCTCATCCGTCGGAACTCAAAGTGCTTCATCCATCGGGTCATGGAGAGAAGCTGAAAGTCAAGGTAGATCACTCATCAAAAGTTTCCCTTTCTCAAATTAAAGACTCACTAACTCAGGGGGAGTTTCTCATAATCAAAACTCAGTCACACATCAAGACAACAATGTGGCCTCTTCATCTAGAGCAAATCTACCACAACAGAGAAAATGGACAAGAGATCACCCCTATGAGCTAATTATTGGTGATGCGTCTTCTAGAGTTCAGACAAGGAAAGTAACTCAAGATGAATGTATGTACAACAGCTTCCTTTCTAAGGAAGAACCAAAGAAGGTAGAAGAAGCCCTGTTGGATCCTAATTGGATTTTAGCTATGCAGCAAGAGCTAAACCAATTTGAAAGAAATAATATATAGAAGCTGGTACCCAAGCTTAAAGGAAAGAATCCAATAGACACAAAATAGGTATTCAGAAACAAGAGGGATGAAAATGGCATAGTTATCAGGAATAAAGCTAGATTGGTAGCTAAGGGCTATTGTCAATAAGAAGGAATAGATTTTGATGAAACCTTTGCTCCTGTTGCAAGACTTGAAGCCATCAGAATCTTCTTAGCCTATGCAGCCCATGCCAATTTCAAGGTCTATCAAATGGATGTCAAAAGTGCCTTTCTAAATGGAGATTTGGAGGAGGAAGTCTATGTTAGTCAGCCTCCTGGTTTTGAAGATCGAAATCTACCTGATCATGTATACTATCTTTTGAAAGCACTCTATGGATTGAAGCAAGCACCTAGAGCCTGGTATGGCACTTTGTCAAAGTTTCTTTTAGAGAATCACTTCACTAGAGGTACTGTAGACAAACCATTATTCTTTAGAAATGTTAATGGCTCTGGTATACTTGTTCAAATTTATGTAGATGACATTATTTTTGGCTCTACAGATGAAAAACTTTGTGAAATGTTTGCCAAATTGATGCAAAGTAAGTATGAAATGAGCATGATGGGAGAACTAACTTACTTTCTTGGTTTACAAGTTAAGCAAGTTAGTGATGGAATATTTATTAGTCAAACTGAGTACATTTATGATCTTTTAAAGATGTTTGAACTAATGGATTGCACATCTGCAAAAACTCCCATGGCCACTGCAACTAAACTTGAATTAAACACTACTGAAAAGTTTGTGGATATTTCAAGTTATAGAGGCATGGTTGGCTCACTTCTGTACTTAACAACTAGTAGGCCAAATATAATGTTTGCTACTTGTCTCTGTGCTAGATTTCAGGCTGATCCTAGAGAATCTCACTTAATTTCTATTAAGAGAATTTTCAGATATCTCAAAAGTACACCAAAACTTGGCATTTGGTACCTTAGAGATTCTGGTTTTTATCTAGCTGGTTATTCAGATACAGATTATGCAGGTTGTAGAATTGATAGAAAAAGTATAACAGGAACCTGTCAATTTCTAGGAAACAAGGTAGTGTCCTGGTTCAGTAAAAAGCAAAATTCAGTTTTTACTTCTAGAGCAAAAGCTGAATATATTACTGCTGGCAGTTGCTGTGCACAAATCTTGTGGATGAAAAACCAATTGCTAGACTGTGGTCTGCATGTGGAAAGAATTCCTATTTTCTGTGATAACACAAGTGTAATTGTCATTACTGAGAATCCAGTACAGCATTCAAGAATAAAGCACATAGACATCAAGTATCATTTCATTAGGGAACATGTAATGAATGGTACTGTGGAACTATATTTTGTTCCAAGTGAAAAATAGCTTGAAGATATATTTACCAAGCCACTGGATGAATCCACCTTTTCAAGGTTGGTAAGTGAGTTAGGTATGCTTAATTATTCTTGAATTATTTCAGATATTTTTGCAAGTTATAATGCAGCCATAAATTTAATTGATTTTTCAGCCTTGAATGAAATTTTTGGTAAGTCAAAATTTACATCCCGACGGATGATCATTATCCATCGAGTTTGATCATCTGTCGGAATAGAATATCTAAAAATCAATTATTTTTCTGGATTATTTTATTAACCCGACGGATCACATGTTTTATCCTCATCCGTCGAGTTGTCCAAATCATGGTCGTTAATTCTCTGAACATCATCCATCGAGTTTACTTACAGTCTGTAAGTATATTTCTACGGATGGTTGATAGAATTTTGACAGTTTATTTTAATTTAAATGACTATCTTGTGCAAATTTGATTGGTTCTTTATTACTTTTGTCAGTTTATTTTTGAGAAAGTATAAAAGCAAAACTCATTTTTATTACTTTTCTTTTATCATTCTCAATTCATGTGCTCTACCTTCTTTCTTTCTCAAAAGCAATTACCCTCTTTCTCTCTGCAATTTTTACTCTCTAAAAATGGCACCATTCGTCAAAATCATGTCTTAAACTGGCTTTATCTATGAGAAGAACAATTTCACAGCTCTAGTGAACAAGGGGATTCAACATTCTGGCGACTACCACAAAATGATGGATTTTGTGCAAAGCTTTAAGCTCAAATATGCCATGCTAGAGTCTCCCACTATCTACTGTGAGGTTGTGGAGGAAATATGGACAACTGCAGTGTACAACTCAACTAACAAGACCATCACTTTCACTATTAAAGGTAAGGAATTTTGTGTTAATATTGATACTATTAAAGCATACTTTAGGATTTCGGATAATACTATATCTACTCCACACACAGACACTGATATTGTTAACATGTTAAACTCCATGGGTTATGCACTCACCATCTCTAAATTAAGTGAAATTAGGAGATTGGGTCTTAGGAAAGAATGGAGTTACCTGTGTGATGTAGTTACTAAAGTATTTTCTGGTAAAATTAGCAATTTTGATTCTATTAATATCTCCATGCTCAACATGCTTTACATGCCAGTAACTGATAAATACTTCAATTTTAGTGATCTAGTCTTGTTTGAGTTGGGGTTTAAGTTAGGGGAGCTTCATAAGAGGGGTAAGAGTGTTTATTATGCTAGATTTTTCATGATGCTTGCTAACCACCTCTGTGAGGAAATTGTGTTTGAGAACCCAACTAACAAGTTAAATTCTTGGGTTCAAGAAAAGAGAATTATTGTAGATCTCAATAGAGCAGATCACCATAAAGAGGTGCCACTCTTCTACTTTCCAGTAATGGAGGCACCTCAGGTTAGTGAGGTAATTTCAAATGTCTCTACTATTCCAACCTCAAACATTTCTTTGGCTTCTAGTGTAGCAGTGGCATCTGTGTCAATGACCAGACAGGTGACTACCCAAGCTACCAAAACCGAAGTTTCAAAAACTAAAACAAAGAAAGCCCCCTTTGGTGTCTCTCAAAAGATTGAAGTTGTAAAATCCACTAAACAGAAAGAGGGGAGTGTGAAGGTGGGAAAGACAGGTGAGGGACAGGGTGAAAATCAAAGAAGCCTTAAGAATAAGGATGGTGAGCATAGTGTACCCAAACCAAGCCACACCACAGTTTCCAAACAAACCGTGGTTGTTAATAAGGACAAAAGCTCAATTCTAGTTTTATCCTCCTAAAAGGATGTAACTATTGAAACAAGCTCTCAACCAGGAGCACAGAACAAAAGGGGTAGGGACACAAGTTCATCATAAACTTACACAAGAAAGAAGAAAACTAAAACCCTTGGGGATGCACAGGGTACACACAGAGTGCAAACTGGAGCTAAAGACCCAGTCACTACACCATCTCAAAGTCAAATTGATGTGGCTCTAACAAATATGGAATCACAGCCAAAATCTGTACAAATTGAAACACCTCAAACATCAAACTCTCCTATACATTCTTTGGATGTTGACATGATTCAAACATCTAAACCATATTCTCCATCTTTAACTCTGTTGGAGAAGCCAAAAATCCATGCAAGTGAGCATCATCTTCTAGATGATTTGTTGGCTCACTTTCCATTTCTTTCTGAAAATGTTGAGACATCTGTGCCGAAATTTTCATCAATCTGCACAGAGTCTACAATAGTCTCCACTCCACACTCATTCATTTCTACTCACTCGATGGATATTGTTCATCCGTCGTGTAGTGATTGTATCGCAACGGATGTGCCTAACAGCAGACATCTGTCGGATAGTCAAATTACTAACCCGATGGATATTTCTCATCCGTCGGGTGTCTCTGCACAACTCCAAAGTTCAACTATAGTTACAAGTGTAGATGACTTAGTAACTGTGCAATCACTATTAGGATTGAGGGAAGATTGTGACTTGAGTGAGAGTCTGGGTTGCTCCCAGGAAAAGGAGAGGAAAAGAGTGATCCAATGTAGTCCATTTCTTCAGGACTGGACAAAGTGAGTGTGAAGAGTCCCACCTTAGATGGTGAAGGTGAGGGTGTAAGGGTGGGGAGCCAAGGTGAGACCTTGATGCAAGAAAAGAGAGAAAATGAGAGAAATACAGGTACTAGAGATATAAGGGTGGATGTCATTGTAAGTGAGTTAAAGAATATCCAGGATGCAGACAGGGAGGGACTATCTCAGCAAACTCAAGCTGTTATAGATTCAACCTTCTTGGATGCTGAGGCATATACTCACCTTGTTCCAGCATACCAACTTCTAGCTGAACAGGGCAATGACAATGCAGAAAGAATGCTCAATTTGGTGCACACCACACAGTCCATGCAAATAGCTAAGGATGCCATAACAACATTTCCCTCAACAGCTGGTGATGTTAATTATGAGACTGGTGGTTTAGAAGAATTATTTGGAGGTGAGGTGGAGATAGTGAAGAATAGCCCTTGGACATAGGGGGAGAAGTAGGCCCTATTTCCAGATCAAGCATGCCATAATGGGCCTTCTCCAAGAACTGTGATGATCACCATTTCAAGACCACAATCATCCAAATTATCAGCCAAACACAGTCTGCACTTCAATCCACCACAAATGCTAGCACCAAGAAGCTTCTGCAAGCACATCTTTCTTCTCTCCAACTACATCAAATCTATGGCTACCAACAAAGTTAAAATGTCTCCCTTATCAAAAATCAAGTTGATCAACTTAAGAAAGACATCTTTGGCAAGTTGGAAGCTAAACATCCAGAAGCCACAATGCTTGACATCAAAAGATAGCTCAAGAAAAACTCTGATCTTGCAACAAAGGTGGATTCCTTGGACAAAAGAATGGTTGCTATGAGCCTCTCTTACAGCAATCCATCTACACCAAGCTCAAAAAACAGACTTGCTTCAGAAACTGGTGGCTGCACAGACCTCCTCTACTCAACTTGATGATAACAAAAAAGGGAGAAAGAGAGTTCTAGAAGTGAGGGGGAACAAAAAGTGCTTAATATTCAAGTGAGTAAAGCAATTGTGGCAACAATTGCTTTCACAAAGCCACCAGCTAAAGATAGCATTGATCTGATAAATGAAGCAGCAGCCACTTTGAGAGCAGCTGAGAAGAAGCAGTTTAGTCCAATCAACTGGGATAAAATTGATGAGGATATTAAAAAGAAATTTGGTCTAGCAAAGAAGCCAGAAAAATCAGCCATTCATCACTCTCAAGTCAGACAAATTTATGTGAATGATATGAGCATGAACTATCTGGAGAGAGGCCAGTCATCCTGCATCAAATCCCCAAAAGAAGGTCTAATCATGAAGCCAAAGGTGAACTACTTAAAGTCTTCACTCAAGAACCCTTTGGACACAGTGTATTAGACAACAAAGCCTGATAAGAAGAAACTGTTATCAAGATCTATTGCATTCTATAAGGATCCAGCTGATTCAGCATTGAAAATGAGAATTTCCAAGGTTTTCAGAAATGGTAAGGAAATTTGTGTGGTGGCTGGACACCCTCAATTTGTTGAAGTAAAAAGGGAAGAAAAGGCAAGATTGAAGCAAGAAAAGAAACAAGCTGCTCTAGATGCTAAAAAGCTCAAACAAAAGAAGGACCAAGCTGCTATCTTGGCCATGTTGCAAGCTGTGAAACCCACACAACAAATTCCTGAACAACCATTTGAAACCACGGTAGAAAAGAAGGTTTAGATACAAACTTCATTCCAAGATAGTGAACTTTGATGAAGAGGAATTGGAAAATCAGTTTCCCAAAAAGTCTACTTCTACAACAACTCACACATCCATGCCCTCTGTGGCACATGAAGAATTCAAGATAGATCCATCCAAGAATTTCCATGGTGAACCTATCATTCCAAAGGATGAGACAATAGACTGGGATAGTCTACCAATTCTTGAACTCAATCTACCTCATTTCATGAAGCCAAAGAAAACAAAGACCAGAGCAGTCAAGAAAGTGAAGCCCTCAACTCTCAGATCCAAGTCCCTAACCAAAACTCAAACCAAGGTCAACAAGGGAGATATCATGTACATCTGTGACATCAAGGAATTTTCTGATCTAAACCTCTATCTAGATGAACTGGAAGAACTTAGAGGGATTTATGCTTACAGGAATCTACCTGAAAGGCTAGTATTCAAGTACAAGGCAGGAAAAGAGATGACATGGCCACTTCATAGGATTCTTCAAGAGAGCCAATCTACACTGATAAAAGTCTATTCATCTTTCAAGAAGAACTTTGGATTCAATGTGACAGCTAGAAGACTAGTTCTAAAGAAGATTGAAGAACTGAGGAGTATTATAGCCAAAGATGCACTCCCAAAGACTTTAACTATTCCTTACACAGGAAGTAGAGTGCATCTAAGGCCCTACTGGCTGATGGAATTCTTGGATGATAAAGGAGTTAGAAGATTCTTCAGACTAGAGGACCAGCTGAGCATCTCTAGCAATGAGACTCTACTGGAAATGCAAGAAATGCTAGATCTGTCAGAAGCTGATGAACTTGAATTCCAAAGACAGCTCCAAAATTAGATAGAAGAAAACAATAGGAAGCTCGGAAAGAAATCCAGACCATCAAGGAAATAGATTAATCTGCTCAGACTAGAGGAGCACCTTGAAAATGACTGTGAGCAAATCTTTATACACTTTGTCCTGTAAATTTTCAGTAAATATTGCAGAACTTTTTAGTTTAATCTACTACCTTTTAAATTTGTATTTTTAGGGTGTTTTGTTATCATCAAGTTTCTCTTAATTTATGGCTACAATACTAGTAGGCATAAATTGGGGGAGATTGTTGGGAATATGGTGTGAACTTGATGATTACATTAACAAAACACCTTTGTAGATTTAACTTAGTCAAATTGTAGCACCCGAGGGATGATCAATTATAGTCCCGACGGATGATTCAATAT
Source organism: Apium graveolens (assembly GCF_009905375.1). Lineage (NCBI taxonomy): Eukaryota > Viridiplantae > Streptophyta > Magnoliopsida > Apiales > Apiaceae > Apium > Apium graveolens. Next base: position 125,108,397 of record NC_133649.1, on the reverse strand, counting down.
AGTCCCGACGGATGACTAATTGATATCCATCGGGTGAGTAGCTTATGTAACAATAAGTCATGTAGCACATTTCTGCAAACACCTTTGTATAGATTCTGTAGTAGCATATAAGTCATGTTGACTTTAATTAGATATGCAGAATAGGTTGATTAATTGTAACAATCTGTTCAACAATCTGTTGCTCCTTCTTAATGAGGAACAAGATCAAGTGATGTCAGGATTGAAGAAATACCTAAACCATCTCAGTCTCTGGATCCCAAAATGATCATTGATCCTATGTCTCTCAATCCTAAACCTAGACCAATGGAGGTACCAAATCTAAATATCTACAGAGAAGAAAGTCAAGATGAAGTTGAAGTTCAATTATTTAGAAGACCAAGATAATTATAAATTGAATAAGCTCCTGACAACATAAGGGCAAATCCTGACACAGGAAATCCTGATACTGTAAATCCTGACAGTTCAGTTCTTGATCCTGAAAGATGGTCAATTCCTGATGTTGTTGAAGATGGAGAAGAAGCTGTCTTGTAGCATTTAAATCTTCAAATCTTGTCTGTTTATGTTGATGCTTATAATGTTGAGATTGATGAAGAAGAAAGAAGAGAAGAAGGAAAAATAAGAATAGCAATTAACATGGCTAATCAAGAATTCAGAATTATGTTGTGGAGATCTGGAAGAAGTACATGGAGAGTCACAGATCAAAAAGTACTTAGAGAAAAGGAAGAGAAAATGACTCATTGCTTTCCTAAGATTAAGCATAATTACAAATAGGAGAAGGTTGATGATCTGAAATGTAAGAAGGAAATGAACTTTGTTCCTAGAGGAGTAAGGGATGAAGGACTGCCTAATCTTAGTGTTATGAACAGAAATGATGATATCCCTTCATGGTTGACACATGCTCTAGCTCTCAAATTGTCTAGACTACACACAAGAGCAGGAATTGGGCATCATAAAGCTGAACAGATAAATTCAGGAATGGTGAATTTTACATTAGCTGATAAACCTGGTCAAGAAGTTACAGTTGATCATTCAGACATGCTTGAAGCTATGAAAATCATTATCGATAGACATGATGGCTCAGAACCAAAATAGAAGATATTGCTATGCTACAAGGAGATCAAGTTCAAGTTCTTTCACTTGATGAGCTGATGAGGATCACAACCAAGGAACTCAAGTATATTCATTATCTATTGAGCGTTGAAAATCAATCATCTACTTGCAGTTACGTTCAACAAGCTCAGATGTAGGAATGCTTTGGCGAAGTTCATGGTGAAGGATGAACAAGCTTTCAATGTTGTAGAAGGAGTCGGTTTTAGGGAATTAATGCAAGAGTTGCAGCCAAAGTTTGTTGTTCCAGGAAGAAATACTCTTACAAGAGACCTATATCATTTGTTTTGCAATGAGAGGACCAAGTTGAAGAAAGAGTTGACTAAACTAGGCCAGCGGATCTGTTTAAGTACTGATTGTTGGACGACCCGTAGTCAGATATCGTACATGTGTCTCACCACGCATTACATCAATTCGGATGGAAGTTGCAAAAGCGAATAATAAATTTCTGTCAAGTTGCAAATCATAAGGCTGAGAAAATTGGAAAGGTTATTGAAGCTTGTTTGCTGAACTGGGGAGTGGAAAAGGTGTTCACGGTGACGGTTGATAATGCCACTGCTAATGATGTAGCTGTTGGGTTTGTAAAAAGGAGCGTTAATGCATGGAAAGGCTATGGGCTTGATGGGGAGTTTATACATATCAGATGTGGTGCTCACATTCTGAACATGATTGTGAACGATGGTTTAAAAGAATTACATGATTCAATAACAGCCATTCACAATTCCGTTACATATATTCGGTCTTCTTCAACAAGGCTACTGAAATTTAAAGGATGTGCAGAGTGAGAAAATATTGATTACAAGGGGGTTGGTTTTGGATGTGCCGACGAGGTGGAATTCGACCTACATGATGCTGGATGTGGCCCTGAAGTTTGAAAAGGCTTTTGTGAGGTATGAAGAGGATGATGACAAGTTCTTAAGTTTCTTCATCGAAAAAGAAAACGGGAAGAAGAGAATTGGCCCTCCTAATTGTTCTGATTGGGAGTGTGCTTCTGTTTTTGTTAAGTTCCGATCAACTTTTTATGAAGTTACTCTCAAGTTCAACGACACTCTACATGTTACTTCTAATAACTTTTATCATGAGATTTGTGAGATTCATTCTCAATTAAGTGATTTAGCAACAAGCAGTGACCCCTTCTTGTCTACAATGGCTGTGAGCATGAAAGGGAAATATGACAAATAATGGGGCATTGTAGACAATATTAATCCTATTCTATTTCTGGATGTGGTTCTTGATCAAAGGTACAAAATGAGTTACTTGAAGTACTTTTTTTACAGTGTTTACAATGCTGAGACAGTTGCAAAGATTGTAGTGAAGGTGGACTCAATTCTCCAGCGAATGTACTCTTTTTATGATCTTGGGGGAGATGAAAACAAGGTTAGTTTTCAAAAACAACTTGTATATGTTTACCATCTAATTTACTTGTATATCGCTAGCTTTCAAATTTATTTTAGTTTTACTTTTATGGTTATCCACCTATATGCTGAGATGTGAACTTTTTTTTGAAGCTTGGATTGAATTATTCAGTTGATTATTTAGTAAACATCAGGGTTTAATTATCCACCTATAATTGTATTTTTGTATGTGCAAGAATTACTAGTCGAGTTCTTTCTGTTGTCAGACTTATCACCCATATTACTTTGTACTAACTAAAAGAAAATATTTAAAATAAGAGTCTAAAGAATATAAGAGTCTTTTAATATTTTTCAGACTCCCAGACTGGACTAATGTGTGTGAAAATGGCTTCCACTTGAAAATGGCATGCTCCCTTTAATTGTATATATTTCCCTTAGACTAGAGTTGTGTATTTATTTTCTATGCATAAAAATTAGAGCTCTGTGAAGGTATATTGGATCCAGCCAAGCCTAGAATTAAATTGCACAATGTTACCCAACTTAATTAACATGTATGTTGAGAATTGAAAAAAAAAGTACATATAGCTACCAGAAAGCTCTGGCTATGATAGCAATTATTAGTAGTATTCCTGATATATTTGATTAGTATACTTTCAAGGTTCTGTATACTTTCATGTATATATAAGGCTTGAGTTTCTGTTACTGAATTAATAATATATCTTTTCCAGGATGACTCTTATAACATTTAAGACTTTGAATTTAATTGAAGTACAGATTATAGATTTGGTGTTTTACTCATCTGGAAGTTAATTTTATTTTGGTTGTTGTTCACTAGTTTACCAAGATAGATGTGCAGATTTCTTGAAAAGAGACACAAAAAAGAATGATGTTGAAAAATTATTTACAGCAACAACAGATGTTTGTCACTGAAAAGAAAAATGATCTTGAAAGATATTTGGCAGAAGAACAGGTCTATCCAATGACCCCCAGTTTTAATATCCTGGATTGGTGGAAGGATAATTCCGGTTAGTATAAATTTTTAACAATGCTGGCTAAAGATGTTCTTGCAGTTCCTATATCTATTGTTGCCTCTAAATAGGCATTTAGCACCAGTAGCCGTATTTTAGACTCATTTCGGAGTTCTTTAAGTCCGAAAATGTTGGAGGCATTAGTATGCAGTCAAAGCTGGTTAAGGGAGGGTTATGGAGGTATCAGATCACGAGATCATTTGGATGCAGCTGAATTTTATAAGTTTCTTGAAGAAGGTAAACGACTGACAATACACCATCTATTATGTGTCATGTACTATGCACTAGTATGCACTCTGTATTATTATATTTTTTTATTATATTTTGTTGTACTCATATTTTATTTATGCAATTTTTTTGTAGAAGATGAAAAGCTGTCCAAGGATAGTGCCGCTGACAAGATAATCAACATCGACAACGAGTGACTCAACTAACATCTATGTGAAGTTGATTGAAGTTGAACTTTTATCGGAATGCTGATTTATCTAACTTTTAATTTTGTTATTAAGACTTATTTTTACTGGATTAAACGCTCTTTTGACGTGTAACTTAATACTTAACTATTTTGTACTTTGTCTGAACTTAAAAAAATTGGATGTACCAACTTAATTATCCAGTTTGGCTTTGAGTTGCAACTTGGAAGCAATATTCTGTAACTTTATTATTGTTGATCAGGTTCTTCCATTACATAATTTTATAATTTTTTTATTGTTAAACCAATCAACCCGAACCGACCCGAACCGAACCGAGGTACAGAGGGTAGGGTTGGGTTATAGGATTATTATTTTTACAATGGGTTCGATTTTGATAAAATCGATTTAAATGGGTCGGGTCACTAAAATGCCCGTACACCGGCCAAACCGACCCACGGGCACCCCTACAAATGACAATGAAATTTAGAGAAGCAAACTCTTAATACCATCCATATGCACTATTGTTATGTTGTAGTTAATTTTGAATTCACAATCTTGAAATTCAATCTTTTCCTGTGAAATTAATAATTATGTAAAAGTTACGGGGCTTGTCACCAAAATTCTCATTTTCAATTTTCATGACCCTGTCTGATAACTCTAATCCATGATCTGGTCCCTTTGATGCCGTGTTTGGACCCTTTTGGTGGTGTAGATGTTGTTTAGTACCTACAAAATAACACCGGAGGGGAGTTTGAGCTATGCGGCGCCTCTGTTGTGAGAGTAAGAACTCACTTTTGGATGATGAGGATAAAAATATAAGAAGACTGTGAGTCCTTGTGGATGAGGGTAAAAAAGAGCGTGTAACCTCTAAACCACTTTTCCTTGGACTATTTATATCCCCACGGTAAGGGTTTAGGGGTTGGTACCTTTCAATCAAAGCCTCTCATTCTTGAGAGCGGAGGGGCACCTGGGATATGTGGATGCATTACACATGTCCAGGTCAGGCTGGTACAATAGGGTGTTGATCCTTATCCTTCCTTAGTTGTCATCATCACGTGAGATCCTCAATTGTGGCTTTTGTTTCACGTATTATGCCCTATTTGGGCTTCTGGGTATGGGTTGTGAGGTTACTTTGGTCCTGGGGTGGGTCGGACCTGGGCTGCGCCAGATTTGGACTAGGTGACCCAGACCCGGGTTCAAGAGGGATTTTATATCCTATCATTTCCCCCTACTCCGTTATGCAGATTATTTTGGATGGGGGAGTATTGAGTCACTGTCTTCTTGTGGAAAAAAATTGCTGCTTTCTTGCCCCCAGTCCGGGTTGAGGATGGTGTGTCTTGGTTAAATTTTTGAAAAATTTTGTTGTTTTCTTTCCCCATGTCTGAGTTGAGTATGGAGATGTCCAAGCCAGACTAGGACAGTGAGTCATGGTTGGCTTGTTGAAAAATTTTGTTTCTTTCATGCCCCCTGTCCGGGTTGGATATTGAGGGATCCAAACCCGACTAGGACTGTGAGTCCTTATTTCCTTGTGGAGAAAAGTTTTGGTTTTTTCTTTTTCCCCTAGTCCGGACTAGGACAGTGTTCGAAAGGGCCAAGCCGAACTACGAGAATTAAACATTGGTTGACTTTGAGAAAGATTTGCTTCTTTTTCCCCTAGTCCGGGTTGTGGTTGAAGGAACCAATCAAGACTATGAGAATGAATAATGGTCCGAACTGGGGTTGAATTCTAAAAATTCTGTAGTTGGATTGATTTATTCATATTTTACCTCCTTTCATTCATATTTTTACAGTTGAGTTTCTCAAAACGTTGTGCCACCATAATTGTCCTCAATAATTAGTGTTTTCGTATAATTGTGTGTATATATAAGCCCGCCCTCTCTTTGTATTTTTACTTTTACAATTCTATAAATTGTAACCCCCACTACGCCATAGATGGCCAATTATAATGTTCTTCTGATGTCACAATAGGCCTTAAATCTGTTACAATAGAGCTACTGTAACAGTAAGGGGTGTTACGTTTATGAGCATTACAATTGCTAAGAAGTGTAACACTTTTGGGAATCTATTGTAACACCTTAAAAGCATTACAATACCCACCTAATGTAACGGTAAAAGGAGGTAATGTAATACAATAGGTTATATGTTTATTTTTATTTTCAATGGACCCACACAAACACGTAGATTACCACGTCATCGTGTTGGACCCACATTACCATGTCATCATGTGGCACAACGTCACGTCATCATGTGGGACTCATATTGCCACGTCATCATGTGTGGGACCCATACTGCCATGTCATCATGCGGTGCCACATGGTGACGTGGTAGTATGGGGGACCTACACTGCCACATTATTATGGGGGACCCACATTGCCATGTCATAATCAGGGACCTACACTGCCACATCATCATGTAGGACTATTACTGCCACGTCACCATGTGGAACCACTACTTCCATGTCATCATGTGGGACCTGCTCTGCCACGACATCATGTGGGACCATATTGCCACGTGTCAATGCCACGTGATCAAGCGGACCCCGGTTTTATAGAGCTTTTGCAGGCCTATTGTAACACTAAGAAATCACTATCGCAATACCATATGCGTTTAATATAACATTATATAAACCTAATGTAACAACCAATAATATATTAAATGTAGCATTCCCATTAAAATTTGAATCAAAGAAACAGCAACCAAACTATAAATATCCAACTATAACCACCAACAAGTTCAACCTAAAACCATTCATCCTCCAACTTCAACTACAATCATCCTTCAACTCCAACAATCCAACATAAAACCAATTCAGAAATCAAACATAAAAATCAATCTGACAAAAAAAAAACTAAGTACCACAAGTTCATAGTAGGATTAAACAGTTTTTTATCGATCGACGATAGAAACTAATTACCATAAAATAATAGTATGTAAAGACAATTATATTTAAGCAGTGGTTCCAGGAGTAATAGGAGTGCCAGGAGTGGTGCCAGGAGTGATTAGAGTGCCAAATTGATTTCCACTAGAAATAGTTGCGGAAAAGTCTGTAACATCAACTTTGAGCCCCGAATTTGCTCTCCAAGTTTTTTCAGCAACCAGACCATGTTATCTTGAACTTTTTTCTGAACCTTCGCTTCCATCTCACTCTCTAGCTAACTAATCTTTGTGTTCAGCTCCTCGACCTTGGATTGTGGAACTGGAGTTTCCGTAGAGGCAACTGCTTAACCTTGCCTTCCCACCAACCAATCTGGTCGGTTCTTTTTTCTGGGAATGACCTTATCTACATCATTTCCACTTTTCATTTTCTCTTCAATGAAACCCTATAAGAGAAAGTTTCGTCAAGTTTAGAGAGGTAGAGAGGTAAAATGAGTTCAAATATATTCTTTAGAAGATAATATACTTACAATTTTTTTCTGAAATACATATGTGCTTGCCTTGTACTTGCGCCCAAGCTTGCGCTTACGCCTTTTTATATAGATTTTAGCATCAGACGGGGAGTTATGATTTGGATCTTTTTCTTTCTGTCAAATATTAGAAACAACATAAAAGTTAAAACTAGACAATTAATGAGACAAGATTGGTATGTGAACATTGAAAGTAGACAAAAATTCAAAATAATCAGAACATACACTTGACTGGCCAACTTGATATGTTACACATTTCCTGTGTAAACACTTTCCAAACTATATAAACTAATCAGTAAAGCAAAAATTCATTGACCTCTAAATAAACTAATCAGTGAACATAAAACTAATTAAAATCTCAAAATACATATTAAAGATTAAACTATTACTAAAATATATAAAATCAATATTAATTAATTGACTATGCTGACCTCCAAGTAAATTATAAGAATATATATTTGAAGGACATATCATGTATAACTGGGTAAATTCACTTAATCCAAGCTTATTACCTTTTAGAATAGTGCAACCAGTATTACGCCAACACAAAATACATAAGCAACATCATGTGGTAATTTTGTAAGTGTGAATTTGAAGAGACATATTTAATGAGAGGATAAGATTTAACATGATCAGTGATAAACATTTAATATAAGTAACGAAAGTGTTCAATTCAAATATAATACTTCTTCTTTGCGTTATTATAATTTAATATTAGAAAAGGTACAAGGTACTCAATTTTAATTCTTATAAATTATCGACATCATAAATTATCATATATTTAATTGTCTAAATTATCATAATTATTAAAAGGTACAGGGTACTCAATTTGTTATGTGCATATAGAGTCAAGAATCATAGAATTTAAATGATATGACTAATCGGCACAATTTGTCATGTTACAATAGGAGGTAGTTAATCAATCATACCAATTTTGTTCTAAGCTTTGCAAGACTCTTATTACCGAGTGTGTGTGTCTCAATATACTCATTACGATGACCCTTATTATCCTCAGCCAAAGTCTATTACCAAAATAATATCATCATATATTACTTTCTATATGAAATGGAATGTGCCAAATTAATTTCTACACTATATACATGTCATCTTATAAAAATACCTTAACTACATCGTCCGACCAGTACTTCAACATCATTTTAAAATCCTCGAGAGGAATAAAATCCGGTCTGTTTCAAATCCTCTCCTCATCATTATCATATTATAAGTAATGAATCTGCTCCACACGGGACTTGTGTGTTCTCCAAGATGAATTAAATGTCTTGTACACCCACTTTTCCCCTTCTGGTGCAATATCAAACCTCTCCTATAATATATCAACATAGAACTTGAATTAGTTGGTGCACAAATATGAGAAAATAAATTAAAGGTGAGGTTGGTTATAGAGTTCACCAAAGTATATTCCAACATTTTCTTATTTAAATCATCCGGAACAACATGCCAATTAACATATATCAGCGACACATCATCCTTAACTTGAGTCCTAAGGAAATTGCTTAACTCGGATCTAGTCTTCCGGTCTCCAATTGGTTGACCTCGTTTACTTAGTTTAAAAAATTTCTTTTCACCAGCAATCCTACTATGAACTTTTAACATTTTTGAATGGCCTCTATATTTTTTAGGACCTGTTCAGATAGCCATAAAAATAAATAAAATGAAATTACATATTATTACTAATAATCCTACTAATCGTTAGTAAATGAGGAGTACACTATTAAGAAAAAAGAAAAAAGGGGGCGTATACGCCTTACCTGCTTCCACGTCTTCCGCTTCACTTTCACTTTGTAAAATTGTATCACTAACATTCTCTCTCCCCAATTCATCTTCAAGATTCTGCTTCTGACGATCTCGTAGGGCGACATAAGCAGCAACTGAACCACTTGGTATAGAATTATCACCTTGTTTTAACAGTTTTCTACATGTTAGTTTTATAAGTTTTCCACCTGTGGTAGCAGCAATGGGAGCTTCCTTCTCTATAGAAGTGGAAACTTTTTTTCTTTGCCGATAGCATCCACCAGATCCTTATCATCCAAATTTCTAGCATTTGCTCGCGAACGAGTTCTAGGACCAGGTGAAGCTTTCCGTTTCTGGACAAATTTGATTCTCTATAAAATAAATCATTAAACAGCAATCAAGAAAAATTACTAGCATGTAAAATAATGTACTAATATAAAGGAGAGCTTTTCAAAAATAGCTTTTTTATAAATAAATATTACCTCCGACGTGTCATCACTTTCATCTCCACTCTCATTTTCCACAACATATATAGAAGATTGCTCCCCATCGTTCTTTTCCTTTGTACTTTGCTGGAGTATCAGTTTAATTGGATTACCAGCATAATTTTCTAATCCAAGTTCAAGAAACCTTCTATTGTTTTCTTCAACATTCTTCAATTTACGCAGCTCATACTCATTCACAACAACTTGGCGTGACTGCAAGCGTGAAATTAAAAAATATCAGTTGGTATCTCGGAAAATAATGACACCAATTGGAAGGAAAAGAGGTGTGAGCTAGGGGACGGTATTACTACCTCAATGTTAGTTTTACTTTGTAACTTTAACCTCCTTTTCGCCACTATTGCACTCACAATATTTTGACTTACACTGCTTACTTTTTGCAACTGAGAGGAGCTTGAATGAATCTTTTTTTCTTGATCGTGAAAATGAGGTGATTTTGGCAGATTGTTATTTTTAACCTCTTGCAACTGAGTTGAGTTTCAAAGATTTTGCTTCTGTAGCTCCTGTAAATGAGGTGACTTTGGAAGCTTGTTTTTTAACCTCTTGCAACTGAGGTGACCTTGGAAGCCTCTTGCTTCTCTGTTGTTGAAGTTGGTGTGAAGAAACAAAAGTACGCTTAAACGATTCTTTGACAACACCTGTAACAAAATAAAAATTATACACAAGTAATTTTATCCCAAATATCATTAGCATGTAAAATCACTATAAAACAAACAACTAATCTACTCAAATAAATGGGCAGTCAAAAGTATATTAGTAGATAATAAACTAATTGTTGTTGAACTATTTTATTTTGACATCATATTATTAATATATTTTATGATTATATATGTTTATAGTGGAGTTTAAAATATAATGAAATAATTTCAGTTTAAAAACATCAAATTAGCACAAATATTGAATTTATTGTCTTTTCACAAATTTAGAAAAAACACTTATTAAACTCTTTTAATACTATGATAACGTTACCTACAAATAACTTGCTAATTTTGTATGTTCTTTAGAGTGAATGCACATTATATATCGTGTAGATTTGTTACTAGATGGCCACAACAATTTTTTTTAATTTATAAAATGCAAGATTTTACAAATCAACATGTCTGTATATAATCTAATAAATGAATATACAGTGCAGAACTTCCCCTAAAATATAACAATTACCTAACTAACCATAACAGAATAATACATATATACGCATATCGTGTCCAAAATTCAATTCAAGCCTGATTACTTCACATATTAAAATCAGAATTTACCTTCAATTATATTTTTTATCGATCGTACGACTACAAATGGAACCCCTGGCTCCAATGGCTTGCATTCTTTTTCAACAACAGTGTCCATGTATAAATTTATTTCTCCACCACTTTCGCAAGCATCTACGAGTTCCATTAAATCTAGATCACATTTCAGAAGCTTCCATTGTTGGGGTTTTCAATTCAAGACATATAAACCTCCAATTTATGTATACTCGAGGTAGTCCTTGACATTTTTTAGCGCCACTGTATATGAGAATTCATTAACATCTTGGCGGTTCACAGTCAAACTCTTTCCACCTGAATAACATGTCTTCTTAAATACTCCATTATAGTGATATATTAAATCCACCAACTTTCCTGCCATCTTACAAAAATGAGCAGATATGGACTAAAACAATGAGAACCCTTAAATGTGCCGATAATTTAAAATTGAACAAGGAGTAAAATGATATAAGCGTATAATATAACAGGGGTACGATGCAAATAAATAAGAAAATTGAAATAGTTTAATATAATAACAACAACATATATAAGCAAACAAAATAAAAAAAATAAATAATAACCTAAATGCAATAAAAGTTACCAAAGGATCTTAGCAACACAAGTTTGATTAACTAGGAAAAACAGATAATTAATTTATAGTTAATCATAGTAGTTTTTAATACATAATCACCAACTAAAATAATATCTTAATTTACATACTACATAGGATTTTTTTTAAACTAAAGTTGGTGAAATAGGGACTTGTCTTTAGGGATTTCATCCCTGAACCAACTAAATTCACCAAATTGATTAGAATCAAGATCAGAATCATGTTTATCAGCAGGGTTGTTTTCTTCTTCCGAAAAATCTTGGTCTTCAGCGTCACACCAGGACCTTGGTAGTCTTTTGATAATATACTGCACAGATTTTGCAGTTGGATCTTCCACATAAAATACTTGTTGTACTTGTGAAGCAAGAACATAAGGATCAAATTTGTGGCAGGACTTATTAAAATTCACCATAGTCAGACCATACAGATCTTTTTCTTCTTGGTACCAGCAACACTTAAAAAGAACCACCCCAAATACTCCCCAATAATCAACTTTAATAATGTTTTCAATAGATCCATAGTAGTTTACATCCTCGATAATTAGGTTTTGGTCTTTTGAATTTGTAAAACTAGTGGTTTCAGCATTCAAAACAACTCCACTGTTCTGTGTTGTGCATCGAGAATCTCTACCCTTTGTGTGGAATTGATAACCATTTATGAAATACCCACTAAACCTCCTAGCTTTTTGATTGGGACCTAATGCTAAGACTTGCAACTCAGTTGAATTGGTATCCTGATTTTCAACTTCTACCTTTAACCATCTCCAAAACTTTTCGGAGTGTGTTTGCTCCTTTTTGTATCATTTTGAGGTTGCATCTACCTCAACTAAAGTTCGATGAATCCTATCAAGTAAAAATGTTGAAACAGTTTAAGAAAGCTGCATTTCTTAGTACTTAATAAATGTAAGGACTAGAGAACTTACTCAAGAAAAGCCTCAATTTCGTTATTGCCTCTATTGAACAAAATGTAGGTATGACATGCTTTCTAATCTGAATCTTCTAATTGTAAAACTTGGCCATCTTTGTTCCTTCTTGTTCCAATATGGTATGTCACATTTGTTGGACATCTTCTCAAATCAGTACTTTCTTTTGCTTCTTCACAAATCAAAAATCTTGAACAAAATGTGACACACTACTCTGCTAGGTAGCCTTCTGCAATTGAGCCTTCTGGTTTGCTCCTATGATGTACATATGATTTCAGCTTCCCAATATACCGCTCAATATGATACATACAGTGAAGGTGCACCGGTCCCCCGTATTTAACTTCATTACATAAATGGACAGGTAGGTGCACCATGATGTCGAAGAAGGCAGGCGGGAATATAATCTCAAATTCACAAAGTATATCAATAATTTCTTCTTGTAACTTGTCGATATCGTCCAAAAGAATCACCTTGCTCCATAAACCTCTAAGAAATGAAATAATTTGATCAACGGTTTTGCCACCTCAGGGTTTAGTGATTTCTTTACAGCAAATTGTAACAAGAAGTGGAGGATAAAATATGTATCATGGTTTTTATACCCCACTACTTTTTCTCTGTTATGTGTGCACGTAACGGCTAATATTAGCAGCACAGCCATAAGGCAGTTCTACGTTCTTCAGTAACTTGCAAAAGACATCTTTCTCCTAATGTGGCATGTCAAAGATGGCTTCCATGATCTCGTATTTCTCTTTATCTGCACATTTAACAGGGTGAAGGGACTTTCTTATACCCATTTCTTGTAAATCAAAATGAGCACTTAAGTGGTCTTTTGACATACCACCAATATTAAGTAAAGTACCTAATATATTGTCACGTAAGTTTTTTTTATGTGCATAGCGTCGAGATTGTGTCAAAGTGGAATATGCTTCCAATATGAAAAATTAAAAAAAGATTGACCTCTTTTTGAAAGGGGAGTCAATTTTATGCTTTCTCTTTCTCATGCCCTTTACTTTCTTCCCAAACTGATTTTCAAACCCAAATAACAATTGTTCGATATCTGTTCCCGTTAATGGTTTCGGAATTTTCCTCGTTCCAATCTACCCACTGAATCTCTTCTTGTCAAACCTCCATTTGTTTGAAGGGTCGAGATATTTTCTATGATTCATGTAGCACATATTTATGCTATGTTTCAAATATTTGAAACAAGTCTCGTAGTGACATATTGGACACGCTAGTCTACCCTTTGTGCTCCAACCCGAAAACATAACATATCCTCGAAAGTCACTAATGGTCCAAAGCACCCTTGCTTGTAAATTAAAGTTATGATCAGTCAAGTCTTCATAGGTTTGGATGCCGATATTCCATAATTCTTTCAATTCAGAAATTAAAGGCTAGACATCGATACTATTTTTTCAAAAATTATGGTCCCGATATTAATGTTGAGAGAATCAAAATTTCTTGTTTCATGCAGAGCCAAGGTGGGAGGTTATAGTTTACTATTAGAATTGGCCATGTACTATGACTTAAATTCATAGAACGAAATGGATTAAATCCATCAACAGCTACACCTAGTGGATTATTTTGAATTTTTGAAGAAAAATCAGGATACATGGCATTCATTATCTTCCAAGCTTCGGCATCTGTTGGATGCCCTAGTTTCCCATCTTTCGTCCGTCCTGCTGCATGCCATGTGTTCAATTTGAAAGATTCCTTAGACAAGAACAATCTTTGCATCCTAGGCTTTAGTGGAAAATATCTCATAATGTTTGATGGAACTTTGGCAACTAACTTCTTTGGATCGTTATTACACGCAAAGCATTTCTTTTCTTATACAACCCACCTCGATGCCCCACAAATATCACAAACTTGTTTATTTTTATTTGCTTCCAAATACGACATGCAGCTGTTGGGACAAGCATGTAATTTCTCATAATCAAGGCCCAAGTCCCTAATCATGTTCCTCACAGCAATGAAGGACAAAGGCAAATTTGCTTCGGGGAAGGCATCCTTTATCAACCCTAATAATTCCCCGAATGCAGAATTGCTAATTCCATGACTACACTTTAAATGATAAAGTCTAATCATAAAACTTAAACAAGAAAATTTCTTGCTGCCGGGATATAGTGGTTGTTTTCCCTCTTTGAGATGCCGATAAATCTTTTTGGCCTCTGTATTTGGTCCATCTTCTAAATTCTCAAACATCTTCCCCATCACTTCTATATTATACCCGAAATCATACCCTGTTTCGCAATTCATAAAGTCGGAATCCATCGTCGCATTACTACTTTGACTTTCCTTTGTGAAACGTCACATATCCATTGGACATGTAAAGCGGAAGACCCTCTGCAAACGAGATGATCATATATCACATCATGACGATGCCAATATTGATCATTACATTTCTTACAGGCGCACTTCATTTCTTCACCTATGGCAAAAAGGGGAAACGCATTTTCTATAAATGCTTGTATTCATCTGACATATTCTTTATTGTACCTAGGAAGTCCTATCCAATCAGCCTCCATTCCTAAAAGATACACAATGCAAAATTCCCACAAAGAGGTTAGAGTCTAGCAATGTTCCTACGAGGAGGTTATGCCCTGAATAGTGATATAAAGAGTAACTACATAATTATGTTCAATAACTTCAAAATTCTATTAGTTGGATTATTTATTCATAATTCTATTAGCAGCAACCCGGGTACTTAAAACTATATTGTTGTATTACCATGTACCACTTGTATTACCATTTACCACAGTCATGCTGTCATTAAATAATAATTCATGCACTAGGCTAAAATAATTTACAAGACATATGCTGAACTCTCTACCAGGCCCTGACTTCACTGGAAGTGCAGCCAATCGGTATATGTATTTTAGAAGTAGAAGTTGTTGCAAATGGTTGCACTAGGCTAACATAATTTACAAGATATAGACTAATCGTCATTATATATTTTGGTTATAACACCAATTCAAGTTTAACCAGATTAAAAATTATATTTTAATGTTAACATGAAATAGCAAGGTTACTACTTGGTAAAAAACACAACAGTAGTTTAATTCTCCTGTCATAGCTAGTCTGAAATACTTGGTCTCCAAGTATAAATATTGTGTATATATTGATCTCATAACATATTATCCAAGTCAAAATATGGGTAACACAGTCCAAAAAAATCAGGTAAATATGAACATAGGTCATGGGTGTAAATATGAACATAGGTCACAAAAATCATGAACATATTGGCATCATTGCACATCGAACAAAACATGGATATCATAAATTTTAATGTCCGGCCATACCTATCAGAATACCATCATCAACACCAAAAAAAATTATCCAAGATCTACACATGATCACTAACTAGAGCATATACACTTACATTAAAAAACTAAAATCACACCAGTTCAAATGCCATAAGAATCACCTCATAGTTATCAGTATAAGCACCACATTAGCACAGTCGACACAAGTTTAAACCAGAGAATGTATACATTGATCCACTTCAAAGAAAATGCACAAACACAGGTAAAAAAAACCCCACATGATTTTATGATGTGTGTGTGTTGCAACCCGGAGAGAGAGAGGGAGAGAGAGAGAGAGGTAGAGAGAGAGAGAAGGGGGGAGAGTATTACATGTGGGTGTCGAGAAGTATTGATCAAAACCCCCAAACTTTGAAATGCCCAATTATTGAAACCCTAATTTTAGAAAACCCTAATTTTTTGAAAACCTTTTCGTAATTTGAGGAAGAGGATGGGTAACTGTGGGTGTCGAGAAGGAGGGGTGAGAGCGATCCGAGGTGAGGTGAGGTAAGAGCGAGGTGAGGCGAGGTGAGGCGAGGTGAGGTGAGGTGAGGTGAGGTGAGAGAGAGAGAGAGTGACGTAAGGGAGAGTGAGATATGAGAAATAAGAGAGTAAGAAATGAGGCTTAGCAATTTCTGGTGGAAAATATGCCACCCATGTTTTCAATTCGGGAAAATATCCCGCCTATAATTTTGGACAAATCTTGTTTATTTATTTTTAATATATTTAATATATCATTTTCCATTAAGATACGACACAACCAAGATATTAAATGTTTTTTATTATATTTTCCCAACACTACGAAGGGTATTTAATATCATCCATATGGTTGGATCATAGAAAACGTCATTTGAAAAAATTGAACAGTGAAATTAGGATGGAACACAATACAGGTAATAGTCTCCCACACATCATTTTCTGTTAAAATATGACACAACCCGGACATTAAATTTTTTGATTCTTTTTTTCCAGAATTATGAAGGGTATTTAATATCATTTGTACGGTTAGATCGTCGAAAATGTCATGCGAAAAAATTGAACAGTGAAACTATGACGGAACACAATACAGGTAATAGTCTCCCACACATCGTTTTTGTCAAGATACGACATAACCCGGACTTAAATTTTTTTATTTTTTTCCCAGCACTACGAAGGGTATTTAATATCATCTGTATAGTTGGATCGTAGAAAATGTCATGTGAAAAAATTGAACAGTGAAACTATGACGGAACACAATACAGGTAATAGTCTCCCACACATCATTTTCCGTTAAGATACAACACAACCCGGATATTAAATTTTTTGATTATTTTTTCCAGCACTACGAAGTGTATTTAATATCATCTGTATGGTTGGATCATCCAAAACGTTATTTGAAAAAATTGAACAGTGAAACTATGACGGAACACAATACAGGTAGTAGTCTCCCATACAACGTTTTCACTTAAGATACGACACAACCCAGACATTAAATTTTTTGATTTTTTTTCCCAGCACTACGAAGGATTTTTAATATCATCCGTACGGTTGGATCGTCGAAAACATCATTTGAAAAAAAATGGAATAGTGAAACTATGACGAAACACAATACAGGTAATAGTCTCCCACACATCGTTTTCTGTTAAGATACGACACAATCCGGACATTAAATTTTTTGATTATTTTTTCCCAGCACTACGAAGGGTATTTAAGATCATCCGTACGGTTGGATCGTCGAAAACATCATTTGAAAAAATCAAACAGTGAAACTGTTAGGAATATGTTGTGAACTTGATGATAAATTAAACAAAACACCTTAGTAGATTTAACTTAGTGAATTTGTAGCACTCGATGGATGATTAATTATAGTCCCGATAGATGATTTATTATAGTCCCGACGTATGATAATTTGACATCCACCGGGTGAGTAGCTTATGTAACAAATAAGTATTATAGCACATTTCTGCAAACAACTTTGTGTAGATTCTGTAGGAGTAAATGAGTCATGTTGACTACTAGTGGATATGCAGAATAGGTTGATTAATTGTAAATATGAGATGTCTTGTAATTCTGTATAAGTGAAATGGAGTCAAGTGATAAATAGCTACCCGACAGATGATCAACAAAGCTACCCGACGGATGATCAACAAAGACTACCCGACGAATGACAAACATGTACCCGACGGATGATCAAATTCAAATATCTGTTGACAGCGACAATACAGTAACATGCGTTGGGTGGTTTCAAAAGGAATGTGGTAGCCTGTTAAGCAAGAATTTGAGAACAAAGAAGCATTACCATTTCCATGCAATTGTGAAGATATTCAAAGATGCTGGAATAGAGTAGTGAAGCAACATGGAGTTAGACTAGATATGTTTTGTTTTATTATCTTGTATTATTATCATGTAAACTTGGTGATATATAAAACAAGTGTAGCTAGTAAAACATTCAACTAAGAAAACACATTTCAAAGAGAGATAGAAAAAGCTGTACTTGTCAAGAATCTCTCTGTAGTTTGTTTGTTCTTCTTGTAAAGCAGCTGTGAGCCGTTTTTAAGCTACACGGAGTTCTCAAACTGATATATATATATATATATATATATATATATATATATATATATCTGGTGGATACATTCAAATCCACCATAAAGTTTTAAAAACTTGTGTTTTATTACTTTTTTTTTGATTTATATAATCTTTTCATTCCGCACTGTACAAATCAAACACTTATATATATTCAGTTAGAACAGTTTTAAAATCTTGAAAAAGTATCCAGAATTACTTTCAACCCCCCCCCCCTTCTATAATTCTTGTTGTATTGTTAGGGAATAACAATTGGTATCAGAGCAAGCTCTTGAAGTACAATGAGTGTAAAGATCACAACAAACAACAAGATGAACAAGAAGGATATTGGAGTCAAAATTCCATTTCTGAATAAAGATAATTATCACCACTGGAAGGTGAAAATGAACCTACATCTTCTTTCCCAAGATGAGGCCTATGTGGATTCCAGAGAGAGGTCCTCATGTACCAATGAGAGCTGCAACTGGAAATGAACCATCTATTCCCAAACCTAGGCATGAATGGTCAGATCCTGATATTGAGCAAGTCAGGAAAGATAAGAAGGCCATGAACATTTTTTTCAATGGAGTTGATGGTGATATGTTTCATAACATCATTAACTGTAAAACAACCAAAGAGGTTTGGGACACAATCCAGATTATTTTTGATGGTACTGAGCAAGTAAGGGAGAACAAGATGCAGCTACTGATTCAGCAATATGAGCATTTTCACTGTGAAGAAAGTGAGTCTCTCACTGATATTTTAAGTAGATTTCAAAAGCTACTGAATGCTCTGAAGTTACATGGAAGAGTCTATAAAACAAAAGACTCTAACCTCAAGTTTCTTAGATCTCTTCCAAAAGAGTGAAATCCAATGACAGTTTCATTGAGAAATTCTCATGATTACAAGGAGTTCACCTTCGAGAGACTATATGGAATCTTAAAAACTTATGAGCTTGAAATTGAGCAAGATGAGAGGATGGAGAAAGGAAGGAAGAAAGGAGGGTCCATAGCACTGGTTGCTGAGTTAGAGAAAGAGAAAGAGATGAAGGTATAAGTTATTGAGTCTACATTACAGGTCTATAAAAGCAGGGGTAAAGGGCTGGTAGCTGAAAATGAAGATCAGTCAAGATGACATGGATGATATTGATGAGCATCTAGCATTCCTATCCAGAAGATTTGCTAAGTTCAAGTTCAAAAAGAATTTTGGAGCAGCCAAGCCAAGTAGAAACATGGTGAATAAATCCAAATTCAAATGTTTCAAATGTGGCTTGGCAGGGCATTTTGCCAATGAGTGTAGAAAGTCAGATTCTAGCAAGAAGAAGTTTGAGCCTGTTGATTATAAACAAAAATATTTTGAGTTGCTCAAGCAAAAGGAAAGGGCTTTCATTACACAAGAAAATGACTGGGCAACTGATGGATTGGATAAAGATGAAGAAACAAGCTATGTCAACCTAGCCCTGATGGCCAAGTCTGATGAAACATAAACAAGTTCTTCAAGTAATCAGGTAATCACCACTAGCCTAGCACATTTATCTAAAGCTGAGTGTAATAATGCAATCAATGACATGTCCACGGAACTATATCGCTTGCATGTTACACTTAAGTCCCTCACTAAGGAAAATGCTAAAATTAAAGAAAATAATTTGTTTTTAAGTGAGAGGAATAATGTGCTAGAACCTCAGTTTATTAAATTTGAAAAATTGAGAATTGAGTGTAGGATTGCTAAGGATGAATTAACTAAGTCCTTGAAGAAAGAAGAGATTTTAAAGAAGCAGCTTGAATGAGAACAGGAAGTTCAAGGTATTGAGTCCTTTTGTGATGCAGCCTGGAAGAAGAGTAAAGAGAAGCTTGAGTCGAATTTGGTTGAAGGATTGCTTACAGATGTGGACTCGACGGATGATGAAAATCATCTGTAGGATAATCAAAAAGCTTATCTGTCGAGTGACAAGGAGCCACATCCGTCGGATGTGAGTAAACTAATTAGCAAAGCTAAGCTAGCCAAGTTAAATGAAAAAACTGGCTCAGTTTCTTAGAACTTTATTCCAGGAGAATCAAGTCAAGTCAGGAAGGAAAAGAAAGTTAATGTTGGTCATCTTTCTATCAAGCAATTGAATGACAGATTAGAAAAGATTGAGGTTAAAACAGAAGCTAAAAATAAAAACAATAGAAATGGGAAAGTAGGAACCAACAAACATAACAACTACACACCTGATAAATATGCTCTAAGAAAAATCTGTGTTAAGTGTGGTAGTGTTAATCATTTGTCTGTTAATTGCAAACTTGCCATGCCTACTCCTATGTCTGCACCCTCTCCTCTTCCCAACATGACTGCCATGCCTACGATGCCTATGAATGCTATGTCTGCTCAGAATATGAATGCACAATTTTCTAATATGCCATTTGCACCTAATCCTTCTTATGTTGCATTTAGTATGCCTTAAATTCCATTTAGCATGCCTTACTGGAATAACATGTTTACAAATAACATGCCTTTTCCTATGAATCAAAATATGCATGACAATTCTGTTATAATGACTGGTTTCAAAGCTCCAACTCAGATGACTAAGGATGAATCAGAAATTTCCAAGTCAAATGAGATGAAACCTAAGAAACCAAAGAAGAAAGCTAACAAGACATGACCCAAGGAAACTTGGGTACCAAAATCAACTTGATTTGATTTTAATGTGTGTAGGGAAACAGAAAGAATCTTTGGTATCTGGATAGTGGTTGCTCGAGGCACATGATTGGAGATTCTACCCTGCTCACTGAGTTCAAGAAAAGAGTTGGCCCAAGTATTACTTTTGGAGATGACAACAAGGGTTATACTGCGGGATATGGCTTGATTTCAAAAGACAATGTCATCATTGAAGAGGTTGCCCTAGTGGATGGTCTCAAGCACAACTTGTTGAGTATCAGCCAGCTTTGTAATAAGGGCATTTCAGTAACCTTCAATTCAGAAGCCTGTATTTTGACAAACAAAAAGAGCAATAAAGTGGTTCTCATTGGAGTGAGAAAAGGGAATGTGTATCTAGCTGACTTCAACTCATGAAATGTAGAATCTGTCACTTGCCTTCTCAGTAAAGCAAATCAAGATAAATGTTGGCTATGGCACAAGAAGTTGTCCCATCTAAACTTCAAAACCATGAATGAGCTTCTCAAGAAAGAACTGGTTAGAGGCATTCCTCAAGTGGAGTTTACAAAAGATGGATTGTGTGATGCCTGCTAGAAAGGAGAACAGATCAAAGCATCATTCAGAAAGAAGCTTGATTCAATAATTGAAGAACCTTTGCAATTATTACACATTGATTTGCTTGGACCAGTCAATGTGTTGTCCATCTCAAGGAAAAGATTTTGCCTAGTAATTGTGGATGATTTCTCAAAGTTCTCTTGGACATATTTCCTTAAGTCTAAAGATGAAGCTAGTGAAATCATCATCAATCACATAAGGCAAGTCAACAATCATCCTAATGTTAAAGTAAGAAGAATCAGGAGTGACAATAGAACTGAGTTCAAAAATTATGTGATGAGATCATTTTGTGAAGAGAATGAGATTACGCATGAATTTTCTACAGAAAGAACTCCACAACAAAATGGAGTAGAGGAAAGAAAGAACATATCTCTTATTAAAGCTGCAAGGACAATTCTTGAAGAATCAAAATTACCAACATACTTCTGGGCTGAAGCTGTCAATACTGCATGCTAGACTCAGAATATTTCTTTGGTTAATCAAGCAAAGTGTATGACACCCTACCAATTGTTCAAAACAAGAAGCCAACCCTAAATTTTCTTCATGTCTTTGGCTGCAAATGTTATATCTTGAGAAATCAAACTAATCAAAATGGAAAGTTTGATTCTAAAGCAGGTGAAGGGATTTTTGTTCGATATGCTGTTGGTAAAGCATATAGAGTCTACAGTCTAAGAAATAACATTGTTATGGAATAAGTACATATTTTGTTTGATGACAAAAAGATTGAAGGACTACAAGATAGAGATTTTCATGAAAGTCTCAAGTTTGATAATGTGGAGATGGTTATTGATGACAGTGATGATGAAAGTGATCAAGAAACAGTGAATAAGGATAATGCAAAAAATCTACAACTAATGAAGCACATAATTCAACATCTGTCGAGTTACAAAATGCTTCATCCGTCACGAGACAATCTGCTTTATCCGTCGGGAGACAATCAGCTTCATCCGTTGGGACACAAAGTGCATCATCCGTCGGAACATTAAGAGAAGCTGAAAGTCAGAATAGATCACCTATAAAAAGTTCTCCTTTCTCAAATCAAAGATTCACAAACTTAGGGGAGTTTCTTATAATCAAAACTCAGTCACACATCATGACAACAATGAGGCCTCTTGTTATTCCCAGTGGACTAACAATGAGATTTACAGAAGGGGGGTTGAATGTAAATCTCAAAACTTTTTCAAGTTTTGAGCAGTTTCTAAGGCTAAATGTTTTTGAGAACAAGTGTGTGAATTGCTTGAAGCTAATACAGACAGATATATATATTCAAACACAAATGTAAAGAACACAAAGAACTTAAAAACTTTTCTGGTGGATTTGTTGTTCCACCAGAGATGTGTTATTTCAGAAAATCTGTGATTTAAAGAATTAAATCACAGCTGCTTCCTAGTACAAACTAGATGATTTTCTCTCTGGATATTTCTAAACAGCTCAGGAAAATTCTTATATAATTACTAGCTGCTAATTGGTTTATATATCACCAAGTTTACAAGTGAAGACAAAACTGTAAAATACAATTAAAAAGATTCTTCACATGTTTCTTCTTCATTTCTCTATCAAATGCAATTTAGGCTTGGCTGTAGATCTTTGAATACTTCCTTGTTTGCATCAGAATGGAAATGCTGCATTTTCTTGATTTCTCCTAGAGGCTTCCACATTCCAGTTTATCTCTGTCAACCCATGTGCCTCTGTCAGCTTGTGAATTGTCACTATCAACTGCTAATGAACTAAGCATCCGTTGAAGCTTTCATCCGTTGATGCCTTATCCGTTGAGGCTTTATCCGTTGAAGCTTTATCCGTTGATGCATTATCAGTTGAAGTCTTTATCCGTTGAAGCACTTATTCGTTGATGGATATTATCTATTGAAGCATTAGAGACATCCATTGAAGCTTTGTTTCTTATCCGTTGAAGGTCTTCAATATCCGTTGATACTTCTTCACTTATACAAAATTACAAGGCATGAAATATTTACAATTAGCCCTCCTATTTGCATATCCACTAGTAGTCAACATGATTGATAATTTCTTACAACATCTAAGAATTACAACTTGAATCCAGAGAATGAAATGTGCTACAATACTAAACTTATTGCTAAGTAAAGCTACTCCTTCAACGGATAGCCAAGATGGTCTTATCCGTTGAGGCTACAAACACTAGATTTCTACTTAAGTGTTTTGTTTAACTTATCATCAAACTAATACACATATTCCTAACAATCTCCCCCTATTTATGTCTACTAGAACTGTAGGCATAAATTTGGGTTTAGCTTGATGATAACAAAACACTTGACAAATATATAAAATGTAATAAAGTAGAAATTCAAAAGTGCTACAAAAATGTGTATGCTGAGATGGAATTGAAGAATTACATTATTTCCAAGGGTGCACCTTTAGCCTGAGCAGATTAGTTTCTTTTCCTTTGATTCCTTGTTTTCTTTCCTAGCCTCCTGTCATTCTCCTCTATTTGAAGTTGAAGTTGTCTGTAGAATTCAGCTTCATCTTCTTCATTGATATCCAACTTAGATAGCATATCCTTGAGAGTTTCATTACTGGCAATCTTGAGCTGATCTTCAATTCTGAAAAATCTTCTGACTCCTTTGTTATCTCTGAACTCCATCAATAGATGAGGTGATTTGTGAACTGTAATTCCTCTTTCTTGAATGAGTAATGTTCTAGGCAAGGCATTGGGCTCCCTCCAAGTTTTCCTTATGTTGGCAATCTTGTTGAAAATCTTAGTCTTGGCAGTCCTGGTAAAGCCAGAATCCCTTTGTATGGCTGAGTAGACTCTAATCAAGGTAGCGTAGCCTTCATTCAGAATCCTGTAGAGAGGCCAAGTTCTTTCCCCACTTCCTTTGTATTTGAACACTAGTCTTTCTGGTAGCTGTCTGTAGGCAGCTATTCCCCTTACTTCCTCCAGCTCATCCAGATAGAGTTCAATGTCTGAAAATTCTTTTATGTCACAGATGCGAACATAATCATCCATAGAGGCTTGAGGCTTAGGCTTAGGCTTCTGTGTGAATTTGATTGAGGCTTTAGAGGGTGTTGGTTTTATTCTTCTTTTCTGCTTCTTTGATTGTGGAGAAGAGGTTAAGAAGGTGGGCAATTTGATGGTGTCCCAATCAATTGGTTCCTCCTTAGGAATGATTGTTTCACCATGAATGTTCATGAAGGGGTCAGGCACAATGGGTTAAGGAATAGAGGGTAGTGGTTTGGATATTGATTGGGTTTCTTCAGTGTCATCTACCATCTTTCTCTTTGCATTGGCCTTCTTTCTGTTCTCTTTCTGCCATTCTTCTCTTTCCTTACTTATTTCCTCCATATCAGTATCAACCATGTCCCCCATAGGTTCATCTTTACTTTTGTCTTCAATTTTTTTCTGTTCTTCAGCCTGACTTGACTTTAGCTATTTTTCAAGCTTTGCTTGTGCTCTTTTGTCAGCCTTTAGTTGTTTGGCTTCTTCCTTCAACCTTCTGGTTTCTTCCCTCTTGGCTATTGAGAATTTGGGATGTCCTTGCATCACACATATGCTATTTCCCTCTCTGAAGATAATAGCCATGTTCCTCCTTACAGCCACATCCATGGTCTCTTTGAGCTTTGTGATACTTCTACCCAAAAGCTTGTCCTCATCAGCCTTTGGAAGAGGAAAATCCACTTCTTTCAGAGGATTCTTTGTAGAGTCCTTAATGGATCTGTTGTTGGGCTTGAGAACCATAGGTTTCAGATCCTTGGAAGAAATCTCTCCAACCTTATTCCTCCATACTGGCTTGAGCTCCATAATAATTGATTCCACTTTTGTGCTATGCTTCACAGATTGTGATTGAGAAGTTGTAGAACCAAAAATTTGTTGCATCTTTTCATCAATCTTCTTCCTTTGCTCTTTGAGTTGCAATTCAGCGGCTGCTATCTGGATTAGATCAATTCCATCAAGCTTTCCTTTGATTTAAATAATTGGAGAAGTGGTGATGGCAGGAACTAGCACTTGAGATATTTGAACTGTTGTTGATGGCTCTCCTTCCCCTTCCCCTTTATTCTCCCCCTTTTTGTTATCATCAAGGGTAGGGGTCAAGCCTTGTGCTTTTGCCAGCTGCATGAGTAGATTTGTTTGAGTTTGTTGATTCTGAAGAATGGCGACCATAGAGTCTTCAATGATCTGAACTCTGGTTTCCAATCTGGCCAGCCTCTTGTCAGTATCAGATTCTTTCCTTAGTCTCCCCAATAAATCTTGCATGGTACCATAAGGTATAGCTGAATCCAACTTCTTAGCATTGTAGGATTTCAGATCAGCAATGTCCTGTTTGAGCTCATCCACATTTAGATTCTGTCTGAAGTGCTGCAGCTGCAAGAGATGCAGAGATTCCAGATGAGCTTGAAGAATTGCCTTGGTACCAGCATCTGTAGTCTCCTGAAGGGCCTTCTGAATTGTCATGACTTGTCTGACCAAAGTGACACCAAACTCTCCTGGTGTTGATTTTTTTGCCCATGCCCATTCAGGAAGATCTGGAACAGAACTTGGTCCTGTTACTCCCCCTAAGTTCATGCTCTCATCCAAAGAATCAGAGTCATCATCATTAGAATTTACTCCAAATTCTTCAGATGGCTCACCAGCTTGAGAAGGCAGCCTGTTAACAGCAGCTTGGTCTCTGAGAAGAGATTCTGAAGTGTGTACAATGTTTAATGTATGTTCTGCCTCCACATTGCCCCGAGCAGCCAATAATTGATAGGCTGAAACAGGATGAGTAAAAGTGTCAGCATCCAAGGAAATGTTATCAATTACAGCTTTGTAATGTTGCTGAAATTGTCTTTCCTTTTCTGCATCATCCACTTTCATTGACTCACTAGCAATGGTTGGATCCACCCTTATAGCTTCTGTACCTACCTTTCTCTCATTTTCTCTATTTTCTTGCATCAGGGGCTCCCCCTGGCTCACACACACCCTCACACCCTCACCCTCACCTTCTAAGGTGGCACTCCCCTCACTCACTTTTGCCATGCTGGAAGAAATAGCATGCATATGGTGACTCTCAACCTCTCCTTTTGCCTGGGAGCAACCCAACCTCTCACTCAAAAGATCACTCCCTTCCCTCAAACCTAAAAGTGATTGTACAGTAACCATGTCCTCTACAGTTGGAATTGTTTCTGTTATGTGTGTAGAGACCATCAATGGATAGGGAGTATCCGTTGAAGTGGAAACTGATGGTATCAACGGATAACTGTTGTTAAGCTTATCCGTTGAAGAACAACCACTTGTCAACGGATGAGAGATATCCGTTGAAGAAGGAAAAGATGTAGATATAGAAAGTGACATAATTGTTGAATCTGTGTGAATTGATTTTAAGTGTGGTGACACAGATTCATCAACTACATCTGAAAGAATTGGCTGATGATCCAACAAATCATCTAAAAGATGATGATCATCAGGTTTTGAGTGGGGCTCCTCCCTGAGTTTTAATGAGGGAGAATCAGGAATTGATGTGAATATCATATCCACATCCAGAGAGGGTGATGGAGAGTTTGATGATTGGTGTGTTTCTATTATGAGGGAATGGGGCTGTGACTCCACATTTGCTGGAATCACATCAAGCTGAATTTGAGAAGGCTCAGATACAGGTGGATGTATATGTGCTGTGTGTGCCCCTTGTGTGGAAACTAGGGTCTTGGCCTTCTTCTTCCTTGAAAAGGCTTTAATTGGTAAATGTGTGGCTTCAGTGTCCCCTAGGGTCTTGGCCTTCTTCTTCCTTGAAAAGGCTTTAATTGGTGAATGTGTGGCTTCAATAGTTACATCCTTTTGGAAGGATGCAACTAGGGATGTGTTAGACTCCTTTTAAACCACCACAGTCTTTTGAGAGACTGTGGCTTGGCTGGCTTGGGTACCACTCACCTCTCCCACCTTATCCTGGGGGGTTTCTTGATGTTCACCCCTCCCCTCACCACTCACACCCTGCTCACTCCCTTCAGGGTTTATGGTAGTTGTTACAACTGTTGTCTTTTGAGAAACAACAGAGGTAGTTTTCTTTGACTTGAGTTTTGAAACTTTAGTTTTGGTGGCTTTGGTAGGAACCTGTTTGGACAAAGACACAGATTCCATGGCCACACTAGAAGGTAAAGAAACAATGGGGTTGGAAATAGTAGGAGTTATAGAAGTGTTTACCTCACTTACCTGTGGTGCATTCATGATTGGCAAATATACCAATGGCACCTGGCTGTTGAGGTTCATTCTCAAAAGGTCTGCAAGGACCCTTTTCTCTTCTGCCCAGCATTTGAGTTTATTATTCTCATTTGATATAACCAATCCTTCAGCAACATGGTTAGCCAATAACATAAAAAATCTAGCATAGTAGATGTTATGTGGTCTATTAGCTTTGTTGCCTAATCTGGAACCTAATTCTAGCATGACACAGTTGCTAAAATTAAAGTACTTATCAGAAACTAGCATATAAAGCATATTAACAAGAGATGAAGTTATGGCATCAAAATTGCTAATCTTCCCAGAGAAAACCTTAATAAAGGCATCTCCAAGAAAACTCCATTCTTTCCTAAGGCCTTTCCTTCTAATGCTACCTAAACTAGCAGAATCAAAAGCATAGCCTATGGAATCTAACATAGCAGATACATCTTTATCAGTGTGTGGTGTTATGGCATTATTCTCAGGCAACTTAAAGCAAGACTGTATATCATCACAGTTAATGCAATAATCCTTACCTTTGAGAGAGAAGGCAATAGTCATATATGTGGAGTTGAACTCTGCAGTTGTCCAAATCTCCTCAATCACCTCACAGTAGATGGTTGGGGCTTCCAGCATTGCATAGCTCAGTTTGCAGTTTTTGATGAAGTCCATCCTCTTGTGATAATCAGAATGGGCTTCATTCTTTTCAACCAAGGCTACGAAATTATTCTTTTCATAAACAAATCCTGTTTAAGACATAATTTTGACTACTGGTGCCATTGTTGTGAGTAGAGGTTGCAGAGAAAAACTTGAGAATTTTGGGAGAGAAGGAGAATGAAAATTGCAAGAAAGCGTAAAGTGAAAATAAGAGTTCAATGGGCTTTTATACTTTCTTAAATTAAAACGTAAATAAAATGATTAAATGATACTTTTAAGTAAATTACAGCCCTTCAAGAATAAATAAAACTGTAGAAATTCTGAAAACTGCCTTTAATACAAATATATACAATAATGTATATCTGTATCAACGGTTAAGTAAAGAAATTTACGGCTATGACTCACTTAAAGTAACTGATGTGACACTTCAACGGATAAGGTAAATAGTTATCCGTTGATGATCAACACTATTTTATCCGTTGAGGGATAAAATTACCAGAAATGTATTTGTCTTTCAACGGATAATGAACATCCATTGATAGAACAATTTTTGCTTTCAACGGATAGGGCATATCCGTTAATAGGATAAGTCTTACTTAAAGCCAACTTTGTTCTTGCAGCAAATTCATTTCAGGCTTCAAGACAGATTATATAGAGGACATAAATTTATGAATAATTAAGCATACCTAGCTCACTTACTAATCTTGTGAATGATGATTCATCAAGTGGCTTGGTAAATATGTCTGCAATCTGCTTTTCACTTGGAACAAAATGAAGTTCCACTGTACCTTTCATCACATGTTCCCTAATGAAATGGTACTTGATGTCAATGTGCTTGGTTCTTGAGTGTTGCACTGGATTTTCAGTAATGGCAATGGCACTTGTGTTGTCACAGAATATAGGAATTTTTTCAACAGTCAAACCATAGTCAAATAGTTGATTCCTCATTCATAGTATCTGTGCACAGAAACTACCAGCAGCAATGTACTCAGCTTCAGCTATTGATGTAGAAACAGAATTTTGCTTCTTGCTGAACCATGACACAAGCTTTTTCCCTAGAAATTGACAGGTGCTAGTTGTGCTTTTCCTATCTATTTTACAGCCTGCATAATCTGCATCTGAGTAGCCAATTAGATCAAAACCAGACTCTCTAGGGTACCAAATTCCTAGATTTGGAGTCCCTTTGAGATATCTGAAGATTCTTTTAATAGCCACTAAGTGAGATTCTTTAGGGTCAGCTTGAAATCTAGCACAGAGACATGTAGAAAATATTATATCAGGTCTACTAGCAGTTAAATATAAAAGTGAGCCAACCATGCCTCTATAACTTAAAATATCCACAGACTTTTCAGCCTTGTTTAATTCAAGCTTGGTGGCAGTG
The DNA here is from genome assembly GCF_009905375.1 of Apium graveolens. NCBI lineage: Eukaryota > Viridiplantae > Streptophyta > Magnoliopsida > Apiales > Apiaceae > Apium > Apium graveolens. The sequence continues at coordinate 125,078,772 of NC_133649.1, read as the reverse complement.
GCCATGGGAGTTTTTGCAGATGAACAATCCATTAAGTCAAACTTCTTTAAAAGATCATAAATGTATTTGGTTTGACTAATGAAAATTCCATCACTAACTTGTTTAACTTGTAAACCAAGAAAATAAGTTAGCTCTCCCATCATGCTCATTTCATATTTACTTTGCATTAACTTAGCAAACTTTTTACAAAGCTTATCATCTGTAGATCCAAATATAATATCATCTACATAAATTTGAACAAGTATTTTAGAGCCATTAACATTTCTAAAGAAGAGAGTTTTGTCAACAGTACCTCTTGTGAAGTGATTATCTAGAAGGAATTTTGACAAAGTCTCATACCAGGCTCTAGGTGCTTGCTTTAGTCCATAGAGTGCTTTCAACAGATAATACACATAGTCTGGAAAGTTTGGATCTTCAAATCCTGGAGGTTGGCTTACATAAACTTCTTCCTCTAATTCCCCATTTAGAAATGCACTCTTGACATCCATTTGATAGACTTTGAAATTGGCATGAGCTGCATAGGCTAGAAAGATTCTGATGGCCTCAAGTCTGGCAACTGGAGCAAATATTTCATCAAAATCTATTCCTTCTTGTTGAGAATAGCCTTTAGCAACCAAATTGGCTTTATTCCTTATGACAATGCCATTTTCATCCATCTTGTTTCTGAATACCCATTTTGTGTCAATAGAACTCTTGTTCTTTGGCTTGGGTACCAGCTTCCATACTTTGTTCCTTTCAAATTGGTTTAGCTCCTCTTGCATTGCTAAAATCCAATCTGGATCCAATAGAGCTTCTTCCACTCTCTTAGGTTCCTCCTGTGATAGAAAGCTACTATACAGACATTCATCTTAAGTAGCCCTTCTAGTTTGCACTTTAGATGTAGCATCACCAATGATCAGTTCAAAAGGGTGATTCTTGGTCCATTTCCTTTGAGGTGGTAGATTAGCTCTAGATGAGGTTGCCTCAGTATTGTCATGATGTGAGATAGAATGTTGATTGGTTGAAACTCCCCCTGAGTTGTTGATCCTTTGAAATGAATTGGGAGCTCTATCAACTGATGAAGTGAATTGATTATCCGTTGACAGACTGTGATCAACGGATGCTTCATTATGAACTTCAACGGATGATGCACTTTGTCTTTCAATGGATGCTGCATTGCTTCTTTCAACGGAAGCTGAATTATGACTTTCAACGGATGCAGTATTTTGTGCATTATCCAAAGGCAGATTTTGAATTCTTCTTGAGATGCCTTCTTCATCATTCTCATCTTCACTATCATCACAATATATCTCAATGTTGTCAAATTTGAGTCCTTCATGATGTCCCTCATCTGTTAGTCCATCAATCTTTTTATCATCAAACACAACATGCACAGATTCCATGACAATGTTGGTTCTTAGATTGTAGACCCTATATAATTTTCCAGCAGAATAACCAACAAATATTCCTTCATCAGCCTTTGCATCAAACTTTCCTTTGTGATCAGATTGATTCCTTAAGATGTAACATTTGCAACCAAAGACATGCAGAAAGTTTAAAGTTGGTTTTCTTCTCTTCAATAATTGATAGGGAGTCATGCCTTTTGCCTGATTGATTAGAGAAATATTCTGTGTAACATGCACAGTTAACAGCCTCAGCCCAAAAGTAAGTTGGGAGTTTTGACTCTTCAAGCATTGTCCTTGCAGCTTCAATTAGTGATATGTTCTTCCTTTCCACCACACCATTTTGTTGTGGGGTCCTTGGAGCTGAGAACTCATGCATGATCCCATTTTCTTCACAGAACAACTTCATGGTTAAATTCTTGAACTCAGTTCCATTGTCACTCCTAATATTCCTTACTTTGAAATCAGGATGATTGTTGACTTGCTTGATATGATTGATAATGATTTCACTAGCTTCATCCTTTGATCCAAGAAAATAGACCCATGAAAACTTAGAGAAATCATCAACAATCACTAGGCAATATCTTTTCCTTGAAATTTACAATACATTGACTGGTCCAAAAAGATCCATGTGTAGCAGTTGTAATGGTTCATCAATTGCAGATTCAAGCTTCTTACTGAATGATACTTTCTTTTGCTTTCCTTTCTGATAAGCATCACATAGTCCATCCCTTGTGAATTCCACTAGAGGCATTCCTCTAACTAAGTCCTTTTTGACTAGATCATTCGTTGTCTTGAAATTCAAATGGGACAGCTTCTTGTGCCATAGCCAACTTTCAACTGCACTTGCTTTGCTGAAAAGACAAGTAATGGATTCTGCATCTGTAGAGTTGAAGTCAGCTAAGTACACATTCCCTTTTCTAACTCCAGTTAGAACCACTTTATTGTCCTTTTAACTTGTGACAATACAGGCTTCAGAATTGAAGGAAACAGTATTCCCTCTGTCACATAGTTGACTGATGCTTAATAAGTTGTGTTTGAGACCATCAACCAATGCAACTTCATCAATGATGACATTTTCTTTTGTAATCAAGCCATATCCCATAGTGAATCCTTTGATGTCATCTCCAAAGGTTATGCTAGGGCCAGCACTCTCCTTAAACTCTGTTACCATAGATTCCTTCTTTTTCCCTGCACACAACAAAATCAATCAAGTTGATTTTGGTACCCAAGCTTCCTTGGGTCCAGCCTTGTTAGTCTTTTTCCTAGACTTCATTTCTCCTGCATCTTTTGACTTAGGTAACTTTGAGTCATCTTTGATCTCAGATGTGGTTGGGTGAAGTGTAGGGTTAGTCACAGAATCATTTAGCACATTTGATTGATAAGGCATAGATTGTGTAAACATGTTATTCCACATAGGCATATTGTATGACATGTGAGACATACTAAATGCAGTAAAATAAGGATTATTAATATATGGCATGTTTGCAAAATGTGCATGAGGATTCTGATGAGACATAACAGGCATAGCATGCAGAGGTGACATAGACATGTTAGGCATGGAGGGATTTGAAGACAATGGAGCATTTTTAACAGATTTGCAATTATCAGATAGGTGATTAACACTTTTACAATGCACACAGCTTTTTCTAGGAACATACCTATCAGGTGTGTAATTGTTATGTTTATTAATCCCTATCTTCCCATTTCTTTTAGATTTTCTTTTAGTTTCCTTCTTGTCCTCAACCAACTTAAGCCTATTTTTCAGCTGATCTAAAGTCATGTGTCCTATTTTCACCTTACCGACATCTTTGGATGTGCTAGCTCCTTCTTTGACAAAGTTCTTGAGAGTTGAATCATTCTTCTTATTGAGATTTTTATTTTTAAAATTACTTGCCTGTTTTAATTGACGAGCCTTCAACGGATGCTCCTTTTCTTCCTTCAACGGATAACTTTCATCATCCGTTGATTCCACATCCGTTGACAATCCATCAATTAATTATAACTCCTTTTTGTTTTTCTTCCATGCATCCTCACAGAATGATTCAATTCCCTGAACCTTGGCAATCTGAACACTAACATCCCTAGATGTTTTCCAGGCCTTGATTACCTCTTGCTCACTTTCTAACTGTTTAGAAAGAATTTCTACTTTCTTATCAGCTTCTTCTAGTTCACTTTCAACAGTCAAGCATTTAAGTTTAATCTTTTCAAGCTCAATTACCTGATTCTCTAACACAACATTCCTATCACTTAAAAACACATTATTCTCTTTGATCCTAGTGTTTTCTTTAGCTAGTGATTTAAGGGAAACACGCAAATGATATAATTCATTGGACATATCATTTATGGCTTCATTGCATTCATGTTTAGAAAGCTGAGAGAGATCAGTAGTAATTACCTGGTTGCTTGATGAACTAGTTTCATTTTCATCAGAATTAGCCATCAGGGCTAGGTTGACATATTCCATATCATCATCTTCATTGACCCCATCTGCTGCCCAATCATCTTGAGTGAGAAAAGCTCTTTCCTTTTGTTTGAGCAAATCGAAATACTTCTTTTTGTAATCAACTTGCTCAAATTTCTTTTTATCAGAGATTGGTTTCCTACATTCACTTGCAAAGTGTCCACTAATGCCACAGTTGTAACATTTGAACTTTGATTTATCCACCATGTTTTTGTTTGGCTTAGTGAATTTTGTATTTTTCCTGAACTTCATCTTTGCAAACCTCCTGGACAGAAAAGCCAGATGTTCATCAATATCATCAGAGTCATCCTGACTGGAATTGTCTTCATCCTCAGCTACTTGTTTTTTACCCTTGCTTGATTCTGATTTGCTTGTGCCAATTTTGAGACTTGGCATTGTCTTTTCCTCATTCCTAGCTTCAACCTTCTCACTGTCAGCTACAAGTGCAACTGATCCACCTTTTCTCTTTCCCTTTTCCAACAGCTCATCTTGCTCCATCTCAAGTTCATATGTCTTCAAAATTCCATATAATCTTTCAAGTGTGAAGTCCTTATAATCTTGAGAATTTCTTAGAGAAACAGTCATAGGCTTCCATTCCTTTGGTAAAGACCTTAGAAATTTTAAATTGGAGTCCTTGACTTGGTACACTCTCCCATACAGATTTAATCCATTCAACAGTTTCTGAAATCTGTTGAAGGTATCATTCAATAATTCTCCTTCTTCAAAGTGAAAATATTCATACTGTTGAATGAGAAGCTGCATTTTGTTTTCTCTAACTTGCTCAATGCCTTCACAGATAAGCTGCACAGTATCCCAAATTTCCTTAGCAGTTTGGCTGTTGATGACATTGTCAAACATATCTTGATCCAGGCCATTAAACAGAATGTTCATGGCTTTCTTGTCCTTGTGGACCTCTTCAATATCTTCAACAGTCCATTCTGCCTTTGGCTTGGGAATAGACTGTCCAACAACAACTGTTGCAGTAGCAGCTGTGGCCACCTTGTGTGGGATGTGAGGACCATTTTCAATGCAGTTGATGTAGCTTTCATCTTGAGAGAGAAGATGTAAATGCATCTTCACCTTCCACTGATGATAGTTATCTCTTTCCAGGATTGGAATCTTTACACCAATATCCTTCTTACTCATGATGTTAGCAGAATAGATCTTTAAACTCTTTGTATGTTAAGAGCAGGCTCTGATACCAATTGTTATTCCCAGTGGACTAACAATGAGATTTACAGAAGGGGGGTTGAATGTAAATCTCAAAACTTTTTCAAGTTTTGAGCAGTTTCTAAGGCTAAATGTTTTTGAGAACAAGTGTGTGAATTGCTTAAAGCTAATACAGACATATATATATATATTCAAACACAAATGTAAAGAACACAAAGAACTTAAAAACTTTTCTGGTGGATTTGTTGTTCCACCAGAGATGTGTTATTTCAGAAAATCTGTGATTTAAAGAATTAAATCACAGCTGCTTCCTAGTACAAACTAGATGATTTTCTCTCTGGATATTTCTAAACAGCTCAGGAAAATTCTTATCTAATTACTAGCTGCTACTTGGTTTATATATCACCAAGTTTACAAGTGAAGACAAAACTGTAAAATACAATTAAAAAGATTCTTCACATGTTTCTTCTTCATTTCTCTATCAAATGCAATTTAGGCTTGGCTGTAGATCTTTGAATACTTCCTTGTTTGCATCAGAATGGAAATGCTGCATTTTCTTGATTCCTCCTAGAGGCTTCCACATTCCAGTTTGTCTCTGTCAACCCATGTGCCTCTGTCAGCTTGTGAATTGTCACTATCAACTGCTAATGAACTAAGCATCCGTTGAAGCTTTCATCCGTGGATGTCTTATCCGTTGAGGCTTTATCCGTTGAAGCTTTATCCGTTGATGCATTATCAGTTGAAGTCTTTATCCATTGAAGCACTTATCCGTTGATGGATATTATCCGTTGAAGCATTAGAGACATCCGTTGAAACTTTATTTCTTATCCGTTGAAGGTCTTCAATATCCATTGATACTTCTTCACTTATACAAAATTACAAGGCATGCAATATTTACAATTAGCCCTCCTATTTGCATATCCACTAGTAGTCAACATGACTGATAATTTCCTACAACATCTAAGAATTACAACTTGAATCCAGAGAATGAAATGTGCTACAATACTAAACTTATTGCTAAGTAAAGCTACTCCTTCAACGGATAGCCAAGATGGTCTTATCCGTTGAGGCTACAAACACTAGATTTCTACTTAAGTGTTTTGTTTAACTTATCATCAAACTAATACACATATTCCTAACAATCTCCCCCTATTTATGTCTACTAGAACTGTAGGCATAAATTTGGGTTTAGCTTGATGATAACAAAACACTTGACAAATATATAAACTGTAATAAAGCAGAAATTCAAAAGTGCTACAAAAATGTGTATGTTGAGATGGAATTGAAGAATTACATTGTTTCCAAGGGTGCTCCTTTAGCCTGAGCAGATTAGTTTCTTTTCCTTTGATTCCTTGTTTTCTTTCCTAGCCTCCTGTCATTCTCCTCTATTTGAAGTTGAAGTTGTCTGTGGAATTCAGCTTCATCTTCTTCATTGATGTCCAACTTAGATAGCATATCCTTGAGAGTTTCATTACTGGCAATCTTGAGCTGATCTTCAATTCTGAAAAATCTTCTGACTCCTTTGTTGTCTCTGAACTCCATCAATAGATGAGGTGATTTGTGAACTGTAATTCCTCTTTCTTGAATGAGTAATGTATTCCTAACACATATTCCTAACACCTCTTCATCTAGAGCTAACCTACCTGAACAAAGAAAATATTCCTAACACCTTATCATCAAACTAATACACATATTCCTAACACCTCTTCATCTAGAGCTAACCTACCTCAACAAAGAAAATGGACTAAAGATCACCCTTTTGAGCTCATCATTGGTGATGCATCTTTAGAGTTCAAACAAGGAGAGCAACTCAAGAAGAATGTCTATATAGCAGCTTCCTATCTAAGGAAGAACCAAAGAAGCTAGAAGAAGCTTTGTTGGATCCTGATTGGATTTTAGCTATGCAAGAGGAGCTAAACCAATTTAAAAGGAACAAGCTATGGAAGCTGGTACCCAAACCTAAAGGAAAGAATCCAATTGACACCAAGTGGGTATTCAGAAACAAGATGGATGAAAATGGCATAGTGGTCAGGAACAAAGCTAGATTGGTTGCTAAGGGCTACTGTCAACAAGAAGGAATAAATTTTGATGAAACCTTTGCTCCTGTTGCAAGACTTGAAGCCATCAGAATCTTCTTAGCCTATGCAGCTCATGCCAATTTCAAGGTCTATCAAATAGATGTCAAAAGTGCTTTTCTGAATTGAGATTTGGAGGAGGAAGTCTATGTTAGTTAGCCTCCTCGTTTTGAAGACCCAAATTTTCCAGAATATGTCTATTATCTTTTGAAGGCACTTTATGGATTGAAGCAAGCACCTAGAGCCTGGTATGACACTTTATCAAAGTTTCTTTTGGAAAATCACTTCAGAAGAGGTAATGTTGATAAAACTTTATTCTTCAGAAATGTTAATAGCTCTAGTATACTTGTTCAAAACTATGTAGATGATATTATATTTGGCTCTACAGATAAAAAACTATGTAAAAAGTTTGTCAAATTGATGCAAAGTAAGTATGAAATGAGCATGATGGGAGAACTAACTTACTTTCTTGGTTTACAAGTTAAGCAAGTTAGTGATGGAATATTCATTAGTCAAAATAAATATATTCATGATCTTTTAAAGAAGTTCAAACTAATGGATTACACATCTGCAAAAACTTTCATGGCCACTACAACTAAGCTTGAATTAAACATTACTGAAAAGTCTGTGGATATTTTAAGCTATAGGGGCATGGTTGGCTCACTTCTATACTTAACAGCTAGTAGGCCAGGTATAATTTTTGTTACTTGTCTTTGTGCTAGATTTCAGGCTAATCCTAGAGAATCTCACTTAGTAGCTATTAAGAGAATTTTCAGATATCTCTAGGGAACACCAAAACTTGGCATTTGGTACCCTAGAGATTCTGGTTTTGATCTAACTGGTTATTCAGATGCAGATTATGCAGATTGTAAAATAGACAGAAAAAGTACAACAGGAACCCGTCAATTTCTAGGGAACAAGCTTGTGTCCTGGTTTAGTAAAAAGCAAAATTCAGTTTCTACTTCTACAGCTGAAGCTGAATTCAGTGTCCTAGTTGCTGTGCAAAGATTTTATGGATGAAAAACCAATTGTCTGACTATGGTCTACAAGTGGATAAAATTCCCATTTTCTGTGATAACACAAGTGCAATTGCCATCACTGAAAATCCAGTACAACATTCAAGAATAAAGCACATAGAAATAAAGTACCACTTCATTAGGGAATATATGATGAATGGTACTGTGGAACTTCATTTTGTTCCAAGTGAAAAGCAGCTTGCAGATATCTTTACCAAGCCACTTGATGAATCCACCTTTTCAAGGTTGGTAAGTGAGTTAGGTATGCTTAATTATTCTTGAATTATTTTAGATATTTTGCAAGTTTTAATGCATCCAAAAACTTAATTGATTTTTCTATTTTGGATGAAATTTTGGCTAAGTCAAAATTTACATCCCGACGGATGCTCATTATCCATCAAGTTTGATCATCCGTCGGAATATTATTTGTTAATAAAAATCAATTACTTTTCTGGATCAGTTATTAACCCGACAGATAATTAATTTATCCTCATCCGTCAAATTATCTCAATCTTAGCCGTTAAAACTCTGAACGTTATCCATCGAGTATACTTATAGTTTGTAAGCATGACACGACGGATAAGTGACAGAATTTTTATAGTTTATTTATTTTTAAACGGCTATTTGGGCTATTTTGATTGGTTACTTTATTTCACTTTATTATTTTTGACAGTTTATTTCAGAGATAGTATAAAATCAGAATTCATTTTTATTCTACTCTTTTATCATTCTCAATTCAATTGCTCTAACTTCCCTTCTTCTCCAAAGCAAATATTCTCTCTGCAAATTTCTCATTCTCTAACAATGGCACCAGTAGTCAAAATTATGTCTCAATCTGGATATATCTATGAAAAGAACATCTTTGCAGCACTTGTGAATAAGGAGATTCCTTGGTCTGGAGACTTTCACAAGATGATGGATTTTGTGAAGAGCTGTAAACTCAGTTATGCTATGCTGGAATCACCCACAATCTACTGTGAATTTGTAAGGGAGATATAGACAACTGTTGTGTACAACTCTACTGACAAGACCATAACTTTCACTCTCAAAGGTAAGCAGTTTTGCATTAACAGTGACATTATCAAAGCATGCTTTAGAATTTCAGATAACACTGCTACAGTTCCACACACAGACACTGATATAGTTAACATGTTAAATTATATGGGCTATGTACTTCCTACTTCTAAATTGTTATTCCCTAACAATACAACAAGAATTACAGAAGGGGGGTTGAATGTAATTCTGGCTACTTTTTTAAGATTTTAAAATAGTTCTAATTCAATAAGTATATAAGTCTTTGATTTGCAAAGTGCGGAATGAAGAGATGTATGAATCAAAACATAAAGTAATAAAAACACAGGCTTTTAAAACTTTCTGGTGGATTTGAAAGTATCCACCCAGATATATATATATATATATATATATATATATATATATATATATATATCGAATGAGAACTCTGTGAAGCTTGATTAGCTCACAGCTGCTTACAAGTATGATCAACTAAACTTACAGAGAAATGCTATAGAATACAGCTTAAAAATGTTTCTATGAAAATGTGTGTGCTTAGTTCGATTATTGTTCTACTTTCTACACATGGTTTATATATCACCAAGTTTACATGACAATAAGACAAGATAATAAAATAAAATATATCTAGTCTAACTCCATGCTGCTTCACTACTCTATTCCAGCATCTTTGAATATCTTCATAATTACATTAAAATATTAATACTTATTTGTTCTCAAATTCCTGCTTAACAGGCTGCCACATTCCTTTTGCAAACACCCAATGCATGTGACTGTGTTGTTACTGTCAACAGATATTTAAATTTGATCATCCGTCGGGTACATGCTTGTCATCCGTCGGGTAGCTTTGTTGATCATCCGTCGGGTAACTTTGTTGATCATCCGTCGGGTAGCTATTTGTCATTTGACTCTATTTCACTTATACAAAATTACAAGATATCTCATATTTACAATTAATCAGCCTATTCTGCATATCCACTAGTGGTCAACATGACTCATATGCTCCTACAGATTCTACACAAAGTTGTTTGCAGAAATGTGCTACAATACTTATTTGTTACATAAGCTACTCACCCAGTGGATGTCAAATCATCATCCGTCGGGACTATATTGAATCATCCGTCGGGACTATATTTGATCATCCATCGAGTACTATAAATTTCACTAAATTAAATCTACTAAGGGAGTTTTGTTTGATTTATTATCAATTTCACAACATATTCCTAGCATAAGTTAAGTGAAATTAGGAGGCTAGGTCTTAGAAAGGAATGGAACTATCTGTGTGATATGGTAACTAAAGTATTCTCTGGTAAAATTAGCAATTTTGACTCTGTTAACATTTTCATGCCTTACATGCTAGTTACTGATAAGTACTTTAATTTCAATGACTTGGTCTTGTTTGAGTTACGTTATTAGTTAGGAGAACTTAACAAGAGAGATAAGAGTGTCTATTATGCTAGATTCTTTATGATGCTTGCTAACCATCTTATTGAGAATATTACTGTTGAGAACCCACCCAACAAATTAAATTGTTGGGTTCAAGAAAGGAGAGTCATTGCTGATCTCAATAGGGCAAGTCATCACAAAGTGGTGCCCCTCCTTTACTATCCAATCATGGAGGGACCTCAGGTAAGTGAGGTAAGCACCATTGTCTCCACTCTTCCAACCTCACACATTTCTTTGCCTTCAAGTGTAGCAATGGCATCTGTGTCAATGACCCAATAGATGCCTACCCAAGCTACCAAAACAACAATTTCTAAATCCAAAGCTAAGAAAGCCCCCTCTGGTTTCTCTTAAAGGAAATCAGTTGCAAAATCTACTAAACACAAAGAGGGGAGTGTGAAGGAGAGTGTGCAAGGTGAGGGACATGGTGAAAATCAAAGAAACCCTAAGGATAAGGCTGGTGAAAAGAGTATACCTAAGCCTAGCCACACCACAGTTTCCTAATAAACTATGGTTGTTAATAAGGAAATAAGCTCATTTGTAGTTTCATCCTCCCAAAAGGATGTTACTATTGAAACAAGCTCCCAACCAGGAGCACAGGCCAAGAGGGTTAGGGACACAAGTTCACCACAGACTTATGCTAGAAAGCAAAGATCAAAAACCCTTGGGGATGCACAGGGAACACACACAGTGTAAACTGATGCTAAAGACTCAGTCACTGCACCATCTCAAAGTCGGATTGATGTGGCTCCAATAAATGTGGAGTCACAGCCAAAATCATTAATAATTGAAGCACCTAAAACACCAAATTCACCCACACACTCACTGGATGTTGATACGATCAATACATCACTTCCAAATTCTCCATCTTTAACTCTATTGGAGAAGCCAAAAATCCAAGCAAGTGAGTATCATCTTTTAGATGATTTGTTGGCTCACTTGCCATTTTTTTCTGAGTCTATTGAGACATCTGTGCCTAAATTTTCATTAATAGTTTCCACTCCTAACTCATTCATTTCTTCTATCCGGTGGATATTCTTCATCCATCGGGTAGTGATTATAACCTGACGGATGTGCCTAACAGCAGTAATCTATCGGCTAGCCAAACTACTATCCCGATGGATATTCATCATCTGTCGGGAGTCTCTGCACAACTTCAAATTTCTTCAATTATCACAAGTGCAGAGGACTTAGTAGTAGTACAATCACTCTTAGGACTGAGGGAAGGGAGTGAACTGAGTGAGAGGATGGGTTGCACCCAGGCAAAAGGAGAGAAAATGAGTGAACCTATGTAGTCCATTTCTTCAGGACTGGAAAAAGTGAGTGAGGGGAGTCCCACCTTAGATGGTGATGGTGAGGGTGTGAGGGTGGGAAGCCAGGGGAGCCCTTAATGCAAAAACAGAGAGATCATGAGAGAAATGTCAGTGAGTCAATGAATGTCAGTGATGCAGAAAGGAAAAGACTATTTCAGCAAGAATATCAAGATGTCATAAATTTTATTTCCCTAGATGCTGAGACATTTACTCATCCTGCTACAGCTTATCAAACTCTAGCTGTACAGGGCAATGAGGAGACTAAAAAGATGCTCAACTTGGTGCACACAACTCAATCTCTACAAAGAGCAACAGATGCAATCACTTCTATGCCTTCTACTACTGGCAGTGATTTTGAACTGGCTGAAGACTCATTTGGGGATAATGGTGGGGATGATAAGGAAGAAAATATGAGAAAAGGGGGAGATGTAGATGTTCCTGCCTGGATGCTAACTAAAGAATGTTCTTACTTACATCTCCAATCAACACTATTCAAGCTGATTCATTACACCTAAACAACCATTCAAGCATCTACAAATGCTAGCACAAAGAGGCTACTTACAGCACATCTTGACGGTCTTCAGCTGCATAAGATTCAAGCTCTCCAACACAGTCAAAGTATGGATGAAATCAAGCAGGAAGTCTCTGAAGTAAAACAGGATTTCATAGCAAGGTTGGATGCTAGACTTCCTGGAACCACCATGACTGAGATAGCTCAGAAGCTAAAGACAGGAAGCTGATCTCAATAGAAATATTGAGCCCATGGATTCTAGATTATCTGATGTGGAGAAGTCAATGGCCAAGATACTTGCTAATCAAGAAACTCAGACTGCTCAGCTCCAACAGTTGGTGGCTGCTCAACTCCCATCCACTCTCCAACTTGATGCTAACAAAAAGGGGGAGAAAGGCTCATCTAGTGAGGGGGAGAAACAGCCCAACATCCAAGTCAGCAAAGTAATTGTGCCAATAATTGCTTTCATAAATCCACCAGCCATGGGTAGTATTGACATCATAAATCTGGCAGCAGCAAAACTGGAAACAAATGACAAACTGCTAAAGATTGATGTAGCAGCAGCTGAGAAGGAATTAAAAGAAAAATGGAGGAAAATAGATGTAGAAATTCAACAGAAATTTGGACCAATTCAGAAACCAGACAAATTCTTCAATCATCACTCTCAAGTCAAGCATATTTATGTGAATGAAATGAGTTTGAATTATCTGGAAAAGGGTCAAACATCTTGCATCAAATCTCCAAAAGTAAATCTGGTCATGAAGCCTAAAAGAAACTACTCAAGGTTTTCAGACAAAAATCCTATGGATATTGTGTATGAGACACCTAGGCCAGATGAGAAGAAGCTGTTGGCTAGGTCAATTGCATTTTTAAAAGATCCTACTGATTCAGCACTTAAAAGAAGAATTGCCAAAATCTACATAAATGGTAAAGAAATTTGTGCGGTGGTTGGACACCCTCTGTTTGTAGAAGCCAATAAGGAAGAGAAGGAAAGAATCAGGCAAGAAAAGAAGCAAGCTGCCTTAGATGCTAAAAAGCTCAAACAAAAGAAGGAGCAAGCTACTATCTTGGCCAAACTTCAAGCTGTGAATACTACAACTGAGATTTCTGCACAACCGTCTGTGATTGCTGAACCTCAAGATCAGAAAATGCAATAGAAGCCATAACAAAAAAGAAGATTCGGATACAAGCTCCACTCCAAAAGAAAATTGGACTTCAGTGATGAGGAGATGGAAGACTAGATTCCCAAAAAGTCTACAACTTCAACTCAGACATCAAAACCCTTAATGGTATTTGAAGAATTCAAAGTGGTGGATCCAACAAGGAATATTCATGGTGAGCCCATAATTCCAAAGGATGATCCAGTAGACTGGGATAGTTTGTCAATTCCTGAACTAAAATTTCTAATCTTCAACAAGCTAAAGAAAACAAAGACTAGAGCAATCAAGAAAGTGAAGCCTGTGATTCTTAGTCCAAGAACCTAACCAAATCTCAACCCACTGTCAATAAGGAGGATCTCTTATACACCTATGACATCAAGGAGTTCTCTAAAATAAACCTCTACTTGGAAGAATTGGAAGAAATAAGAGGGATTGGTGCCTACAGACATCTTCCTGAACTGGCTGAAGACTCATTTGGGGATGATGGTGTGGATGACGAGGAAGAAAATATGAGCATAGGGGGAGATGCAGATGTTCCTGCCTGGATGTTAACTAAAGAATGTTCTTACTCACATCTCCAATCAACACTATTCAAGCTGATTCATTACACCTAAACAGCCATTCAAGCATCTACAAATGCTAGCACAAAGAGGCTACTTACAGCACATCTTGAAGCTCTTCAGCTACATAAGATTCAAGCTCTCCAACATAGTCAAAGTGTGGATGAAATCAAGCAGGAACTCTCTGAAGCAAAACATGATTTCATTGCAAGGTTGGATGCTAGACTTCCTGGAACCACCATGACTGAGATAGCTCAGAAACTAAAGACAGGAAGCTGATCTCAATAGAAATATTGAGGCCATGGATTCTAGATTATCTGATGTGGAGAAGTCAATGGCCAAGATACTTGCTAATCAAGAAACTCAGACTGCTCAGCTCCAACAGTTGGTGGCTGCTCAACTCCCATCCACTCTCCAACTTGATGCTAACAAAAAGGGGGAGAAAGGCTCATCTAGTGAGGGGGAGAAACAGCTAAACATCCAAGTCAGCAAAGTAATTATGCCAATAATTGCTTTCATAAATCCACCAGCCATGGATAGTATTGACATCATAAATCTGGCAGCAGCAAAACTGGAAACAAATGACAAACTTCTAAAGATTGATATAGCAGCAGCTGAGAAGGAATTAAAAGAAAAATGTAGGAAAATAGATGTAGAAATTCAACAGAAATTTGGACCAATTCAGAAACCAGACAAATTCTTCAATCATCACTCTCAAGTCAAGCATATTTCTGTGAATGAAATGAGTTTGAATTATCTGGAAAAGGGTCAAACATCTTGCATCAAATCTCCAAAAGTAAATCTGGTCATGAAGCCTAAAAGAAACTACTCAAGGTTTTCAGACAAAAATCCTATGGATATTGTGTATGAAACACCTAGGCCAGATGAGAAGAAGCTGTTGGCTAGGTCAATTGCATTTTTAAAAGATCCTACTGATTCAGCACTTAAAAGAAGAATTGCCAAAATCTACATAAATGGTAAAGAAATTTGTGCGGTGGCTGGACACCCTCTGTTTGTAGAAGCCAATAAGGAAGAGAAGGAAAGAATCAGGCAAGAAAAGAAGCAAGCTGCCTTAGATGCTAAAAAGCTCAAACAAAAGAAGGAGCAAGCTACTATCTTGGCCAAACTTCAAGCTGTGAATACTACAACTGAGATTTCTGCACAACCGTCTGTGATTGCTGAACCTCAAGATCAGAAAATGCAATAGAAACCACAACAAAAAAGAAGATTCAGATACAAGCTCCACTCCAAAAGAAAATTGGACTTCAGTGATGAGGAGATGGAAGACTAGATTCCCAAAAAGTCTACAACTTCAACTCAGACATCAAAACCCTTAATGGTATTTGAAGAATTCAAAGTGGTGGATCCAACAAGGAATATTCATGGTGAGCCCATAATTCCAAAGGATGATCCAGTAGACTGGGATAGTTTGTCAATTCCTGAACTAAAATTTCCAATCTTCAACAAGCTAAAGAAAACAAAGACTAGAGCAATCAAGAAAGTGAAGCCTGTGACTCTTAGATCCAAGAACCTAACCAAAACTCAACCCACTGTCAATAAGGAGGATCTCTTATACACCTCTGACATCAAGGAGTTCTCTAAAATAAACCTCTACTTGGAAGAATTGGAAGAAATAAGAGGGATTGGTGCCTACAGACATCTTCCTGAACTGGCTGAAGACTCATTTGGGGATGATGGTGTGGATGACGAGGAAGAAAATATGAGCATAGGGGGAGATGCAGATGTTCCTGCCTGGATGTTAACTAAAGAATGTTCTTACTCACATCTCCAATCAACACTATTCAAGCTGATTCATTACACCTAAACAGTCATTCAAGCATCTACAAATGCTAGCACAAAGAGGCTACTTACAGCACATCTTGAAGCTCTTCAGCTGCATAAGATTCAAGCTCTCCAACATAGTCAAAGTGTGGATGAAATCAAGCAGGAAGTCTCTGAAACAAAACATGATTTCATAGCAAGGTTGGATGCTAGACTTCCTGGAACCACCATGACTGAGATAGCTCAGAAGCTAAAGACAGGAAGCTGATCTCAATAGAAATATTGAGGCCATGGATTCTAGATTATCTGATGTGGAGAAGTCAATGGCCAAGATACTTGCTAATCAAGAAACTCAGACTGCTCAGCTCCAACAGTTGGTGGCTGCTCAACTCCCATCCACTCTCCAACTTGATGCTAACAAAAAGGGGGAGAAAGGCTCATCTAGTGAGGGGGAGAAACAGCTCAACATCCAAGTCAGCAAAGTAATTGTGCCAATAATTGCTTTCATAAATCCACCAGCCATGGGTAGTATTGACATCATAAATCTGGCAGCAGCAAAACTGGAAACAAATGACAAACTGCTAAAGATTGATGTAGCAGCAGCTGAGAAGGAATTAAAAGAAAAATGGAGGAAAATAGATGTAGAAATTCAACAGAAATTTGGACCAATTCAGAAACCAGACAAATTCTTCAATCATCACTCTCAAGTCAAGCATATTTCTGTGAATGAAATGAGTTTGAATTATCTGGAAAAGGGTCAAACATCTTGCATCAAATCTCCAAAAGCAAATCTGGTCATGAAGCCTAAAAGAAACTACTCAAGGTTTTCAGACAAAAATCCTATGGATATTGTGTATGAGACACCTAGGCCAGATGAGAAGAAGCTGTTGGCTAGGTCAATTGCATTTTTAAAAGATCCTACTGATTCAGCACTTAAAAGAAGAATTGCCAAAATCTACATAAATGGTAAAAAAATTTGTGCGGTGGCTGGACACCCTCTGTTTGTAGAAGCCAATAAGGAAGAGAAGGAAAGAATCAGGCAAGAAAAGAAGCAAGCTGCCTTAGATGCTAAAAAGCTCAAACAAAAGAAGGAGCAAGCTACTATCTTGGCCAAACTTCAAGCTGTGAATACTACAACTGAGATTTCTGCACAACTGTATGTGATTGCTGAACCTCAAGATCAGAAAATGCAATAGAAACCACAACAAAAAAGAAGATTCAGATACAAGCTTCACTCCAAAAGAAAATTGGACTTCAGTGTTGAGGAGATGGAAGACTAGATTCCCAAAAAGTCTACAACTTCAACTCAGACATCAAAACCCTTAATGGTATTTGAAGAATTCAAAGTGGTGGATCCAACAAGGAATATTCATGGTGAGCCCATAATTCCAAAGGATGATCCAGTAGACTGGGATAGTTTGTCAATTCCTGAACTAAAATTTCCAATCTTCAACAAGCTAAAGAAAACAAAGACTAGAGCAATCAAGAAAGTGAAGCCTGTGACTCTTAGATCCAAGAACCTAACCAAATCTCAACCCACAGTCAATAAGGAGGATCTCTTATACATCTGTGACATCAAGGAGTTCTCCGAAATAAACCTCTACTTGGAAGAATTGGAAGAAGTAAGAGGGATTGAGGCCTACAGATATCTTCCTGAAAGGCTAGTGTTCAAGTATAAGGGAGGGAAAGAGATCATATGGCCACTTCATAGGATTCTTCAAGAAAGCCAATATATACTGATAAAGGTTTATTCATCCTTCAAGAAGAACTTTTGATTTAATGTGACTGCAAGGAGAATAATCCTAAAGAAAATAGAGGAGCTAAGGAACAATAGAGCCAAAGGTGCACTTCCAAAAACTCTTTCTATTCCCTTCACAGGAAAGAGAGTGCATTTGAGGCCTTATTGGCTGATGAAATTCATGGATGATAAGGGAGTTAGAAGATTCTTTGGACTGGATGACCAACTGAGTATCTCTAGCAATGAGACTCTTTTGGAAATGCAAGAAATATTGGATTTATCTGAAGCTGATGAACTTGAATTCCATAAACAACTCCAGAGTCAAATAGAGGAAAATAACAGGAGGCTTGGGAAGAAATCCAGACAATCAAGGAAATAGATTTATCTGCTCAGACTAGAGGAGCACCTTGAAAATTTATTGTGAGAATTCTTTGTATACTTTGCTTTGTTCAAATTTCAGTATATTGTAGCACTTATTAGTTTTATCTACTACTTTTAAATCTATATTTTTTTGGTGTTTTGTTATCATTAAGTTTCTCTTAATTTATGGCTACAATTCTAGTAGACATAAATTATGGGAGATTGGTAGAAATATGTTGTGAACTTGATGATAAATTAAACAAAACACCTTAGTAGATTTAACTTAGTGAATTTGTAGCACTCGATGGATGATTAATTATAGTCCCGACGAATGATTTATTATAGTCCCGATGGATGATAATTTGACATCCACCGGGTGAGTAGCTTATATAACAAATAAGTATTGTAGCACATTTCTGTAAACAACTTTGTGTAGATTCTGTAGGAGTATATGAGTCATCTTGACTACTAGTGAATATGCAGAATAGGTTGATTAATTGTAAATATGAGATGTCTTGTAATTCAGTATAAGTGAAATGGAGTCAAGTGATAAATAGCTACCCGACGGATGATCAACAAAGACTACCTGACGGATGACTAACATGTACCAACCAGATAATCAAATTCACATATCTGTTGATAGTGACAACACAATGACATGCTTTGGGTGTTTGCAAAAGGAATGTGGCAGCCTGTTAAGCAGGAATTTGAGAACAAAGAAGCATTATTATTTCAATGCAATTGTGAAGATATTCAAAAATGCTGGAATAGAGTAGTGAAGCAGCATGGAGTTAGACTAGATATGTTTTATTTTATTATCTTGTCTTATTGTCATGTATACTTGGTGATATATAAACCAAGTATAGCTAGTATAACATTCAACTAAGCAAACACATTTCAAAGAGAGGTAGAAGAAGCTGTACTTGTCAAGAATCTCTCTATAGTTTGTTTGTTCTTCTTGTAAAGCAGTTGTGAGCCATTTTTAAGCTACACAGAGTTCTCAAACTGATATATATATATATATATATCAAACTGATATATATATATATATATATCTGGTGTATACATTCAAATCCACCATAAAGTTTTAAAAGCTTGTGTTTTTATTACTTTGTGTTTTGATTTATATAATCCTTTCATTCTGCATTGTGCAAATCAAACAGTTATATTTATTCAGTTAGAACGGTTTTAAAATCTTGAAAAAGTAGCCAGAATTACATTCAACCCCCTTTCTGTAATTCTTGTTGTATTGTTAGGGAATAACAGAAACTAAGACGGAACACAATACAAGTAATATTATCCCAAACATCATTTTTTGTTAAGATACGACACAACCTGGACTTTAAATTTGTTGATTATTTTTTTCCAAAACTATGAAGGGTATTCAATATCATCCGTACCGCTGGACTGTCGAAAACGTCATTTGAAAAAATCGGACAGTGAAACTATGACATAACACAATACAATTAATAGTCTCCCACACATCGTTTTTTGTTAAGATAAGACACAACCCGGACATTAATTTTTTTGGTTATTTTTTCCCCGCACTACGAAGGGTATTTAATATCATCCGTACAGTTGCATCGTCGAAAACGTCATTTGAAAAATTGAACAGTGAAACTATGATGGAACACAAAACAGGTAATAGTCTCCTACACATCATTTTCTGTTAAGATACGACACAACCCGGACATTAAATATTTTGATTATTTTTCCCAGCACTATGAAGGGTATTACCTTAGAGTGCTAAAACATAAATATAATAACTTTTAAGATTAAATATTAATTTAAATTCATTTTTCAACAATTTAAGGTGATACACAAAATTAATAAATGATATACATGATGATATTCTAA
Organism: Apium graveolens; assembly: GCF_009905375.1. Taxonomy (NCBI): domain Eukaryota; kingdom Viridiplantae; phylum Streptophyta; class Magnoliopsida; order Apiales; family Apiaceae; genus Apium; species Apium graveolens. The sequence continues at coordinate 125,058,912 of NC_133649.1, read as the reverse complement.
TTTTTACACATATGGAATTTAAAAAAATTTAAATTAGGAATTTTTGAAGTAATAAAATTAGAAAAAAATATTAAAACTAATAAAAAATAAAAATAGTACGAACTAACCTCGTTTTGATATGAGCACTACTACATAACTTTTAAATTTTAAAAATGTTAAAAAATATAAATATATGATTTATAAAAGTAATAAAATACATATAGGTATTTAAAAGTAATTGATTATTTTTAAAACATTTATTCAAAATTTATTTATTAAACTAATTAAATGTAACTTATAAATATACGTGAATAATTGGACTAATTAAACTAGCCAAATATTTGGTTCAAAGCGGTAAAATTTAGGCTTACAGCCGCCCAAATTTTCAGACTTCATTTAAAATTTTCGCAAACATACTCAATGCCCTGTCTTTCTCTCCACCACTTTCTAAATACTCACCTATTCTTTCTTTCAATCCACCACTTTCTTCACCTCTCTCAATAAATTTCAATCTCGTGTACGTAATTAGGGATTTGCAGTTCCAATTAGGGCATAATTTAATTGGGGGTTGGGCTTTGACTCTTCAATCAGGACTTTGGTTCTTCGATAAATTTCAATTAGGGTTTTTGAAGGGTTTCGAGCACATAAATGTAACGGAAACAATAATTAAAAACGTAAAAAATCAGAATTTTTGAAACCCATCGCAAGATCCATGCGAAAAACATATATTAAATTCATAGATCAGATTGTTTACCTTAAGAAGCTTTACCAATTGGTTGACTAATGGAGATCCAAAGCTTGTTCAATCACCACGCATCCCGCTCTCGCGATCTACGCTCTATCGGTATCCACACGAATGCTTGAACTCAAGAACTGGATGTGTACTAGCACAAACCTGTTTCTTCTTGCTCTCTCCATCTTCTCTCTTGGTGGCTAAGGGTTTTAGTAAAAGTCTTATACACCCAAAAAATCAGCCACACGAGAGATATTATATAGAGAGTATAAAAACGAATTATAACTCTTAACTAATTAGGAGTTATTATAATTAAGTCTCACTTAATTATTTAACAAATAAATTTCATATTTAATATTAGTAAATTCGAATATCAATATTTATCTAATTAATTAAGTAATACTTAATTAATATCATTAATAATTCAAATTACTTTAATATAATTTTAGGAGTTATTATAATTAAGTCTCACTTAATTATTTAATAAATAAATTTCATAATTAATATTAGTAAATTCGAATATCAATATTTATCTAATTAATTAAGTAATACTTAATTAATATCATTAATAATTCAAATTACTTTAATATAATTTAAATCCAATTTAAATTAAATAATTCTTCAAACATTCTTAGTGTGTGACTCTATAGGTTATTATTACGTTGGAAACAAATTTTAAATCTAATTTAAAATCGTAAAAAATGAGCGGCATTTATTAATACATCATTGCTACCCAAGTAATAATAATTGAATTGGTGATCAATTAAACCTTTCGTGAATAATGTACAATGTAATATAATCCTTTTAACCACATATTATAGATTAAACTAGAGGCATGTAATATGTGATCATCATCAATGTTTAATCCAGGTTTCCTTGATCAATGAGTAGCTTATCATATCAAATCAACATTTGAGCGTGGCCACGCATTTAGTAGTCTAGATCACATAAGAGGCCGATAATATCACTTCTAAAATAGAAGGGTTAAATCCCATCTAGATCATTCATATTTCTCATACGATTTATAATATACCCAATGTCCACTTTTATCATTAAACGGTCAAGGATAACTTTTAATGGAATCAATGTATATTAATTCCTGTATAGAAATATAATGACTTCAGGTCTAAGGACCATTACATCATTATCACTGTGAGAATTACTTATGACACAACAGACATGTAGAATCTCATATTGGGTTTGTCCAGCACCATGTACATATACATCTGCCTGTGTTTTTGACTTTAGTATCACTATACCTATGATCAATGAGATGTGATCATCAGTCAACAAACACACCAATCTTAATGCATTATTATTGTCCCTTAATAATAATACTCGACTAGGGACCTTTAAGAATATTGATATTGTTCTCGTAATCTCATTTCTAAGTCATGTACTTAGAGATATAGAATTGCATATCATATTCCAAGGACATTTATTAATCTAACACTTATATCGCAGTAAATTAAGAATTAATAAATTATAAAGAAAATAATCGATAGAACATAAACATTAATAATCCTAATGTCTTAAACTAAAACATCATAGTGTTGTCTCTAGGGCACAAACACTAACAATCTCCCACTTGCACTAGAGCCAATCACCCATGTATCTAATACTCATGGAACTATAATTACTATGCACTTTACATATATATCTCCTTCATGATTAATCTCATTATTAAGGCGATATTGCCTAAGGACATGCCTAAACAGTCTCTATGGTTGTTTCAAAAAATATCAATATATTCGGCTTCCATAGAATCGTCAATATTCTTGCTGTGAACTATTCAAGCTAACATTAATTATATATAGACAAAACACAGAACAGACATAAACTCGTAATCATCCTTGTTTGTCCAAAAAATTAGGTTCAGAAACTAGTATCAGTGTAACCCTTTACAACCAGTTCCCTATCTTCTCCATACACCAAAAATAAATCTTTAGTCCTCTTTAAGTACTTAAGAATATTCTTGAAAACTATCAAGTGACCCTCACCTGGATTAGACTAGTATCTGATCGTCATGCTCAAAGCATACGAAACATCAGGATAAATACATATCATTGTACACATTATAAATCCAATTGTTGACGCATCTGGAACTTTCTTAAACGGCCCTTATCATCTAATGATTTATGGGCAATTATCTTTTGAGATCACTATCCCATGAGACATCGAAACATATCCTTTCTTTATCTCCTGCATCCTAAAATGATGCAATATTTTATAAATGTATGTACTCCGACTAGGTCGATTAATCTTTTCAATCTACCTCTATACATCTTGATCCCTAATATATAGGTAGCATAGCCTAAGTCTTTCACCGAGAAACTATTTCTCAACCAAGTCTTAACAGCTTGTAGAGAAGGTATGTCATTCCTTATTTGTTATATGTCATCTACATATAATACTAGGAATGTCACATGGCTCTCACTAACCTTCTTGTAAACACATGGTTCATCTTCATTTTAAATAAAGCCAAACTCTTTGACCGTTTCATCAAAATAAATATTCATTCTCCTTCAGGCTTGCTTCAATCTATAAATAGATAGAAGCAACTTACAAACTATTTTAGCAAACTTTGGATCGACAAAACCCTCAGGTTCTATCATATATACATCATGTTCAAGGCTTCCATATAAGAAAGCAGTTTTGACATCCATTTTCCAAATCTCACAGTCAAACTAAGCAACTATTGCTACCAAAATCCTGATGGACTTGACCATAGTAACTAGTGAAAAAGTCTCATCATAGTCTATACTATGAATTTATTTGAAACCTTTTGCCACTAGTCGCACCTTATAGGTCTATACTTTACCATCCATGCCAGTTTTCTTCTTAAAAGCCCATTTGTACCCTATAGGTTTTACCCCTTCGAGTGGATCAACTAAATTAAATACTTTATTTTGATACATGGATTCCATCGTGGATTTCTTGGCCTCTAGCCATCTCTCGGAGTCTGGACTGTTCATAGCATCTTGGTAGGTGAGAGGCTCATCATTATCCGTGTGCATCACATCACCATCTTGAGTCAAAAGAAATTCATAATTTTTCCCGGGCTTATGGTGAATCCTACTAGATCTACGAATAACCTGTGTTTCTTGGACAGGTTTACTTTCAACATTTTTGATGTACATCCTGATCTTATTCCAACTCTGGTTCAATATTATCATGTGGTTCTCGATCTTCATCGAGATGTATTATCCTCCCACTGATTTTCTTAGAAAGTAGTTCTCCCTCAAGAAATACAGCGGCCCGAGCAACAAACACTTTGTTCTTAAAAGGATTATAAAACTATACCCTAGTCTCACTTTGATATCCCACAAAATAGCATCTATCTATTTTGGTCCAAGCTTGTCAAAGGCTAAACGTTTTAAAAATGCTTCACATCCTCAAATTTTCATAAATGACATGCTATGATCTTCATCACTCTATATCTCGTACGGAGTATTTTGAACCGCTTTAGTCGGAACTTGGTTAAGTGTATATGCAGCCGTTTCTAGAGCATAACCCTAGAAACTGAATGGAAGATCCCCTTGATTCATCATCGATCACACTATGTCCAATAAGGTACGATTTCTCCTCTCAGAATCTCTATTCCATTGAGGTATTCCAGAAGGAGTAAGTTATGATACACTATCACACTCCTTCAAGAAACTCTTGAAATTAAGGTTTAAGTATACTCCTCCACATCTGATCGTAAAACTTTTATACTTTTCCCTTGTTTGCTTTTTTACTTCATCCTTATATTCTTTGAACATTTCAAAAGAATCGGATTTGTTCTTCATAAGAACCACATAGCCATATCTACTGAAATCATCAGTAAATGTTATGAAGTAGTATAAGCCACCCCTTCCCATCATAAACATTCGACCACATACATCATTATGTATAAGTCATAATCGTCCGGTAGCCCTTTCACCTGATCAGGTAGAAGAAGCTTTAGTCATTTTACCAATGAGACAAAGTTCGCATATTCCGTATGATTCAAAATCAAACTTATCCAAGTATTCATCTATATGTAACTCAGAATTGTGTTTCTCATTAATATGGCTTAACGACAATGCTAGAGGTAATGTTTGATTTGAGTCAACTTAGAACATATAAATTGTTAACTAATTGTGCAACATTATAAGTCTTATCATTGAAATAGAATAAACACCTATTATTTATTTAATTAAAATGAAAACCTTTCTTGTCCTGACAAGAAACTGACTTAATGTATCCGCTAAAGGCAGGCACGTAATTACAATTTATCAAGTTCTCAATCTCGCCTTATGGGAAAAATTAGCTATCGAGTTCCTTCAAATAGAGCAACAACTTTTGCTCCAATTCCAACCCTATACCTGAAGCTTGACCATTGTTAGTCTTCTTCTTTAGATCTTCCAAATAAGCTCGATAATTTAACTTCCCTACATCCAGTTATTTCCACAGAAATGACAATCATCTCCTTTAGTTATACCACTATTAGGCTTCAAAAGCCCTTTGGGATTAAACTTTCATTTAGCACCGAATAAGATCAAATCTTCACTTTGCATGTCCACTTTCCTTTCCCATTTGCATTCCATGTGTACATCATCAATATGGATGTAATTCATGCATTTACCGTGTTATTTTCAGCAGTTCTAAACATGCTTAACAACTTAGTGAGTGTTCTGTCTATCTCATTCCTTTCGTTCTTAACAAACTGAGAATGGAAGTTGTTGAAAGATCGTTTGATCAAATCAAGCTGAGTCTCTAGACTATTCTTGAAACCCAAAATATCAAGGTACATATACCTATCATCTTTAGAACATGTGGACCAGCCGGATATCAATCTCCCATTAATGCAAAATTATGGTGCCTTATTATTGTCAAATCTTTCTGACGAGCCTATCCTTCAAACATCCTTTGAAGGTGCTCAATTATATCATAATCATCATTATGCTCTTGTTGCTTCTAAAGCCCAACACTCATAATTACAAGCATGAGACATGAAACATCAGTTGCATAATCAATTTGCTTCTGATAAGTATTTTGTTCAGCACATGTTTTATTCTCAGCTAGAAGAAATAAAGGAGGGGTTTGAGTGACATCCTTGAACCCGAGGACAATCCTCAAGTTCCCATGTCAATCGAGGAAATTATTTCATGTCAGCTTGTCCTTCTCAAGGACTATTACATAGAGAAGTTATTTGTGTTATTTGTCATTTGATATCTACAATATTAAAGTGCATAAAATGACTTAGTCTATAGATGATCATTAAATTATGTTCAAGTGATTATTCATATATATATACAAAATATATATCAACCACTATTTTTATCAAATCAATAGCCCTAACTATTAATTCGGAAAGAATATCTTCTATATCCTTTCTAGTGAGCCAAGATCCATATTTCACCATGCGTTAGGTCAGCTTTGGCTTTTCTCCTAAAACATGATTATTTAGGTAGACAACATTTGTCAATTATATCAACTATATAACTCTTGGATAGTTTGGTGGAACAACATTTGTTCATATTTATTTAATAAATCTCGCCAAACTCTATGCCTCTAAGTTCACAATCCTATTGTGGTAACTTAGTTAAGTCAAACCCAATAGTCAAAAAGTATCAATATACTTCAACACATCTCCCACGATGGATGGGAGTACTTCTCTTTGGTGAACCCACTCCTTATCGATCTAGGGGTGGACGCATTGGACTAATTGGAAGGCATCCGATCAACTTAATATTAACTTTAGGGTTTTGTTAATTTTAAAATGATCATGATCCCATCATAAAGAGATTCCCAATTTTTCCTTGAATAAAATACTTCAAATCAATATTCGCCAATGGTTTGATTTACAGGTTGTGAGGGAGTCACAACGGTCTCGCTTAAAACCCACAACCTTACAAGTTCAAAGAACTCACTTTTGACAAAATCTCCCCATGTCAGAAATAAAGAAAATTTGTATTTTATTCCATGTTTCATAAACACGAGAATCTCATAATTATTTGTTGATTTTAAAATCTTGAATCGTTAGAGATTTTATCTTGTTTAGCAAGCATGGCATGGGTGTCATATATAATACATACATCCCTAATCTAACTAAGCATGCATCATTAGAAACTACTCTACACATACATTCATCATATGCGCATATATATATAAAGTGCAATAAATAAACGTGGTTGGTTATGGCTTCATCCTATTGATCTTTATCAAGATAATGACAAAGATCTAGGTCAATCTAAGGTGGAAAATAAATACCGGCTAACTATTGCATGTCTTCTTTCTTGTATTGCTTCCTTGGATGGCCTCCATGTGGGATTGCCCTTGATCTTCAAATCTTCATGTCTTCATGTACATTACAAGAATGAAATATGAAAAATAATCTAATGAACTTACAAGAAGAACTCGAGTTACATTCGAGATTTATTAATTACAAGATTAAATGACATGCAAGCCGTATTTAAAAAACCAAAACCATTAACCTAAGGTCATAAGCCATAACCATCCACCATGCTCAATTAACACAAAATAATATGTTAAAACACATAATCTGATTTTAACCTATCATACCCATCATGATCTAATCATAAAAACCAAATATTGAAAAAATCAAAAAATCCGAAATTAAATTTGATAACATTAAATCACAGATTATAGGGCCTAAATGACGTCAAATGCCTTACAGACCATATTGATAATAGCTATAGCTATCCATTACGTTCAGACGCTCGATTACATATGAAATAGTGTATTCGATCGTAAAAATCGGACACCGGATGTAACACCCCCAAATCCGGGGTCGGGGATTCGGGTTGTCACGAGTACCCTTTTCCCTTATCAATACTTAATCTTAACAGTCAACCAACTATCGCGTACTGTGACCCCACAATAAACACACACACACCACAAGTTATAGTCTCAGAGATGAATACCAAAAATAACACAAGTCATTTTATTCTACAATTATAAACCATTTCACCTTAAAAAGGGTTTTTAAAACATTTACATATTCCTTGCCATTATTACAATTCATAAATATACATAAGTCTGGTACATCAAAAGTTCAAAGCCTAGCCTATTGGTAGATCATACCTCAGCTACAACGGCATCAACGCCTACAGGAAACTGCGGAACATTTCCTATCCGCTCCCAAATTGAGAGCTTGATCCTGTTCATCTTGTCTATCTGTTGTTGTGTGATGAAAGAAGAAAGAAAGGGTGAGCAACAAGCCCACCGAAATAATATGTATAATAATTAACAATATATAAGCATTCTCATAGTACTCATGAAAGTCTTGGTCAAGAAGAAATGAACCAAGTTTGATATCTTAACGCGACCAAGTCGCAAAATATTCAGTATATAAGTATATATACTTTTCAAAATCTTAGAATCCTCTTCCGTGCATAATATACATAGAGTTCCATTTTATAACTGTATAAAAATATCGTTGCAAGGTGATCTTATATATCTAACCTTGTCTCAACGTTTTTCTGAAAATCTTTGTCATGCATAAGATAATCATTAACCAGATATAAGTTGAAAAGATGAAGTTACAAGATACCCCAATATACTTATATCTTTTCCAAATACTACTTGAATTACCACCGTTCAAGTTATAACCAGTTTCAAAAGTTCATCACATAGATGAGACTAAAAGATAAGGCTTGCATAGATTCGATCTTTGAAATATTATTGAATGAAATGAAGTTACGAGATACTTTATTAAGTCCTGATATATATATATATATATATATATATATCCATATATATCTCTCATACATTTCCTGAAAACCTCTGTCATGTAAAGTATGAATAGAGTTGCAATATCCAATGAATTTTGGAAAAAAAGAATTTTGGCATAAACCTGATATCTTGCTGATCAGGAAAAGATACCAATAAGTAACCTTTTCTACTAATAGATGGATGAATCCCCCACCGGTCATCACTCTAGCCTCATTAGGACCTTGTGCTGGACCGCCACCCGGCCTCTTACGCGTTGATGCGCTGCCACCCAGCCACTTACACTTTGATAGACCGTACCCCGGCCTGTCGCTTATGCCGACTAAATTAGATGGACTTACTTTCCGAACGTTGGGTAAGTAATCAATTCATTTATCAAAACAGCAATCTTGTTGCGAATATAAAATACACCACAAAGTCGGATCCCTCAGGTTTTGAGCGAGTATTTAAATCCCCTTCGAAAGGAGGATCTTAAATATAAAAAAATGAGTTTTGGGATCCGCCCTAACTTTTAAAAATAATCTTCAAGACTCGAAAATATTTTTAAGAATGTTTGGAGTAATGCTGATTTAATGAAATAAATCAGTCTCGATATATTAGAAAATATCTGAATATTATTATTTAAATAATATTCCCATAAGGATAATCCTTATAAAAATAATTGAAGTAGAAGTTTTAAAACTTATACTTGAAATGAATAAAAAATAACCAAAGATATACTTATACGAAAGTACGATCTTTATTTGAATAATCGAAAATACGTTTGATTATTGAAACATTATTCTTTAATAAAATAAAGAATATTATTTAATAAAAGAAGCGGAGTCATAAGTCCTTGAATTAATATTCAAAATAATATTCATTTAATAAAATAAGCAGAGTCATAAGTCCTCGAATGAATATTCAAAATAATATTCATTAAATAAAATAAAGTTATCGAATAAACCTTATTCGATTAATAGTTTTAAAAACTATATCTATATATATATAAATATATATATATATATATTATACTCGGGAACATCGACTTCCGGTTTAGAAAATGTTCACCTTTAGGTCCCCTATACTAAGGGTATACGCAACTACTGCTTATCTCTAGCATAGGTATTATGCAACTTATAAGCATTTGAATCAACAAAGAGATATCAAGATTACGAAATAGACATGCATATATACCATATCAGCATGCTCCAATATATCGCAAGATTTGCTAATAACAATCATGCACTTATCACAAGATAATGCATATACATATATTTACATCACAACAACAGTATAACGGGTAGAAAACTTGCCTGAGCGACTGGGGGTGGTAAAAGTCCTGGGATGAGTCTGGTAACCTATAAACAACATATAAGTTGGAATTAAACCAAAGTCGCTTAAGAATCTATACTTTAACCAATTAGACCCTAACGTTCGCTTTCGCGCTTAACGATTCACTTAAGTCGCTCGAGTACCCTCGGCTCCACCATTTTTAATAAATTAACCATTATGAATTTTATAACGATTCTTTCGCGAGTACCCTACCAACTGCCTAATATACTTTACATAATTGTTTAATATTCCAATTAGTCATTTAAGGGCCTTAACCAAGGTTTCAAAGTAAGGCGAGGGGTAATGGTTCGGTCGCGAAACGCCATTACTTAAAACGGTCATTTCTCCTAAACTGTACATCGTATTTAAGCGAACCACATATCAAAACGAAGATCGTAACATGAACTATCTAATAATTGCAGTGGTCAAAATCTAACAGTGAGTTCACGGGTCCTGATGTTAAGAGCAAAAGCAGTCTAAGGTAAATCGGGCATTACGACGGCTCTGTTTACGCGATTACCAAATTTGTACAACTCCAAATCAATCCACAATCAATCCCACAATCATTACTACAACCAAACTCCGTCCATACTCTACTACAACAGCCCCAACATCTCAATATTTCCAATTTATACTACTCTCAATCATGAACTAAAAGCTTATACTTAAGTTTCATTAACTCTAAACAAGATTCAATCATCCAAATCGCTACAAACCCAACCAAACTTTAAACACACAAGCATCATGCTTCTCATGAATATATTAATCAAAACCACTCCTAAATATTCAAAGTAAAACTAGGGTTTGAAGTTTTATACCTTCCTTGAAGCTTTTAATCCATGAAAGATCCTTGGAATGCCCATGGAAGTCTTTATCTATGCTTAAGCTACCTTGACCTTACAAATAAAATCAAGAATCAAAAATTTATTCTTGAAAGTTACTATTCATCCTAAACTAAAATGATTTGTTTGAGATAGAAAACCTTTGATTCAAGCACTCAAACTACTTGCTCTTCTTAGTTATGAAATATAGGATCCCAAGAAACAAACCTCTTGAATTATGATTGAGTGGAGCTTGGGTTTGGAAATTTTTCTTCTTGTTTTTCTTCAAAAAACCGTGAGCAAGGAGATGGGGGGAAGAGAAATGAATGTGTTTGCTTGGTTGCTTTGTTTTTGTTGTTAATTAACCTTTTACCATGGTAAAATTTGTGTGGCTTATAATCAACCAACAATTCCTTCCCATTGTGTCATGCTTAAATCATCATCTTATGTCATCTTCCCACACTTGTCTTCTTCTTGTTGGTGTGATGACATCATCATCACTAACCTCTTTGATTAACTCCTAATTACTTGGCTAATGATCGTTGATCTGTTATACGGTTCGCTTAACTTTCATTTTCATTTATCGTTTGAGGGATCATACCCGGGATCTTATTACTTGGGTTCCCTTAACCTTTCTCAATACATTATATTCCTTTTATGATCCTCTCTTATAATCCTTGAATTTAAATCCTTTTTATCCTGTTACCTTATACTCAATTCTTTCGGTATCTGGTGGATTTTCGGGAAAAATCAAAGTGTTCGAATTTGGATTCTGACGATCTTCACATACACTTATATACCATATAGAGTACTAATCAGATCTCGGAATAACAATAAAAGAACCCCTACAAAGTGTGGTATGAAAAGTTTTCTTATTCAGCATAATCAACAAAATCACTATTCATAAGGGTTACAAAAAGTCCAAAATTTTGGGGTTATTACAGTCTCCCCTCCTTAAAAGGATTCCGTCCCGGAATCAAATAGAAAACAAATGGGGGTACTTTTCTAGCATTGCGCTCTCTAGTTCCCAAGTTAATTCTTCCACATTATGATTCTGCCATAGCACTCTGACTAGCTTGATCACTTTGTTCCGAAGCACCTGCTCCTTCTTATCCATAATATTTACTGGTTTCTCCATGTAAGTCAGATCTGGTTGCATATCCACCTACTCGTACTCCACTATGTGTCTGGCATCCCGATGATACTTCCTTAGCATTGACACATGGAACACATTATGAACTTGTTGTAGGTTCGGGGGTAAGGCTAGCTCGTAAGCCAACTTCCCAATCCTTCTTAGTATCTCAAAAGGTCCAATGTATCTTGGGCTTAGTTTCCCTTTCTTTCCGAACCTCACTAATCTCTCCCAAGGGAATACCTATAACCGCACTAGGTCCCCTACTTCCTATTCTTTGTCCTTTCGTGTCAAATCAACATACTTCTTATGTCCATCTTGGGCTACTACCAGCCGTCCTCTGATTAGATCTATTATATCCTTGGTCCTTTGGACTACTGCGGGTCCGAGCATCTTGCGCTCTATAACTTCATCATAACATAAGGGAGATCGACATTGTCTTCCCTCAAGGATCTCATAAGGCGATATCTCGATACTGACATACGATCTATTATCGTAAGAAAACTCAATCCGTGTTAAGTGATCATTCCAAATTCTTTCAAGTGTATTGCACAGACCCTCATCATAGCTTCTAGCATTATATCTTTTGCTTCTCAATACCCACTCTTTTCCCGTTCATAATATTATACTGGTTATACTTTTGCTCGTTAGCATTCTATAACCTTTTAATAACCACGTCAACCTTAATATCACGAACGCGTTAGATTCGGAATACCACCGCACTGATACTACTTCCTTTTGCTGCTTCCATCTTCGAAAGCTTGATCTATCGTATAGAAGTAAAAGATTTTATTGAGAGATCACTATGATCATGAACACTTGTTCTATAGCATAGTTAGTATAGAAGGTGGCTAGCCTTTAGTACTTGACAAGCAATTAAATAATATGTGGTATCCTACTAGGCTTCTATCACATAGATAGATAGTCATTCGGCAATACCGCCCCCTCTGGAAGGGTTATTCTTCTCAGCTTACATGAAATGAAAAGGAGAGAAAATAACAAAATGAAGAGAATTGTATATATATAAACTATACTGCCACAAAATATCTGGCTTGAAATCTACCTCTGAACTATAGAGGTTTGTCATAGGAGAAAAAAACATATACGTATATATATCAACATCGGGTATTATACCATCATATTTCACATGCCTAAATATTTTTGATTTTCTGTCCATCATTCTATGGACCCATGCTCTTGCTCGAGCTTATACACAATCACCTTTGAAACTCCCTCGACATCGAAAATTGAATCTGGGATCTCATTCTAGACATCATCGTTACTAGAATTATATGCTTGCACCGCAACCTTCCTCGTATAGTAATACGACTCTCTATTGATAAGAAGGAATAAGTATTCAATAGGTAAATAATCACCTTAATTAGTCTATTAGTGATAACTTATACATCACCACAACCCGATTAGTGGTACCCAATCTCAACATCCATTACACTACAACTCTTACGGTTGTAATCGGCTCATTATTCAAAGAATTGTTGCTGCATTACTAGGGTCCACCACTGACCTACTGTCGTCATTCATTTTCCTTGAAATATTAATAGCTAACCATACGAAGTCCATACCTATCGTATCAAATTCTTCTAAGGAGTTAACATAATCACCATTCATAATTCATGAAGAACACTCCAGATCCTGTCATACTTTCATGACATGAAGCAGATAAAATTGCAGAAGAGTTTCAATAAAAGCAACGATAGCTGGTTAATACCATTCTTAATCATATGTCTTTATCAGGAGACATGAAGCTCAAAGGTTCATTTAGTCCTTTCGTAACATGATCCTGGCTTATCTCAAGATATGTCCTTATAAGATAGAAAACCCGCTCACGGCGATTACATAAATTAAATCTTTACCAAACTACTATCACGGTTGAGTATTGCACAGTCATCAGAAGGAATGTCAATCTTCCAAACCATAATACAACCTTCACGGCTTCAACCATCATCACTGTATTCCTCTGGCACGAGCGCATATAATTATCCTCTTACATTTAAAGTGTCGGCCACCTAATGGCCTTTCCTGATAGTAAAATTTCCTTACAATCAATATCATTTTAACCACCTCCAACTAAATTTTCTACCTCATTTCAATCACTTCTTATGTGAAAAAGCTTTTCTTAAATCCTGGTGAGAAAAAAAAAACACCATTTTTCCATACGTCATTGCCTTAGTCTTTAGATGTGAACATTGTCATGACTGACTCTCGATCATACTTAGGACGTCTCTTATCTTGGGTCCTTCTCATTTTCACCAATCTTGACCTTCATTGGGTCGATCTATACTTTCTTATGGTTCAACACGTGCCCACCTGGCATTATTATAATTATGTCATATTTTCTTTATCAAAATTTCTATTCTTGAGAACTTTGAATATTACCTTTTTCCTTGTAAAACCTCTAAGGTTATCCTTAAATTCTTCATCCGGTACTCCCTAGGTACAGGGCATATCAAGATACCATTTACTAATACTAGAACCATTGTTTAAGTACTTCTGAAAAATTTCTCTACTGATCTTTAAAGGTTGTTGCTACCTTAGTCCTTCGTTCCATACTACCCAACTCATAATGTCCCTATTAAGGGTGAAATGCCAACCTTTATGCATTCCTCTATGGTTCATCTCAAGTTATCGAGGTTCCATCCTTAATTCCACCCTTTTTAGAAAGGTACTTGCATCCTTCCATTGATCAATCAAGTCATGTATCCCAGATGAGGGTGTCTTATTCAATCATTCCCATCTCAATAGTATATGCCTAATTTCACAATAACATCTGTATTCAAAATGAGTTCAATAAATATGGCCTCCAAAAGATAACAATGGTAGTTTCCTAATTTGGTAATGATCACATGGATGTTCTGGAAGATATTGGTCGTGTTCAACGTGAACTTCTTCTTAATAAATCCTTATTTACTTTTGTTGTTTATCTCAACAGTCATCTCAATGTTGGGATATCTTTTGTAATTGATGTCTCCCTTTTGGGTATCAAGTCACAAATGTTACATACACTTTCCATTTTTGAAGGTTACTTCCTTCATCCAATTTCCTAATTTCTTACTTTCTTGTCTCTTCCGTCTATCCGCGTCTCATTATTTATCCTTCGAACTATCTCAAGGTTTCCTCGAATCCTCCCAACTTAAAGGGGATAAAATATATGTATCTCTTATTCCTTCAATCATCAACTTTAACTCATGGTGAATCACCCTCATCCTGACAATTACATAGTTTTCTATTTCTATTGCTACGAGTCCTTAGGGTTTCCTCATACCCAACTCCCTTATCATTCCTCAAACTCTATTGCCTTTATATCCCTTTATACTCCTTCCCTTCTCAGTCTTTTATTTTCGTTTCCATTGCAACCATTACATGAACTAACACAACATAAGCATTGATTTCAAACATCCCGTCATTCGGGGATTCTAGTCCTCGGAACAAATCTTGACAACTTTTACAATCTTAGATTCATAATTTATCATACTCGTCCGCCTTTGTTTCGGCTCTAAAGCTTTTACACTATCTCCATAACCTTGGGAATTACTTTCCCGAAAACAATTCACTAAACTTTAATCAGTTTATTCTAACCTCTGGCTCCGTGCCTTTCTTGGTCTTTCACCAGCAGGTGGCCTTGAAAGGAATATGTCCTAAGTCCAATCATGTATGAGGATTTAGGAATAACTTTTATGTAATCTGTTTTGATTTCATTGATATTAATAAAAGACTTGTTTTGTTTTTATTACGGGCTTTATCTATTTAAGTGCTTAAATAAGATATACCATAGTTTAGAGTAAAGCTTTTTATGGATTATGATGAGATCATAATAGTGAGACCTAAAAAGCTGATAACTCTAAACTTAAATAATTCCTGGTCATAGGATTACTAACTAGTAATTAATAATCCGCAAAGATCGGTACATACTATGCTTGCTTCATTATGAAGGATGTCTGTTCTCATAGACATTTGTGTGGTGACACTATAGCTAGTATGTAGGTGCTTATTATGGAATAAGTTCACTGAACATGACTCGCACAGCTGAACAACTGATGGAGTTCACTCACGTGTCAGCAGTTGTTCACATAGTGATAGTTGTACAAGTATCCTTAGACTTGAGGTCATCATAGTCATCTTGTGTACACTGAACTATGCTTTGGTTTAGTTCTTAGTCTCCAGGGACAATTATTAGGGCTCTACTGGGTATAGGAATTTGTACACGAAGATAGTGTATGATCAATAAAGGATCTACCCCTTCCAGTGAAGGAAGCGAATGTTCAAGGCTGATCCACTTATGCTAGTTCAGGAATCTCTGGCCAGAGTAAATGAAATTAGAAAGGAGTTTCTAATTTGCATAGAACTACGCATAGTAAATGGTAAGCAAGTGATTGAATTCGATAGGCTTGACACGAGATTCATGCCTTGTATTTAATCTGGATATTGTAGGGTAGAAGGAGTTTATTGTACGGTAACTATTCACTGAATAGGTTCTTGGTATTCTAAGCAGTGAATTCATATTATCCGGATAGTCGCGATATGCTGAGAAGTATCCCTCACGATGTAGAATAAATATGATTAATTAATTAATCATATTTAATAAATTAGAGAATTTATATAAATAATGATAAAATAGTTTTATTATTATTTATTTCTACTACCGGCTTAATATTGAACCTACAGGGTCACACCATAAAAAGAGAATGATTTAAAGGTGGAGGAATTAATTAATAATGGCTAATAATTATTTATTTGTGAAATAAATAATTAATTGGCAAATTTAATAATTGATTAAATGAGATTTAATTAATTATAAATTAATTAAGAAAAGTTCTTAATATTATTAATTAAGGATTTAATTTTTGGAAATTAAATCAAGAGAGAGAATTATTTCTAAAGTGTTTAGAAAAAGGATTAATAATTAAAAGGTGTTTTAATTATTAATAAGTATAATAAATGGGATAATAATAATAATATTTATGGGAAAATTTCAGCTGGAAATTTTGCCTATAAATATACTAATATAGATCCTATTTTTATTTTAACCCGAGAACCCAAAAACCCAAAAAGTTTGGAAAACTCAATTCTCTCCACCTCCTTCCTTCTCCTTAACATTGTTTTCTTGGTGGATACCGGTGGAGTGCTTCACACTTGAGGAGCAACTGCTAAGGATCTCTGATCGTTGTCTCCGAATTATTTTAAAGGTTAGATTCGATCCCTATGTTTTTACCACGATTTATATGCTTTTATTTGGATTTTATATGTGTAAAAGTGTTTTGCCATGCCCGCGCTGCGTTTAAAATCCAACAATGGTATTAGAGCATAGGTTATATGCATATAGATCCGTGGTAAAAATATCAGAATTTTATGTGCTTGTATGAATTAATTATGATTTTTACAAGTTATATCATGGATTAATTTTGTCTGATGAGAAATCATTTCCCATAATAATTTTGAATGTTGATCTGGGTTCTACAAGTGTTGTAGACCGTCTGGGTATTTTTTTCATAATTTTATGATGTATAGATTTTTTATTATGAATTTTTGAAGTTCTTACAATTAAATTCGTAATTTAATAAGTAAATATATGTATATATAGTATATATATATGTTTGTATTGCTTGTGTGCATTGTCTGAAAAAGAACAGAAGCTGTCAGGCACGCTGTTCGAGAAGAAGACGGCGGCTGCTGCAGAAAAAAAATAGGGGTGTCACGCATTCCGGGAATGCGTTACACACCTGTGGCGCATTCACGGAATGCGTTACACCTTTTAATTGGTTAAAAGGGTTGTAACGCATCACCGGAATGCGTTACAGGGCTTGTTACGCGTTCCTGTAATGCGTTACAGCCCGACTGTTTACATTAAAATTGATTTTTTGGGAGTTTCGTAACTCCGTTTTAGGCGTGCAATATACCGTTGGATTCTTTTTTCCGAGACGGATCTAATGGAGTGATCAATTTTAGTTTATATAAAAGTTTTGAACTGTTTATATTTCCATGAAGTGTTTTAAAGCTGTTTTTAACTGTTTTAACTGCTTTTAAATGCTTCATGTGATACATAGAGATGTATAATGCTTTGACTAATGTGCTAGATGATGTAACATGCCTACCTTTATGTTTATTCATGTTGATATATGTGATATATGCTTAGTTTATCATGCGATGATAGATTTAGGTGAACTTAAATGAACATAAGGCATTTGTTAGACAACCTAGTATAGTGAAATTGTTTCATAACCTTAATAACAATATTATGAATACAATCATGAGATTCTTGTGTTTATGAAACACGTAATTGAATATGAATTTTTGATATGAGAGAAAGGATGATTCTGTCAATAACAGATTTCTATCTGTAAGAAAGGGTTATTAAGTGACGCCTCTTGACAATGCTCCACCCGATCTGGGAATCATCTGATTATTGATTATTGATTTGAAATATTTAAGTTAAAAGGAAGAATATCTTTATAATATGATTATAATTGTAACGTAATATAATCCCTCTAAAATTAAATAATATCAAGTAGTAATTGGCCAATGATACAACGGGCTTGTGTCGGTCATAGCCTTCCAACATGATAGAAAGTAGTTCTTATTTTTGAATCATTGTCGTTTCGTGCCACAGCCGAGGACTTTGATTTCGAAATAAGAAATACTTGTCTATTACATAGAGATGTGTACATTGAATAAGAATCTAAAGGTCGTTACGTGCCACAGCCGTGGGCCTTTGGGGACTGATTCAATTGTACGGAATGTTGGGTTAGACTTGACTTAGAATATTGAGTTTGTCGTGCCACAGCCGTGACTCAATTATTCAAGAGGCTAAAGTTTGATTAGGGAATAACATTGGATGTAATTGACAAGAGTTGTCTGCCTATTGAACATTACATGGCGTTTCGTGCCACAGCCAGGGTTGTGTAATGGAATGTAGGATCCCTATTCCCACTAGCATTATGAATGCTTAATTTTTCACGTAGGGGGTTGAATAAATTAGGTAAACTAGTGGGAGCCACTTATGAATAAAGACCCGATTCATATAGTGTTTTTAAAATGAAATCGAATATTTGCTAAGTGTTGTTATGTGTTTGTCATTTACAGATTTACAATATACATTATGTCTTCTGCACTATCACCCAGGAGCATACTGGATGCTCACAAATTGACTGGTCCTAATTATGCTGACTGGCTTCGAAACTTGAGAATTGTTCTCAGGATTGAGAAGCTGGAATACGTGATTGACTCACCTAAGCCTACTGAACCTGCTAGTGATGCACATAATGATGAACATGTTGTGTATCGTAAGTGGATAGATGATGCAAATGTTGCTCAATGCATCATGCTAGCTTCCATGAACATTGAGCTACAGAAGCAACATGAGCATATGGATGCTCACACTATCCTAATGCATCTACAAGAGTTGTATGATGTGGCGGGGAGGACAGCTCGATATGAGATATCGAAGGAGTTGTTCGGTTGTAGGATGTCTGAGGGATCATCTGTGAATAACCATGTACTTAAGATGATCAATTTGATTGAACGTCTTGGACAACTTGGTTTTGCCATGGATGGGGAGCTGAGCCAAGACTTGGTCTTGAAATCGCTTCCGAGTTCGTTCTCGCAGTTTGTTGTGAACTTTCACATGAATAAGTTGGATGTCAGCCTGCCTGAACTCCACAGCATGTTGAAGACTGTGGAATCGAATTTTCCCCCTAAGAAGAGTTCTGTTCTTCTAATTGGTGAAGGTTCCAATCCTAAGAAAAGGAAGAGGAACCCTTCCAAGAAGAAGAAAGTAGGTGAAGAAAAGACGGTTCCACCAAAAGCTGAAGACCCCAAGAGCAAAGTTGTTTGCTTTCATTGTAACAAGGTGGGGCACTGGAAGAGGAACTGCAAGGTTTACCTTGCAGAATTGAAGAAGAAGAAGGGTAATGAGACTACCGCTTCTGATTCAGGTATGTTCATGATAGAAGTGAATATGTCATTAAATCAAATTTCTACTTGGGTATTAGATACCGCCTGTGGTTCTCAAATCTGTAATTTGTTGTAGGGACCAAGGAGAAGTAGGACTCTTGAGGAAGAGGAGGTGATTCTACTGATGGGAAATGGAGCAAGAGTTGCTGCTGTAGATGTAGAATTATTTCATTTACATATGCCTACGGGCAAGACTATTGTTTTAAATAATTGTTATTTTGTTCCCTCGATTGTGAGGAATATTATTCCCATGTTAGACTTGGCTGGATTTTCATTTATTATTGAGAATAATGAATGTTCTATTCTTAGAGATAATATTTTTTATGGACGTGGTGCTTTAAATAATGGTCTGTATATATGTGACATAATTTACTTCAGATTGAACAAACTAATAAAAGAAAAGGGATGATGAAAATCTCACTTTATAGTGGCACTGCAGTCTCCATTTAGTAGATATGGAGAGAGGACTGCAAATTTGCTAGGAATGGTACACACAGATGTATGTGGACCAATGTCTAAGCAAACCATGGGTGGATTTTCATTCTTCATTACTTTCATAGATGATAGATCTAGATTCGGATATGTGTTTTGATGAAACACAAGTCTGAGGCCTTTGAAAAGTTCAAAGAATATAAGTATGAAGTGGAGAAACAAACCAAACATAGTATTATAATTCTTCGATTAGATCGAGGTGGTGAATACTTGAATGGAGAGTTTCTGGATTATCTCAAAGTAAATGGTATAGTCTCACAGTGGACGCCTCCAGATTGGTATCTGAAAGGAGAAATCGAACTTTGTTAGACATAGTTCGGTCCATGATGAGCTATGCAAATCTTCAAGTATTCCTATGGGGTTATGCATTGGAAACCTCAGCATATCTACTGAATAAGGTGCCTTCCATATCTGTTCCTCAAACTCCGTATGAGATATGGAAAGAAAGGAAACCGAGTCTTAAACACGTTATGTAACACCCCCAAATCCGGGGTCGGGGATCCGGGTTGTCACGAGTTCCATTTCCCTTAATAACACCCAATCTAAATAAATAATCAACTACTCTGTACTGTGACCCCACAATAAACACACACACCACAAGTTATAGTCTCAGAGATGAATATCCAACAATAATCACAAGTTGTTTTATTCCACAATTATATGTCAATACACCTTAAAAGGGTTCCTGAATAAATTTACATTTATTTGCCATTATTACAATTGATAAAGATACATAAGTCTGGTACATCAAAACTTGAAAGCCTAGCCTATTGGTACATCCTACCTCAGCTACAATGGCATCAACGCCTACAGGAAACTGCGGAACGTTTCCTATCCGCTCGCGAATTGGGAGCTTAATCCTGTTCATCTTGTCTATCTAATGTTGTGTGATGAAAGAAGAAAGCAAGGGTGAGCAACAAGCCCACCAAAATAATATGTATAATAATTAACAATATATGAGCATTCTCATAGTACTCATGAAAGTCTTGGTCAAGAAGAAATGAACCAAGTTTGATATCTTAACGCGACCAAGTCGCAAAATATTCAGTATATATACATATATACTTTTCAAAATCTTGGAAGTCCTCTTCCATGCATAATATACACAGAGTTCCAGTTTATAACTGTATAAAAATATCGTTGCAAGGTGATCTCATATATCTAACCTTGTCTCAACATTTTTCCGAAAATCTTTGACACGCACAAGATAATCATTTACTAGATATAAGTTTAATAGATGAAGTTACAAGATACTCCAATATACTTATATATTTCCGAATACTACTTGAACTACCACCGTTCAAGTTATAATTAGTTTCAAAAGTTCATCACATAGATGAGAATACAAGATAAGACTTGAATAGATTCAATCTTTGAAATATTATTGAATGAAATGAAGTTACGAGATACTTCATTAAGTCCCGATATATATATATATATATATCCATATATATATCTCTCATACATTTCCTGAAAACCTCTGTCATGTAAAGTATGAACAGAGTTGCAATATCCAATGAATTTTGGAAAGAAAATAATTTTGGCATAAACCCGATATCTTGCTGATCAGGCAAAGATACCAATAAGTAACCTTTTCTACTAGTAGATGGATGAATCCCCCACCGGTCATCACTCTGGCCACATAAGGACCTTGTGCTGGACCGCCACCCAGCCTCTTACGCGTTGATGGACTGCCACCCAGCCACTTACACTTTGATAGACCGTACCCCGGCCTGTCGCTTATGCCGACTCAATTAGATGGGCTTACTTCCCGAACGTTGGGTAAGTAATCAATTCATTTGTTTTCTCAAAACAGCAACCACGTTGCGAATGTAAAATGCACCACAAAGTTGGATCCCCCAGGTTTTGAGCGAGTATTTAAATCCCCTTTGAAAGGAAGATCTTAAATATAAAAATGAGTTTTGGGGTCCACTCTAACTTTAAAAATCATTTTGAAGACTCGAAAACATTTTTAAGAATGTTTGGAGTACTGCTGATTTATTAAAATAAATCAGTCCCGATATATTAGAAAATATCTGAATATTATTATTTAAATAATATTCTCATAAAGATAATCCTTACAAAAATAATCGAAGTAGAAGTTTTAAAACTTATACTAGAAATGGATATTAAATAACCAAAGATATACTTATATGAAAGTACTATCTTTATTTGAATAATCGAAAATAAGTTTGATTATCGAAACATTATCCTTTAATAAAATAAAGAATATTATTAAATAATAAGCGAAGTCATAATACCTCGAATGGATATTCAAGTAATATTCAATAAATAATATAAAGTGAGTCATAAGTCCTCGAATGAATATTCAAGTAATATTCATTAAATAATATAAAGGAGTCATAAATCCTCGAATGAATATTCAAGTAATATTCATTAAATAATATGAAGTGAGTCATAATTCCTCAGATGAATATTCAAGTAATATTCATTAATAATATAAAGTTATCGAATAAACCTTATTCGATCAATAGTTTTGAAAACTATATCCATATATATATAAATATATATATATAATATACTCGGGAACATCGACTCCCGGTTTAGAAATATGTTCACCTTTTGATCCCCTATACTAAGAGTAAACTCAAATACCGCTTATCTCTAGCATAGGTATTATGAAACTATAAGCATTGAACCAACAGATATATAAATCAAGAATATGAAACAGGCATGCATATATATCATATCACATGCTACAATATATCGCAAGAATTTGCTAATAACAAATATGCATTTATCGCAAGATCATGCATATACACATATACATCACATCAATACATCACAACAACAGTTATACGGGTAGAAAACTTGCCTGAGTGCTCCCGGATAGGCTTAAGCTTAGAGTGGGTCCGATAACCTATGAACAACAACATAAGTCGGAATTAAACCCCGGTCGCTTAAGAAACTAGACTTTAACCATTTAGAGTCCTAACGTTCGCTTTCGCGCTTAACGATTTACTTAAGTCGCTCGAGTATCCTCGACTCCACCATTTTTAATAATTTAACCATTACGAGTTTTAAGGCGATTCTTTCGCGAGTGTCTTACCAACTGCCTAACACACTCTACATAAATGTTTCATACTCCAATTAGCCCTTTTTGGTCTTTAACATATGTTTCAAAGTAAGGCGAGGGGTAATGTTTCGTTCGCGAAACGTCGTTACTTAAAACGGTCGTTTCTCCTAAACCGTACATCGGAATCAAACGAACCACATACAAAACAAAGCTCATAACATGAACTATCTAAATATGGAAATGGTCAAAACCTAGCAGGGAGTTCTCGGGTCCTAATGTTATGAACAAAAGCAGTCTAAAGTAAATCAGACATTACGACGGCTATGTTTACGCGATTTCCCAATTTAAAACACTCCAATTCAACCTACAATCAATCCACAATCACAACCCAATCAAAACTCCATCTATACCATACTACAACAGCCCCAACAACTCAATATTACCAATTCATACTTATTTCTCAATTATGAACTAAGAGTTTACTTAAGTTCATTAACTAATAACCAAGACTTCCAACTCCAAAAATATCACAAAACCAACCAATCTCTAAACACACAATAATCATGCCTCTCATCAACTAAACTACTCATAACAAGCTTTAAACATGATTACACACCCATTACACTAACCCATCATATAAACATTAGGAAATCTAAACAACAAAACTTAAGACTAAGATCATGAAGAGTTATACCTTCCTTGAAGCTTTTAATCCATGAAAGATCCTTGGAATGCCCATGGAAACCTTAATCTAACCTCCTACAAGCTTGATCTTTCAAAGAAATCAAGAACACAAAAATTAATTACAAGAAGTACTATTCACCATCTTCTTCCTTGATTTATAAAAAAAAATTGGCTTGGAATTAGAAGCTTAAACTTATAGGAAGTATGTAACTATCCATGGGGAAGCTTAGATAAATACCTTGCCAAATAGTAAGTGGTGGAGCTTGGATCTTCATTTTTGATAAAAGAAGCCGAGAGTTTGAAGTATAGAATGAAAGATGAAATGCTTTTTCTTGCCTTGGTGAATTTGTGTGGTGTTTTGATAGTTTGGTTAACAATTAACCTTGATTTGACTATGGTTTAAAATGCTTGGCTAGGATTCATTCTTGAAAAATATCTCTTTAACCTTGCTTCCCTCATCATCCCTATGTCACTTTCATGCCACATGTCTTTATCTTATGGTTTGATGACATCATCATCCACTAACCTCTTTGATTATCCCCTAATTACTTGGCTAATGATCGTTTATCTGTTATACGGTTCGCTTAACTCTCGTTCTTGTTTATCGTTTGAGGGATCATACCCAGGATCTTATTACTTAGGTTCCCTTAACCTTTCTCAATACATTATATTCCTTTTTATGATCCTCTAATAAAATCCTTTAATTTAAATCCTTCTTATCCTGTTACCTTATACTCAATTATTTCCGTATCTAGTGGATTTCCGGGAAAAATCAAAGTGTTCGGATTTGGATTCTGACGATCTTTACATACACT
Source organism: Apium graveolens (assembly GCF_009905375.1). NCBI lineage: Eukaryota > Viridiplantae > Streptophyta > Magnoliopsida > Apiales > Apiaceae > Apium > Apium graveolens. The sequence goes on along the minus strand of NC_133649.1, from coordinate 125,034,218 downwards.
TATATATCACATAGAGTACCAATAAAATCTCAGAATATCCATAAAAGAACCCCTACATAGTGTGGCATGAAAAGTTTTCTCATTCAGCATAATCTGCAAAATCACTATTCATAAGGGTTTCAAAAATTTCCAAAAATTGGGGTTATTACAGTCTCCCCTCCTTAAAAGGATTCCGTCCCGGAATCAGATAGAAAATGAATAGGGATACTCTCTTAGCATTGCACTTTCTAACTCTCGAGTAAATTTTCCCATATTGTGGTTCTACCATCAAACTCTGACTAGTTTGATAGCCTTTCTCCTAAGCACTTGTTCCTTTTCACTCTATAACACTTCCTGGTCGCTCCATATAGGTTACGTCTGGTTGCATGTCTATGCGCTCATATGCCCCTATTTATCTGGAATCCGAATTACACTTCCTTAACATTGATACATGAAACACGTTATGACTTGCTACATGTTCTGGGGTAAGGCTAGCTCATATGCTAACTTCCCAATACTTCTTAATATATCCAAGGGTCCGACAAATTATGGACTTAGCTTTTCTTTCTTTCCGAATCTCATCAATCCTTTCCAAGGGTTTCCAAGGGGATACCTTTAACAACACTAGGTCCCCTACTTCCTATTCTTTGTCCTTTCGTGTCAAATCAACATACTTCTTATGTCCATCTTGGGTTACTGCCAGCCGTCCTCTGATTAGATCTATTATATCCTTGGTCCTTTGGACTACTGCGGGTCCGAGCATCTTGCGCTCTACAACTTCATCCTAACATAAGGGAGATCGACATTGTCTTCCCTCAAGGACCTCATAAGGCGACAACTCGATAATGACATATGATCTATTGTCGTAAGAAAACACAATCCGTGTTAAGTGATCATTCCAATTTCTTTCAAGTCTATTGCACAGACTCTCATTATATCTTTTAGCATTAGAGCTTTTGCTTCTCAATACTCATTCTTTTCCAGTTCGTAATCGCTACTACCTTCCGTTCCTAATATTATACTGGTTATACTTTTGCTCGTTAGCGTTCTATAACCTTTTAATAACCTCGTCAACCTTAGTATCACGAATGTGTTTCCATTCCGAATACCACCACAACTTTACTATTCCTTTTTCAGCTGCTTCTATCTTCGAAAGCTTAATCCTTCATATAGAAGTAAAAGAATTTATTGAGAGATCACTATGATCATGAACACTTGTTCTATTGCATAGTTAGTACAGAAGGTGGCCAGCCTTTAGTACTTGACAAGCAATTAAACAATAGATGGTATCCTACTAGGCTTCTATCACACAGATAGATAGTCATTCGGCAATACCTCCCTTTCGGGAAGGGTTGTTCTTCTCAGCTTATATGAAATGAAAAGAAGAGAAAAGAACGAATTGAAGAGAATTGTATATATGAAAAAAAATATACTACCACAAAATATCTGGCTTGGAACCTACCTCTGAACTATAGAGGTTTGTCATAGGAGAACAAAACATATGTGTATATATATTAACATAAAGTATTATCGCATCGCATTTTGCATGCTTAAATATTTTTGCTATTCTGTCCATCATTCTATGGACCCATGCTCTTCCTCAAGCTTATACTCAATCACCTTTGAAACTCCCTCGACTTCGAAAATCGAATCTGGAATCTCATTCTAGACATCATCGTTACTAGAATTCTATGCTTGCACTGCAACCTTCCTCGTATAGTAACACGACTCCCTATTGATAAGGAGAAATAAATATTCAATAGGTAAATAATCTACTTAATTAGTCTATTCAATGGTAACTTATACACCACCACGACCCGATTAGTGGTACTCAATCTCAACATCCATTCCAATACAACTCTCACGGTTGTAATCCGCTCATTACTCGCAGAATCATTGCTGTATTACTATGGTCCCCCACTGACCTACTGTCGTCATTCGTTTTCCATGAAGTCTTAATAGCTAACCATACAGAGTCCATACATATCGTATCGAATTCTTCTAAGGACTTAACATAATCACCATTCATAATTCATGAAGAACACTCCAAATTCTGACATACTTTCATGACATGAAGCATATAAAATTGTAGAAGAGTTTCAATCAAAGCACCGATAGCAGGTTAATACCATTCTTAATCATATGCCTTCAATAGAAGACTTAACTCAAAGGTTTGTTTGGTCCTTTTTGAAATATGGTCCTAGCTTATTCTCAAGATAGTATCTTCTGAGATAGATAGCCCGCTCATGGCGATTACACGAATTAAACCTTTACCAACTACTATTACGGTTGGGTATTGCACAGTCATCAGAAGGAATGTCAATTTTCCAAACCATAATACAATCTTCAGCTTTAACCATCATCACTGTATTCCTTTGGCACAAGCGCCTATAATTATCCTCTTACCTTTAAAGTGTCGGCCACCTCCTTGGCCTTTCCTGATAGTAAAATTTTCTTACAGTCAATGTCATTTTAACCACTTCCAAATAAATTTTCTACCTCATTTCAATCACAGCTTATGTGAAGATGTTTTCCTTCAAATCCTGATGAGTAAAAAAAATATCACCATTTTTCCATAAGTTATTGCCTCAGTCTTTAGAGGTTAATCACTGTCACGACTGACTCTCAATCATACTTAGAACATCTTTTTATCTTAAGTCCTAATTGCCCTGAACAATTTCGACCATTACTGGTTCGATCCATACTTTCTCGTGGTTTAACACGTGCCCCACTTGGCATCATTATAATTACGTCATATTTCCTTTATCAGCATTTCTATTCTTGAGAATTTTGAATATTACCTTTCTCCTTGTAAAACCTCTAAGGTTATCCTTGAATCGTTCCTCATGTATTCCCTAGATACAGGGCATATCAAGATACCATTTATTAATACCAGAATCATTGTCTATATACTTCTGAAAAAATTTCTCCACTGATTCTTAAAGGTTGTTATTACCTTAATCCTTTCCAGTTCATACTGTCAAAACTCATACTATCCCTATTAAGGGTGAAATGCCAACCTTTAGGCATTCCCCTAGGATTCGTTTTAAGTTACCGATGTTCTATCCTTAATTCCACCTTTAAAAAGGTACACGCATCCTTCCATGGATAAATCAAGTCATATATCCCTGATAAGGGTGTCTTATTCCATCATTCCCACCTCGATAGTATATGTCTAATTTTACAATAACATCTTTATTCAAAATGGGGTCAATCAATATGGCCTCCAAAAGATAACAACGATTATCCGCTTTTCTTGCCTAATTTGGTAACGATAACAAGGATGTTCTGGAAGATATTGGTCGTGTTCAACGCGAACTTCTTCTTAATAATTCCTTATTTACTTTTGTTGTTTATCTCAACAGTCATCTCAATGTTGGGATATCTTTCATACCTGGCGTCTCCCTTTCTGGGTATCAAGCCACCGGTCTTACACTTCACATTCTTGAAGGTCACTTCCTTCATCCAATTTTCCTACTTTCTTACTTTCTTGTCTCCTTAGTCTATCCGCGTCTTATTATTTATCCTTCGAACAATCTCAAGGTTTCCTCGAATCCTCCCAACTCACAGGGGATAAAATATATGTATCTCTTATGCCCTCAACCATCAATTTTTAACTCATGGTGAATCACCCTCATCCTGACGAATGCATACTTTTCTATTTCTATTGCTACGAGTCTTTAGGGTTTCCTCATACCCAACTCCCTTATCATTCCTCAAACTCTATTGCCTTTATATTCCTTTCCCCTTCAGTTTCTTTTTATTTTTCCTTTCTCTTATCATTATTTCATGAATACACTAATCATTGACTTCAAGCATCACATCGTTCTGGGATTCTTGTCATCAGAACGAATCTTGACAACTTTTACAACTTAGATTCATAATTCATCATACTCGTCTGTCTTTATTCTGGCTCCAAAGCTTTTACACTATCTCCATAACCTTGGGAAGTACTTTCCTGAAAACAATTGACTGAACTTAAATCAGTTTATTATAATCTCTTGCTCCGTGCCTTCCTTCGCCTTTCACCAGCGGGTGGCCTCTCTCTTAGGAGGGTAAGTGATAAAAACAGTCTTTTGTGATTCGTCAATCATTTAGAATTTCAAATGATTCCTATATTTCCTTTAGTCAGGCTCTTGCCTTGACTGGGTCAGCTTGTTCCTTGGAACTCTAAGGGCTTAGCGACTTAAAGGTCCTGAAAGAATTTCTCACCGCATTGTTTCCTCAGGGTGGTGGTTGGGGATAATAGTCTAAGTCCTTTTTAGACAGGTCCATGAATTGCCGTATAGGAGTACCGTCTCGGGTCTCCTTTCCTTACTCGACTTTCTGTTTCCTTAGTATGAAATGTTTCATCCTTCTCCCATACTTGGGGTTATCTTATACGTTAAAATCCTCATTTTCCACTTCATTATGTTATGGGTTCCTTCTATCTTGATGGCGTCCTCCCTGACTATCACATTCAGGGTTTGCCTTTAATCTTATTCCTTGAACTCTGACTTTCATATAAGATCTCATCTTTAAGCTCTTGAACATTTGGAACCCAAATTCTATAGGAATACCTCATTATTCCCTTATCATCTTTCTCGGTATTAATCTCATATCTATTTGTTGGCTCTCTGCCTTCATTCATCACTTTTTCTGGCACAATATGTTCTTTTCCAATAATTCGGTCTGTATTGCAATCTCAAACAGCTTTTCGGTACCGGCTCCGGTTACCTTCACTTCTATTTCCATTTTCTCAAAATCTCTTATAAACTCTCCCAAAGACATTATTAACTTGAGTCTCTCCTTTTTACTAAGGGCATCAGCCACCACATTGGCTTTCCCCGAATGATAAAGAATCTCCCAATCATAATTCTTGATTAGCTCTAACCGCCTTTTCTGGCGTATGTTGAGCTCTTTCTGCGTGAAAATGCACTAGAGCACGTATGGCTTGTGTAAATCTCGCACTTCTCTCCGTACAAGTAGTGCCTCCAATATTTAGGGCAAAACTATTGCCACGAGCCCAAGCTCATGGGTGGGGATATCGAATTTTATATTCCCTTAATTGTCTTGACACGTACGTGATTACCTTGTTGTGCTGTATAAGAAGCACCCTAATTCCTTATGCGAAGCGTCACTACACATCACAAAATCTCCTTTTCCATCCGGCAACGCCATCATAGGGGCCGTCACCAATCTTTGCTTCAGTTCTTGAAAGTTGTTCTCGTATTTCTCTGTCCATTCAACTTCTCAGTCTTACGAGTAAGCCGCGTTAAAGGGGGCTACTATCTTTACAAACTTGAACGAACCTCCGATAGTGACCGACCAATCCTACCTCTGGTAGTCGACCTAACCATGGTCATCAATTCATCAGTGGTCCTTTATTCATTCTTGTCAGGATCCTCCATGGGATCCTCCTCAGCAACTATCCCTTCTAGGACAACATCCTCAACCGCTACATCCTCAATATGAACATCATCTGGTCCCGTGTTAGGACGCTCTATTGGATCCACAATCTGATCTCTAATAACTAATGAAACATCATCGCGTTGTTGCTCCTCAACCTCAGGGTTCGGAGTCCCGCTAACATATACGATAACGAACTACGCTTCTATCACGATATTTATAAGGGTTCCCATAAGGGTTTTAACTGTCAGTACTACGTTAGGTAGCCCGACCATGAACTTGGCAAGAGTTCTTATTATCTTAGTGAACTTATTATCTTAACGTCACATCATCTCTAAGGTTTATAACGCTTGGCTCTGATACCACTTCTGTAACACCCCCAAATCCGGGGTCGGGGATCCGGGTTGTCACGAGTTCCATTTCCCTTAATAACACCCAATATAAATAAATAATCAACTACTCTGTACTGTGACCCCACAATAAACACACACACCACAAGTTATAGTCTCAAAGATGAATATCCAACAATAATCACAAGTCGTTTTATTCCACAATTATATGCCAATACACCTTAAAAGGGTTCCTGAATAAATTTACATTTCTTTGCCATTATTACAATTGATAAAGATACATAAGTCTGGTACATCAAAATTTGAAAGCCTAGCCTATTGGTAGATCCTACCTCAGCTACAATGGCATCAACGCCTACAGGAAATTGCGGAACGTTTCCTATCCGCTCGCGAATTGGGAGCTTAATCATGTTCATCTTGTCTATCTAATGTTGTGTGATGAAAGAAGAAAGCAAGGGTGAGCAACAAGCCCACCGAAATAATATGTATAATAATTAACAATATATGAGCATTCTCATAGTACTCATGAAAGTCTTGGTCAAGAAGAAATGAACCAAGTTTGATATCTTAACGCGACCAAGTCGCAAAATATTCAGTATATATACATATATACTTTTCAAAATCTTGGAAGTCCTCTTCCATGCATAATATACACAGAGTTCCAGTTTATAACTGTATAAAAATATCGTTGCAAGGTGATCTCATATATCTAACCTTGTCTCAACGTTTTTCCGAAAATCTTTGACACGCACAAGATAATCATTTACTAGATATAAGTTTAAAAGATGAATTTACAAGATACTCCAATATACTTATATATTTCCGAATACTACTTGAACTACCACCGTTCAAGTTATAATTAGTTTCAAAAGTTCATCACATAGATGAGAATACAAGATAAGACTTGAATAGATTCAATCTTTGAAATATTATTGAATGAAATGAAGTTACAAGATACTTCATTAAGTCCCGATATATATATATATATATATATATATCCATATATATATATCTCTCATACATTTCCTGAAAACCTCTGTCATGTAAAGTATGAACAGAGTTGCAATATCCAATGAATTTTGGAAAGAAAATAATTTTGGCATAAACCCGATATCTTGCTGATCAGGCAAAGATACCAATAAGTAACCTTTTCTACTAGTAGATGGATGAATCCCCCACCGGTCATCACCCTGGCCACATAAGGACCTTGTGCTGGACCGCCACCCGGCCTCTTACGCGTTGATGGACTGCCACCCAGCCATTTACACTTTGATAGACCGTACCCCGGCCTGTCGCTTATGCCGACTCATTAGATGGGCTTACTTCCCGAACGTTGGGTAAGTAATCAATTCATTTGTTTTCTCAAAACAGCAACCACGTTGCGGATGTAAAATGCACCACAGAGCTGGATCCCCCAGGTTTTGAGCGAGTATTTAAATCCCCTTTGAAAGGAAGATCTTAAATATAAAAATGAGTTTTGGGGTCCACTCTAACTTTAAAAATCATTTTGAAGACTCGAAAACATTTTTAAGAATGTTTGGAGTACTGCTGATTTATTAAAATAAATCAGTCCCGATATATTAGAAAATATCTGAATATTATTATTTAAATAATATTCTCATAAAGATAATCCTTACAAAAATAATCGAAGTAGAAGTTTTAAAACTTATACTAGAAATGGATATTAAATAACCAAAGATATACATATATGAAAGTACTATCTTTATTTGAATAATCGAAAATAAGTTTGATTATCGAAACATTATTCTTTAATAAAATAAAGAATATTATTAAATAATAAGCGGAGTCATAATACCTCGAATGAATATTCAAGTAATATTCAATAAATAATATAAAGTGAGTCATAAGTCCTCAAATGAATATTCAAGTAATATTCATTAAATAATATAAAGGAGTCATAAATCCTCGAATGAATATTCAAGTAATATTCATTAAATAATATGAAGTGAGTCATAATTCCTCGGATGAATATTCAAGTAATATTCATTAATAATATAAAGTTATCGAATAAACCTTATTTGGTCAATAGTTTTGAAAACTATATCCATATATATATATAAATATATATATATATATATATAATATACTCGGGAACATCGACTCCCGGTTTAGAAATATGTTCACCTTTTGATCCCCTATACTAAGGGTAAACTCAAATACCGCTTATCTCTAGCATATGTATTATGAAACTATAAGCATTGAACCAACAGATATATAAATCAAGAATATGAAACAGGCATGCATATATATCATATCACATGCTACAATATATCGCAAGAATTTGCTAATAACAAATATGCATTTATCGCAAGATCAAGCATATACACATATACATCACACCAATACATCACAACAACAGTTATACGGGTAGAAAACTTGCCTGAGTGCTCCCGGATAGGCTTAAGCTTAGAGTGGGTCCGATAACCTATGAACAACAACATAAGTCAGAATTAAACCCCGGTCGCTTAAGAAACTAGACTTTAACCATTTAGAGTCCTAACGTTCGCTTTCGCGCTTAACGATTTACTTAAGTCGCTCAAGTATCCTCGACTCCACCATTTTTAATAATTTAACCATTACGAGTTTTAAGGCGATTCTTTTGCGAGTGTCTTACCAACTGCCTAACACACTCTACATAAATGTTTCATACTCCAATTAGCCCTTTTTGGTCTTTAACATATGTTTCAAAGTAAGGCGAGGGGTAATGTTTCGTTCGCGAAACGTCGTTACTTAAAACGGCCATTTCTCCTAAACCGTACATCGGAATCAAACGAACCACATATCAAAACGAAGCTCATAACATGAACTATCTAAACATGGAAATTGTCAAAACCTAGCAGGGAGTTCTCGGGTCCTAATGTTATGAACAAAAGCAGTCTAAAGTAAATCGGACATTACGACGGCTATGTTTACGCGATTTCCCAATTTAAAACACTCCAATTCAACCCACAATCAATCCACAATCACAACCCAATCAAAACTCCATCTATACCATACTACAACAGCCCCAACAACTCAATATTACCAATTCATACTTATTTCTCAATTATGAACTAAGAGTTTACTTAAGTTCATTAACTAATAACCAAGACTTCCAACTCCAAAAATATCACAAAACCAACCAATCTCTAAACACACAATAATCATGCCTCTCATCAACTAAACTACTCATAACAAGCTTTAAACATGATTACACACCCATTACACTAACCCATCATCTAAACATTAGGAAATCTAAACAACAAAACTTAAGACTAAGATCATGAAGAGTTATACCTTCCTTGAAGCTTTTAATCCATGAAAGATCCTTGGAATGCCCATGAAAGCCTTAATCTAACCTCCTACAAGCTTGATCTTTCAAAGAAATCAAGAACACAAAAATTAATTTCAAGAAGTACTATTCACCATCTTCTTCCTTGATTTATAAAAAAAGATTGGCTTGGAATTAGAAGCTTAAACTTATAGGAAGTATGTAACTATCCATGGGGAAGCTTAGATAAATACCTTGCCAAATAGTAAGTGGTGGAGCTTGGATCTTCATTTTTGATAAAAGAAGCCGAGAGTTTGAAGTATAGAATGAAAGATGAAATGCTTTTTCTTGCCTTGGTGAATTTGTGTGGTGTTTTGATAGTTTGGTTAACAATTAACCTTGGTTTGACTATGGTTTAAAATGCTTGGCTAGGATTCATTCTTGAAAAATATCTCTTTAACCTTCTTGCTTACCTCATCATCCCTATGTCACTTTCATGCCACATGTCTTTATCTTGTGGTTTGATGACATCATCATCCACTAACCTCTTTGATTATCCCCTAATTACTTGGCTAATGACCGTTTATCTGTTATACGGTTCGCTTAACTCTCGTTCTTGTTTATCGTTTGAGGGATCATACCCGGGATCTTATTACTTAGGTTCCCTTAACCTTTCTCAATACATTATATTCCTTTTTATGATCCTCTAATAAAATCCTTTAATTTAAATCCTTCTTATCCCATTACATTATACTCAATTCTTTCCGTATCTAGTGGATTTCCAGGAAAAATCAAAGTGTTCGGATTTGGATTCTCACGATCTTTACATACACTTATATATCACATAGAGTACCAATAAAATCTCAGAATATCCATAAAAGAACCCCTACATAGTGTGGCATGAAAAGTTTTCTCATTCAGCATAATCTGCAAAATCACTATTCATAAGGGTTTCAAAAATTGGGGTTATTACACGTTAAGATTTGGGGATGTCCAGCTTATGTCAAGTAAGTTGACCCAGATAAGCTGGAATATCTATCCGTAAAATGTAGTTTTGTGGGATATCCTAAAGAGACTTTAGGGTATTACTTTTACACCGATCATCGGGTGTTTGTCTCCAGACATGCTACCTTCTTGGAAAAGGAGTTTATCCTTGAAGGAAACAGTGGGAGCAAAATTGAACTTGATGAAGTTCAACAAGCACAAACTACTACAGATCGAGTGGAAACACATGTTCTGACTGAACAACCTTTTGTGGAACAGCCCATTCATAGATCAGGGAGAGTGTCTCGCCAACCTGAGAGGTATTATGGCCTTGTCATTGATAATGACAATGAGTTGTCGATCATTGATGATGACGACCCTGTAACCTATAATGAGGCTATGAGTAGTGTTGACTCAGAGAAATGGCATAGTGCCATGAAATCCGGAATGGAATCTATGTATACGGTATACAAAAGATAGATTATAGTAGATGGCCAGGTGGAGACCTATAAGGCCAGGCTTTTGGGAAAAGGATTCAGACAAAGGCAATGGATTGACTTTGATGAAACCTTTTACCTGTATCCCTGTTAAAATCAGTTCATATTTTGCTTGCGATTGCTGCTTACTACGACTATGAGATCTGGCATATAGCCAGATGGTTTTCTTTCCAAGGGAAATGAAAACCTAGTGTGTAAGCTGCTGTGAACCATATGTGGTTTAAAGCAAGCTTCTCGACAGATGGAACATTCGTTTTGATGAGACAATCAAAGAGTTTGATTTTATCAAAAACGTAGATGAACCATGCATTTACAAAAGGTTAGTGGGAGCGCAGTAACATTTCTTATATTGTATTGAATTAGAGTTGACACACATAACAACATAGCAGACCCACTCACAAAGCTACTTTATGAAAGTCACTTTGATCGTCATAAAGACAAGATGGGTATTAGATACCAGAGTGATTGGCTTTAGTACAAGTGGGAGATTGAAAGAAATATGTCCTAAGTCCAATCTTGTCTATCTGATGTTGTGTGATGAAAGAAGAAAGCAAGGGTGAGCAACAAGCCCACCAAAATAATATGTATAATAATTAACAATATATGAGCATTCTCATAGTACTCATGAAAGTCTTGGTCAAGAAGAAATGAACCAAGTTTGATATCTTAACGCGACCAAGTCACAAAATATTCAGTATATATACATATATACTTTTCAAAATCTTAGAATCCTCTTCCATGAATAATATACATAGAGTTCCATTTTATAATTGTATAAAAATATCGTTGCAAGGTGATCTTATATATCTAACCTTGTCTCAACGTTTTTCTGAAAATCTTTGTCATGCATAAGATAATCATTAACCAGATATAAGTTGAAAAGATGAAGTTACAAGATACCCCAACATACTTATATCTTTTCCAAATACTACTTGAACTACCACCGTTCAAGTTATAACAAGTTTCAAAAGTTCATCACACAGATGAGACTACAAGATAAGACTTGCATAGATTCGATCTTTGAAATATTATTGAATGAAATGAAGTTACGAGATACTTCATTAAGTCCCGATATATTTATATATATATATATATATATCCATATATATCTCTCATACATTTCCTGAAAACCTCTGTCATGTAAAGTATGAACAGAGTTGCAATATCCACTGAATTTTGGAAAAAAAGAATTTTGGCGTAAACCTGATATCTTGCTGATCAGGCAAAGATACCAATAAGTAACCTTTACTACTAGTAGATGGATGAATCCCCCACCGGTCATCACCCTGGCCTCATTAGAACCTTGTGCTGGACCGCCACCCGGCCTCTTACGCGTTGATGGGCTGCCACCCAGCCACTTACACTTTGATAGACCGTACCCCGGCCTGTCGCTTATGCCGACTCAATTAGATGGACTTACTTCCCGAACGTTGGGTAAGTAATCAATTTATTTATCAAAACAGCAACCTTGTTGCGAATATAAAATACATCACAGAGCCGGATCCCTCAGGTTTTGAGCGAGTATTTAAATCCCCTTCGAAAGGAGGATCTTAAATATAAAAAAATGAGTTTTGGGATCCTCCCAAACTTTTAAAAATCATTTTCAAGACTCGAAAATATTTTTAAGAATGTTTGGAGTAATGCTGATTTAATGAAATAAATCAGTCTCGATATATTAGAAAATATCTGAATATTATTATTTAAATAATATTCCCATAAGGATAATCCTTATAAAAATAATTGAAGTAGAAGTTTTAAAACTTATACTTGAAATGAATAATAAATAACCAAAGATATACTTATACGAAAGTACGATCTTTATTTGAATAATCGAAAATAAGTTTGATTATCGAAACATTATTCTTTAATAAAATAAAGAATATTATTTAATAAACGAAGCGGAGTCATAAGTCCTCGAATGAATATTCAAAATAATATTCATTTAATAAAATAAGCATAGTCATAAGTCCTCAAATGAATATTCAAAATAATATTCATTAAATAAAATAAAGTTATCGAATAAACCTTATTCGATTAATAGTTTTGAAAACTATATCTATATATATATATTATACTCGGGAACATCGACTCCAGGTTTAGAAAATGTTCACCTTTGGGTCCCCTATACTAAGGGTATACGCAACTACTGCTTATCTCTAGCATAGGTATTATGCAACTTATATGCATTTGAATCAACAAAGAGATATCAAGATTACGAAACAGACATGCATATATACCATATCAGCATGCTCCAATATATCGCAAGATTTGCTAATAACAATCATGCACTTATCAAAAGATAATGCATATACATATATTTACATCACAACAACAGTATAACGGGTAGAAAACTTGCCTGAGCGACTGGGGGTGGTAAAAGTCCTTGGATGAGTCTGGTAACCTATAAACAATATATAAGTTGGAATTAAACCAAAGTCGCTTAAGAATCTATACTTTAACCAATTAGACCCTAACGTTCGCTTTCGCGCTTAAGGATTCACTTAAGTCGCTCGAGTACCCTCGGCTCCACCATTTTTAATAAATTAACCATTAGGAATTTTAAGACGATTCTTTCGCGAGTACTCTACCAACTACCTAATCTACTTTACATAATTGTTTCATATTCCAATTAGTCAGTTAAGGGCCTTAACCAAGGTTTCAAAGTAAGGTGAGGGGTAATGGTTCGGTCGCGAAACGCCGTTACTTAAAACGGTCATTTCTCCTAAACCGTACATCGTATTTAAGCGAACCATATATCAAAACGAAGCTCGTAACATGAACTATCTAATAATTTCAATGGTCAAAACCTAACAGTGAGTTGACGGGTCCTGATGTTAAGAACAAAAGCATTCTAAGGTAAATCGGGCATTACGACGGCTATGTTTATGCGATTACCAAATTCGTACAACTCCAAATCAATCCAAAATCAATACCACAATCATTACTACAACCAAACTCCATCCATACTCTACTATAACAGCCCCAACATCTCAATCATGAACTAAAAGATTATACTTAAGTTTCATTAACTCTAAACAAGATTCAATCATCCAAGTCGCTACAAACCCAACCAAACTTTAAACACACAAGCATCAGGCTTCTCATGAACTATATTAATCAAAACCACTCCTAAATATTCAAAGTAAAACTAGGGTTTGAAGTTTTATACCTTCCTTGAAGCTTTTAATCCATGAAAGATCCTTGGAATGCCCATGGAAGCCTTTATCTATACTTAAGCTACCTTGACCTTACAAATAAAATCAAGAATAAAAAATTTGTTCTTGAAAGTTACTATTCATGCTAAACTAAAATGATTTGTTTGAGATAGAAAACCTTTGATTCAAGCACTCAAACTACTTGCTCTTCTTAGTTATGAAATATAGGATCCAAAGAAACAAACCTCTTGAATTATGATTGAGTGGAGCTTGGGTTTGGAAATTTTTCTTCTTGTTTTTCTTCAAAAAACCGTGAGCAAGGACATGGGGGGAAGAGAAATGAATGTGTTTGCTTGGTTACTTTGTTTTTGTTGTTAATTAACCTTTTACCATGGTAAAATTTGTGTGGCTTATAATCAACCAACAATTCATTCCCATTGTGTCATGCTTATGTCATCCTCTTATGTCATCTTCCCACACTTGTCTTTTTCTTGTTGGTGTGATGACATCATCATAACTAACCTCTTTGATTAACTCCTAATTACTTGGCTAATGATCGCTGATCTGTTATACGGTTCGCTTAACTTTCATTTTCGTTTATCGTTTGAGGGATCATACCCGGGATCTGATTACCTGGGTTCCCTTAACCTTTCTCAATGCATTATATTCTTTTTATGATCCTCTCATATAATCCTTGAATTTAAATCCTTTTTATCATGTTACCTTATACTCAATTCTTTCGGTATCTGGTGGATTTTCGGGAAAAATTAAAGTGTTCGAATTTAGATTATGACGATCTTCACATACACTTATATACCATATAGAGCACTAATAAGATCTCTGAATAACAATAAAAGAACCCCTACAAAGTGTGGTATGAAAAGTTTTCTTATTCAGCATAATCAGCAAAATCACTATTCATAAAGGTTATAGGAAGTCCAAAATTTTGGGGTTATTACACCATATACAGATTTCAGCAAATCTGCTGCATCCGATTCAGAATCGTATCAAATACAATTCTTATAATAAGAAAAAATTCAAAACATGTATATATTAGTATATATACAGATTACATAATCATCATATGATTATACAACTCTCATGAATATCATATATTCAAAACATATACATACGCATATATAAAGATAACAACATGTAAAACATACAAAATCGCATACATAACAGTTATGGAATATTGTATACATGTTATCATCATAAAACCAGTAAACATATAAATGAATTAAATACTTTTCGCAAGTAGCTCTGATGCCATTGAAGGGTTTCGAGCACATAAACGCAATGGAAACAGTAACTAAAAATATAAAAAATCAGAATTTTCGAAACCCACCGCAGGATCCATGCGAAAAACATATATTTAATTCGTAGATCAGATTATTTACCTTAAGAAGCTTTACCAATTGGTTGACTAATGGAGATCCAAAGCTTGTTCAATCATCACGCATCCCGCTCTCGCTATCTACGCTATATCGGTATCCACACGAATGCTTGAACTCAAGGATTGGATGTGTACTAGCACAAACCCGTTTCTTCTTGCTCTCTCCATCTTCTTTCTTGGTGGCTAGGGTTTTAGTAAAAGTCTTATACACCCAAAAAAATCAGCCACACAAGAGATATTATATAGAGAGTAGAAAAACGAATTATAACTCTTAACTAATTAGGAGTTATTATTAATCTGAAATCCTTATTTGTATTATAATTAAGTCTCACTTAATTATTTAATAAATAAATTTCATAATTAATATTAGTAAATTCGAATATCAATATTTATCTAATTAATTAATTCATACTTAATAAAAGACTTGTTTTGGTTTTATTGCGGGCTTTATCTATTTAAGTGTTTAAATAAGATATACTATAGTTTAGAGTAAAGCTTTTTATGGATTATGATGAGATCATAATAATGAGACCTAAAAGATGATAACTCTGAACTTAAATATTTCCTGGTCGTAGGATTACTAACTGGTAATTAGTAATCCGCAAAGATCGGTACATACTATGCTTGCTTTATTATGAAGGATGTCTGTTCTCATAGACATTTGTGTGGTGACACTATAGCTAGTATGTAGGTACTTATTATAGAATAAGTTCACTGAACATGACTCACACAGCTGAACAACAGATGGAGTTCACTCACGTGTCAGCAGATGTTCACATAGTGATAGTTGTACAAGTATCCTTAGACTTGAGGTCATCATAGTCATCTTGTGTACACAGAACTATACTTTGGTTTAGTTCTTAGTCTCCAGGGACAGTAATAAGGGCTCTACTGGGTGTAGGAATTTGTACACGAAGATAGTGTATGATCAATAAAGGATCTACCCTTTCCAGTGAAAGGAAGAGAATGTTCTACGCTGATCCACTTATGCTAGTTCAGGAATCTCTGACCAGAGTGAATGAAATTAGAAAGGAGTTTCTAATTCACATTAATTAGAACTAAGCATAGTGAATGGGAAAGCATATGATTAAATAAGATAGGCTTGACACGAGTTCTATGCCTTGTATTTAATCATGACATTGCAGGATAGAAGGAATTAAATGTACGGTAACTATTCACTGAATGAGTTCTTGGTATTCTAAGTAGTGAATTCGTATTATCCGGATAGTCGCGATATGCTGAGAAATATCCCTCAAGATGTAGAATAAATATGATTAATTAATTAATCATATTTAATGAATTAGAGAATTTATATAAATAACGATAAAATAGTTTTATTATTATTTATTTCTACTACCGGCTTAATATTGAACCTACAGGGTCACACCATAAAAGAGAATGATTTAATGGTGGAGGAATTAACTAATAATGGCTGGTAATTATTTTTTTGTGAAATAAATAATTAATTAGAAAATTTAATAATTGATTAAATGAGATTTATTTAATTATAAATTAATTAAGAAAAGTTCTTAATATTATTAATTAAGAATTTAATTTTGGAAATTAAATAAAGTGAGAGAAATATTTCTAAAGTGTTTAGAAAAAGGATTAATAATTAAAAGGTGTTTTAATTATTTGTTAATAGGTTAATAAGAATAAAGGGTTAATAATAATTATAATTTATGGGCAAATTTTCAACTGAAAATATACTATTATAAACCCTTATTTTGCCTCAACCTAAAAGGTGAAGAAAACCCTAATTCTCCCACCCCTTCCTCCTCCATCACATTGATCTCTTGGTGGATACCGGTGGAGTGCTTCACACTTGAGGAGCAGCTGCTAGGGATCTCCGCTCATCGTTCTTGGATCGCTTTTAAAGGTTAGAAACGATCCCATATGATTTAATCATGATTTGTATGCCTTTATTTGGATTTTATATCAAGAAAATTGTTTTACCATGCTTTCGTGATGAATAAAATCCTACAATGGTATCAAAGCATAGGTTGTATGCATATAGATCTGTGATAAAAATTTCAGAATTTTATGAGCTTGTATGAATTTATTATGATTTTTGCAAGTTATATCATGGATTAATTATGATTGATTAGAAATTGTTTCTCAAAATTGTTTTGACTGTAGATCTGGGTTCTACAAGTGTTGTAGATGGTCTGGTTATTTTTACATAATTTTCTGATGTGTGGATTAATTATTATGAATTTTTGAAGTTGTTTTTATTAAATTTGTAATTAAATATATATATATATATAATCTGTTAGTATATATATATATATATATGTTTGGTATCCTGCTGATTAAAGAAAAGGGCAGTACGTTCTGATGTTGATGCTGATGGTGATTGGCACGTCGTTCAATGGCTGTTGCGGCGACTGTTTGATTAATAAAAAAAACTGACAGGCGCAGAAGAAAGGAACAGGCGCGTGCAGGGAAGGGGGTGTCGCGCATTCCGGGAATGCGTTACACCCTGTGGTGCATTTACGGAATGCGTTACACCTTTTAATGGCTTAAAAGAGTTGTAACGCATTACCGAAATGCGTTACAGGGCTTGTAACGCGTTCCTGTAATGCGTTACAGCCCATCTATTTTTTTTAATTTGATTTCTGGGAGTTTCGTAACTCCGTTTTGGGCGTGCAATATATCGTTGGATTTATTTTTCCGAGACGGATCTAATGGAGTGGTCAAATATTTTTTATATAAAAGTTTTGAACTGTTTATATTCTCGAAAGTGTTTTAAAGCATGTTTTAATTGTTTTAATTGCTTTTAAATGCTATAATAAATTCATACATCATTATATCAATGTGTGACATGATATTGCTTGCATGTTTACTTGTTTATTTATTTTTATATATGAAATATATGCCTATGTTTACCATGCGATGATAGATTTAGGTGAACTTAAATCAATATAAGGCGTTTGTTAGACAACCTAGTATAGTGAAATTGTTTTATAACCTTAATAACAATATTATGAATACAATCATGAGATTCTTGTGTTTATGAAACACGTAATTGAATATGAATTTTCAATATTGAGAGAAAGGATGATTCTGTCAACAACAGATTTCTATCTGTAAGAAAGGGGTATTAAGTGACGCCTCTTGACAATGCTCCTCCCGAATTGGGAATCATCTAATTATCGATTATTGATTTGAAATATTTAATTTAAAAGGAAGAATCTCTTTATAATATGATTATGATTGTAACGTAATATAATCCCTCTAAAATTAAATAATATCAAGTAGAAATTGGTCAATGACACAACGGGTTTGTGTCGGTCAAAGCCTTCCAACATGGTAGAAAGTAGTTCTTATTTTTGAATCATTATCGTTTCATGCTACAGCCGAGGGCTTTGATTTCGAAATAAGAAATACTTGTCTATTACATAGAGATGTGTGCATTAAATTAGAATCTAAAGGTCGTTACGTGCTGTAGCCGCGTTGGAGACTGATTCAATTGTACGAAATGTTGGGTTAGACTTGACTTAGAATATTGAGTCTGTCGTGCTACAACCGTGACTCAATTATTCAAGAGGCTAAAGTTTTATTAGGGAATAACATAAGATGTAATTGACAAGAGTTGTCTGCCTATTGAACATCACATGATGTTTCGTGCTACAGCCGAGGTTATGTGATGGAATATAGGATCCCTATTCCCACTAGCATTATGAATGCTTAATTTTCACTTAGGGGTTGTATAAATTAGATAAACTAGTGGGAGCCACTTATGAATAAAGACCCGATTCATATAGTGTTTTGAAATGAAATTGAATATTTGCTAAGTATTGTTATGTGTTCATCATTTACAGATTTACTATATACGTTATGTCTTTTGCACTATCACTCCGGAGCATACTAGATGCTCACAAGTTGACTGTTCCTAATTTTATTGACTGGCTTCGAAACTTGAGAATTGTTCTCAAGGTTGAGAAGCTGGAATATGTGACTCACCTAAGCCTACTGAACCTGCTAGCGATGCACATAATGATGAAAATGTTGTGTATCGTAAGTGGTTAGATGATGCAAATATTGCTCAATGCATCATGCTAGCTTCCATGAACATTGAGCTACAGAAGCAACATGCGAATATGGATGCTCACACTATCCTTATGCATCTACAAGAGTTGTATGATGTGGCAGGGAGGACAGCTCGATATGAGATATCGAAGGAGCTGTTCGGTTGTAGGATGTCTGAGGGATCATCTGTGAATGACCATGTACTTAAGATGATCAATTTGATTGAACGTCTTGGACAACTTGGTTTTGCCATGGATGGGGAGCTGAGCCAAGACTTGGTCTTGCAATCACTTCCTAGTTCGTTCTCGCAGTTTGTTGTGAACTTTCACATGAATAAGCTGGATGTCAGCCTGCCTGAACTCCACAACATGTTGAAGACTGCGGAATCGAATTTCCCCCCTAAGAAGAGTTATGTTCTTCTAATTGGTGAAGGTTCCAATCCTAAGAAAAGGAAGAAGAACCCTTCCAAAAAGAAGAAAGTAGGTGAGAAAAAGCCGGTTCCACCAAAAGCTGAAGACCCCAAGAGCAAAGTTGTTTGCTTTCACTGTAACAAGGTGGGGCACTGGAAGAGGAACTGCAAGGTTTACCTTGCAGAATTGAAGAAGAAGAAGGATAGTGAGACTAACGCTTCTGATTCAGGTATGTTCATGATCGAAGTTAATATGTCACTAAGTCAAATTTCTACTTGGGTATTAGATACCGCCTGTGGTACTCATATTTGCAATTCGTTGCAGGGACTAAAGGGAAGCAGGACTCTTGAAGAAGATGAGGTGATTCTACGTATGGGCAATGGAGCAAGGGTTACCGCCATATCTGTAGGATCATTTAGTTTACATATGCCTACGGGCAAGACTATTATTTTGAATAATTGTTATTACGTTCCCTCTATTGTGAGGAATATTATTTCTATTCCTATGTTGGATTTGGATGGTTTTTCATTTATTATTAAGAATAATGAATGTTCTATTCTTACAGATAATGTTCTTTATGTTATTTATGGATGTGGTACTTTAAATAATGGTTTGTATGTATGTGACGTTGAGCATAATTTACTTCAGATTGAACAAACTAATAAAAGAAAAAGGGATGATGAAAATCTCACTTTCTTGTGGCACTGCAGACTTGGTCATATTAGTGAAAATAGACTGCGGACATTGCATAAGGAAGGGTTACTTGACCCCTTTGATTTTGAATAATATCCTACATGCGAGTCTTGTCTATTGGGTAAAATGACCAAATCTCCATTTAGTGGACATGGAGAGAGGGCTACAGATTTGCTAGGATTGGACACAAAGATGTATATGGACCAATGTCTACGCAAGCCATGCGTGGATTTTCATACTTCATTACTTTCATAGATGATCAATCTAGATTCGGATATGTATATTTGATGAAACACAAGTCTGAATCCTTTGAAAAGTTCAAAGAATATAAGCATGAAGTGGAGAAACAAACCAAACATAGTATTATAACTCTTCGAACAGATCAAGGTGGTGAATACTTGAATTGAGAGTTTCTAGATTATCTCAAAGAAAATGGTATAGTCTCCCAGTGGACTCCTCCATATACTCCACAGTTGAATGGGGTATCTGAAAGGAGAAATCGAACTTTGTTAGACATGGTTCGGTCCATGATGAGCTATGCGAATCTTCCAGTATTTTTATGGGGTTATGTATTAGAAACCTCAGCATATTTACTAAATAAGGTGCCTTCCAAATCTGTTCCTCAAACTCCATATGAGATATGGAAAGAAAGGAAACCGAGTCTTAAACACGTTAAGATTTGGGGATGTCCAGCATATGTCAAGAAAGTTGACCCAGATAAGCTGGAATCTCGATCCATAAATGTAATTTTGTGGGATATCCTAAAGAGACTTTAGGGTATTACTTTTACACCGATCATCGGGTGTTTGTATCCAGACATGCTACCTTCTTGGAAAAGCAGTTTATCCATGAAGGAAATAGTGGGATCAAAATTAAACTTGTTGAAGTTCAAGAAGCACAAACTACTACGGATCAGGTGGAACACCTGTTTAGACTGAACAACCTTCTGTGGAAAAGCCCATTCGTAGGTCAGGGAAAGTGTCTCGCTAACCTGAGAGGTATTATAGCCTTGTCATTGAGAATGACAATGAGTTATAAATCATTGATGATGACGACCCTGTGACCTATAATGAGGCTATGAGTAGTGTTGACTGAGAGAAATGGCATAGTGCCATGAAATCCGAAATGGAATCTATGTATACCAACCAAGTATGGACTCTGGTTGAGGCGCCTGAAGGTGTTAAGTCTATTGGGTGCAAGTGGGTATACAAAAGAAAGATTGGAGCAGATGGCCAGGTGGAGACCTATAAGGCCAGGTTTATGGCAAAAGGATTCAAACAAAGGAAAGGGATTGACTTTGATGAAACTTTTTCGCCTGTAGCCCTGTTAAAATCAATTCGGATTTTGCTTACGATTGCTGCTTACTACGACTATGAGATCTGGAAAATGGACGTGAAAACGGCCTTCCTCAATGGGGAACTTGAAGAGAAAGTGTATATGACACAGCCGGAGGGTTTTCTTTCCAAGGGAAATGAACACCTAGTGTGTAAGCCGCTACGAACCATATATGGTTTAAGGCAAGCTTCTCATAGATGGAACATCCGTTTTGATGAGACAATCAAAGAGTTTGGTTTTATCAAAAACATAGATGAACCATGTGTCTACAAG
Source organism: Apium graveolens (assembly GCF_009905375.1). Classification (NCBI taxonomy): domain Eukaryota; kingdom Viridiplantae; phylum Streptophyta; class Magnoliopsida; order Apiales; family Apiaceae; genus Apium; species Apium graveolens. The sequence continues at coordinate 125,012,455 of NC_133649.1, read as the reverse complement.
AATGTTAGTGGGAGCGCGGTAACATTTCTTGTATTGTATGTGGATGACATACTTCTTATAGGAAATGATATACCGATGCTGCAATCAGTCAAAGTATGGCTATCGAAGAACTTCACCATGAAGGACTTGGGAGAAGCATCCTACATTCTCGGTATAAAGATCTATGGAGATAGATTTAGAAGAATGATAGGTCTTACCCAGGGTACATACATCCAGAAAGTGCTTAAAAGGTTTAGCATGGAAAACTCCAAAAGGGGTCTCATACCGATGAGCCATGGAGTGTCCCTTTCCGGAAAGATGTCTCCTAAGACACCTGAGGAAAGAGAGCGTATGAGTAAGATTCCTTATGCTGAAGCAATATGATCTATCATGTACGCGCTGTTGTGTACTAGGCCTGATGTTGCTTATTCAATTAGTGTGATGAGCAGATATCAGTCCAATCTAGGTGAAGACCACTGGAAAGCAGTGAAGAACATCCTTAAGTACTTGCGAAGGACTAAGGACATTTTTCTTATTTTTCGTGGTGAATCTGAGTTGAAAATAGAGGGTTATACTGACTCTAGTTTTCAATCAGAAAGTGATGATAGCAAATCCATGTCAGGGTATGTGTTTACTCTGAATGGTAATGCGATTAGTTGGAAGAGTTCCAAACTGTCTACAACGGCTGACTCCACAGCGGAAGCAGAATATATAGCTGCAAGTGAGGCTGTAAAAGAAGCCGTTTGCATGAGGAAATTTTTTTCTGAGTTGGGAGTTGTTCCTAGCGTTGAAGAGCCTATTATGTTGTATTATAATAACAACGAAGCAATATCACAAGCCAAGGAACCTAGGTCTCATAAAAATTCCAAACATGTCCTGCGGCGCTTTTATCTGATTAGGGAGATTGTTGAAAGAGGAGATGTCAACATCGAGAGAGTTGACACACATAACGACATAGAAGACCCTTTAACAAAGCCACTTTCTCAAAGTCACTTTGATCGTCATAAAGACAAGATGGGTATTAGATACCAGAGTGATTGGCTTTAGTACAAGTGGGAGATTGAAAGAGATGTGTCCTAAGTCCAATCATGTATGATGAATTAGGAATAACTTTTATGTAATCTGTTTTGATTTCATTGATATTAATAAAAGACTTGTTTTGGTTTTATTGCGGGCTTTATCTATTTAAGTGTTTAAATAAGATATACCATAGTTTAGAGTAAAGCTTTTTATGGATTATGATGAGATCATAATAATGAGACCTAAAAGATGATAACTCTGAACTTAAATATTTCCTGGTCGTAGGATTACTAACTGGTAATTAGTAATCCGCAAAGATCGGTACATACTATGTTTGCTTCATTATGAAGGATGTCTGTTCTCATAGACATTTGTGTGGTGACACTATAGCTAGTATATAGGTACTTATTATAGAATAAGTTCACTGAACATGACTCACACAGCTGAACAACTGATGGAGTTCACTCACGTGTCAGCAGATGTTCACATAGTGATAGTTGTACAAGTATCCTTAGACTTGAGGTCATCATAGTCATCTTGTGTACACTGAACTATACTTTGGTTTAGTTCTTAGTCTCCAGGGATAGTAATAAGGGCTCTACTGGGTGTAGGAATTTGTACACGAAGATAGTGTATGATCAATAAAGGATCTACCCCTTCCAGTGAAAGGAAGAGAATGTTCTACGCTGATCCACTTATGCTAGTTCAGGAATCTCTGGCCAGAGTGAATGAAATTAGAAAGGAGTTTCTAATTCACATTAATTAGAACTAAGCATAGTGAATGGGAAAGCATATGATTAAATAAGATAGGCTTGACACGAGTTCCATGCCTTGTATTTAATCATGACATTACAGGGTAGAAGGAATTAATTGTACGCTAACTATTCACTGAATGGGTTCTTGGTATTCTAAGCAGTGAATTCGTATTATCTAGATAGTCGCGATATGCTGAGAAGTATCCCTCACGATGTAGAATAAATATGATTAATTAATTAATTAATCATATTTAATGAATTAGAGAATTTATATAAATAATGATAAAATAGTTTTGTTATTATTTATTTCTACTACTGGCTTAATATGGAACCTACAGGGTCACGCTATAAAAGAGAATGATTTAATGGTGGAGGAATTAATTAATAATGGCTGGTAATTATTTATTTATGAAATAAATAATTAATTAGCAAATTTAATAATTGATTAAATGAGATTTAATTAATTATAAATTAATTAAAAAAATTTCTTAATATTATTAATTAAGAATTTAATTTTGGAAATTAAATAAAGTGAGAGAATTATTTCTAAAGTGTTTAGAAAAAGGATTAATAATTAAAAGGTGTTGTAATTATTAGTTAATAGGTTAATAAGAATAAAGGGTTAATAATAATAATATTTTATGGGAAAATTTTCAGCTTAAAATTTTGCCTATAAATATACTATTATAAACCCTTATTTTGCCTCAACCTAAAAGGTGAAGAAAACCCTAATTCTTCCACCCCTTCCTCCTCCATCACATTGATCTCTTGGTGGATACCGGTGGAGTGCTTCACACTTGAGGAGCAGCTGCTAGGGATCTCCGCTCGTCGTTCTTGGATCACTTTTAAAGGTTAGAAACGATCCCATATGATTTAATCATGATTTGTATACCTTTATTTGGATTTTATATCAAGAAAATTGTTTTACCATACTTCCGTGATGAATAAAATCCTATAATATGCTCTGTCAGAGCTTTAGAACATGGAATAAATCTGGTTCATTCAACTTCTTGGTCCACTCAACACCTCTGTGAGTATCCTCCCAAGGAATAGGTGCTTCACTTTCAACAAATTTCTTCACCAATTCTTCCTTGCTCAGAGTAGGTACTGGAGTCTCAACAGAAACACTGTCATCAGAACTTGAGGAAGACTCATTCTATTCTGATAGCTCAGCAGTGTGTGAAGCAACTAGAGATTCAGGAATAACATCATCTAAATTCTGATCAACAGAATTTATCTCCAGAGCTGGTGTCTTTGATGTAGATGGAGCTTCCAGATAAAGGACTTCAGGTATATTCAAATTATGAATATCTATTTCAGAATTATCAGTTTATTCTTTAGCATCATCTGTAGCTTTAATAGGAGAGACAGGAGGGGTAAGAACTGTGTCATTAGCAGTGTCTTTGGCTTGAGCTGGAAGGGCTTCAATGATAATTGGTTCTTGTGAGATCAGAGGTTCCTGATCCCCTTCCTCAGCTTCTTCAGTATCTTCTGATATAGCCTTATCCAAATACCTCATTGCCTTCATTTTCTTCAATCTCCTTGCCAATGAAGGAGTTGCTTCAGCAGCATCAGAATTTACAAATGTCCTTTTCAAAGTATCAGAACTTTGAGCTGCTGTTTCTTTCTGAGAAGTAACATTCTCAACTTCTGTTATCACAGGTTCAGATGCATGAACTCGTGCTTTAATTATTTCTTCTTCGCTCTCAAACTCATTTCTGAGAATCATCTTCCTTCTCTTTTGTGGAGGTTGAGGAACAGACTTTGTCCTCTTAGAAGTTTTGGAAGATGAAGGTCTAGTTGTTTGTGCTGATGGTTGAGAAGTCTGAGGTGTTTGTGTAGAGGTGGTAAGTGCTGATGGTTGAGGTTCAGATGGTTTGACATCAGGATATAGTGCAGTATATTTAACTGGATCATAGATTATTTAGGCTTGTTTGACAGATAAAGGAACTCGAAGGGGTCTTAACATAACCTTCTTATTATCAATAGATAATAAGTCATTAAAAGCTCTTTTAGCTAGTCTGAATGATGGAATTAATTCACTAGATGACTGGGGCTTATCATCACAACAAAAACTATAAATAAGCTGACAGAATCTAGCAAAATAAACAGTATTTTTGTCTTCTGTCATCCTATCCCCAATAAAACCTAAGACAACACTTGCATAATCAAAATCAGTTTGATTAATGAGAGCATACCCGATTTATTGACTGTATATGGGGATTGCATCAAAGTTAGAACATTTGTTTGCAAAAGTCTTGGTAATGCAGTCAAAGAAGAAACTCCATTCCCTCCTTATGTAAGGTCTCTTCAATTGACCCATCTTGGCCAATGTCCTTTCATACCCCAGACCAGCCATCATATTTTAAAGAACTGGCTCCTCAATAGTTGAATAGGCGCAGTTCTCAGGTAGCTGCAGTGCTTGGCGTACTGTAGCCAAAGTTACGACATGCTCGTCCTCCCCTGATGAAAAGATTATACTTGGGGACCCTTGAGCACCACCATCATCATATACTCCACTTCTCCAGAACTCCAGCACTTGAGTTCCAGAGACTGCATCAGGTTGGGTTAGAGCATACCCAATATCAGAATTAGCGAGAAATTCCTGAATGAAGTGAAGTTTCGATGGAGTTTCAGCCTTGCTAAGAATGACGGAGTAGTTATTAGGAACAAACTTAGCTCCATTAAAAATTACATCTTTTGGTGCCATCTCTATAAGAAATTAAGTGAGAAGGAGAGTGTTTGCAAAGTGTTTGTTAAAAGTCCTGAAAGAAAATGCTTCAGAGAATATTAGAGAGAGAGAATAAGAGAGATGAAAAATAGAAAAGTAAGTAAAAGATTATAAAATATGTTAACTCCCATATATATACTCTCTCCACTCAACAGTTATATTTTTGAAGCATAATATACACTTTACACCTGGCACCGTGTGAACAGACAAAAACGACTGGAGAGGAGTTAATGGGCACGTAAAATAAACAATAATTACCGTGCACATGCAGGTTTTTAGGATATACACGTTAACCACTAACCCATAATGATTATGACTGTTTTTATCGCACCCCAATTTTATTCTGATTTAAATATGACTGTTTCATATTTTATCACAAATAAGTCAAGTAAAGAAAAATGCCACGTAAGCATCAAGGATTCCATCAGGATTAAATATCAGAACTTAACTTATATCGGATTTTAACAGTCATCAGGACATGGCTTCTGTACTCAAATAGTGAATATATTTTTCTGTGATTCTTCATACAAATACTGACTTGTTTTCTTCAGAGTTTAATCATAAGAATTTCCATCAGAACTTGTCCTCAGAATTTATGCAAATGGCACTTAACTGTTTGTCAAAAACAACTTAATCACCACAGTAATTTTCACCATTCATATGGAGTGAAAGTGTGTGCATTCAGCAAAATATCAGATACAGATTAAAGTCTGATCAACTTCAGTACATCTTAGAAATAAGGCATAACTAAGAAAAATGCTTAAAATCTGTCATCAGTCATGATGTCTACTATAGAACAAATTTATGCATGAGTCTACCTCAACTATTTGTGCTCATTTTATGCATCTTTTGAAATTCCTTTTTACAGTGGCTTCTTAGTGTAAGTGAGTCATGACTGGTTATCTGAATTTATGTTGTTATCAGAGTATTTCTCCAGTAATCATAGAGTATGAAAAGTCATCAAGAAAATTATTTGCTTTTCTAATGCATACTACTTAATACCAGCAATGCACTTGGGTCTTCCCTTCCACATTTTTACTCTAGATCTCAAAGGAGTACTTGACTTTTATTCTTTTCTTTTCTTTTCTTTTGATAAGTGAGGCTTATCAGCACTTAGTTCATTCTTAAGATTTACTGACATCAGAATTTGAAAGATAAGAAACAAAAATCTAGTTTGTGACTTAGTAATAAGATACACAAAGTAAACTTGACTAAGCTCAATATCAGAATATGCTTGTGTTAATGAGTTTCCACATAAACAACTAATTCAAACATGGGAATTCTAGTATGTTAAAGACTACTAGGTCAGCATCTAGCACAGTTATCCTCATTGGATTGAATAGTCACAGAACATTCAAAACACTTATCAGAGTATATAAATCCACATCAGATAACAATCAGCATTTAATGAATTTTCAAATTACGCACATATTACATATAGATAATATAATCTGTAAACACTGATCAAAAAGTCTGATGCATGAGAACAAAAACTAAGTAGATTTAGAGAAAGAACCTGAAACCATTCCAAGTTCATTTACCAATCTTATAAAAGTAGCTTCACATAGTGGTTTTGTGAAGATATCTGCTAGCTGTTGATCTGTTGGAAAAAAATGCAATTCCACTGTACCTTCATCCACATGTTCCTTATGAAATGGTACCTAATGATGATGTGCTTTGTCATTGAGTCTTGAACTGGATTACCTGTCATAGCAATAGCACTTTGATTATCACAGTAAATAGGGATTTTAGAAAATTCTAACCCATAATCCAGTAACTGATTCTTCATCCAAAGAATCTGTGCACAACAGCTTCCTGCAGCAATATATTCTGCTTCTGCAGTTGATGTGGAAATTGACATTTGTTTCTTGCTAAACCAAGAAACCAATCTGCCTCCAAGAAATTGGCAGCTTCCACCAGTGCTTTTCCTGTCAATTTTGCATCCTGCAAAATCTGCATCTGAGTAACCAATTAGCTTAAAGTATGATTCCCTAGGATACCACAATCCTAGATCAGCTGTACCCTTAAGGTACTTGAAAATTCTTTTCACAGCTAATAAGTGAGGTTCTCTTGGATCTGCTTGAAATCTTGCACAAAGACAGGTAGCATACATGATATCCGGTCTACTTGCAGTTAGATAGAGTAATGAGCCAATCATACCTCTGTAGTTAGTAATATCTACTGATTTACCAGTATTCTTATCTAACTTGGTTGCAGTGGCCATGGGAATGGATGCAGTTGAACAATCTTGTATTCCAAATTTCTTCAGTAAATTTCTGGTATACTTGGATTGACAGATAAAAGTGCCATCTTCAGTTTGCTTGACTTAAAGGCCCAGAAAATAGCTGAGTTCTCCCATCATACTCATTTGATATCTTGACTGCATTAGCTTTGCAAACTTCTCACACAGTTTGGAATTAGTAGAACCAAATATGATATCATCAACATATATATGTACCAAAAGTAATCCTTTCCATGGTTGAGGTAGAATAAAGTCTTGTCAATTGTGCCTCTGTGAAATCCACTTTCCACAAGAAATTAAGCTAAAGTCTCATACCATGCTCTTGGAGCTTGCTTAAGGCCATAAAGTGCTTTTTCAAGCCTATAGACATGATTGGGAAATTTAGGATCTACAAAGCCTGGAGGTTGTTCAACATATACCTCTTCTTCCAATTCTCCATTGAGAAAAGCACTTTTCACATCCATTTGAAAGACTTTAAACTTCTTGTGAGCAACATAAGCCAAAAAGATCCTTATGGCTTCTAATCTAGCAATTGGTACAAATGTTTCACCATAATCAATACCCTCCTGCTGAGAGTAACCTTTAGCAACCAGTCTTGCTTTATTCCTGGTAATTATGCCATCAATGTCAGTTTTGTTTCTCAACACCCATTTTGTACCAACAACTGATCTATTCTTTAGTCTTGGCACTAGGGTCCAGACTCTATTTCTTTCAAATTCATTTAACTCTTCCTACATTGCTTGCACCCAATCAGCATCTTGAAGAGCTTCTTCCACTTTCTTTGGTTCAGTCTGAGATAAAAAAGAATGATAGAGACATTCATTTGAAGTTGCAGTTCTAGAAATGACACCTGCTTCAGGATCTCCAATGATTAAATCAGGTGTATGTGCTTTAGTCCATTTCCTTGCAGATGGAAGTTGATCTCTAGAACTTAATCCTCCCCCATAATCCATGCTGTCTCCATCAGCATTTTCTGATGCTCCCCCTGTAGTTATGCTCTCTGAGACTTCAGAATTTGAATTTGATTTTTCAGGAGTTGAAGAATCAGAGCTTCCAGAATTATCAGAGTTTGGCTCATCAGAACTAGATGAATCAAAACTTGAAGAGCCAATGACAGGTTCTGATGCTTCTCGAGAGTCTTGAGATGTGGTAGGATCTTCAGCTTGTTCCCCCTGGACAGGTGCATTTTCCTTTGGAGTTGTTACCACGGTTTCAATGACATCAAAACTTAATCCATCAGAACTTACAGGATTAGAATTTTCTAAGATCAGAATTTAAATCTTCATTCTCAAATCTCAGCTGATCATGATCATCAAAATCTTCAAGTCCAGTAATCTTCTTATCATCAAAAGAGACATTGATAGATTCCATGATAACTCTTATTCTTAAATTGTAGACTCTGAAGGCTTTTGTGGAAAGTGGATATCCAACAAAAATTCCTTCATCAGCTTTTAGATCAAATTTTGACAGCTGCTCAGGATGAGTCTTAAGAATAAAACACATGTAACCAAATACATGAAAGTATTTCAGATTTGACTTCTTCTTCTTCACCATCTCATATGATATTTTTCTATGCTTGTTTATAAGTGTAGCATTTTGTGTAAAACAAGCAGTTTGCACAGCTTCAGCCCAAAAATAGGTTGGTAGCTTTGATTCATCAAACATTGTTCGTGCAGCTTCAATAAGAGTCCTGTTCTTTCTTTCTACAACTCCATTTTGCTGTGGAGTTCCAGGTGCAGAAAATTCCTGTTTGATTCCATGATCTTTGCAGAACTCTTCCATGATTGAATTCTTGAACTCAGTGCCATTATCACTCCTTATGATTTTAACAGAATCTTTGATCAATTTATCCAGCTATCTGACATGATCAGTTAGGGTAGATGCAGTTTCAGTCTTCTTGTGCAAGAAGTACACCCATGTGTACCTTGTGAACTCATCCACTATAACCATAGCATATTTCTTCTTTACAATAGACATGACATTGACTGGACCAAATAGATCAACATGCAGTAGGTGATAAGGCTCAAGAATTGATGACTCAGTTTTTCTCTTGAAAGAAGATTTTCTTTGTTCTGCCTTCTGACATGAATCACAAAGGCCACCAGGAGCAAATACTGTTTTTGGCAGTCCCCTCACAAGATGTTTCTTTACAAGCTCATTTATATTATATAAATTTAAATGAGAGAGTTTCTTGTGCCAATTCCAGCTTTCTTCAATTGATGTTCTACTCAACAGACAGATTGCAGAACCATCAGTACTTGTTGAAAGTCTGGCTTCATAAATGTTACCATGCATGTATCCTTTCAGAACCACTTTTCCTGTTGAATTACTTATTACTACACAGTGTTCTTCAAAGAAATCCACATGATAAACTCTATCACAGATTTGACTTATACTCAACAGATTGTGTTTAAGTCCTGAGACAAGAGCTACCGTTTCAATGATGACATTCCCAAGATTGATCTTTCCATATCCCAGAGTTTTCCCAACGTTGCCATCTCCATAAGAAACTTCTGGGCCAGCTTTCTCCACAAAGTCTGATAGCAGGGCTTTATTTCCAGTCATATGTCTTGAACATCCACTGTCCAGAACTAGGATGTTCTTCCTGTTGCCCTGCAATCACAAAGACCATTAAAGGTTAGTTTTAAGGACCCGGACTTGCTTGGATCCTTTGGCTTTTTAAGTTTGTTAACATTTAGAGCGGATTTAACATCAGAGTTTATGCTAACATTTTTCTTATCAGTATTGACAGTATCAGACTTTGCATCATACTTTACACTAGAAGGAATTAAAGTAACTTTCTTCAAAGAAGGTTTAATCTGATAATAATCATAGTACAAACTATGATATTCCTTACAAGTATAAATGGAATGCCACACACTACCACAATAAAAACAAGGATTTTGTGGCTTAAACCTAACGGACTGACTCTTAACTCCTGACTTAGAAGGTAAGGAGTTTATATGCTTATTCTTCCTGCAAAAAGAAACCAGATGGTTAGAGTTTCCACAGTTATAGCATTACTTTCTAGGAGCATCAGGAACAGGTATATAATTGTTGCTTTTATTCACACCTTCCTTTCCATTCCTATTTTTCCTAGCTTCCTTTACCTTGTTTACACTGGTAATCTCTTTCAGCTTATATTTAAGCTGCTTCTTTGTCATTAAGCCTATATTAACTTTAGTTGGTTTATCCTGTTCTAATTTGTCAGAAGTTGACTCTGCTATCACTTCTGTCTCAATATCTTTCATCTTTTTAGAATTAGACTTTACCGTTTTAGCTACAAATTTAACAGGATTTACCTTTGGCTTAGTAGTCTATTTATAATAATTGACTTAACTTGTTCAGTTCCTTTTTCACTTTTCTCTTCTCCATAACCTAAGCCCTATTTCCAGTTTCCACTACTTAGTATATCCTGAGTTGCTCTGTCATAGTTAGTCCAAGTCCTGATAATCTCTCTCTCCTTTTCTAACTCAGTTTTTAGAGATTTATTCATTTTTAGCACTTCATCTCTTATATAGAAAGAATCATCTCTATCCTTTTGAGTTTGATGGAACATAACTAACTTTTTTTCTAAATAATCATTCCTCTTTTTAAAAGCAAGATTTTCAGAAGTTAATCTTTCACATGTTAAAGTTTGATCTCTATAGCTAATAAACATGGTTTTAAGATATAATCTCAACTCAGTAATATCATCAGTATGAAAGGCATAAGTTGTTTGAGGTACCTTTAATTCAGCAGCATCAGAACTGCTATCAGCACTTGCCATTAAGGCATAGTTCTCCTCATCTTCAGAATTTGAGGTGTCTATCCAGCTTTTCTTCTTTGTGACAAGTGCCTTGCATGTATCACTCTTTCCTTTCTTGCATTCAGGAGATATGTGGCCTTTCTCACCACAATTGTAGCATTTGACATTTTAGTAATCTCCTCTGTCAGACTTTCCTCCTTTACCTTCAGATTTTATAAAGCCCTTCTTATCAGAACTTCTACCTTTCCTGGAAAACTTCTTTCCTCTTCTGAATTTCCTGTATGTTATCTTTGTGATACCCTTCACTATAAGAGCACACAGCTTCATCATCTCTTCATCAGCATCTACTTCAGGTAGACTTTCAGTTTCTTAATCATCATCATCAGAACAGTTTCCTTTTCCTTTCTTTGAGACAGCCACTTTGGGGGATTCCTCCTCAGCGTTAAGAGAAACTGTTCTTGACTTTCTCCCATATCTCTTGCTTCTTTGATCCATCTCAGGTTCATAAGTCTTGAGCATTCCATAAATTTCATCAAGAGTAGTTTCATCAAGACCATAGCTATCTCTTATAATAGTAGCTTTCAAATCCCAACTTTCAGGAAGATCTAAAAGGAATTTTAGATTTAAATCTTCAATGTCATATTCCTTGTCCACCAGTGACAGATCATTCAAGAGTTTGACAAACCTGTCATATAAGTCAGTTAATGACTCATCACTTTTTGAGTCAAAGTGCTCGTACTCTTGAGTGAGTATAGTCCTACTGTTTTTTTTATTGCATTAGTTCCCTGACACCTTGTCTCCAATGCATCCCATATCTACTTTGCAGTCTTGCAGTGAATTACCATATTTGACATGACATTATCAATGGCACTATGCAGCAAATGCCTTACCTTTGCATCCTTGGCAATAGATGAGATATCTTCAGCTGTGTATTCACTTTTCTCCTTTGGTATGGTCTTTGCTGGCTGATCTGCAACTACAACAGAGAGCTTGGTTGGATTTTCTCAAGGTATTCTGGATCTGTAACTTCCAGAAACATAGCCATCTTCACTTTCCATATGGGATATTAGGACGGTCTCAGCATGGGAACCCTGATAGTCTCATATCGACTATGGGTTTGAGTCTTTGGAGTTTCTTCAGTTTTAGCGGGCTTGGTTGGATTTTCTACTTCTTCAGACATGATTGTTTTGGATCTTTACTGTATGTGTGTTAACAGATAGGCTCTGATACCACTTGTTAGGTCACATAACACTGTAGAAGGGGGTTGAATACAGTGTAAAATACAATCAAATCGATTTAAAGCACAAGTAATAGAAAACAGATGTATTCGATATAACAAACTCTGTTACAATGGAACTGTTCTCTCTCAGTGATGAACAAATATCACGAGAGCTGCTAGGTTACAATATATGATCTTCTCGATGATCGTAACTCTTATAGAGTAAACCTATGTCTGTGTTTATATAGACACACAGTTACAAGATAACTTCTAGTTGATATGGAATATAATTCTGTCTCCTAATATATATCAACCAGATATCTTATATAATTCTTCTAGTCCTCGAACTCTTTCCATGCATATCTTCTTCTTGTATTAGTCTCGATCTTCTTTCCTGTGAATCAGCTTCCTTCCTTAACCGTTAGTCCTCCAGTACTTAAGTTCTGATATCCATCTTCTGATAATCTAAGTCCTGATATTCTTAAGTCCTGACTTCCAGTAAGTCATTATTCCAGTAAGTACTGATATTTCCTGTTAGTTATGATCTGAAAACTAAACATGAAACATATTAGACATGACATCTCAAATATATCCAACAACATCATTGCTACCCAAGTAATAATAATTGAATCGGTGATCGATTAAACCTTTCGTGAATAATGTATAATGTAATATAATCCCTTTAACCACATATTATAGATTAAACTAGAGGCATGTAATGTGTCATCCTCATCAATATTTAATCCAGGTTTCCTTGATCAATTAGTAGACTATCATATCAAACCAACATTTGAGTGTGGCCACGCATTTCGTATTCTAGCTCACATAAGAGGCCAATAATATCACTCCTAAAATAGGACGGTTAAATCACATCTAGATCATTCATATTTCTCATACGATTCATAATATACCCAATGTCCACTTTTATTATTACCTGGTCAAGGATAACTTTTAATGAAATCAATGTATATTAATTCTCGTATATAAATATAATGACTTCAGGTCTAAGGACCATTACATCATTATTACTGTGAGAATTACTTATGATACAATAGACATGTGGAATCTCACATTGGGTCTGTCCAGCACCATGTACATATACATATGCCTATGTTTTTGACTTTAGTATCACTATACCTATGATCAATGAGATGTGATCATCAGTCAACAAATACACCAGCCTTAATGCATTATTATTGTCCCTTAATAATAATACTCGACTAGGGACCTTTAGGAATATTGATACTATTCTCATATCTAAGTCACGTACTTAGAGATATAAAATTGCATATCATATTCCAAAGACATTTATTAATCTAACATTTATATCGCAGTAAATTAAGAATTAATAAATTATAAAGAGAATAATCGATAGAACATAAACATTAATAATCCTAATATCTTAAACTAAAACATCATAGTGTTGTCTCTAGGACATAAACACTAACAGTTTTAACTACTTACGTATAATTTTGGTTGTATTTTTCTTTCTTACTTTTTAAGATTTTTTATAATTAATAATTTTATTGAAAATTGTCACAACTTATGGTTACCCTTCGGTTGTTCATCTCGATAACACCGGAATTGACATTACTCTTGTGGAGATTCTTCTTCTATGGTAGTTCATGGTCATGATACTACTTTTCCTATTACTGTTGAAAAGACGAGAAAAAAGTCTCACATTGCATCAGATATAAGATGCTACATCATTCAAATAAAATTCCATGTGATGTGAAATATACTTTTAATACAATTAAATAGGATCTTTCACATCACCATGGTCTATAAGTTTTATCTGAATGAAGTAGCATTTTATGTTTGATTCATTATTAGATTGTTTCCCCTAATGCTCTTGGAAGATCAACCTCGACGAGTCCGACAATTCGACAAAAGTAGCAGCAGAGTCCGACAAGTCAACAGAAGCTATCAAGTGGTCTACTGATGTCAAACATGACATGTTAGTGAACTTTCACAGTACTCAAATTTACCCATTTTTCTCAGTATTGCATCATGTTCATCATGTTTACAATTTTTATTTACATGCTTATTCCAGTCATTGGCAATGTAAGTTTTAGTTGGAGCAGTTGTATCAAAGTATATGCGTTCGAATATGCCTAATATTTATTCTCAAATGTTTGATTAAATAAAAAGAAAAATAGGAGATGGCTTGGTGTGGTGGTTGTCATATGTAATAAATGTTTCATAAATTCATGATTTGTAGAGATATTGAGAAAAGATTGTTATGATCGAATTGTTGACACGTGGTTGTTGATGCCTACTTACGGTCTAATTATAAAAGTAACAGATCTTTACTGCTGGAAATAATACTGAACCCTATCTTTAGAGATGTCATTTACATTATCTTTGTAAGGAGCTCAAACGTCAAAGCTATTAATTTGCATTGAAAACCCTGTACGTTTTTTGGTCTAAGCTTATTCACTTGTAATCTGTAAGAGTGTTTCTTTTTCAATTTTCAAGATTTTGTATTGAACATGGGCTTAATAATAACATGGATTAATTAATAGTGAGGTGCATGATATTTCTGGTCGTTTCATTTTTTTATTTAGTTAAAAACATCACAGATTTTAGTATAATTTTGATTTTTAAGTGTCTAGAATGAGAGGGTAAACCCAAATATACGTGATTACTACTAACAAAAAAATTCATCTACCTTATAGGGTCTATCTCTTCTTTGTATGCCATCTCTCAATGTTGTTATACCAATTCCATTGGAAACAAAGGGCTGCAAAGCGCAATATACCAGCAGCAACCACCTCAACAAATGCCATCTAGAATTATGGCTGAGGAGATACACAGGTAGTTTCTATAGACAACATGACTCCTTCAAAGTTGTAGGGTACAATAAATTTTCCAGATTTTATGCCACTTAAAGCTTTTCGTGCAACTTCCTCAGCTTTCATTGAACTAGACAAAGCTGCTATATACTTGTTTATGCAGAATTTTTAGAATATTGTTTAACTTAAGAATATTGTGATTGCTGTATGGCTTGGTTTTTATGGATGTTTTACTAAATTTGGGGTTGCTTAAACATCAACATCACATTTTCAACTTTTTATTTGTCAAAGTGTTACATTAGCTTCATAAATTATTACCAAAGGCAATGTAAATATTTCAGTAGCTTACATACAAATGTTACATTAGGTAATAAAGTGTTACAATAGCTACTAAAAAAATACAAGTAAAATAGGTCCCACATGCCATGTCACCACTGTGGGAACCACATGCCACGTAACCACTGTGGGAACCACATGCCACGTCGTTTAATGATGTTTTCATAATTAATAATTAATTATTCAATAATTATTAATTAATTAATATTAATTAATTAATTAATTATTATTCATTAACAACTAAATTTACAGAGAAATACTAAGGATGCAGCTTACAATTATTTCTCTGAGATAATGTTCTTAGTCTTGTTCTTGTTTTTCTATTTGCTACTTCTTGGTTTATATATCACCAAGGTTACAAAGTAATAAGACAAGATAATAAAATAAAATCTATTAAGTCTAATACTATGCTGCTTCATTACTCTATTCCAGCATCTTTAAATATCTTCATAATAGCATGGAAATGGCAATGCTTCTTTGTTCTCTAAAACCCAGTTGAATAGGCTTCCACATTCCTTTTGCATACATTTGACGCATGTGACTGTGTTGTCACTGTCAATAGATGTTTGAATTGATTATCCGTCAGGTACATGATCATCCGTCGGGTTGCCTTGTTGATCATCCGTCGAGTGGCATTGTTGTTTATCCGTCGGGTAGCTATCTGGCACTTGACTTCATTTCATTTATGCAGAATTACAAGACATCATCTATGTACAATTAATCAACCTATTCTGCATATCTAATTAAAGTCAATATGACTTGAGTGCTACTACAGAATCTAAACAAGGTGTATGCAGAAATGTGCTACAGACTCATTATTACACAAGCTACTCACTCGATGGATAATAAATCATCATCCGTCGGGACTATATTGAGTCATCCGTCGAGTGCTACATTTTTCACTAAGTAAAATCTACTAAGGTATTTTGTTAATGAAATCATTAAGTTCACAACATATCCACAACATTCTCCCCCAATTTATATCTACTGGAATTGTAGTCATAAATTAAGAGAAACTTGATGATAATAAAACACCCTAAAAATACAACTTTAAAAGTAAGTAGATAAAACTGTAAAGTGCTTCAAATAACAAAATGCACAAAGATTAGCTCACAGTCATTTTCAAGGTGCTCCTCTAGCCTGAGCAGATTAATCTAATTCCTTGAAGATCTGGATCTCTTTCCAAGCTTTTTATTGTTTTCTTCTATCTGATTTTGGAGCTGTCCGTGGAATTCCAGTTCATCAGTTTCTGAGAGATTTAGCTTTTCTTGCACTTCCAAAAGAGTCTCATTGCTAGAGATGCTCAATTGGTCTTCTAATCTGAAAAATCTTCTAACTCCTTTGTCATCCATGAACTCCATCAGCCAGTAGGGCTTTAGATGCACTCTACTCCCTGTGTAAGGAATAGTTAGAGTCTTTGGGATTGCATCTTTAGCTCTAATACTTCTCAGTTCTTCAATCTTCTTTAGAACAAGTCTTCTTGCAGTTACATTGAATCCAAAGTTCTTCTTGAATGATGAATAAACCTTTATCAGCACAAATTGACTTTCTTGAAAGATCCTGTGAATTGGCCATTGAATCTTCCTTTCCTTCCTTGTACTTGAAAACTAACCTTTCAGGTAGATTCTTGTAGGCATCAATCCCTCTAACTTCTTCCAGTTCATCTAGATAGAGGTTTAGATCAGAGAATTCCTTGATGTCACAGAAGTACATGTAATCTCCCTCATTGACTTTGGATTGAGCATTGGTTAGAGATTTGGATTTGATAGATGACAGCTTCACTTTCTTGACTGCTCTTGACTTTGTTCTCTTTGGCTTGTTAAGGATTGGCAAATTGAAGTCAGGAATTGGTAGACTTTCCCAGTCTATTGGTTCATCCTTAGGCACAATAGGTTCACCATGAATGTTCCTGTAAAGATCCACCACCTTAATGTCTTCAAATACCACTGAGGGTTTTGATGCTTGAGTTGTAGTTGGAATGGATTCCTTGGGAAATTGATCCTCCAATTCCTTACAAACAAAGTTCAATTTCCTTTTGGTTCTTTTGGCCAATTCCTTGTATATGTGAGATTTCTTCTGTTGTGGTTCAACTTGCTTCTTTGAATCTTGAGATTCAGTGATTTTAGATGGCTGAGCAGGAATTTGTTGTGTTGGTTTCACAGCTTGTAGTTTGGCCAAGATAGCAGCTTGCTCTTTCTTTTGTTTAACCTTTTTAGCATCTAGAGCAGCTTGCTTCTTTTCTTGCTTCAATCTTGCCTTTTCTTCTCTCTTTGCTTTAGCAAATTGAGGATGTCCAGCCACCACACAAATTTCTTTACCATTCCTGAAAACTTTAGTAATTCTATTTTTCAAAGCTGAATCAGCTGGATCCTTGTAGAAGGCAATGGATCTTGACAACAGTTTCTTCTCATCAGGCTTTGGTGTCTCATACACTGTATCCAAAGGGTTCTTTAGTGATGATTTTGGATAGTTCACCCTTAGCTTCAAAAGTACTTCATCCTTTGGAGATTTGATGCATGATGGCTGTCCTCTTTCCCGATAGTTCATGCTCATTTCATTCACAGAGATTTGCCTGACTTAAGAGTGATGAATGGCTGACTTTTATGGCTTCTTTGCTAGCCCAAACTTCTTTTGAATATCCTTATCAATTTTCTCCCAATTGATTGGATTCAACTGCTCCTTTTTAGCTACTTGCAAAGTAGCTGCTGCTTCCTTTATCAGATCAATATTGTCCTTAGCTGGTGGCTTTGAGATAGTAATTGTAGGCACAATTACTTTGCAAAATTGAATGTTGAGCACTTTTTGCTCCCCCTACTCCTAGAACTCTCTTTCTCCCCCTTTTTGTTATCATCAAGCTGAGTAGAGGAGGAGATTTGTGTAACCACCAGTTTCTGAAGCAAGTCTATTTGTTGAGCTTGGTGTAGATTAATTACTGTAAGATATGATTCCATTGCTATCATTCTTGTATCCAAGGCATCTATCTTTGTGGAAAGATCAAAATTTTTCTTGAGTTGTCTCTTAATGTCAAGTATTGTAGCTTCTGGAAGTTTAGAGTCCATCTTATCAGAAATGGCCTTTTTCATCTCATCAATATCACCTTTGATAATGTTAACATCTTGAGCATGTTGAAAACCTTGTATTGTAGTTGCAGAGAAGCAAGATGTGCTTGAAGGATCTTTTTGGTGCTGGCATTTGTGGTGGTTTGAAGAGCAGAATTTGTCTGATTTATGAGTTGAATCAGGGTTGTCTTGAAGTAGTGTTCATCACATTGCTTTGAAAATACCCAAGATGGCATGCCTGATCTTGAACTAGAGCCTACTTCTCCCCCTATGTCCAATGGCTCTTCTTCACTATCTCCACCTTCACCTCCAAAGAATTCTTCTTAACCACCAGTCTCATAATCAACATCACCAGCTGTAGAAGTCAAAGCTGTGATGGCATCCTTAGCTCTTTCCATGGACTGTGTGGTGTGCACCAAGTTTAGCATCCTTTCTGCATTGCCATTGCCCTGTCCAGCTAGAAGTTGGTAGGCTGGAACAGGGTGAGTAAATCTCTCAGCATCTAAGGAGGTGGAATCTATAATAGCTTGAGTTTGATGAGATAGTCCCTCCCTGACTGCATCCTGGACATTCATTAACACACTTACAATAACATCCACCCTTATATCTTCAGTACCTACTTTTCTCTCATTTTCTCTCTTTTCTTGCATCAAGGTCTCACCTTGCCTCACCACCCTCACCTTTACCATCTAAGGTGGGACTCCTCACACTCTCTTTTGCCAATCCTGAAGAACTGGATTGCATATTTTCACTCTTTTCCACTCCTTTTTCCTGGGAGCAACCCAGACTCTCACTCAGTTCACTCCCTTCCCTCAATCCTTGGAGTGATTGTACTACCACTAAGTCTTCTGCACTTGAGATAATTGATGAAATTTGAAGCTGTGCAGAGATACTCGATAGATAAGGGATATCCGTCGGGTTAGCAGTTTGACTATCCCACAGATAACTGCTGTTAAGCTTATCCGTCGGGATACAATCACTACTCGACGGATGAGCAGTATCCATCGAGTGAGTAGAAATGAATGTGTTTGGAGTGGAAACTATTGTGGACTCTGTGCAGATTGATGAGAATTTTGGCACAGATGTCTCAACAGTTCCTGAAAAAATTGGCAAGTGAGCCAACAAATCATCCAAAAGATGATGCTCACTTGCACTAGATGTTGGCTTTCCCAACAGAGTTAAAGAAGGGGAATCAGGAATTGATGTCTTGATCATATCCATATCCATAGAGTTTGTGGGAGAATTTGGTGTTTGAGGTGCTTCTATAACTAAAAAATTTGGCTGTGACTCCACATTTATTGGAGCCACATCAAACTGACTTTGAAAATGTGCAGTGACTGTGTCTTCAGCACCAGTTTGCACAGTGTGTGAACCCTGTGCATCCCCAAGGGTTTTTGGTTTCTTCTTTATAGTATAGGTTTGGGGTGAGCTTGTGTCCCTTACCCTTTTGGCCTGTGCTCTTGGCTGAGAGCTTTGTTCAATAGTCACATCCTTTTGGGAGGATGCAACTATCAATGAGCTTATGTCCTTATTAAGCACTGCAGTTTGTTGGGTAGCTGCAGTGTGGCTAGGCTGGGAAACATTCATCTCTCCAACCTTATCCATAGGGTTTCTTTGATGTTCACCCTGTCCCTCACCTTTCTTACCCACCTTCACACTCCCCTCTTTTGGTTTGGTGGATTTTGCAACTGGCATCTTTTGAGAGATACCAGAGGGGGCTTTCTTTGACTTGGATTTTGAAATTTTTGATGGTTTGGTAGCTTGGGTAGGCAACTGTTGGGTCATTGACACAGTTGCCAGAGCTACACTAGAAGGCAAAGAAATTTGTGAGGCTGAAAGAGTAGGGACAGCTGAACTTACCTCACTTACCTGAGGTGCCTCCATAATAGGAAAATAGAAGAGTGGCACCTCTTTGTGATGGTTTACCCTGTTCAAATATGCAATAATCCTTCTCTCTTGAACCCAACAATCTAATTTGTTGGTTGGGTTTTCAAGCACAATATCCTCAGAGAGGTGGTTAACAATCATCATTAAAAATCTAGCATAATAAACATTTTTGCCCCTCTTATTTAACTCCCCTAACTTAAACCCCAACTCAATTATGATAAGATCACTAAAGTTAAAAATTTATCAGTAACAAGCATGTAAAGCATGTTAAGCATAGAGATATTGACAAAATTAAAATTACTGATTTTACGAATAAAGACCTTGGTAAATACATCACACAGATAACTCCATTCCTTTCTAAGACCCAACCTCCTAATTTCACTCAATTTAGAAGTAGAGAGTGCATAGTTCATGGAGTTAAGCATGTTAATAATGCCAGTGTCTGTGTGTGGTGAAGTTACAGTATTATCAGGAATCTTGAAACATGCTTTAACAATGTCACTATTAACACAGAATTCCTTACCTTTAATAGTGAAAGTGATAGTCTTATCAGCTGAGTTGTATGTATCAGTTGTCCACATCTCTTCAACAACCTCACAGTAGATGGGGGTGATTCCAGTATGGCATAGTTAAGTTTGCAGTTCTTCACAAAATCCATCATCTTGTGGTAGTCACCAGACTGTTGAATCCCCTTGTTCACAAGAGCAGTGAAGTTGTTCTTCTCATGAATAAATCCAGTTTGAGACGTTATCTTGACGACAGGTGCCATTGTTAGAGAGTAAAAACTTGCAGAGAGAGAGTAAGTGCTTTTGAGAAAGAAAGAAATTAGAGCAGATGATTTGAGAATGATAAAAGAAAAGTAATGAAAATGAATTAAGCTTTTATACTATCTTAAAAATAACTGTAAAAAATAATAAAGTAAAATAAAGTAACCAATAAGAATTGCTCAAAGTAGCCGTTTAAAAAATAAACTATAAAAAATTCCATCAATTATCCGTCGTGTTATGCTTACAAACTGTAAGTATACTCGATGGATAATGTTCAGATAATCAACGGCTAAGAATAAGACAATTCGACGGATGAGGATAAATTAGTTATCCGTCGAGTCATAAAATATTCTAGAAAAGTAATTGATTTTATTAACAAATAGTATACCAACGGATGATCAAACTCGATGGATAGTGATCATCCGTCGAGATATAAATTTTGACTTAGCCAAAATTTCATCCATGACTGAAAAATCAATTAAATTTCTGGCTGCATTACAACTTACGAACAATCTATAAAGATTCAAGAGTAATTTAGCATACCTAACTCACTTACCAACCTTGAAAAGGTGGATTCATCCAGTGGCTTGGTAAATATATCTGCAAGCTGCTTTTCACTTGGAACAAAATGTAGTTCCATAGTACCATTCATTACATGCTCCCTTATAAAGTGGTACTTGATGTCTATGTGCTTTGTCCTTGAATGCTGTACTGGATTTTCAGTGATGGCAATTGCACTTGTGTTATCACAGAAAATGGGAATCCTTTCAACTTGAAAACCATAGTCTAGCAATTGGTTTTTCATCCACAAAATCTGTGCACAGCAACTTCCAGCAACAATACATTCAGCTTCAGCTGTAGAAGTAGAAACTGAATTTTGCTTTTTACTGAACCAGGACACAAGCTTGTTTCCTAGAAATTGACAGGTTCTTGTTGTACTTTTTCTATCAATTCTACAACCTACATAATCTGCATCTGAATAACCAGTTAGATCAAAACCAGAATCTCTAGGGTACCAAATGCCAAGTTTTGGTGATCCCTTGAGATATCTGAAAATTCTCTTAATAGCTACTAAGTGAGATTCTCTAGGATCAGCCTGAAATCTAGCACACAAACATGTAGCAAACATTATATCTACCCTACTAGTTGTTAAGTATAGAAGTGAGCCAACCATGCCCCTATAACATGAAATATCTACAGACTTTTCAGTAGTGTTTAATTCAAGCTTAGTTGTAGTGGCCATGGGAGTTTTTGCAGATATGCAATCCATTAGATCAAACTTCTTTAAAAGATCATAAATATATTTAGTTTGACTAATGAATATTCCATCACTAACTTGGTTAACTTGCAAACCAAGAAATTAAGTTAGTTCTCCCATCATACTCGTTTCATACTTACTTTGCATCAATTTGGAAAACTTTTTGCAAAGTTTTTCATCTGTAGAGCCAAAAATAATGTCATCTACATAAATTCTAACAAGTATAAAAGAGCCATTAACATTTCTAAAGAAAAGAGTTTTGTCTACAGTACCTCTAGTGAAGTGATTATCTCAAAGAAAATTTGACAAATTTCATACCAGGCTCTAGGTGCTTGCTTAGTCCATAAAGTGCTTTTAAAAGATAGTAAACATATTCTGGAAAATTTGGATCTTCAAAACCAGGAGGCTGACTGACATAGACTTCCTCCTCCAAATCTCCATTCAGAAAGGCACTTTTGACATCCATTTGATAGACTTTGAAATTGGCATGGGCTACATAGGCTAAGAAGAATCTGATGGCTTTAAGTCTTGCAATAGGAGAAAATGTTTCATCAAAATTTATTCCTTCTTGTTGACAATAGCCCTTAGAAACCAATCTAGCTTTGTTCCTGACTACCATACCATTTTCATCCATCTTGTTTCTAAATACCCATTTGGTGTCTACTGGATTCTTTCCTTTAGGCTTGGACACCAGCTTCCATACCTTATTCCTCTCAAATTGGTTTAGCTCCTCCTGCATAGCTAAAATCCAATCAGGATCCAACAAAGCTTCTTCTACCTTCTTTGGTTCTTCCTTAGAAAGAAAGATGATGTATAGACATTCTTCTTGAGTTACTCTCCTTGTTTGATCTCTAGAAGATACATCACCAATGATGAGCTCAAAGGGGTGATCCTTTGTCCATTTCCTTTGTTGAGGTAGATTACCACAAATAAGTCAAGTAAATAAATAATGCCAGGTAAGCATCGGAGTTTCCATCAGAATTTAATATCAGAACTTGACTATTATCATATTTTAACAGTCATCAGAACCGACGGATGGTGAATTTTGAGTACTGACGGATGAAGCTGGTTGTCTCCCGATGGATAAAGCAGATTGTCTCCCGACGGATGAAGCATTATGCAACTCGACAGATGTTAAATTTTGTGCTTCATTGGTAGTCCTTTGATACTATTTCTTGATCACTTTCATCACCACTATCATCACTAACCATCTCTACATTGTCAAATTTGAGGCTCTCATCATAATCTTCATCTTGCAGTCCTTCAATATTTTTATCATCAAACACAATATGTATTGATTTCATAACAGTGTTGGTTCTTAGATTGTAGACTCTATATACTTTACCAACAGTATATCCAACAAAAATTCCTTCATCTGCTTTAGCATCAAACTTCCCATTCTGATCAGTTTGATTTCTCAAGATATAACATTTGCAGCCAAAGACATGAAGAAAATTTAGAGTTGGCTTCTTGTTCTTGAACAATTGATAGGGAGTCATGCATTTTGCTTGATTAACCAGAGAAATATTCTGAGTGTAGCATGCAGTATTTACAGCTTCAGCCCAGAAATATGTTGGTAACTTAGACTCTTCAAGCATTGTCCTTGCAGCTTCAATAAGTGATCTATTCTTCCTTTCTACTACTCCATTTTGTTGTTAAGTTCTTGCTGCAGAAACTCATACAAAATCCCATTTTCTTCACAAAATGCTCTCATGAAAGAATTCTTGAACTCAGTTCCATTGTCACTCCTGATTCTTCTAACTTTGAAATCAGGATTATTATTGACTTTCCTTATATGATTGATGATGATTTCACTAGCCTCATCTTTAGACTTTAGGAAATATGTCCAAGAGAACTTTGAGAAATCATCTACAATTACTAGGCAAAATATTTTCCTTGAGATGGACAACACATTGACTGGTCCAAACAAATCCATGTGTAGCAGTTGCAAAGGTTCTTCAATTGTTGAATCAAGCTTCTTTCTGAATGATTCTTTGATCTTATTTCCTTTTTGGCAGGCATCACACAATCCATCCTTAGAAAACTACACTTGAGGAATACCTCTAACCAATTCTTTCTTTACAAGTTCATTTATGGTCTTGAAGTTTAATGGGATAACTTCTTGTGCCATAACCAACTTTCATCCTGACTTGCTTTGCTGAGAAGACAAGTAACAGATTCTGTATTTGATGAGTTGAAGTCAGCTAGGTACACATTTCCTTTTCTCACTCCAGTGAGAACCACTTTGTTGCTTCTTTTATTAGTCACAACACAGGCTTCTGAGTTGAAGGTTACTGAGTTGCCTTTATCACAAAGCTGGTTGATACTCAACAAATTATGTTTGAGACCATCCACTAAGGTAACCTCCTCAATGATGACATTGTCCTTTAAAATCAAGCCATATCCCAGAGTATAACCTTTTGTGTCATCTCCAAAAGTAATACTTGGGCCAGCTCTCTCCTTGAACTCTGTGAGCAGGGTAGAATCTCCAGTCATGTGTCTTGAACAGCCACAATCCACGTACCATAGATTCTTTCTGTTTCCCTGCACACATCAAAATCAAATCAAGTTGATTTTGGTACCCAAGTTTCCTTGGGTCCTGCCTTGTTAGCTTTCTTTTTCTGTTTCTTAGGTTTGATCTCATTTGACTTGGGGATATCAGATTCATCCTTAGTCATTTGAGTTAGACCTTTGAAACCATTCATTACAGCAGAATTATCATGCATATTTTGATTAATAGGAAATGGCATGCTACTAGTAAACATGTTATTCCAGTAAGGTATGCTAAATGGCATTTGTGGCATACTAAATACAGCATAATAAGGATTAGGTGCAAATGGCATATTAGCAAACTGTGCATTCATATTATGTGTAGACATAGAATTCATAGGCATAGAAGGTATGGCATTTATGTTGGGAAGATGAGGTGGCACAGATATGGAAGTAGACATGGCAGTTTTGCAATTAACAGATAAATGATTTACACTACCACACTTGACAGATTTTTCTAGGAGCATATTTATCAGGTGTGTAGTTGTTATGCTTGTTAATTCCTACTTTACCATTTCTATTATTTTTCTTTTTAGCCTCTGTTTTAACCTCAATCTTTTCCAGTCTGTCACTCAATTGCTTGACAGTCATATGACCAACATTAGCCTTTTTCTCCTTCTTCACTTGACTGGATTCTCCTGGAACAAAATTCTTGGAAATTGATCCATATTTCTCATTTAACTTGGCAATTTTGGCTTTACTCACAGGTTTGCTCACAGTCGATGGATGAGGATTTATATCACTCGACGGATAACCCTTTTTATTATTCGATGAATGACCCTTATCAACCGTCGAGTCTACATATGTTAGCAATCCTTCAACCAAATTAGATTCCAGCTTCTCCTTATTCTTCTTTCAGGCTGCATCACAAAAGGACTCAATACCTTGAACTTTGGTGATTTGAGCATGAACGTCTCTAGATGTTTTCCATGCCTTAATCACCTCCTGTTCTCGTTCAAGCTGCTTCTTCAAGATCTCTTCTTTCTTCAAGGACTCAGTTAATTCATCCTTAGCAATATTACACTCAATTATCAATTTTTCAAATTCAATGAACTGAGACTCTAGCACATTATTCCTCTTATTTAAAAACAAATTGTTTTCTTTGATTTTAGCTTTTTCCTTAGTAAGAGACTTAAGTGTAACACGCAAATGATATAATTCTGTAGACATGTCATTTATTGCATCATTAGACTCAGCTTTAGATAAATGTGCAAGGTTAGTGGTGATTACCTGTTTACTTGAAGAACTTGTCTCTGTTACATCATACTTGGCCATTAGGGCTAGATTGACATAGCTGACATCCTCATCCTCATCCAGACCATCTGCTGCCCAGTCATTTTCTTGTGTAATGAAAGCCCTTTCCTTTTGTTTGAGCAACTCAAAGTATTTATGTTTATAATCCACAGGTTCAAACTTCTTTTTGCAGGAATCTGACTTTCTACACTCACTGGAAAAGTGCCCTGCTAAGCCACATTTGAAACATTTGAATTTTGATTTATCCACCATGTTTCTATTTGGCTTAGCTTCTCCAAAGTTCTTCTTGAACTTGAGCTTGGAAAATCTTCTGGAAAGAAATGCAAGATGTTCATCAATATCCTCCATATCATCTTGGCTCAAAGAATCTTTATTTTCTGTTACCAGCCCATTGCCCTGGTTTTCACAGACCTTTGAAGTTGATTCAACAGCTTCCATCTTCATCTCCTTCTCTTTCTCTAACTCAATAACTAGTACAATGGATCCTCCTTTCTTCTTTCCTCTCTCCATCCTCTCATCTTGCTCTATTTCAAGCTCATAAGTTTTTAGGATGCCATACAGTCTCTCCAAAGTAAACTCCTTGTAATCTTGAGAGTTTCTCAATGAGGCTGTCATAGGTTTCCATTCCTTTGGAAGAGATTTAAGGAACTTAAGGTTGGAGTCTTTTGTCTGATAGACCCTTCAATGCAACTTCAGAGCATTTGGTAATTTTTGAAATCTACTAAAAATGTCAGTGAGAGACTCACTATCTTCACTATGAAAGTGCTCATATTGCTGAATTAGCAGTTGCATCTTATTTTCCCTGACTTGTTCAGTGCCATCACAGATAATCTGTATTGTATCCCAAACTTCCTTGGCAGTTTTGCAATTTATGATGTTGTCAAACATGTCACCATCAACTCCATTGAACAGAATATTCATGGCCTTCTGTTAGTCCCTTAACAATATAGCAAGAATTACAGAAGGGGGGGGGGTTGAATGGAATTCTTGAACCTTTTTCTCGAAATAAAAATGTTCAACTCGAATATAGAATTAAGTGTTTTGATTAGCACAATGCGGAATAGAAACTTAATTGAATCAAAACATAAGTAATTAAAAACAAGAGTCTTTAAAAAATTTCTGGTGGATTTAAACAATTCCACCATAGATATATATTATATATCGAGAGGACTCTATGTGCAGGAATGCTCACAACTACTTACAAATTGAATTGTTGAGAATACAGGAAATGCTAATAATTCTGCTTACAAAGATTTCTCTGTTTTTGTGTTTCTCAGCTCTCTTTTTCTATTTGCTACATTCTTGGTTTATATATTACCAAAATTACAAAGTCAAAAAGACTGAACAAATATAAAAACTATCAGTCTTAAGCTTTGCTACTTTTCGTCCTCCATTACCCGGTTAATGGGCTTCCATAGTAGATTTGTATACATCTCGACGGCTGTGCTCAGCTTTCACTATTCAACTGCTGTTTGAATTCTTTATTAGTTGAGCACATGATCATCCGTCGGGTTGTTGATCATCCGTTGGGTTGTTGATCATCCGTCGGTTGCTTTGTAGGTTAGCCGTCGGGTAGCAATCAAGCATATGACTTCACTTATACAGAATTACAAGACATCATTTATGTACAATTAATCAACCTATTCTGCATATCTAGTTAAAGTCAACATGACTTATATGCCACTACAGATTCTATACAAAGGTGCATACATAACTGTGCTACAGACTTATTATTACATAAGCTACTCACTCGATGGATAATAAGTTAACATCTGTCGGGACTATAATGAGTTATCCGTCGGGACTATGATTCTTATCCGTCCAGTGCTACAATATTTCACTAAGTAAAATCCAATTAGATGTTTTGTTTATGAAATCATCAAGTACACAACATATGCACAACAATCTCCCCCAATTTATGTCTACTGGAATTGTAGCCATAAATTAAGAGGTACTTGATGATAACAAAACATCCTAAACATACAGCTTTAAAGATAAGTAGATAATACTGAAAGTGCTTCAAATAATCAAAGTGTACAAGGTTTGGCTCACAGTCATTTTCAAGATGCTCCTCTAGCCTGAGCAGATTTTTCTAGTTCCTTAAAGGTCTGGATCTTCTTCCAAGCTTTCTGTTATTTTCCTCAATCTGATTTTGGAGCTGCCTGTGGAATTCCAGTTCATCAGATTCTGAGAGATCTAGCTTTTCTTGCATTTCCAAGAGAGTCTCATTGCTAGAGATACTCAATTGGTCTTCTAATCTGAAGAATCTTCTCATACCCTTGTCATCCATGAACTCCATCAGCCAGTAAGGCCTTAGATGCACTCTTCTCCCTGTGTATGGGATGATTAGATTCTTTGGGAGTGCATCTTTAGCTCTAACACTCCTTAGTTCTTCAATCTTCTTCAATACTAGTCTTCTTGCAGTGACATTGATCCCAAAGTTTTTCTTGAAGGATGAATAAACTTTAATCAGCACAGCTTGGCTCTCTTGAAGAATCCTGTGAAGTGGCCACTGAATCTCCCTTCCTCCTTTGTACTTGAACACCAACCTTTCAGGTAGGTTCCTGTATGCATCAATTCCCCTTACTTCATCCAGTTCATCCAGATAAAGATTTAGATCTGAAAATTCTTTGATGTCACACAAGTACAAGTAGTCTCCCCTGTTGACTTTGGGTTGAGCTTTAACTACTGATTTGGATTTGAGAGGTGACAGCTTCACTTTCTTGACTGCCCTTGACTTTGTCCTTTTTGGCTTGCTAAGGATTGGTAAGCTAAAGTCATGAATTGGTATGTTATCCCACTCTATTGGCTCATCCTTTGGCACAATAGGTTCACCATGAATATTCCTGTAGGGATCCACCACCCTTATGTCTTCAAATACCACAGAGGGTTTTGATGCTTCAGTTGTAGCTGGTGTGGGTTCCTTAGGAAATTGATCTTCCAATTCCTTGTCAACAATATCCAGTTTCCTTTTTTTCTTCTAGCCAATTCTTTCTTCCTTGGGGATTTCTTCTGTTCTTCAATTTTTTTCTTTGATTCAGCAGCTTCAGATGGTTGAGAGGGAATTTGTTGAGATGAATTCACAGCCTGTAGCTTGGCCAAGATAGCAATCTTCTCTTTCTTTTCTTTAGACTTCTTTGCATCTAGAGCAGCTTGCTTCTTTTCCTGCTTCAATCTGGCTTTTCCTTCTCTCTTTGCTTGAGCAAATTGTGGATGTCCAGCTACCACACAAATTTCCTTTCCATTTCTGAATATCTTAGCAATTCTCCTTTTTGAAACTGAATCAGCTGGATCTTTATAGAAGACAATTGACCTTGACATAAGGTTCTTCTCATCAGGCTTGGGTGTCTCATAAACAGTGTCCAAGGGGTTCTTCAAAGATGATTTTGGATAATTTGCCCTTGGTTTTAGAATTGTTTCAGCCTTTGGAGACTTGATGCAGGAAGATTATCCTTTTTCCAGATAATTCATGCTCGTCTCATTCACACTGATTGGCTTGATTTGAGAGTGATGGATGGCTGACTTAACTGGCTCCTTGACAAGTTCAAACGTTTTCTGTATCTCCTCATCAATCTTATTCCAGTTGATTAAACTCAACTTTCCTTTTTCAGCAACTTTCAAATTTGCTGCTGCTGCTTGAATTAGATCTATACCATCTGCAACTGTTGGCTTAAAGACAGTAATTGAAGGTACAATTACCTTGCTAATTTGTACTTGAAGTTTCTCCCCCTCAGTTGGTCCTTTCTCCCCCTTACTTGATTCTCTCTCCCCTTTTTTGTTATCATCAAGTTGAGGAGTTAGGCCTTGTGCTTTAGCCAGTTGCATGAGAAGATTTGTCTGAGTCTATTGATTTTGAAGAAGGATAGCCACTGAATTCTCAATAACTTGAACTCTGTTTTCCAGCTTGGCCAGCTTCTTTTCAAAATCTTATTCTCTCCTCAATCTTAGTAATAGATCTTGCATAGTACCATATGGCATGACTGAATCCAGCTTCTCAGAATTGTAGGTCTTCAAGTCAGCTATATCCCTTTTTATTTCATCCACACTCAGATTCTATCTTAACTGCTGGATCTTCATGAGATGTAGAGAGTCTAGATGAGCTTGAAGAATAGCCTTGGTACCAGCATCTGAAGTTTTTTGAAGGGCCTTTTGAATAGCCATTACTTGCTTAAGCAAGGATACACCAAATTGTCCTGGTGTAGATTCCTTTATCCATGCCCATTCAGGTAAATCTGAAACAGAACTTGGACCTCCATCTCCCCCTAAGTTCATGCTTCCATCCAAAGAAACAGAGTCATCATCATTAGAATTTACTTCAAATTCTACAGATGGCTCACCAGCTTGAGAAGGCATCCTATTGACAACAGCTTTATCTCTTTGAAGAGATTCTGAGGTGTGTACTAAGTTCAAAGTCTGTTCTGCCTCCACATTGCCCTGAGCAGCCAACAATTGATAGGCTGACACAGGATGAGTAAAAGTGTCAGTATCCAAGGAAATGTTATCAATTACAGCTTGGTAATATTGCTGGAATTGTCTTCCCTTTTCAGCATCATCCACAATCATTGACTAACTAGCAATGGCTGGATCCACCCTTATTTCCCCTGTACCTACTTTTCTCTCAAAATCTCTCTTTTGTTGCATCAGGGTCTCACCCTGGCTCCCCACCCTCACACCCTCACCTTCACCTATTAAGGTGGGACTCCTCTCACTCACTTTTGTCAATCCTAAATAAATGCATTACTGATTTTCACTCTTTTCCTCTCTTTTTTCCTGGGAGCAACCCAGCCTCTCACTCAATACACTCTCCTCTCTCAGTCCTAAGAGTGACTGTACAACCACTAAATCTTCTGCACTTGAAATAATTGAAGTTTGAAGTTGTGCAGAGATACTCGACGAATAAGTGATATCCGTCGAGTGAGTGGTAATGCTCTCCGACGGATAACTGCTGTTAAGCTTATCCGTCGGGATACAATCACTACTCGACGGATGAGCAATATCCATCGAGAGAGTAGAAATGAATGAGGTGGGAAGAGAAACTATTGTTGACTCTGTGTTGATTGAAGTTATTTGAGGCACAGATGTCACAATAGTATCTGAAAGAATTGGCAAGTGAGCCAACAAATCATCTAAAAGATGATGCTCACTTGCACTAGATTTTGGCTTCCCCAACAGAGTTAAAGAAGGGGAATCAGGATTTGAAGTGTGTATCATACCCACTTCCAGAGAGTTTTTTGGTGAGTATGGTGTTTCAGATGCTTCTATTATTAGAGATTTTGGTTGTGACTCCACATTTATTGGAGCCACATCAAACTGAATTTGAGAAGGTGCAGGGACTGTGTCTTTAGCACCAGTTTGCACTGTGTGTGTGCCCTATGCATCCCCAGTGGTTTTGGATTTCTTCTTTCTTGTGTAAGTTTGGGGTGAGCTTGTGTCCCTAACCCTTTTGGCATGTGCTCTTAGCTGAGAGCTTTGTTCAATAACTACATCCTTTTTGGAGGATGCAGCTAGAAGTGAGCTTTTGTCCTTTTTAAGCACTGCAGTTTGTTGAGAAAATGCAGTGTGGCTAGGCTGGGATTCACTCAACTCTCCAACCTTATTCTTGGGGTTTCTTTGATGTTCACCACTTCCCTCACCTCACTTACCCTCCTTCACACTCCCCTCTTTGGTTTTGGTGGATTTTGCAACTGGTACCTTTTGAGAGATACCAGAGGGGGTTTTCTTTGATTTAGATTTAGAAATAACAGTAGTTTTTGGCAGCTTTGGTAGGCAACTGTTTGGTCATTGTCACAGTTGCCATAGCTGCTCCAGAACTCAAAGAAATTGAGGGGGTTGGAATAGTTGAAGGGATGGATGAACTTACCTCACTTACCTGAGGTGCCTGCATTACAAGAAAGTAGAACATTGGCACATCCCTGTGATGGTTGGCTCTGTTCAAGTCTGCAATGAGTCTTCTCTCTTGAACCCAACAAGCCAGTTTATTGTTTGGGTTCTCAAGCACAATTTCTTGACATAGATGGTTAGCCAATAACATGAAAAATCTAGCATAATACACATTCTTTCCTCTTTTAGCTAACTCACCTAGTTTAAAACCTAACTCAATCAAGACAAGGTCACTGAAATTGTAAAATTTATCTGTGACTAGCATGTATAGCATGTTAAGCATGGAAATATTTACAGAATCAAAATTACTGATTTTTCCAGAGAAAACCTTAGTAACTACATCACACATGAAACTCCACTCCTTCCTAAGACCCATTCTTCTAATATCACTTAGTTTAGAAGTAGGAAGTGCATAATGCATGGAATTAAGCATATTGATAAGATCAATGTCAGTGTGTGGTGAAGTCACATTATTATCAGGAATTTTGAAACATGCTTTTATCACATCACTATTGATACAGAATTCCTTACCTTTGATGGTTAGAGTGATGGTCTTGTCAGTAGAGTTGTAGATTGCAGTGGTCCATATCTCTTCAACAACTTCACATAAAATTGTGGGTGATTCCAGCATGGCGTAATTTAACTTGCAGTTCTTCACAAAATCCATCATCTTATGATAGTCTTCTGATTGCTGAATACCCTTATTGACTAAAGCAGTGAAGTTGTTCTTCTCATAAATAAACCCAGTTTGAGACATAATTTTTACTACAGGTGCCATTGTTAGAGAAAGAAAGCTAGAAGAGAAAGAGAATATTTTCTTGAGAGAGAATGAAATTAAAAGCAGTTGAATTTGAGAATAATAAAAAAATGATTGGAATGAAATAAGCTTTTATACTATCTCAAAAAAACAACGGATAAAAATAATAAAGAAGAGTAAATTAACCAATAAAAATTGCCTAAAATAGCCGTTTAAAAAAATAAACTGTAAAAATTCCACCCATTATCCGTCGTGTAATGCTTACAAACTATAAGTATACTCGATGGATAATGTGCAGGAAATTAACGGCTGAGATTTAGACAATTCGACGGATGAGGATAAACTGTTATCCGTCGAGTTTTAAAAGATTCCAGAAAAGTAATTAATTTTTATTGGCAAATAGTATATCGACGGATGACTAAACTCGATGGATAAGGGTCATCCGTCGAGATGCAAATTTTGACTTAGCCAAAATTTCATCCAAGACTTAAAAATCAGCTAAATTTCTGGCTTACTTTTCAACTTGCAAAATAACTCAGATAAATTAAGAGTAATTAAGCATACCTAACTCACTTACCAACCTTGAAAAGGTGGATTCATCCAGAGGCTTGGTAAAGATATCTGCAAGTTGCTTCTCACTTGGAACAAAGTGTAACTCCACAGTACCATTCATTACATGTTCCCTTATGAAATGGTACTTGATGTCTATGTGCTTTGTCCTTGAATGTTGTACTGGATTTTCAGTGATGGCAATTGCACTTGTGTTATAACAGAAAATAGGAATCCTTTCAACTTGTAAACCATAATCCAGCAATTGATTTTTCATCCATAAAATCTGTGCACAGCAACTGCCAGCAGCAATATATTCAGCTTCAGCTGTAGAAGTAGAAACTGAATTTTGCTTTTTACTGAACCAGGACACAAGCTTGTTTCCTAGAAATTTACAGGTTCCTGTTGTGCTCTTTCTGTCAATTCTACAACCTGTATAATCTACATCTGAATAACCAGTTAGATCAAAACCAGAATCTCTAGGGTACCAAATGCCAAGTTTTGGTGTTCCTTTGAGATATCTAAAAATTCTCTTAATAGCTATCAAGTGAGATTCTCTCGGATCAGCCTGAAATCTAGCACACAAATATGTAGCAAACATTATATCTGGCCTACTAGCTGTTATGTACAGAAGTGAGCCAGCCATGCCTCTATAACTTGAAATATCCACAGACTTTTCAGTAGTGTTTAATTCAAACTTAGTTGCAGTGGTCATGGGAGTTTTTGGAGATGTGCAATCCATTAGATCAAACTTCTTTAAAAGATCAAAAATATATTTAGTTTGACTAATGAATATTCCATCACTAACTTGCTTAACTTGTAAACCAAGAAAGTAAGTTAGTTCTCCCATCATACTCATCGCATACTTACTTTGCATCAATTTGGCAAACTTTTTGCAAAGTTTCTCATCTGTAGAACCAAAAATAATATCATCTACATAAATTTGAACAAGTATGCTAGAGCCATTAACATTTCTGAAAAATAAAGTTTTATCTACAGTACCTCTTGTGAAGTGATTTTCCAAAAGGAACTTTGATAAAGTGTCATACCAGGCTCTAGGTGCTTGCTTCAGTCCATAAAGTGCTTTCATTAGATAATAGACATATTCTGGAAAATTTGGATCTTCAAAGCCAGGAGGTTGACTGACATATACTTCTTCCTCCAAATCTCCATTCAGAAAGGCACTTTTGACATCCATTTGATAGACCTTGAAATTGGCATGGGCTGCATAGGCTAAGAAGATTCTGATGGCTTCAAGTCTTGCAACAGGAGGCAATGTTTCATCAAAATCTATTCCTTCTTGCTGGAAATAGCCTTTAGCAACCAATCTAGCTTTGTTCCTGACTACTATGCCATTTTCATCCATCTTGTTTCTGAATAGCCACTTGGTGTCTATTGGATTCTTTCCCCTTAGGCTTGGGTACCAGCTTCCACACTTTATTCCTTTCAAATTGGTTTAGCTCCTCCTGCATAGCTAAAATCCAATCAGGATCTAACAAAGCTTCTTCTACCTTCTTTGGTTCTTCCTTTGATAGAAAGCTGTTGTATAGACATTCTTCCTGAGTTGCTCTTCTTGTTTGAACTCTAGAAGACACATCACCAATGATAAGCTCAAAGGGGTGATCTTTTGTCCATTTCCTTTGCTGAAGTAGATTAGCTCTAGATGAAGAGGCCTCATGATTGTCTTGATGTGTGATTGAATTTTGATTGCTAGAAACTCCCCCTGAGTTTATGGATATTTGATTTGAGAAGGGAGAATTTTTTGTAGGTGATCTGTCTTGACCTTCTGCTCATTTTGATAACCCGACGTATGGTGAATTTTGATTATCGACGGATGAGGCAGGTTGTCTTCCGACGGATAACACAGATTGCCTCCCGACAGATGATGCATTATGCAACTCGACAGATGTAGAGTTATGTGCTTCATTGGTAGTGGATTTATCTACATTATCCTTAGACCCTGTTTCTTGATCACTTTCATCATCACTTTCATCACTAGCCATCTCCACATTGTCAAATTTGAGGCTCTCATGGCAATCTCCATCTTTTAGTCCTTCAATCTTTTTATCATCAAACACAACATGTATAGATTCCACAACAATGTTGGTTCTTAGATTGTAGACTCTATATGCTTTACCAACAGCATATCCAACAAAAATTCCTTCATCTTCTTTAGCATCAAACTTCCCATTTTGATCAGTTTGATTTCTCAGAATGTAGCATTTACAGCCAAAGACATGAAGAAAGTTTAGAGTTGGCTTCTTGTTCTTGAACAATTGATAGGGAGTCATGCATCTTGCTTGATTAATCAGAGAAATGTTCTGAGTGTAGCATGCACTATTTACAGCTTCAGCCCAGAAATATGTTGGTAGTTTAGATTCTTTAAATATTGTCCTTGCAGCTTTAATAAGTGATCTGTTCTTCTTTTCCACTACTCCATTCTGTTGTGGAGTCCTTGCTGCTGAGAACTCATGCAGAATCCCATTTTCCTCACAAAATGCTCTCATGACATAATTCTTGAACTCAGTTCCATTCTCACTCCTGATTCTTCTAACTTTGAAATCAGGATGATTGTTGACTTGCCTTATGTGATTGATGATGATTTCACTAGCCTCATCTTTAGACTTTAAGAAATATGTCCAAGAGAACTTTGAGAAATCATCTACAATTACTACGCAAAATCTTTTCCTTGAGATTGACAATACATTGACTGGTCCAAACAGATCCATGTGAAGCAGTTGCAAAGGCTCTTCAATTGCTGAATCAAGTTTCTTCCTGAATGATACTTTAATCTGCTTCCCTTTTTGGCAGGCATCACACAGTCCATCCTTTGTAAACTCCACTAGAGGAATGCCTCTTACTAGTTCTTTCTTTACCAGCTCATTAATGGTCTTGAAGTTTAAATGGGATAGCTTCTTGTGCCATAGCCAACTTTCATCTTGACTTGCTTTACTGAGAAGACAAGTTATAGATTCTGCTTTAGTTGAGTTGAAGTCAGCTAGGTACACATTTCCTCTTCTCACACCAGTGAGAACCACTTTGTTGCTTTGACTATTAGTCACAACACAGGCTTCTTTGTTGAAGGTTACTGAATTGCCTTTGTCACAAAGCTGGCTGATACTCAACAGATTGTGTTTGAGACCATCCATTAAGGCAACCTCTTCAATGATGACATTGTCCTTTGAAATCAAGCCATATGCCACAGTATAACCCTTGTTGTCATCTCCAAAAGTAATACTTGGGCCAACTCTCTCCTTAAACTCTGTGAGCAGGGTAGAATCACCAGTCATGTGTCTTGAACAACCACTATCCAAGTACTAAAGATTCCTTCTGTTTCCCTGCACACATCAAAATCAAATCAAGTTGATTTCGGTACCCAAGTTTCCTTGGGTCTTGCCTTGTTAGCTTTATTCTTCTGTTTCTTAGGTCTTATCTCATTTGACTTAGGAATTTCAGATTCTTCCTTTGTCAATTGGGTTGTACCTTTGAAACCACTAAATGCAACAGAATTATCATGCATATTATGGCTAACAGGAAATGGGATGCTTGGTGTAAACATGTTATTCCAGTAAGGCATACTAAATGGCATTTGAGGCATACTGTATGCAGCATAATATTGATTAGGTGCAAATGGCATATTAGCAAACTGTGCATTCATATTCTGTGTAGGCATAGCATTAACAAGCATGGGAGGCATGGCATTTATGTTAGGAAATTGAGACGGAACAGACATGGGAGTAGGCATGGCAGATTTGTAATTAACAGACAAATGATTTACACTACCACACTTGACACAGATTTTCTAGGAGCATGTTTATCAGGTGTGTAGTTATTGTGTTTGTTGATCCCTAATTTACCATTCCTATTGTTTTTCCTTTTAGTCTCTGTTTTGATCTCAATTTTCTCAAGTGTCACTTAACTGTTTGACAGTCATGTGACCAACATTAGCCTTTTTCCCTTTCTTAGCTTGACTTGACTCTCCTGAAACAAAGTTCTTGGAAATAGACCCATACTTCTCATTTAGCTTAATTAGTTTGGCTTTGCTAATGGGCTTGCTTACAGCCGACGGATGAGGATTTTCATCATTCGACGGATAACACTTTTTGTTATCCGACAGATAGTCCTCATCATCCGTCGAGTCTACATCTGTTAGCAGACCATCTACCAAATTGGGTTCTAGTTTCTCTTTGTTCTTTTTCCAGGCTTCATCATAAAAAGACTCAATTCCTTGAACTTTGGTGATTTGAGCATGGACATCCCTGGATGTTTTCCATGCTTTAATCACCTCTTGTTCACGCTCGAGCTGCTTCTTTAAAATCTCTTCCTTTTTCAAGGACTCAGTTAATTCCTCCTTGGCAATCTTACATTCAATTTTTAGTTTCTCAAACTCAACAAACTGAGACTCAAGCACATTATTCCTCTCACTTAAAAACAAGTTATTTTCTTTGATTTTAGCATTTTCTTTAGTAAAAGACTTAAGTGTAACACGCAAATGATATAATTCTATAGACATGTCATTTATGGCATCATTACACTCAGCTTTAGATAAATGTGCAAGGTTTGTAGTGATTACCTGATTGCTTGAGGAACTTGTCTCTGTTTCATCAGACTTGGCCATTAGGGCTAGATTGACATAGCTGACATCTTCATCTTCATCCAAACCATCTGCTGCCCAGTCATTCTCTTGTGTAATAAAAGCCCTTTCCTTTTGTTTGAGTAGATCAAAGTATTTTTGCTTATAATCCATAGACTCAAACCTTTTCTTGCTGGAATCTGACTTTCTACACTCATTTGCAAAATGCCCTGCCAAGCCACATTTGAAACATTTGAATTTTGACTTATCCACCATGTTTCTATTTGGCTTGGCTTCTCCAAAGTTCTTTTTGAACTTGATTTGCAAATCTCCTGGAAAGAAATGCTAGGTGCTCATCAATGTCCTCCATGTCATCTTGGCTCAATGAATCTTCACTTTCTACTGCAAGCCCCTTGCCCCTATTCTCACAGACCTTTGAAGTTGATTCAACAGCTTCCATCTTCACTTCCTTCTCCTTTTCCAGATCAGCAACTAGTGCAATGGTTCCTCCTTTCTTCTTTCCTCTCTCCATCCTTTCATCCTGCTCTATCTCAAGCTCATAGGTCTTCAGGATGCCATACAGTCTCTCCAAAGTAAACTCTTTATAATCTTGTGAGTTTCTCAAAGAGACTGTCATTGGTTTCCATTCCTTTGGAAGAGATCTAAGGAATTTCAGATTAGAGCCTTTAGTCTAATAGACTCTTCCATGCAATTTAAGAGCATTTAGTAGTTTTTGGAATCTACTAAAAATGTCAGTGAGTGACTCACTTTCCTCATTGTGAAAATGCTCATATTGCTGAATCAAGAGCTGCATTTTATTTTCTCTAACTTGTTCAGTGCCATCACAGATTATCTGTATAGTATCCCAGACTTCCTTGGCAGTTTTGCAGTTTATAATGTTATCGAACATGTCTAAATCAACTCCATTGAACAGAATGTTCACGGCCTTTTTATCCTTCCTGACTTGTTCAATGTCAGGATCAGACCATTCATGCCTTGGTTTGGGAACAGATGGCTCGTTTCCTGTTGCAGCTCTCATTGCAACATGAGGACCCCTTTCTATGCAGTCTACATAGGCCTCATCTTGAGAAAGCATATGAAGATACATCTTTACCTTCCAATGATGGTAATTATCTTTATCAAGAAAAGGAATCTTGACTCCAACGTCTTTCTTGTTCATCTTGCTGAATTGTTTTGATCTTTAAACTCTTTGTAGATTAAGAGCTAGCTCTGATACCAATTGTTAGACCCTTAACAATATAGCAAGAATTACAGAAGGGGGGGGGGGTTGAATGGAATTCTTGAACCTTTTTCTCGAAATAAAAATGTTCAACTCAAATATAGATATAAGTGTTTTGATTAGCACAATGCGGAATAGAAACTTAATTGAATCAAAACATAAGTAATTAAAAATAAGAGTCTTTAAAAACTTTCTGGTGGATTTAAACAATTCCACCAGAGATATATATTATATATCGAGAGGACTCTGTGTGCAGGAATGCTCACAGCTGTATACAAATTGAATTGCTGAGAATACAGGAAATGCTAATAATTCTGCTTACAAAGATTTCCCTATTTTTGTGTTTCTCAGCTCTCTTTTTCTATTTGCTACATTCTTGGTTTATATATCACCAAAATTACAAAGTCAAAAGGACTGAACAAATATAAAAACTATCAGTCTTAAGCTTTGCTGCTTTTCGTCCTCTATTACCCGGTTAATGGGCTTCCACAGTAGATTTGTATACATCTCGACGGGTGTGCTCAGCTTTCATTGTTCAACTGCTGTCTGAATTCTTTATTAGTTGAGTACATGATCATCCGTCGGGTTGTTGATCATCCGTCGGGTTGTTGATCATCCGTCGGTTGCTTTGTAGGTTATCCATCAGGTAGCAATCAAGCATATGACTTCACTTCACTTACAAGACATCATTTATGTACAATTAATCAACCTATTCTGCATATCTAGTTAAAGTCAACATGACTTATATGCCACTACAGATTCTATACAAAGGTGCATACATAACTGTGCTACAGACTTATTATTACATAAGCTACTCACTTGATGGATAATAAGTTAACATCTGTCGGGACTATAATGAGTTATCCGTCGGGACTATGATTCTTATCCGTCCAGTGCTACATTATTTCACTAAGTAAAATCCACTTATATATTTTGTTTATGAAATCATCAAGTACACAACATATGCACAACACCTTCTTATCCTTCCTGACTAGTTCAATATCAGGATCTGACCATTCATGCCTTGGCTTGGGAACTGATGGCTCATTTCCAGTTGCAGCTCTCATTGGTACATGAGGGCCTCTCTCTATGGAATATACATAAGCCTCATCTTGAGAAAGTAAGTGAAGATGCATTTGTACCATCCAGTGCACAGCAACTTCCAACAACAATACATTCAGCTTCAGCTGTAGAAGTAGAAACTGAATTTTGCTTTTTACTGAACCAGGACACAAGCTTGTTTCCTAGAAATTGACAGGTTCTTGTTGTACTTTTTCTATCAATTCTACAACCTGCATAATCTGCATCTGAATAACCAGTTAGATCAAAACTAGAATCTCTAGGGTACCAAATGCCAAGTTTTGGTGTTCCCTTGAGATATCTAAAAATTCTCTTAACAGCTACTAAGTGAGATTCTCTAGGATTAGCCTGAAATCTAGCACACAAACATGTAGCAAACATTATATATGGCCTACTAGTTGTTAAGTACAGAAGTGAGCCAACGATGGCCCTATAGCTTGAAATATCTACAGACTTTTCAGTAGTGTTTAATTCAAGCTTAGTTGTAGTGGCCATGGGAGTTTTTGCAGATATGTAATCCATTAGATCAAACTTCTTTAAAAGATCATAAATGTATTTAGTTTGACTAATGAATATTTCATCACTAACTTGCTTAACTTGCAAACCAAGAAATTAAGTTAGTTCTCCCATCATACTCGTTTCATACTTACTTTGCATCAATTTGGAAAACTTTTTGCAAAGTTTTTCATCTGTAGAGCCAAAAATAATGTCATTTACATAAATTTGAAGAAGTATAATGGAGCCATTAACATTTCTAAAGAAAAGGGTTTTGTCTACAGTACCTCTAGTGAAGTGATTCTCTAAAAGAAAATTTGACAAATGTCATACCAGGCTCTAGGTGCTTGCTTCAGTCCATAAAGTGCTTTCAAAAGATAGTAAACATATTCTGGAAAATTTGGATCTTCAAAACCAGGAGGCTGACTGACATAGACTTCCTCCTCCAAATCTCCATTCAGGAAGGCACTTTTGACATCCATTTGATAGACTTTGAAATTGGCATGGGCTACATAGGCTAAGAAGATTCTGATGGCTTCAAGTCTTGCAACAGGAGAAAATGTTTCATCAAAATTTATTCCTTCTTGTTGACAATAGCCCTTAAAAACCAATCTAGCTTTGTTCCTGACTACCATACCATTTTCATCCATCT
Organism: Apium graveolens; assembly: GCF_009905375.1. Taxonomy (NCBI): domain Eukaryota; kingdom Viridiplantae; phylum Streptophyta; class Magnoliopsida; order Apiales; family Apiaceae; genus Apium; species Apium graveolens. Next base: position 124,971,629 of record NC_133649.1, on the reverse strand, counting down.
TGTTTCTGAATACCCATTTGGTGTCTACTGGATTCTTTCCTTTAGGCTTGGACACCAGCTTCCATACCTTATTCCTCTCAAATTGGTTTAGCTCCTCTTGCATAGCTAAAATCCAATCAGGATCCAACAAAGCTTCTTCTACCTTCTTTGGTTCTTCCTTAGAAAGAAAGCTGCTGTATAGACATTCTTCTTGAGTTACTCTCCTTGTTTGAACTCTAGAAGATACATCACCAATGATGAGCTCAAAGGGGTGATCCTTTGTCCATTTCCTTTGTTGAGGTAGATTACCACAAATAAGTCAAGTAAATAAATAATGCCACGTAAGCATTGGAGTTTCCATCAGAATTTAATATCAGAACTTGACTATTATCAGATTTTAACAGTCATCAGAACCGACGGATGGTGAATTTTGAGTACCGACGGATGAAGCTAGTTGTCTCCCGATGGATAAAGCAGATTGTCTCCCGACGGATGAAGCATTATGCAACTCGACAGATGTTAAATTTTGTACTTCATTGGTAGTCCTTTGATACTGTTTCTTGATCACTTTCATCATCACTGTCATCACTAAACATCTCCACATTGTCAAATTTGAGGCTCTCATCGTAATCTCCATCTTGCAGTCCTTCAATCTTTTTATCATCAAACATAACATGTATTGATTTCATAACAATGTTGGTTCTTAGATTGTAGACTCTATATGCTTTACCAACAGCATATCCAACAAAAATTCCTTCATCTGCTTTAGCATCAAACTTCCCATTCTGATCAGTTTGATTTCTCAAGATATAAGATTTGCCGCCAAAGACATGAAGAAAATTTAGAGTTGGCTTCTTGTTCTTGAACAATTGATAGGGAGTCATGCATTTTTCTTGATTAACCAGAGAAATATTCTGAGTGTAGCATGCGGTATTTACAGCTTCAGCCCAGAAATATGTTGGTAACTTAGACTCTTCAAGCATTGTCCTTGCAGCTTCAATAAGTGATCTATTCTTCCTTTCTACAACTCTATTTTGTTGTTAAGTTCTTGCTGCTGAAAACTCATGCAAAATCCCATTTTCTTCACAAAATGCTCTCATGAAAGAATTCTTGAACTCAGTTCCATTATCACTCCTGATTCTTCTAACTTTGAAATCAGGATTATTATTGACTTTCCTTATATGATTGATGATGATTTCACTAGCCTCATCTTTAGACTTTAGGAAATATGTCCAAGAGAACTTTGAGAAATCATCTACAATTACTAGGCAAAATATTTTCCTTGAGATGGACAACACATTGACTGGTCCAAACAAATCCATGTGTAGCAGTTGCAAAGGTTCTTTAATTGTTGAATCAAGCTTCTTTCTAAATGATTCTTTGATCTTCTTTCCTTTTTGGCAGGCATCACACAATCCATCCTTGGAAAACTCCACTTGAGGAATACCTCTAACCAGTTCTTTCTTTACAAGGTCATTTATGGTCTTGAAGTTTAAATGGGATAGCTTCTTGTGCCATAACCAACTTTCATCCTGACTTGCTTTGCTGAGAAGACAAGTAACAGATTCTGTATTTGATGAGTTGAAGTCAGCTAGGTACACATTTCCTTTTCTCACTCCAGTGAGAACCACTTTGTTGCTTCTTTTATTATTCACAACACAGGCTTCTGAGTTGAAGGTTACTGAGTTGCCTTTATCACAAAGCTGGTTGATACTCAATAAATTGTGTTTGAGACCATCCACTAAGGCAACCTCGTCAATGATGACATTGTCCTTTGAAATCAAGCCATATCCCAGAGTATAACCCTTGATGTCATCTCCAAAAGTAATACTTGGGCCAGCTCTCTCCTTAAACTCTGTGAGTAGGGTAGAATCGCCAGTCATGTGTCTTGAACAGCCACTATCCAAGTACCATAGATTCTTTCTATTTCCCTGCACACATCAAAATCAAATCAAGTTGATTTTGGTACCCAAGTTTCCTTGGGTCCTGCCTTGTTAGCTTTCTTTTTCTGTTTCTTAGGTTTGATCTCATTTGACTTGGGGATATCAGATTCATCCTTAGTCATTTGAGTTGGACCTTTGAAACCATTCATTACAGTAGAATTATCATGCATATTTTGATTAATAGGAAATGGCATGCTACTAGTAAACATGTTATTCCGGGTAGGTATGCTAAATGGCATTTGTGGCATACTAAATGCAGCATAATAAGGATTAGGTGCAAATGGCATATTAGCAAACTGTGCATTCATATTATGTGTAGACATAGCATTCATAGGCATAGAAGGCATGGCATTTATGTTGGGAAGATGAGGTGGCACAGATATGGAAGTAGGCATGGCAGTTTTGCAATTAACAGACAAATGATTTACACTACCACACTTGACACGGATTTTTCTAGGAGCATATTTATCAGGTGTGTAGTTATTATGCTTGTTAATTCCTACTTTACCATTTCTATTATTTTTCTTTTTAGCCTCTGTTTTAACCTCAATCTTTTCCAGTCTGTCACTCAATTGCTTGACAGTCATATGACCAACATTAGCCTTTTTCTCCTTCTTCACTTGACTAGATTCTCCTGGAACAAAATTCTTGGAAACTGATCCATATTTCTCATTTAACTTGGAAAGTTTGGCTTTACTCACAGGTTTGCTCACAGTCGATGGATGAGGATTTATATCACTCGACGGATAACCCTTTTTGTTATTCGACAAATGACCCTTATCATTCGTCGAGTCTACATTTGTTAGCAATCCTTCAACCAAATTAGATTCCAGCTTCTCCTTATTCTTCTTCCAGGCTGCATCACAAAAGGACTCAATACCTTGAACTTTGGTGATTTGAGCATGAACGTCTCTAAATGTTTTCCATGCCTTAATCACCTCATGTTCTCGTTCAAGCTGCTTCTTCAAGATCTCTTCTTTCTTCAAGGACTCAGTTAATTCATCCTTAGCAATATTACACTCAATTCTCAATTTTTCAAATTCAATGAACTGAGACTCTAGCACATTATTCCTCTCATTTAAAAACAAATTATTTTCTTTGATTTTAGCATTTTCCTTAGTAAGAGACTTAAGCGTAACACGCAAATGATATAATTCTGTATACATGTCATTTATTGTATCATTACACTCAGCTTTAGATAAATGTGCAAGGTTAGTGGTGATTACCTGTTTACTTGAAGAACTTGTCTGTGTTTCATCAGACTTGGCCATTAGGGCTAGATTGACATAGCTGACATCCTCATCCTCATCCAGACCATCTGCTGCCCAGTCATTTTCTTGTGTAATGAAAGCTCTTTCCTTATGTTTGAGCAACTCAAAGTATTTCTGTTTATAATCCATATGCTCAAACTTCTTTTTGCAGGAATCTGACCTTCTACACTCACTGGAAAAGTTCCCTGCTAAGCCACATTTGAAACATTTGAATTTTGATTTATCCACCATGTTTCTATTTGGCTTAGCTGCTCCAAAGTTCTTCTTGAACTTGAGCTTGGAAAATCTTCTGGAAAGAAATGCAAGATGTTCATCAATATCCTCCATATCATCTTGGCTCAAAGAATCTTTATTTTCTGCTACCAGCCCATTGCCCTTGTTTTCACAGACCTTTGAAATTGATTCAACAGCTTCCATCTTCATCTCCTTCTCTTTCTCTAACTCAGCAACTAGTACAATGGATCCTCCTTTCTTCTTTCCTCTCTACATCCTCTCATCTTGCTCTATTTCAAGCTCATAAGTTTTTAGGATGCCATACAGTCTCTCCAAAGTAAACTCCTTGTAATCTTGAGAGTTTCACAATGAGGCTGTCATAGGTTTCCATTCCTTTGGAAGAGATATAAGGAACTTAAGGTTGGAGTCTTTTGTCTGATAGACCCTTCCATGCAACTTTAGAGCATTTAGTAGTTTTTGAAATCTACTAAAAATGTCAGTGAGAGACTCACTATCTTCACTATGAAAGTGCTCATATTGCTGAATTAGCAGCTGCATCTTATTTTCCCTGACTTGTTCAGTGCCATCACGGATAATCTGTATTGTATCCCAAACTTCCTTGGCAGTTTTGCAATTTATGATGTTGTCAAACATGTCACCATCAACTCCATTGAACAGAATATTCATGGCCTTCTTATCCTTCCTGACTTGTTCAATATCAGCATCTGACCATTCATGCCTTGGCTTGGGAACTGATGGCTCATTTCCAGTTGCAGCTCTCATTGGTACATGAGGGCCTCTCTCTATGCAATATACATAAGCCTCATCTTGAGAAAGTAAGTGAAGATGCATTTGTACCTTCCAGTAATGGTAATTATCTTTGTCCAGAAAAGGAATTTTGACTCCTACATCCTTCTTGTTCATCTTGTTGTTTGTTGTGATCTTTAAACTCTTTGTTCTTCAAGAGCTTACTCTGATACCAATTGTTAGTCCCTAACAATGCAATAAGAATTACAGAAGGGGGTTTGAATGAAATTCTTGAACCTTTTTCAAGAATTTATAAAATGTTCTTTCTTAATAATATATAAGTGTTTGATTTGCAAAGTGCGGAATAAGAAGTTAGTAAAATCAAAACACAAGTAATTAAAAACACAAGTATTTAAAAAACTTTCTGGTGGATTTGAATGTATCCACCAGAGATATATATTATATCAAGAGAACTCTGTGTAGCAAGATTAGCTCACAGCTGATTACAAATATGAAAAACTAAGTTTACAGAGAAATGCTAAGGATGCAGCTTACAATTGTTTCTCTGAGATAATGTTCTCAGTCTTATTCTTGTTTTTCTATTTGCTACTTCTTGGTTTATATATCACCAAGGTTACAAAGTAATAAGACAAGATAATAAAACAAAATCTATCAAGTCTAATACTATGCTGCTTCATTACTCTATTTCAGCATCTTTAAATATCTTCATAATAGCATGGAAATGGCAATGCTTCTTTGTTCTCTAAAACTCAGTTGAATAGGCTTCCACATTCCTTTTGCATACACTCGACGCATGTGACTGTGTTGTCACTGTCAACAGATGTTTGAATTGATTATCCGTCGGGTACATGATTATCCGTCGGGTACATGATCATCCGTCGGGTTGCCTTGTTGATCATCCGTCGAGTGGCATTGTTGTTTTGTTTATCCGTCGGGTAGCTATCTGGCACTTGACTTCATTTCATTTATGCAGAATTACAAGACATCATCTATGTACAATTAATCAACCTATTCTGTATATCTAATTAAAGTCAACATGACTTGAGTGCTACTAGAGAATCTAAACAAGGTGTATGCCGAAATGTGCTACAGACTCATAATTACACAAGCTACTCACTGGATAGATAATAAATCATCATCCGTCGGGAGTATATTGAGTCATCCGTCGGGACTATATTTCATATCCGTCGAGTGCTACATTTTTCATTAAGTAAAATCTACTAAAGTGTTTTGTTAATGAAATCATAAGTTAACTAGATATCCACAACACATTCCTTTAACTATTTATCTTTGAAGTGTAGATTATTTAAATATGTTGGTTTTGATTGGAGTGTTTTTTGGTTTGTTTTTAATTTGTAGAGCATTGATATGTATTTTGTTTGTGATGTTTTGATAATCTGGGTTCGTTGGGGTTTTTTGGCTTCGAATAATATTTGTGTTTTTCTGGGCTTCTCCTCTTGGTTTTCTTGAGTTTTATGTAGTATATGTGTATATATAGGTAAAATTAGTATGATTTGGTGTTTGATTTATATTATGTAGTATTTCTGTAGGTTAGAGTTTTAGGTTGGGTCTGGACCGGTAGTAGGGGTCCGGATCTAGCTAATTTTATGTTTTTGATGAGTAGTGGTAGTACACCTGACTTCCAGTCCGGGCCTATGTTGTATTACGGGGCCCAAACCTTTGTGTTATAGGACTAACACAACATGACTGGTCTGAACTATATTAGGTTTTGAGAAAAAAGTTTAGGATTATCACTATGGTTTGGACCATTGCCCGTGCATAGAGATATTTGTTTTGCTACCCTGGTCCGTCAAGCGGCGAATGTAATTCGGGTTCTTTCTGAGTATCTAGGTAGCCGGGTAGAGATAGGAGAGAAGGTTTCGTCTTCTGATGGCTTGACGAAGCTCTGGGTCAAGGAGCTTCATGCTAAGCAGGTTCCTTGCCCCAAATACATTCTGGATTAATGGCAAGTACCAATTCTTGATAAAACGATTCTGTAAGTAAGGACGGGTACTATAGGTGCATCGATAACGGCAATGCCAAATAATCCAGTGGTCATCTCGGACCATATGATGAGGTAGAGTTCGACCGATAATTTTTCGGGATGATTGTGAGTAAAGCTCCTTATGAGTTAAGGTTGAGTTTGATGCGTTGGGCTGACTGAAATGAATAGGGAGGTCCGGGCTTCCTTTTAGCTAGATTCCCGTTTTTAATGGAGATGGTTTTATCCTGGTATGGTTGGAGCACCTGAGGTCTGGGTGAAACCCCAAATGCCACGAAGCACCGTTACAAGTACATTTATAAATTTCTGCCTATACAAATTACCCCAAACATTATAATGCGGAAGTTATTTTGGTTAAAAGGTTAGATATCTTTTACATGCCTTATATTATCACGAGGGTGCAGAGACGCGTTTCAAACGTCCGATTTTAAAGGGGGGATCTTTGCAACAAGTTTTTGACTTTTGTGAGTGTCTCTGGTTTCAGCGAACCCGGGTGACCCGGGACACCTTTATGAACCATAAGAAGCTGTTCGAAATCGGTTATAAGTTTCATGAGCTATGTATTGTGTGGTTTTAAGTCTAGGTTACCATGATTCCTCCTTTATCTTAAACTGACTTTCCCTTGTGTTTTATTTTAGGTCTTCCCTACTACAATCCGAATATGTCTTTCTCTTATTATAGTTGATAGGGATAAATAAATTATGATTGTATAATTAAATACTGCATTAATTGTACAAGCTGTGGGCTGCTAGGCCCAATAAATAGATATATGATACTCAAACCAGAAAGGTTAAGCCTGATGGACCAGATCAGGCCTGACGGAATAAAAAAGGCCCAAAAGCCCTGATTATTAATTAATTTCGTAATTAATTAATAGGGGAGAAATCAGATGTTGAAAAGAGTCCCGATAAGGATATAAATCCTTAGAGATTAGCCTCAAGGGGACCTAAAAGGATAAGGAATCAGCTTCCTACTTCCTAGGACTCCTAAGTCTATCCTAATTCAGAGGCTTATCCACCAAGTCTCCTATACCAAGTCCAATTCAAGGACTCCCACATCTATATAAGGGGTCTCACCCCCACCAATCAGAACTACGTTTTTTGACTTGATCCTTGGCAATCAGCAAGGTACGTAGGCATCTTGTTAAGGCAGATTGAGTCACGAAACACAAGAGCAGTCAAATCGAGCCTCGAAGCTCACGTTCCTTAGTATTAAATACAGCAATTATATATAGTAGTTTTAATCCATAACATTTGGCGCCGTCTGTGGGAATAACGCAACAACAACCATGGCGAGAACACGGAGAACAACCAGCACTCTGGAGGAGGGAACACCATCAGGGACAACCCAGGTGATTTCATCAACCGTGGAGGTTCCTCCCCATTCAACTTATGCATCTACTCAGGGGGAAGCCCAGACAGGGGCAACTCATCCTCAGCCACAAGGGACAACTCCCCCGATTATTCAAGGTACGAATCCTCAAGTTCAACAAATACATATACCTGTGAATTCTCGACCCGTCGGGTATGAATATTCAACTATTGTTACTACTAACCCCCCTTATGGGATGCCCCTTCACCCTGAGGTTGGAGGAAGTGGATATGCGGGGCGAAGCGAAGCACGAGGGTGGTCGCCCCCCTATATACGAGGTTTGGATCCTATCCCTGAGGATCGGGAATTTTCTGGTCCATACACTGAGAGAGACTCCGAATCTTCGGATGATGAAGTGGCCCCGAGAAGGAGGCGTCCTGGAAAAGAGCCAATGGCCGATGGAAGGCAACACCTATGATGGCACGGGAGACCCCGCTAATCATGTTAGGACATTCTCTAATGCACTGCTGCTGCAACCCGTGAACGATGCTATAAAATGTCGGGCCTTTCCTCAAACCCTGTCGGGTATGGCTCAAAGATGGTACAGTCGCCTACCCCCAAATTCTATTGGATCATTCAGAGAATTAAGTCAGGCTTTTATTAAGCAATTCATCAGTGGAAGAGTCCATGAGAAAAGTTCAGCATCTCTTATGAGTCTTGTGCAGGGAGCTAAGGAATCCTTAAGAGATTACCTGAATCGTTTTACAAAGGAGGCTTTAAAAGTCCCAGACCTTGATGATAAGGTAGCCATGATAGCACTGCAACAAGGAACTAGGGATGAGTTTTTCAAGATGTCTTTGGCCAAACGACCCCCTGAGAGCATGTTGCAGCTCCAAGAGAGGGCAGGGAAGTATATCAAGGTTGAAGAAAGTATGAGGAAGACTGTAGTAAGTAATGAGCCCACTGGAGGCAAGAAACGAAAAACTGATTTGGAGTATATCGCTAAGGATAAATATCCTATAACTGAACAAAACCCTGATTCAACCCCCAAGAAGGGAGGACCTGGGCAAAAGTTCACTGAATACGCTAAGCTGAATGCTCCCAGAAGTCAGATTTTGATGGAGATTGAGAAAGACAGAGATATTCGCTGGCCTAAGCCCTTGAAGGCTGATCCCGCCAAGCTAGATAAGGGCAAGTATTGCAGGTTTCACAAAGATGTTGGCCATGACACCGATGAGTGTAGGCAGTTGAAAGATGAAATTGAGTTTTTGATTCGAAAAGGAAGATTGAACAAGTATACTGGAGATGGAGGAGACAGAAATAATAATAGAAGGAAGAACTTTGAAGATCGTAGGAGGGACCAAGATGATCAGGGGCGGAATCCCCAACCTAGAGGACCAGTTATAAACACCATTTATGGAGGGCCGAGACCTCGAGGGCCTGTGATAAACACGATCTTTGGAGGTCCAACTGCTGCTGGATTGTCCAAAAATTCCAGAAAGGCATATACTAGAGAGGTTATGCATATTGTTGGAGAAGCCCCGAAGAGGGCCAGGACAGAAGTAACATTGGCTTTTGATGATTCCGACCTAGAGGGTGTGAAGTTTCCCCATGACGACCCGCTGGTCATAACGCCGATAATAGGAAATAGCCCGGTTAAGAGGGTCCTGGTGGATAATGGTGCTTCTGTGGATATTTTGCTCCACGACACCTTTCTAAGGATGGGGTATAACGACTCTCAGTTGACACCAACCGACATGCCGATATATGGATTTGCTGGAGTAGAATGTCCTGTGGAAGGGATAATTAAATTGCCTATCACCATAGGTACGGAGCCAAGGCAAGCAACGCAGATGCTGGATTTTGTGGTGGTAAAGGCTAGTTCAACTTATAATGCTATCATGGGGAGAACAGGGATACATGCCTTCAAGGCAGTCCCCTCTTCCTACCATTCAGTCATGAAGTTTCCCACCCGAAACGGGATTGGAGAAGAGAGAGGAGATCAAAAAATGGCTAGAAGCTGTTATGTGGCCTCTTTGAGGGCAGATGGAGTCGGGGGGCAGGTTCTTCCTATTGAAGATATGGATGTTCGAGAAAATGATGAGAATAGAGGAAGGCCAGCAGAAGAATTGGTTTCGGTTCCTTTAGATCCCAAGAATCCTGAGAGGATGACTTTCATTGGAGCTACATTAGAGGAGCCCCTTAGAGGGAAGTTAGTGAAATTTTTGCAAGAAAATAGTGATGTGTTTGCATGGTCAGCAGCTGATATGCCAGGCATAGACCCGGAGTTAATTACCCACAAGTTAAACGTGGATCCAAGCCGGAAGACAGTGAAACAAAAGAAAAGAAATTTTGCCCCGGAAAGACAAGAGGCTATAAAGCAGGAAGTGGAAAAGCTCTTAGAGGCTGGTTTCATTGAGGAGATTCAATTTCCGGAGTGGTTAGCAAACCCTGTAATGGTGAAGAAGGCTAATGGAAAGTGGAGGATGTGTATAGACTTCACCGATCTGAATGATGCATGCCCCAAAGACTGTTTTCCGCTGCCTAGAATTGATACTTTGATTGATGCCACCGCTGGACATGAGATGCTGAGTTTCATGGATGGGTTTAGCGGATACAACCAGATCAAAATGCATAAGGATGACATTCCAAAGGTATCATTTATCACTGACTTTGGTGTTTATTGTTATCTTGTTATGGCGTTTGGTCTCAAGAATGCAGGAGCCACCTATCAAAGGTTGGTGAATAAAATTTTTAAGGATCTTATTGGGAAGACTATGGAAGTCTATGTTGAAGACATGCTAGTCAAGAGTCTAGTAAAGACTGATCATATAACCCATTTGAGGGAAGCTGTTGAGGTCCTGAGGTACCACAAGATGATGTTGAATCCCACGAAGTGTGCTTTCGGAGTAGGATCTGGAAAATTCTTGGGATTGATGGTCTCAAAGAGGGGAATTGAGGCTAACCCCGATAAAATAAAGGCAATCCTGGACATGGAACCCCCAAAAACTGTCAAGGATGTTCAGAAACTCACAGGAAGGGTTGCTGCGCTAGGATGATTCATCTCCAAGTCAGGAGACAAGTGCTTGTCATTCTTCAAGTCATTAAAGAACATTAAAGACTTTGTATGGAGTGAGGAAAATCAGAAGGCATTTGAAGAGTTAAAGAAGTATATGGGCCAGGCCCCGTTGTTGGCCAAGCCAGTTCTGGGTGAAGTTTTATTCTTGTACTTGGCTGTTTCAGAAAGCGCCTTGAGCGCGGTGTTGGTTAAGGAGGAACTGAAAGTCCAGAAACCCGTATACTATGTCAGCAAAATTTTGCATGGTGCTGAGTTGAATTATTCAGCCATTGAGAAATTCGCTTTAGCCTTGGTAATGGCTTCAAGAAAGCTGCGTCCTTATTTTCAAGCTCACCAAATTGAAGTGCTAACAAATCAGCCACTGAGAAATATCATTCACAGTCCCAAGGCAAGTGGGAGACTAATTAAGTGGGCAATAGAGTTGGGAGAGTTCGATCTCAAGTATAAGCCACGTATGGCCATAAAAGCCCAGGCACTAGCTGACTTCGTGGTGGAATGTACCATACCCAATCAAGAAGTCGGGGGGCAGGAAGATACCACACCTCAAGACAAGGGAGTCGACAATGGGGACAAGGAGAAAGAATATTGGGTTCTCTATTTTGATGGAGCATCAAAAACAAATTCCAGTGGAGCAGGGTTGGTTTTGCAAAGCCCTGATGGATTCTTAATTGAGTATGCCATGAAGCTAGACTTCCCAACCACAAACAATGAGGCAGAGTATGAAGCCCTGATTGCTGGCCTTGGTCTAGCTGGGACACTTAGAGTCAAAAACTTAAAGGTCCGTGGAGACTCGAAGTTGATCATATCCCAGGTAAAGGGAGAATTTGAAGCAAGGGATGATACGATGGCAAAGTATGTTCGCTTAGTAAGGGCTGTGATGACCCAATTTAATGAATGCCATGTTGAACACATTTCAAGGGAAGAAAATGCTAAAGCAGATGCGCTATCAAAGTTTGCTTCATCTGAGATTGAAGAAAGTTCAGGAAGTGTGTACTTCCGTGTTTTGAAGACACGAAGCATAGATGTTAAGCTTGTGGCTCCCGTAGGCTTGGGGACGTCATGGATTGATCCCATCAAGGCTCACATTCAGACCGGTTGGTTGCCAAGCGATACAATTGAGGCACGGAAGTTAACTGTTCGAGCACTAAGGTACTCTTTGATAGATGGGATTCTATATAAAAGATCTTTCGTGGTTCCTTACTTGAGGTGTCTCAGGCCCGATGAGGCACGCTTGGCTCTTGAGGAAGTGCATGAAGGCATTTACGGGCAGCACTTGGGGGGCAGGGCCTTGGCTCATAAGTTAACCCGTTTAGGCTTTTATTGGCCAAAAATGATGGCTGATGCCAAAGAATATGTGAAGAAGTGTGACCGCTGTCAAAAGCATGCACCAATTGTTAGACAACCCCCCGAGATGCTGACCTCTATCAACTCACCTATTCCCTTTGCCATGTGGGGGATGGATATTCTAGGGCCTTTTCCTATGGCCACGGCACAAAGGAAATTTCTGATTGTAGCCATTGATTATTTCACCAAGTGGATCGAAGCCAAACCTTTGGCCAAAATCACAACTAAGCAGGTTGCACAATTCCTGTGGGAAAACATTATGTGCCGATATGGAATTCCCCGTATCCTCGTCACTGACAATGGAACGCAATTCAACAATGAGGAATTCAAGAAGTATTGTGAAGAAAATGAAATTGAGTTACGATTCACCTCTGTGGCTCACCCGCAAGCCAATGGGCAAGCGGAGGTAGCAAATCGGATAATCCTGGATGGATTAAAGAAGAGGATCGAGAAGTCAAGAAATAATTGGGTGGACGAGATACTTCCCATATTGTGGGCCTATAGGACTACCTGTAGAGTCACGACAAATGCAACTCCTTTCATGTTGGCATATGGGGCGGAAGCAGTAGTTCCCGTGGAGATATCACATTCTTCTCCAAGGATTCAGGCTTTTGATGAAAAAGAAAATGAGGAAGGGCAGAAGTTAGCCCTGGATTTAATCGATGAAGTGCGAGATAAAGCACACGCAAAGATAGTAGAATATCAGAAAAAGGCTTCATTCTACTACAACCTAAGGGTTAAAGAGAGGTTTTTCAAACAAGGTGACCTAGTCTTGAGAAAAATAGAGGCTTCTGGTGTCGGACAGAAAGGAAAGCTTGCCCCAAATTGGGAAGGGCCGTATAGAGTCAAGAGCGTTCAGGGTAGAGGAACCTACAAGCTGGAGACTATGGATGGTTTTGAAGTCCCGAGAACCTGGCACGCACAAAACCTGAAGGTTTACTACGTGTGAAATGGTCGAAGTACGATTCTCACTCGTCAGGATGGCGAGTAGGTTGAAAAGCACCTTGAAGCTTTGCTTGCTTAGGATTTATATGTTTTAGTTTTATTACGAAATTTATTAAGACTTGTGTAAGGGACGAATCCCAGACAATTTTATGAAATTCATAAGTTCTTCAAAGTATGTTTGTGGCCTAACAAATAAAAATCAAATGCATGGATGCAAGCATAAAAGGTGATAAATGAGATAGATCTGATAGATGTTACAAAAGTTTGATAAATAAAGTCTCGAAAATAAAAAAGCCACGCAGGGCTGAAAAAGCTCTAAGGAGCTGAAGTACCCTCGGCATCCATATCATCGTCCTCTCCACTCTCGCTGGATGTCTCTGTCGTCTCGGAGGAGGAGGAAGAACTGTCGTCCTCAGCAGGTCTGGAAGAAGACTCGGGAGGAGGAAGGAGTGGATCCTGAGGAACATGGTCTGAGACAACTACTCGGGTACGAAACCTCTGTAGCAAAGCCTCGTCATTAGGACAGATATAGTCCGCCGGGTTAATATCAGGACAAGCCTCGTTCACGGTCCCAAGGGCCGTGTCCCAACCAGTCCTAAAAAACTCGGGAAAGACTGAATCATCCCTAATCCTCATAGATTGGGCAAACTCCTCCGAGTCCAGATAGTTGTCTATAGCCTTATCCTTATCCGCCCGAAGTACCACCAGCTCGGCGTTAGACTCTCCGAGTTCTTCCTCCTTGCGCTTGAGCTTCTTCTCCAGGGTAGCATACTTCTTCTGCTGCCTCCTGAGGGCATTATCGGCCTTATCAGAAGCCCGCTTCCATGATTCGGCTTGCCTCACAGCGCCTTGAAAGTAGGCGTTAGACTGAAACAAAACAATTAACAAAGTATAAGGCAAGAAAGTGCTACAAGAACGAGAAATAAGTTTAAAAAAGAGAAGGCATACCGAAGCCAGAGATTGGGCTCCCATGAGCTTAATCCTCTCAAGGTCAGGGGTGGCCACCACATCAGTAAAGTCCTTTGGAGTCACGCTATGGTAGGACCAATCCCAAGCATGCTTCGTGGAACCAACCACGGTATCCCCTCGGCGGAATCCCCAGAGAGGCTGAAAGGCGCCTGTAGCAGCAGCAGCAGGGGCAGCAGCAGTGATAGGAGCATTATGGCCCTCAGCTCCTTCAGTTGAAGCCTCCCCCATAGGCTCCTTGTGCTTTCTCAAGAAGATAGGCTCTGTCGCCTTTCCTCGGGTGTCTAGGCCTGCTAACCGAGCTTTCTTCATCCTAGTTGTTTCCTCGACCAAGGGGACATTGTCCTCGTTAATCTCCTTAGCAGCTGAAACAAAGCAAAAGACAAAATAAGTGATGTTAATAATGCGTGAAATAAAGAAAAATTGAGAAGGGAAGAGAAATACCCTGTTGAGAAACAGAGGATAGTCCCACATGAATCAGGGAAAACTCTTCTAAAAGAGTCCAGCTGGTGGTGGTGCCATCATCCTGAGTGAGCCCATTGTAAATGATAGTTTCTTCAGGAGTTAAGTGAATGGATTTGAGGCTACCATCACTGACCTTCCCGAAGGAAGATCGAAAGAGCGTGCCCCAGTCGCCATTCTCCCAACGTAACCCAACGAAACTATTCCTCCAATTTGGATTATTATCAGGAATAGAGGCGCTATTAAAGATATGTTTGCTTTTGGGCCTTTGTTTGACATAAACCCAGCCACAAATATTGGAAGAACTATTGTAACATTGAAAGACTTTCCTAAAAACGGCTACAGAAAGAGGAAAGCCCTCCCTAAGACAACAAACCATAAAACATAGAATATTCCTCCAGGCGTTTGGAGGAAGCTGACACGGGTTGATTTGTAAGTCAGCCAAAAGATGAGGGATAAAAGGATGGAAAGGGAACCTAAGCCCAGCATTAAGGGCGTCAGTGTAGATGAAGAGAGTATCGGGCCTCCAGTGGCAAGTGCGGTCACCACCAGAGACTGGAACTAGTCTAAAGGGGGGAGGGACGTTATAACGAGCATTTAGTTTATTGAAATCTATGTTATGCCAAGTATTACAGTGATTAAAGGAGTCGAGATGTGCAGTGGAAGGATATTCATCCCTCCTAGTATTAATCATATCAATTAAAGACATATATGAAGAGCGGATCTCGATATCCTTACCTCGTTTTGAAGCCGAGGCTATCTTGGCCGCCCTCTCGGAGCTCTTGTCAGCCATCTAGTAAAGACTGGAAAAGACTTGGGAGGAGAAAGGAGTGGATTAGAGAGAGGAGAAGATTAGGAAGTTTGAGATGAAGAGAAATGAAATGAGAGGTGTGAAGAAGCACACTCTCATCCCACCTATATATAGGAGAAATAAGGGGATTTGGGCCTCAAAAAAGCCCATTTGAGCCCAAAAATAAGAAGGTTCTGGAATTATCCAGAAAATCCCTGGAAAAATTGAGAGAAATTTGAATTTTTTTGAAAATTCTGGAAGAATCCAGAATAACCTTAGAAGAATTTGGAATTTGGGCTCAGAAATGAGGCCCAATTCTAGAAAAATCTTGAAAAACCCAAGGCCCAGTACCAAGGCCCAAATACATAAAGCCCTATTTGAGGCCCAAAATGATTTTTCCAGGCCCAGGATTAATAAAGATAGTGGGCCCCAAGGTCAGAACAGCCCAGAAAAGGGCCCAATTAGTTAAAAATACAAAACCCAGTTGAAATGGGCCCAGGTTATAAACCAAAAAAGGGGATGGCCCAAAAGAATACAGCCCAGGTTTAAGGGCCCAAATCCAAATTACAGAAATATATTCAAGACCAATTCGACCAGGAAACACAAAGGAATCCTGATCGAAACTCCTGAGGTCGAAATCTTGTCGATCAGGGCTGAAAAATAAGCTTAATTCGACCTGAATTAAGACTCATTCGACTAGAAATCAACTGAAAACCCTGGTCGAAACAATCCTGCTCGAAATTGCTTCGACCAAGGCAAGAAAGGCGGCTAATTCGGTCAAAACAAAGAATTCTGACCCAAAACCCTGACCGAAAATTTCCTGGTCGAAAAGGGGAAATAGCGGTTTCATTCGATCAGAATGGCAGAACGTTTTTGACCCGGTCGACCAGGAAACCAAATAAAATCCTGGTCGAATGAGCCCTGCCCGAATTTGCATCGACCTGGGCAACAAATGAGGGTTAATTCGGTCAAAAACGGAGATCCTGACCGAAAAGGACGAAAATCCTAGTCGAAAAAAGAAAAAAAAAAAAAAAGGAAAAAAAAAAAATCCTGGCCGAAATTCGACCAGGACCTCTGCTCGAATATTCCTGCTCGAATTTCCTTCGACCAGGGCTGAAAGAAGGTTAATTCGACCAGGATCCTGGCCGAATGGATCCCTGGTCGAAAACTGTATAAAAAAAAAAAAAAAAGAGAGAAAAAAGAAAAAAAGGGGGGAAAAAAAATCCTGGAAAATTACAAAAAAATCAGGAAATTCCTTAAAATAATTTTTGAAAAATGTTAATATTTTCAGAAATTAAGGGAAAAATCCAGAAATTAAGGAATAAATCCAGAAATTAAGGATAAAATCCAGAAATTAAGGAATAAATCCAGAAATTAAGGATAAATTCCAGAAATTAAGGAATAAATCCAGAAATTAAGGATAAAATCCAGAAATTAAGGAATAAATCCAGAAATTAAGGATAAATTCCAGAAATTAAGGGAAAAATCCAGAAATTAAGGATAAATCCCAGAAATTAAGGGAAAAATCCAGAAATTAAGGGGAAAATTCCAGAAATTAAGGAATAAATCCAGAAATTAAGGATAAAATCCAGAAATTAAGGAATAAATCCAGAAATTAAGGATAAATTCCAGAAATTAAGGGAAAAATCCAGAAATTAAGGATAAATCCCAGAAATTAAGGGAAAAATCCAGAAATTAAGGGGAAAATTCCAGAAATTAAGGATAAATCCCAGAAATTAAGGGAAAAATCCAGAAATTAAGGGAGAAATCCAGAAATTAAGGATAAATCCCAGAAAAATAAGGAAAAATCCCAGAAAAATTAGGGAAAATCCCAGAAAAATTAGGGAAAATTCCAGAAATTAGGGAAAAATCCCGGAAATAAGGGAAAAATTCCTGGAAATCAAAATAATTCCTAAATAAAAAAATTCGTTGTAAACGTGTAGGTCGCTCCACACTTTACGGAAAAACGAAACCCTGTAAGGGAACAAATAGATTTAACTTCTGCGAAACCTATTCAATGTTTCCCAAAAGTTGGGGGGCAAATGATAGGGATAAATAAATTATGATTGTATAATTAAATACTGCATTAATTGTACAAGCTGTGGGCTGCTAGGCCCAATAAATAGATATATGATACTCAAACCAGAAAGGTTAAGCCTGATGGACCAGATCAGGCCTGACGGAATAAAAAAGGCCCAAAAGCCCTGATTATTAATTAATTTCGTAATTAATTAATAGGGGAGAAATCAGATGTTGAAAAGAGTCCCGATAAGGATATAAATCCTTAGAGATTAGCCTCAAGGGGACCTAAAAGGATAAGGAATCAGCTTCCTACTTCCTAGGACTCCTAAGTCTATCCTAATTCAGAGGCTTATCCACCAAGTCTCCTATACCAAGTCCAATTCAAGGACTCCCACATCTATATAAGGGGTCTCACCCCCACCAATCAGAACTACGTTTTTTGACTTGATCCTTGGCAATCAGCAAGGTACGTAGGAATCTTGTTAAGGCAGATTGAGTCACGAAACACAAGAGCAGTCAAATCGAGCCTCGAAGCTCACGTTCCTTAGTATTAAATACAGCAATTATATATAGTAGTTTTAATCCATAACAATAGTGATGCTCTCCTTAGCCTTGGAAGTTCATTTAAGCAGAAGAAAAAAGCTTATGTTGTTGGGTCCAGGTCGGAGCCGCCAATGGAGGAGGGGTCCGAGTCCAATGCTCATGTTAACCCAGCCCCTGATCTTGAGGGTGTTGAAAAAGATGTTCGAGATGTGCAGGTTAAAATGTTGGAGGAATTTAATGACTTGGAAGAGTTGGGGCAGTTGGGAGATGTGCCCGAAGTTAATGGTGGAAAGAAGAATAATCGGCTCCGGACTTGTGGCTCAAAGCCTCCAAGGGATACTAAAGTCCATCCTATCTTTCTTCCCTTTTCTACTTCAGATAAAGGGAAATGATTGTAGGGTGATGCCCTGGGGTAAGCTGGTGTTCTTTATGTAGAGAAGATGGCCTAATTTATGACTGAGATTCCTTCCGAGGCTGACTAAAAGAGGATGAACGAGTTCGGATTTGACTTTGTGATGATAGCTGTACAGAATTTTGGGGACGGGTAAGCTTTATATGTTTTAACTTTAATTTTTCTTTCCTTTGCTTCAATTTATTTCCTTTAAGGAGTTGAAAGATTCAACAGAGCAGTTTTTGGGGAAGGACAATGAGCTTATGGAATTGAGGCTCGGGCTTGCTCACACGGAGACGGTTGTGTCCGGGTTGAACAAGCATCTAAATGAGGTAACTACCTGGGCTGAAAATGCTGAGAAGGAGTCCGGGGACTTGAAGACTGAAATTTGGAGCTTAAGAGAAAGTTATCTGAGGCGAAGTCGGCCATAGAGGTAATTAAAGAATCTAAGAAATTTTTAGATTATGATAAGGAAATTGCTATATTCGGGGCTCTGGAGATTGGATGAGGCTGATTGGGATAAATATTTACCAAATACGTTGCTGTAAAGAAGGCAATTGAAGATGGTAAAAATGAATCGAAGCTCTTTGATGGCCCTTGTCTCAGCTTCTTGCCTGAGAATCAAGCTCTGGATGCGTAATGTGTTGCTTTAGTCTTGGGAGTAATTTCTGTAATTTGACTCTTGCTTAATCGTTGTAAAACTTTGATGTTCCTGTTGTAAGAATTTATGTAGTATCTATGGTCCGGATTGGTGTAAAAACCATATGTAACATTTTAATTCACTTTTTTGCTTTTGGTATCCTTTTGTTTTTTATGCCTTACAGAATTTTTCTAGGTAGGGCTACTAGCCTGGACCAGTGTTGCTTTTATTTTACCTTAAAAAAAAATTATAAGTGGGAATGGTTTATAGCCCGGGTTTATGTCTAGACTCAGGTAAGTTATAGCTTTTACCCTATGAAAATTTTCCATCTATAAAATAATGCTACTAGCTCGGGTTCATGTCTAAACCCCGGTTAGTTATGGATTTTTTCTTTAAAATATATTATAAATATAAAATATTGTTACTAGCCAAGGTTCATTTCTAGACCCAGCTTAGCTATGGCTTTTTGTCTTAGAAAATTTTTCAAGTATAAAATATTGCTACTAGCCCGGGTTCACTTCTAGACTCGGGTTAGTTTTGACTTTTTGCCTTAAAAACTTTTCTAAGTATAAAATATTATAACCCTTTCAAGGTTTCCTTAGGGACCGATTTACTTCGCGAAGATTGACTGAAGACAGAAAACCTTCCTCTGGCAGGCAATCACATTTTTCACAGTATACCTCATTACTCATGTCATCATTCTCACTTTTGATATTTCCATATGTTGGTTAGCAAATCCACGTGCAAATGATCGGCTCTTAGGAGCGAGGGATTTCAAGAGAGGTAGGGTCTGGTTTTTCGATTGCTCCCGATCTATGTAATGGCTACTAGCCCAGATTCATGTATAAACCCCGGGTAGGTATGGATTTTTAACTTATTTTTTTTAAGTATAAAATATTGCTACTAGCCCGATTTCGTTTCTATATCCGGGTTAATTATTGCTTTTTTCATAGAAAATGTTATAAGAATAAAATACTGCTACTAGCACGGGTTCGTGTCTGTAACACCCCCAGATCCGGGGTCGGGGATCCGGGTCGTCACGGTCTTTCTTTCCACAATATCACTTCACTTAATTAATAATAATAACCTTATGCTGTGACCCCACACTAACACACACCACAACCCGTTATAGTCTCAGAGATGAAATTGAAATAAGTACAAGTCTTTGAATCCACCATTTAAAAGTTATTACAACCCAAAATGATTACTTGATAAATTTACAGTTAATTGCCATTATCGGCCACAAGTTATAATTATACATAATTTGATTCTCAAAAGTAGATGGTCTGAACTACAATAGATCTACCTCTGCAGCTATAGCAGCTACAACATCATCGGGAAGACGCGGGACGCTTCCCACGCGCTTGCGCTGGGTCTGCTGGAGTCTGGCCATCTCTCCTAACTGTTGTTGTGTGATGAAGAAATAAAGCAAGAGTGAGCCTTACAGCTCGCAAGATAATACATAGTGATAACAATAATATAAGTATCTAAATGGATACTTACTAGAATCTTTATCATGTGTAAGATAATTACTTACTAGATATAAGTAAAAACAAGGAATGAAGTTACCAATACTTCACTACACTTATATCATTTATAAAGCTACTTGAACTACCACCGTTCAAAGTATTATAAGTTTTTTTAAAAAAAAACATCCCATAGATGAGACCACAAGTTAAGACTTGAATAGATTCAATCTTTGAAATATTATTGAATGAAATAAAGTTACGAGATACTTTATTTAGTTCCGATATATATATATCCACATATATATCTCTTAAACATTTCCTGGAACCTCTGTTATGTAAAGTATGAACAGAGTTTGAAACATCCAATGAATTTTGGAAAGGAAAAGAATTTTGGCATAAACCAGATATCTTGCTGATCAGGCAAAGATACCAATAAGTAACCTTTTCTACTGTAGATGGATGAATTCCTCGCCGGTCATCACCCTGGCCGCATTAGGACCTCGCGCTAGACCGTTACCCGGCTACTCACGCGTGGATGGACTGTCACCCAGCCTCTTACACCTTTATAGACCGTACCCCGGCCTGTCGCTTATGCCGACTCAATCAGATGGACTTACTTCCCGAACATTGGGCAAGTAATCAAATTGTTTTCTCAAAACAGCAACCATGTTGCGAATATAAAATACACCACAGAGCCAGATCCCCAAGATTTTTGAGCGAATATTCAAGTCTCCTTCGAAAGGAAGATCTTAAATCGGAAAACGAGTTTTGGGATCCGCTCTAACTTTTAAAATCATTTTGACGACTTGAAAACATTTTTAAGAATGTTTGGAGTAAAGCTGATTTAATGAAATAAATCAGTCCCGATATATTAGAAAATATCTGAATATTATTATTTAAATAATATTCCCATAAAGAATAATCTTTATAAAATTAATTGAAGTAGAAGTTTTAAAACTTATACTTGAAACGAGTATTAAATAACCAAAGATACACTTATATGAAAGTATTATCTTTATTTGAATAATCGAAAATAAGTTTGATTATTGACACCTTATTCTTTAATAAAATAAAGAATATATTTCAGCAAATAATCGGAGTCATAGATCCTCAAATGAATATTCAAATAATATTCGTTAAATAATATAAACTGAGTCATAAGCCCTCGAATGAATATTCAAATAATATTCAAATAATATTCAAATAATAAAATAAAAGGAGTCATAAGTCCTCGAATGAATATTCAAAATAATATTCATTTAATAAAATAAAGAAGTCATAAGCCCTCGAATGAATATATTCAAAATAATATTCATTAAATAAAATAAAGTTATCGAATAAACCTTATTCGATTAATAGTTTTAAAAACTATATCAATATATATATATATAAATATATATTATACTCGGGAGCCTCGCCTCCCGGTTTTAGAAAAAGTTCACCTTTTGATCCCCTATACTAAGGGTTTACGCAAATACCGCTTATCTCTAGCATAGGTATTATGCAACGAATAAGCATTTAAACCAACAGATATATAAATCAAGAATACGAAACACGCATGCATATATACCATATCACATGCTACAATATATCGCAAGAATTTGCTAATAACAAATATGCATTTATCACAAGATCATGCATATACACATATACATCACAACAACAGTATAACGGGTAGAAAACTTGCCTGAGCGACTTGGGGTGATAAAAGGCTCGGGATGAGTCTGGTAACCTATAAACAACAAGTAAGTTGGAATTAAACCAAAATCACTTGTAAATCTATACTTTAACTAACTTAGACTCTAACGCTTGTTTTGCGCTCACTGATTCGCTTAAGTCACTCGGGTACCCTCGGCTCCACCATTTTTAATAATTTAACCTTTACGAGTTTTAAAGCGATTCCTTCGCGAGTGTCTTACCAACTGCCTAACACACTTACCATAAATGTTTCATACATTAATTAACCCTTATTGGTCTTTAACCTATGTTTCAAAGTAAGGCGAGGGGAAAAGTTTCGTTCGCGAAACGCCGTTACTTGAAAAGGTCGTTTCTCCTAAACCGTGCATCGGAATCGAACGAACTACATATCAAAACGAAGCTCGTATCATGAGCTATCTAGACATGGCAATGGTCATAATCTAGCAGGGGGTTCTCGGGTCCTAATGTTATGCACAAAAACAGTCTAAAGAAAATCGGACGTTACGACGGCTATGTTTACGCGATTTCCAATATTTTAAACCATTCAAAACCATCCCAAATCAACCTCAAATCCAACATACAACCAACATCCATCCTTATCACATCATAAAAACCCCAACCAATTCAATTTAATCATTCATACTTATGCCTAAGCTTAACTTTAATCATACTTAAGTTCTTTTAATCAAAACCACAACATTCACCATTCCATTTCACTACCATTTCAAATCCCAAACTCTAAATCACAACAACAAGCTACAATAGCACCCTACTAATCAAAATCATCTTATAATATATAGGAATCTAGGGTTTGGAGATGGTATACCTTCCTTGAAGTGGTGGGAGGAGCTAGGAAGCCTTAAGAAGCCTTGAGAAGTCTTAGAAATGCTTGGATCTTCAAGGAAAACAAGAAAAACTTCAAGTTAAAAACTTGAAAACACTATTCATAATCTCCTTCTTTGATTAAATGAAGAAGATTGAGAAGGAATTGATGGCTTAAACTCATGATATAGCCCTAACTAAGCATGAAGATGATTAGGGAATTTACTCACCAATTTAGGAAGCTTGGATCTTTGATTTTTGAATTTTTCTTGCCTTTTAAATAGTGAAAAGCCGAGAGCTTCTTCAAGAACAAGCCTTGGTTTCTTTTTGATTTTGATCAAGAATGAATTTGCTTGGCTTGGTTGATTTGTTTTTGTGTTTGATTTAGTCAATTACCTTCTTGCCCTTGAATTTGTGTGGTTACAAAGCCACCACACCTCCTTCCTTCCCATGTCATGCTTGTGTCATCCTCATGATGTCATCCTCCCCTCCTTGTCCTCTTTCTATTGGTTGGATGACATCATTCCCACTAATCTCTTTGATTAACTTCCTAATCGTTTGCCTAATGACCGCTGATCTGTTATACGGTTCGCTTAACTTTCGTTCTCGTTTATCGTTTGAAGGATCATACCCGGGATCTTATTACTTAGGTTCCCTTAACCTTTCTCAATACATTATATTCCTTTTTATGATCCTCTATTATAATCCTTTAATTTAAATCCTTTTTATCCTGTTACCTTATTCTCAATTCTCTCCGTATCTAGTGGATTTCCGGGAAAAACCAAAGTGTTCGGAATTGGATTCTGACGATCTTTACATACACTTATATACTTCATAGAGTACTAATAATATCCCAGAATATCCATAACAGAACCCCTACATAGTGTGGCGTGAAAAGTTTTCTCATTTAGCTAAAACACTATTCACAAGGGTTACAAAAAAGTTGAAAATTTTGGGGTTATTACAGTCTCCCCTCCTTAAAAGGATTCCGTCCCGGAATCAAACAGAAAACAAATGGGGGTACTTTTCTAGCATTGTGCTCTCTAGTTCCCAAGTTGATTCTTCCACATTATGATTCTGCCATAGTACTCTGACTAGCTTGATCACTTTGTTCCGAAGCACCTGCTCCTTCTTATCTATAATCCTTACTGGCTTCTCCACGTAAGTTAGATCTGGCTGCATATCCACCTGCTCGTACTCCACTATGTGCCTGGCATCCCGATGATACCTCCTTAGCATTGACACATGGAACACATTATGAACTTGTTGCAAGTTAGGGGGTAAGGCTAGCTCGTAAGCTAACTTTCCAATCTGTCTTAATATCTCAAAAGGTCCAATGTATCTTGGGCTTAGTTTTCCTTTCTTTCCGAACCTCATTAATCCCTTCCAAGGGGATACTTTCAACAGTACTAAGTCCCCTACTTCATATTCCTTGTCCTTTCGGGCTAGGTCTGCATATTTCTTCTGTCTGTCTTGGGCTGCTACAAGTCGCCCTCTGATAAGATCCACTATATCTTTGGTCCTTTGGACCACTTCGGGTCCGAGCATCTTCCGCTCTCCTACTTCATCCCAGTATAAGGGAGATCGACACCTTCTTCCGTACAGGGCCTCATAAGGCGGCATTCCGATGCTAGCATGAAAGCTATTGTTATAAGAAAACTCGACCAACGGTAAGTGATCATCCCAACTTCCTTTAAGGTCTATTGCACAGACTCTCAACATATCTTCTAGTGTCTGGATGGTCCTTTCACTCTGCCCATCCGTTTGGGGATGGTACGCGGTACTCATATTTAACTTGGTCCCCGCACATTCCTGAAAGCTCCTCCAAAATCTGGAGTTGAACCTGGGGTCTCGGTCTGAGACAATGGACGCTGGGACTCCATGTCGCGTCACTATTTCCTTAAGGTAAATGTTCACCAGTCTATCGACTGTGTATCTCTCATTGATAGGAATGAAATGAGCTGACTTTGTCAGTCGGTCTATAATTACCCAAATGGCGTCGTGATTGGCTTTCGTCCTTGGCAAGCTTACAACAAAATCCATCGCTATCTGTTCCCATTTCCATTCGGGAATCTCCAGGGGTCGCAAAAGTCCACTGGGTCTCTGGTGCTCTGCCTTTACTCTTTGGCAAGTCAAACACTTGTTTACCCATTCTGCTACGTCCCTCTTCATGTTGGGCCACCAGTAATATTCCTTCAAATCCCTATACATCTTGGTACTTCCCGGGTGAATGGAATACCTTGAACTATGGCTTTCATCCAAAATCTCGTCTTTAAGTTCTTGAACATTCGGAACCCAAATTCGGTAGGAGTACCTCATTATCCCTTTATCATCTTTCTCAGTATGGATCTCCTCTCCAGTCATTGACTCTCTGCCTTCATTCATTATTTTTTCCTGGCACAATCTGATCTTTTCCAATAACTCTGGCTGCATTGAGATTTCAAAAAGCTTTTCAGTTCCGGTTCCGGTTACCTTTACTTCTATTTCCATTTTCTCAAAATCTCTTATTAATTCTCCCGAAGTCGTTATCATTCTGAGTCTTTCCTTTCTACTAAGGGCATCAGCCACCACATTGGCTTTCCCTGGATGATAGAGAATCTCACAATCATAGTCCTTGATTAGTTCTAACCATCTCCTCTGGCGCATGTTGAGCTCTTTCTGCGTAAATATGTACTTGAGGCTCTTATGGTCTGTGAAAATCTTGCACTTCTCTCCATACAAGTAGTGCCTCCAAATTTTTAAGGCAAATACTATTGCCGCGAGCTCAAGGTCATGAGTAGGATATCTAACCTCGTATTCCTTCAATTGTCTCGACGCATACGCAATCACTTTACCGTGCTGCATAAGCACACATCCTAATCCTTTGTGCGACGCGTCACTATATATCACAAAATCTCCTTTTCCGTCCGGCAATGCCAATACCGGAGCTGTTATCAACCTTTTCTTTAATTCCTAAAAACTGTTCTCGCATTTCTCCGTCCATTCAAACTTCTCTGTCTTACGAGTAAGTCGTGTCAAAGGGGCTGCGATCTTCGCAAAGTCCTGAACAAATCTACGATAGTAGCCGGCCAATCCTATGAAACTCCTTACCTCTGTGGGTGTGGTTGGCCTTTCCCAATTTGAGACCGCCTCTATCTTGGAGGGGTCGACCAATACTCCTTCTTTATTGATCACATGTCCTAAAAACTGTACTTCATTCCGCCAGAATTCACACTTCGAGAATTTGGCATATAACTGCTCCTCTCTGAGTATTCCTAGAGCTATCCTCAAATGCTCTGCATGTTCTGCCTCAGTCCTTGAGTAGATCAAAATATCATCGATAAAAACTATCACACACTTGTCCAAGTACTTCTTAAATACTCTATTCATTAAATCCATGAAAGCCGCTGGGGCGTTGGTTAATCCAAAGGACATTACCAAGAACTCATAATGCCCATACCTGGTACGGAACGCTGTCTTGGAAATATCTTCGGGTTTAATCTTTAGTTGGTGATATCCAGTTCTCAGGTCGATTTTGGAAAAATAAACAGCATCCTTTAGCTGGTCGAACAGATCATCTATTCTAGGTAATGGGTACCTGTTCTTTGTGGTTAGCTTGTTCAACTCTCGATAGTCTATGCACAGCCTCATGCTCCAATCTTTCTTCTTAACAAATAAAACTGGTGCACCCCACGGAGACACACTGGGTCTTATCATACCCTTATCCAAGAGTTCCTGCAATTGGATAGCTAATTCCTTCATTTCTAACGGGGCTAACCGGTAAGGTGCTTTTGAAACTGGCGCCGTCCCTGGGGCCAACTCAATAGCAAATTCAATCACTCTATCGGGTGGTAATCCCGGAAGGTCTTGTGGGAATACATCTTCAAATTCGTTGACTACTGGAATATCTTGTAAGTTGGGCACCTCCTTCTGCGTGTCCACCACATAGGCTAGGTAAGCCTCACTTCCTTTTCGTAGCATCCTTTTGGCCTGGGCCATGGTCAAAAATTTCTGCGTCTGCCTCTTTCCTCTAAATATAACTTCTTTCTTCCCGGGGATATTTAACTTAACTTTCTTCCCTTTACAGTCTATCTGAGCATCGTTACTAGATAGCCAGTCCATTCCCAAAATCACATCAAACTCCCCTAATTTAAAAGGAATCAGATCAACACTGAAAGATTGCTCCCCTATGCCTATCTCACAGGCGGGGTGAATCTGGTTAACAGGAATAATTTCATGATTGGCTATTTCTACTTGTAAGGGTTCTATCAAGGGTTCAGCCTTAAGTCTTAACTTACGCGCAAGGTCCTTTGATATAAAAGATTTAGTTGCTCCCGAATCAAATAAAACATTTGCACTGACTGAATTTAGAGAAAGGGTACCTGCTATCACATCTGAATCTTTCATAGCATCCTGGACTGTCATGTTGAAAGTCCTCGCAGTAGGTGGCTTATTAGAAGCAGCCCTGCTTGCTCCCGAAGCTGCTGGTTTGTTCATTGGGCATTCCCTCTTCCAATGACCCGGGCGTCCACACAGATGACAATTGGTGGTTGGAACGACGGCAGGGGCTGACGAAGGGCATTTATTTGCGTAGTGGCCTTCCCGACCGCACTTAAAACAGGTTACTGGCTTTTCTTTACACTCCCCAGTGTGATTCCTTCCACATATGTTACAGGCTGGCAATGGGGGTCGAGACTGGTTGGAATAGGACATTCTTGACTTCTGGCCGCCCTGGCTCACACCCACACTCATTGGCCGCTTAAACCCAGTGTTCTTTCCCGGTAGGGACACTGCTCCTCGATTAAATCTAGTTGGGAAGCTCCTTCCTGCGGAACCTCCACCCATGCTCATACTTTTCCTCTTTATTCCTTTCTTCTCTCTTTCCTTCTGCATCTGTTCACTTCCAACTTCTACAATCGTTGCCTTTTGTACCAGAGTGGCATAGTCCGTAAGCTCAAGGATTGCCACCCTATTCTGAATCCACGGTTTCAGTCCCTGCTGAAACCTCCTAGCTTTCTTTTCCTCGGTGCTCACAAACTCCGGCACAAACCTTGATAACTCAGTAAATTTCGCTTCGTACTCTGCTACAGACAAGTTATTCTGCTTTAGCTCCAAGAACTTGATCTCCATCTGGTTTTCCATAAACCTCGGGAAATACTTTCCCAGAAACAACTGACTAAATCTCTCCCAGGTTATAATAGCATCTGTCTCCATGTTTTTCTTGGCCTCCCACCAGTAGTTAGCTTCTCCTTTCAGAAGGTAGGTAGCAAATACAGTCTTCTGTGCCTCCTCGGTACTCAAAATCTCAAAAGATTTCTCCATTTCCTTTAACCATGCCCTTGCCTCAACTGGGTCGGCTGATCCGTGGAACTCAGGGGGCTTAAGGGACTTAAAAGCCCTGAAAGAGTTTGCCACAGTATTGTTATTTCCTTGAGGGGGTGGGTTGGGTTGACGTTCCAAATTTTGCCTTAGGAGTTGCATGAACTGGCCCATGGGATCCATGCCTGGGTTTGGTACTGGTTGCTCAACCTCGGTTTCTCCTTCTTCAGCCTCTATCTCAAATCCCTCAACATCATATGTTTCCTCTTCCTCTTCATACAGGGAGTCATCCTGTTCCACATAATCCTCATCTTCCTCTTCACTGTGTTCTTGGTTTCTATTGTCCTGATTATGGCTTCCCTGGTCCTCAGATCCAGGGTTCGCCCTAGTTCCAATCTTTCTTGGCGGCATGATTCTGATAATAATAAAAAAAAATTATTGGGAAAAATTCAACGTTAGGTCACAATCATATACAACATTGTGCCTTGCACAGCTCTTATAATGGGGAGAACGTATATCACAATTCTATTATTTTAAGAAAGTTCTAATACGAAGTGCAGTAATAATAATGATAAAAACAGTGATCCCGTCACTATGGAACTGAACCGAAAGGAAACAAATATATACATAATGCGAGAAATACATAGTTTGATCTGGTCAAAAGTACAACAGTGCTACAGTCATCTGTCCCAAAAGTGATACACAAGAGTCTACCTGTCTAGTCAGAAAAAGGGATGCTATATACAAGTCAACTATCCCGAAAAATTGGCTCTTACTAAGGCCTCGGCTAACTAGATAACTAGACTATTCCATCATCAATCTTGAATCACACACCGGAGCGGGTCAGCTCCCATACCCTTTCCATCGCACGACGGAAGATATAGTCGGCCTGCCGCCTGGAGATCCTACCATGCATGTCCCCCTGGAGAGATCTGAGTCTCGCTCGGGACGTGAGCTCTATCCCCGTAAGCTCCCTCCTCAAGGATCGGGGTATAGAAGCCCTAGTCTCATAAGCTCGGGTACGCCTACCCGCCCTCTCTGTATCCAACTCCAGTCGGCCCTCGGCAACAGCCACTCGGGTCCTCAATACATCCTGAACATATCCATGAGCTAACGAAGACTGCCTGTGGGCAGGGTCAAGAGGTGGTGAATCCGGAGCCGCTGAGGGTGCCTCCTCGGTCTGCCTAGGCTCGGAAGTATGGGTCTCTGAGCTGTCATCATCAGGAATCCAAGATAGTGGTGGAGGGGTAGGGGCTCTGACCACTGGAAGTGTGGGTAATGGGGTACCAGCATACACTACCATAGGTCCAACATGCTCCTCAGCTACTGGGACCTCATCCAGGTCCTCCTCATCTGGAATAGCAATAACCTCTGTCTCTGACTCCTCTGAGGGGTCCTCCTCATCTGAAATAGCAATGACCTCCGTCTCTGACTCCTCTGAGGGGTCCTCCTCATCCTCCTCCATCTCAGGCTCCTCCTGATCCTCAACATCTAGAAGTGCCTCATCATGCTCGCGCTCGAACATCTCAGGGTCCCCTATCTCAGGCGCCTACACATTAAACGAGCTAAGTTACTATCATGATACTTATAAGGGTTCCCGTAAGGGTTTTAACTGTCAGTACTACTTTAAGTAGTCCGACCATGAACTTGGCAAGAGTTCTTATTATCTTTGTGAGTTTATTATTATATCATCGCATCATCTCTGAGGTTTATAACGCTTAGCTCTGATACCATTTCTGTAACACCCCCAGATCCGGGGTCGGGGATCCGGGTCGTCACGGTCTTTCTTTCCACAATATCACTTCACTTAATTAATAATAATAACCTTATGCTGTGACCCCACACTAACACACACCACAACCCGTTATAGTCTCAGAGATGAAATTGAAATAAGTACAAGTCTTTGAATCCACCATTTAAAAGTTATTACAACCCAAAATGATTACTTGATAAATTTACAGTTAATTGCCATTATCTGCCACAAGTTATAATTATACATAATTTGATTCTCAAAAGTAGATGGTCTGAACTACAATAGATCTACCTCTGCAGCTATAGCAGCTACAACATCATCGGGAAGACGCGGGACGCTTCCCACGCGCTTGCGCTGGGTCTGCTGGAGTCTGGCCATCTCTCCTAACTGTTGTTGTGTGATTAAGAAATAAAGCAAGAGTGAGCCTTACAGCTCGCAAGATAATACATAGTGATAACAATAATATAAGTATCTAAATGGATACTTACTAGAATCTTTATCATGTGTAAGATAATTACTTACTAGATATAAGTAAAAACAAGGAATGAAGTTACCAATACTTCACTACACTTATATCATTTATAAAGCTACTTGAACTACCACCGTTCAAAGTATTATAAGTTTTTAAAAAAAAACATCCCATAGATGAGACCACAAGTTAAGACTTGAATAGATTCAATCTTTGAAATATTATTGAATGAAATAAAGTTACGAGATACTTTATTTAGTTCCGATATATATATATATATCCACATATATATCTCTTAAACATTTCCTGGAACCTCTGTTATGTAAAGTATGAACAGAGTTTGAAACATCCAATGAATTTTGGAAAGGAAAAGAATTTTGGCATAAACCAAATATCTTGCTGATCAGGCAAAGATACCAATAAGTAACCTTTTCTACTGTAGATGGATGAATTCCTCGCCGGTCATCACCCTGGCCGCATTAGGACCTCGCGCTAGACCGTTACCCGGCCACTCACGCGTGGATGGACTGTCACCCAGCCTCTTACACCTTTATAGACCGTACCCCGGCCTGTCGCTTATGCCGACTCAATCAAATGGACTTACTTCCCGAACATTGGGCAAGTAATCAAATTGTTTTCTCAAAACAGCAACCATGTTGCGAATATAAAATACACCACAGAGCCGGATCCCCAAGATTTTTGAGCGAATATTCAAATCTCCTTCGAAAGGAAGATCTTAAATCGAAAAACGAGTTTTGGGATCCGCTCTAACTTTTAAAATCATTTTGACGACTCGAAAACATTTTTAAGAATATTTGGAGTAAAGCTGATTTAATGAAATAAATCAGTCCCGATATATTAGAAAATATCTGAATATTATTATTTAAATAATATTCCCATAAAGAATAATCTTTATAAAATTAATTGAAGTAGAAGTTTTAAAACTTATACTTGAAACGAGTATTAAATAACCAAAGATACACTTATATGAAAGTATTATCTTTATTTGAATAATCGAAAATAAGTTTGATTATTGACACCTTATTCTTTAATAAAATAAAGAATATATTTCAGCAAATAATCGGAGTCATAGATCCTCAAATGAATATTCAAATAATATTCATTAAATAATATGAACTGAGTCATAAGCCCTCGAATGAATATTCAAATAATATTCAAATAATAAAATAAAAGGAGTCATAAGTCCTCGAATGAATATTCAAAATAATATTCATTTAATAAAATAAAGAAGTCATAAGCCCTCGAATGAATATATTCAAAATAATATTCATTAAATAAAATAAAGTTATCGAATAAACCTTATTCGATTAATAGTTTCAAAAACTATATCAATATATATATATATATATATAAATATATATTATACTCGGGAGCCTCGCCTCCCGGTTTTAGAAAAAGTTCACCTTTTGATCCCCTATACTAAGGGTTTACGCAAATACCGCTTATCTCTAGCATAGGTATTATGCAACGAATAAGCATTTGAACCAACAGATATATAAATCAAGAATACGAAACACGCATGCATATATACCATATCACATGCTACAATATATCGCAAGAATTTGCTAATAACAAATATGCATTTATCACAAGATCATGCATATACACATATACATCACAACAACAGTATAACGGGTAGAAAACTTGCCTGAGCGACTTGGGGTGATAAAAGGCTCGGGATGAGTCTGGTAACCTATAAACAACAAGTAAGTTGGAATTAAACCAAAATCACTTGTAAATCTATACTTTAACTAACTTAGACTCTAACGCTTGTTTTGCGCTCACTGATTCGCTTAAGTCACTCGGGTACCCTCGGCTCCACCATTTTTAATAATTTAACCTTTACGAGTTTTAAAGCGATTCCTTCGCGAGTGTCTTACCAACTGCCTAACACACTTACCATAAATGTTTCATACATTAATTAACCCTTATTGGTCTTTAACCTATGTTTCAAAGTAAGGCGAGGGGAAAAGTTTCGTTCGCGAAACGCCGTTACTTGAAAAGGTCGTTTCTCCTAAATCGTGCATCGGAATCGAACGAACTACATATCAAAACGAAGCTCGTAACATGAGCTATCTAGACATGGCAATGGTCATAATCTAGCAGGGGGTTCTCGGGTCCTAATGTTATGCACAAAAACAGTCTAAAGAAAATCGGACGTTACGACGGCTATGTTTACGCGATTTCCAATATTTTAAACCATTCAAAACCATCCCAAATCAACCTCAAATCCAACATACAACCAACATCCATCCTTATCACATCATAACAACCCCAACCAATTCAATTTAATCATTCATACTTATGCCTAAGCTTAACTTTAATCATACTTAAGTTCTTTTAATCAAAACCACAACATTCACCATTCCATTTCACTACCATTTCAAATCCCAGACTCTAAATCACAACAACAAGCTACAATAGCACCCTACTAATCAAAATCATCTTATAATATATAGGAATCTAGGGTTTGGAGATGGTATACCTTCCTTGAAGTGGTGGGAGGAGCTAGGAAGCCTTAAGAAGCCTTGAGAAGTCTTAGAAATGCTTGGATCTTCAAGGAAAACAAGAAAAACTTCAAGTTAAAAACTTGAAAACACTATTCATAATCTCCTTCTTTGATTAAATGAAGAAGATTGAGAAGGAATTGATGGCTTAAACTCATGATATAGCCCTAACTAAGCATGAAGATGATTAGGGAATTTACTCACCAATTTAGGAAGCTTGGATCTTTGATTTTTGAATTTTTCTTGCCTTTTAAATAGTGAAAAGCCGAGAGCTTCTTCAAGAACAAGCCTTGGTTTCTTTTTGATTTTGATCAAGAATGAATTTGCTTGGCTTGGTTGATTTGTTTTTGTGTTTGATTTAGTCAATTACCTTCTTGCCCTTGAATTTGTGTGGTTACAAAGCCACCACACCTCCTTCCTTCCCATGTCATGCTTGTGTCATCCTCATGATGTCATCCTCCCCTCCTTGTCCTCTTTCTATTGGTTGGATGACATCATTCCCACTAATCCCTTTGATTAACTTCCTAATCGTTTGCCTAATGACCGCTGATCTGTTATACGGTTCGCTTAACTTTCGTTCTCGTTTATCGTTTGAAGGATCATACCCGCGATCTTATTACTTAGGTTCCCTTAACCTTTCTCAATACATTATATTCCTTTTCATGATCCTCTATTATAATCCTTTAATTTAAATCCTTTTTATCCTGTTACCTTATTCTCAATTCTCTCCGTATCTAGTGGATTTCCGGGAAAAACCAAAGTGTTCGGAATTGGATTCTGACGATCTTTACATACACTTATATACTTCATAGAGTACTAATAATATCCCAGAATATCCATAACAGAACCCCTACATAGTGTGGCGTGAAAAGTTTTCTCATTTAGCTAAAACACTATTAACAAGGGTTACAAAAAAGTTGAAAATTTTGGGGTTATTACAGTGTCTAGACCCAGGTTAATTATGACTTTTTTCCTTAGAAAATGTTTTAGCTATAAAATTGCTTGTTGGATGTTGCCCCGGTCGATACCAATTGCTCGGGTCTTGGCGATATTTGTTAAATAAACTAGGAACTGCTTTCATTAATTTCAAAATATTTTTCATACAATGACGTGAATCAACAAATGGATAACTTGCCATAGGATACATGTTAATGGTTTCTTCGATTACTTCTTTTTTTCTTACTGGTAGAATTTGCGCAGCCTGAGCCCGTGCCAGATGTTGGGGACCTCGGTCTTATCCAGGTTCATCAGCTCAGGTCCCCTGCCTTATTACTTCTTTAACTTTGTACGGTCCTTCCCACCTAGGTATTAGCTTTACAATATTAGTAAGGTTTGATGCCTTTGTACCTCCAATTTGAAAGTTTTGACCTTTGTTATTCCCTAACAATCTAATAACAGATTTAATATCCGGGAAAATTATGTGAATATTTTATGTTAAATAAATAAATATTATGTGTTTTATAAGTTTAAAGTGATTATTGCCATGTTATTAATCGTTATAACTATTATTTGTGTTCTCGTGCAGACCAGAAAATTTTTCGTTTGATTATTATGTGTTTAAACTGCTTTTATATGAATCAATCTGCAATCGGGACTCATATTTATTTGAATTTTCATCGAGGTACTCGTTCTATGTACGTTTGAATGTATTTTATGTGTTTTGGGGGTTTTCTGTTAATTTAGGAACCGCTCCTGTTTTTCGAAAATAAACAAACCAGGACCCCACCGGAAAGTCAAAGCCCACAAAATTCATGTTTTTATTTTTATAAAATCATTCGTATTTCAAATACCTAATATTGTTGCATTTTTGAATTATTCGCAATTTTTGGGAAATTTTGATATAAATTTTGTATTTTATCGCTTTTAAAATTATTCCCCGTAATTATTATTTTGGGGCTTAATTATTTTAATTATGGGAATAAAAACACCCTTATTTGATTTTGGGTTTTTATTTTCCAGATATTATAAATAGCATATTCTATTATTTTACTTTATTTTTATTTCATTTTATTTTCAGAAAATAGAAAAACTCAAGAACAAGAATTGAGGGTGAGATTTAGTGTAGAAACTTTAATCACTGATTCTGATTAATTTAATAAACAATATTGGACGTTCTAGTGATCGAAACGATCCTTATTTCAAGCTCATTCTGTTGATATCAACATCGTGATATGAGGTGAAGTTTTTATGAAAATCGATATTTAGAGTTCATAGCTTAAAATCGTTTTTGGATTTCTGATGTTTGTTGGTTGATTTTGAAGATTTCAGTAGATTCCTAGACTTATTTAGAATCGATTTATAAATTTATGTGATTTAATTAAGTTCGAAATAGCTAAGTCGAGTTCTTTAGTTTATTCATTTTTTTAATTTTAATTTCTGATGGATTCATGTTTTTGTCGTTGATTTTGGATATATGAATGAATTCTATGTAATTCCAACTTTGAATTGTGATATAAATCATTATTTTTGGTTGAGTTTTGAATGTTTTGGGTTATTGGCCGGAAAGTTTGAGCTCGTCACCAGTTTTAATGGACTGGTGACAGTGGCCGGATTTTAGACTCTGGTAGTGTTTAAGGCTGTTGATGGGGTGAACGGAGTTGCTGGGTTGTTGTAGGACAGACGAGGATCGAAAACCGATCGAGTTTAAGTATTTTTGGGGCACGTCGGGGCAGGCCGGAGTCCGGCTGAACCTACCGGATTCTGGGTTCAACCCCAGTTTCCGGCGGGTTTTGACCCGATCAATTTAGGGTTCTTAACGACCCAAAACCCGACCTGTTTCGTTTTTATTCAGACCCGCTTTTGATTCTCCTAAACCCTAATTCCCAATTTCAATTGTGTTTCCAAAATTCTGATTTAAAAATAATTCAAAATTCTTTTTTCTTATTTTCAAAAATGATTTATGTTAATTTTAAAAATCATTTACTTATTATTTTATAATTCTAAATATTATTTTCTTAATTATTTTAAATTCCAAAAATTATTTTCTTTTATTATTTTCAAAAATTTAATTTGATTTAATTATAATTTATTTTAGTTAATTATTTATGAGTTTAATTAATTGATTAAATCATTTAATTAATTAATTTTATTTATAAATAGTTCAATAAATGTAAATTATTTATATTTAATTCAAATAATTCCTAAAAATTATTTTTAAGCTTTTAAAAAATTATATTTTGGTATTTAAAAATCAATAAATATTATTTTTAATTGATTTATTTCTATTTAATTCCTATTTTATTCGTAATAAATAAACCGTCCGTACGTTTAATACGAAATGAACGCGTATAGACTTAGAAAAATATTCCGCTTTCAATAAAAAACCTTTTGAGACCTAATTTATTTTGTATTGAAATGTCATTTGATTGGTGAATTATTCTGAGTCGGTATTTAATCGATATACACCGGTACTGACCCGATTTCAATTCTGAAACCTATCTTTTCACGATCTGACTTATGTGTTACATGAAATATGTGATTACGTGATATATGAATAACATGATTACGTGTTACGTGATATGCATGTTATATGTTTACGGTTTTAAAATGCCATGATTAGTTATAAACGATCGGGTAGATGTCAAGACGTATAGTTACATCAATTGAGTTTGGTTCTGTCAATTAAGATAGTCCTTTTATTTATAGAATCGAGTAGCAAGGAGTGCATTCCAGTGTTAGACGGAGTAGATAGCCCGTAGTTATAAGCCGGAGTTATTATAAGAAGTTATCGAGCATATCAGGCAAGTATACCTACCTTCACTTATTGTTCAAGTGATATTGTTATGAATCTTATTATACAAGTATTCCTCAACCTTCTTATAATATAGTTGCAAGTATCTATACCTTCACTTATTGTTCAAGTGATAATTATTATGACTCTGTTATTCAAATTTCTATACTATTCTAAGTTCAGAATAGTTAAACGTTTTTACATTTCGGTACAAATTACTCTATACAGTGAAACTATGAATTAAGATTAGCAAATAACTAATTGTTCTGGTTATTTTGCCATTGGTTGTTAAGATAACTCAGAACCATGAGAAATGGGGAGTTATGTGGTTAAGGATGTCAATTGATTCGACTCCTTTGATTGAAAATTGTTTTTATGGATTGGATGGTTGCGTAAGAGGCCGTGGCGATGGTCCAGTGTGAGCTATATGTTATACAGGATATAATACCTTGTTAGGCCGAAATGTGCCTTGGGTACCCTTTTTTTTAGTTGGATATGCTTCGGCATACCGGTGTTACTCCGTGGCTAATTACCGGCGGCAACACACCGTCGTTCGAGGATTCCAATCCCAAAACAAAAATATATATACAAATGTTGTTTATTATCAAAACTTATATCAGTTTTTGATACAGCTCAGGTATTGTTGTTTAGTTTTGTTCTTCAGATATATTGTTGTTGTTGTCTTAAATCATAAGCTATATATTGCTTGTTGAACATTTCTTTTGCTCATACTTGTTTCATATCCTGACTCTTTCGGCTAGGCCAAAGCAGACTTGAGTTTCAAGTTTGCTCAGGAGTTGTGTACTTGTAGATAGTTTGCTGTGTTTTTCCAGGTAGACAGTTTGGAACGCTTGAATAGTCTTGAGGTTTGTAATAAAATTTGAATAGTTTGTAAAACTAATTAGACTTATGGGTTGTAATAACATTTGGTTTTTTTAGTGTCTGTTTCATACTATAACCTGTGATCGATCCAGTTGCATGCAAGGGGTCATATCTATTATTTTATTCCATTATGTTTATTTTATTTGTCAGTAACCCCCAAATCTAGACCCCGGGTTTGGAGGGCGTCATAGGTTGGTATCAAAGCTACATGTTATGGTCACTGAAACAGGCTTAGGGTTGTCATAAGTGAGTCATAGGAAGATCACATAAGATAGATGTGTGTAGTTTAGCTCTTATAGGGTTAAGTTTAGGTTATTGGGTTGGTTTATAGCTAAGTTGTCCAGGTTTCCTATTTTATGTTTATCTCTTGGCTTTTGTGCCATTGCGTTGCTATTTTTAGTTTCTGAGAATAGAAAGAAGTGATGAAAGAGGTTGGAAGGTTATATTGCAACCCTATCCACCATTTGTTGGTTATTTTGAGCAAGAGTTAGAATGTTTGGATAATTTTTTTTTAATTTTCTTTGTGTTATTATTCTTGAGATAATAAGCAGGATTATGTGATAATTATGTCGCATGTGTTAATATTCTAGCAAGTTATGATATTTTGAAAAGAGATAATACTTGAGAATTTTTTATATGGTAAAGGATTGCTACATATTTGACACAATGCTTGACATATTATTATATATGTTGCTTGTTTCTTACCAGAAGAATGGAACCAAAGAGGCGGAGTAATTCAGGAGAGGATCGTACCGAGAATCGTACAGATCCAACGATTGTCCGGATGTTGGGACTGATGCAGCAACAGGTGTTGCATCTTACGCAGCAGCAGCAAGCAGCAGCAGCACCTGCAATGATTTTTAAGCAGTTTCAAGCTATGAAGCCACCTGAGTTCAAGGGAAGTGCTGACCCCGTGGAAGCCAATGCATGACTTAAATATATTGAGAAGGCTTTTGACTTAGTCGGAGCAGGAGCTGAACAGAAGACCAAGTTTTCCAGTTACTTCCTGAAGGGTGAGACGAACTATTGGTGGGAATCCACGCGAGCGTTGGAAGGAGGTGAGTTTGTAACTTGGAAAGGTTTACAGAGCTATTCCTGGAGAAGTATTTCCCGAGGTATATGAAGAATCAAATGGAGATCAAGTTCTTGAACCAAACATAGGGTGATCTTACTGTTGCTGAGTATGAACCCAAGTTTACCGAATTGGTGAGGTTTGTACCAGACCAGGTTGATACAGATGAAAAGAAAGCAAGAAGGTTTGAGCAGGGATTGAAATTTTGGATTCAGAACAGAGTGGCCATGTTTGAGTTGACTTCATATGTGGCAGTGGTTCAGAAAGCGATGGTGATTAAAAGTAGAAGAGACACGTCTCAAAGAGAAAAGGATGGAAAGAAAAGGAAAATAGAAACCTCAGGAGGAGGTCAACAACAAGGAAATTTCCAAGGCCGTTTCAACAAAAGGCCAGATTTCAGGGTAAAAAAAATGTGGGATTAAGAATACCACAATTAGGAAATGGAGGACAAGGCAACCTTTTTCAGAATTCAGATCAGCAGAGATCCAATCGTCCACCAGTGGCAGATTGTAAGTTTTGTGGCATGAGGCACTTTGGGATTTGTAAGGCCAACGTGTTATGTTATAAGTGCAATCAGAAGGGACATTATGCTAATGAGTGTCGAAGTCAGACTACAACCCAGAAATCAGGGACAGTGTGCTTTAAATGTGGAAAGATGGGGCATATTACCAGGGACTGCTAGATAACAGAACCAGCATCTAATGTGGCAAGGATTGAAGGACCACCAGCAAAGAACCAGCCAAAAGCCAGGACATTCATTATGACTATGAAGGATGTTATTCAGAGTTCAGACGTGGTTGCGGGTACGCTTCCAGTCAACTCCGTAGATGCTAAAGTTTTAATTGATTCTGGAGCTACAAGGTCTTTTATTCCTCAAAATTTTGTCGATAAATTGCATTGCGAAGTTCAATTATTAGAACAAGCATTAATGATAGAATTAGCTAATAAGAACCAAGTTCCCGTTGATTGAATGTGCCCGAAATGTGATATTGAGATAGGGGGACATCATTTCTATGCCAATTTTATACCTTTTAAGTTGGGAGAATTTGATGTTATCTTAGGAATTGATTGGTTGTCAGAGAATAATGCTCAGATTGATTGTAAGAATAGGAAACTGAAACTTCAGACATTGGATAATAAGAAGAAGGTGATATTTCGAGGGAGTAAGCAAGAAAAGAATTTCTTAACGATAGCTCAGGCAAAGAAGTTATTGCTTCAGAATTGTGAGGTAGATTTAGCCCATGTGATAGACACCAGCAAAGAAGTTCCAGCATCAGAAGCATTTCCAGTTGTCAATGAGTTTCCCGATGTCTTTACAGATAATCTTCCAGGGTTACCTCCTGACAGAGAAATTAAGTTTGCGATTGATTTAGCACCCAGAATAGAACCAGTTTCTAAAGCTCTGTATCGAATGGCTCTAGTGGAGATGAAAGAATTAGCAACTCAACTGCAAGATCTTTTAGAGAAAAGAGTTATAAGACCCAGTGTATCCCCGTGGGGCGCACCAGTGTTGTTTGTCAAGATGAAAGACGGGAGTATGTGACTGTGTATTGATTATCGAGAATTGAATAAGCTGGCCATTAAGAACAAGTATCTGTTGCCGAGAATTGATGATTTGTTTGACCAACTGAAAGGCGTTGTTTTGTTTCTAAGATTGATTTAAGATCCGGATACCACCAACTGAAGATCAAACCAGAAGATATTCTGAAGATAGCATTCAGAACCAGATATGGACATTATGAGTTTTTGGTGATGGCATTTGGATTAACTAACGCACCACCAGCTTTTATGGATCTAATGAATCGAGTATTCAAGAATTATTTGGATAAATTCGTGATTGTGTTCATAAATGACATTTTAATCTATTCTAAGATGGAAGAAGTACATGCAGAGCATATAAGGATAGTTCTGGAGATACTGACACAAGAGAAATTGTACGCAAAGTTTTCCAAGTGTAAATTTTGGTTAAAAGAAGTACGATTTCTTGGGAATGTAATTAGCAATAAATGAGCGGAAGTGGATCTGTTAAAGAGTGAAGCTATAATCAACTGGGAGCGACCAAAAACACCAACAGAAGTAAGAAGTTTCATGGGATTGGCAGGTTACTACAGGAGATTTATGCAAGATTTTGCGAAGATAGCTACGCCATTGACAAAGCTCACCAGAAAGAATCAGAAATTTGAATGGGATGAGAAATGTGAAGAGAGTTTTCAGGAATTAAAGAACAGATTAGTATCCTCTCCAGTTCTAGTCTTACCAGATGATCAAGGAAACTTTGTGATCTACAGTGATGCATCGTATAAAGGATTGGGATGTGTTTTGATGTAGCATGACAAGGTGATAGCCTACGCTTCAAGACAGTTGAAACCATATGAAGAAAAGTATCCAACTCATGATCTAAAATTGGCAGCTATAGTATTTGCATTGAAGATATGGAGGCATTATCTGTATGGGGAAAAGTGCGAGAACTACAAGGACCACAAGAGTTTAAAGTATATATTTACCCAGAAAGAATTGAATATGAGGCAGAGAAGATGGCTAGAATTGATCAAGGATTATGACTGTACCATTAACTACCATCCAGGAAAAGCGAATGTGGTGGCAGACACTCTAAACAGAAAAGAAAGGTTAAACATGATCACTTCATCTGAGGAACTGATCAAGGAATTTGAGAAGCTTGAAATAGAGGTCGGTATTTCAAGCAAGTCTACAGATATGTTGTGCGCGATGTCTTTTCAACCAGAATTATTAGAGAAGATAAGAAGATGTCAAGAAGAAGTAATGAGCCATGAACAAGAAGAGTTGACAGGAGAAGAAAAAGGGAGTCAAAAGGATGATAAAGGAATCTTAAGATTTTCTTCTAGGATATGGATACCCAATATAGTCGAGCTGAAATATGAAATTCTTCGAGACACTCATACCTCCAGATATTCAATTCATCTTGGTAGTACGAAGATGTATAGAGATTTAAGAGAAAACTTTTGGTGGCCAAGTATGAAGAAAGAAATTGCAGAATCGGTGAGTAAGTGTTACACTTGCCAACGAGTCAAAGCAGAACATCAAAGGCCCAGTGGACTGATACAACCATTGGACATTCCAGAATCGAAGTGGGAACATCTTGCGATGGATTTTATAGTTGGATTACCGAGGACCAAGGCAAATCATGATGCTATTTGGGTTATTATTGATAGATTGACGAAGTCATCGCATATTCTTTCTATCAACGAGAGATTCCCATTGGATAAATTGGTCCATTTAAACCTGAAGGAAATTGTGGTTCGACATGGAGTCCCAGTATCCATAGTTTCAGACAAAGATCCTCGATTTAATTCAAGATTTTGGAGAAGTTTTCAAGATTATCTCGGAACGAAGCTAAATATGAGTATCGCATATCATCCGCAGATGGATGGTCAAAGTGAAAGGACAATTCAGATTATTGAAGATATGCTAAGGGTATGTACTCTAGATTTTGAAGGAAGTTGGGATGAACATTTGCCATTAGTTGAATTCTCCTACAACAACAGTTATCACGCCAGTATTGGAATGCCGCCTTACGAAGCCTTGT
Source organism: Apium graveolens (assembly GCF_009905375.1). Taxonomy (NCBI): domain Eukaryota; kingdom Viridiplantae; phylum Streptophyta; class Magnoliopsida; order Apiales; family Apiaceae; genus Apium; species Apium graveolens. The sequence goes on along the minus strand of NC_133649.1, from coordinate 124,929,674 downwards.
ACGGCAGAAGGTGCAGATCTCCAATCTTTTGGGAAGAAGTTGGTGAGAGAAAGATTTTGAGTCCAGAATTGATCCAGCAGATAAAAGAAAAAGTAGAACTCATTCGAAAATAATTAGTGGCAGCTCCAGATCGTCAACGCATGTATGCTGATCCTACCAGAAAGGATATGGAATTTGAAGTTGGTGAAGTAGTGCTACTGAAGGTTTCACGTTGGAAAGGTTTATCAAGATTTGGGAAGAAAGGAATGCTGAGTTCGCATTTTGTTGGCCCTTTTGAGAATTTTAGGCGTGTGGGAAAGGTTGCTTATGAGCTAGCTTTACCACCTCACATGAAGCATATAAATAATGTGTTCCACATGTCGATGTTGAAGCGTTATTTGCCTGATTTCAATCATGTGATAGAATATGAGCCAATCTAAATTCAGCCAGATCTATCTTTTGTAGAGCAACCAGTGCAGATTTTTGATAAGAAAGAAAAAGTGCTTAGGAATAAGTTTGTGTCTTTAGTACGAGTCTTGTTTTCCTAGGCTGATTCTGAGGACAAAATCCTGTTAAGGGGGAAGGACGTAATATCTGAGAAAATTATGTGAATATTTTTTTAAATAAATAAATATTATGTGTTTTATAAGTTTAAAGTGATTATTGCCTTGTTATTAATCGTTATAACTGTTATTTGTGTTCCCGTGCAAACCAAAAAAAATTTTGATTGATTATTATGTGTTTAAACTACTTTTATATGAATCGATCTGCAATCGGGACTCGTATTTATTTGCATTTTCTTCGAGGTACTCATTTTATCTCGTTTTATATGCATTTGAATGTATTTTATGTGTTTTCGGAGTTTTTTGTTAATTTAGGAACCGCTCCTGTTTTTCAAAAATAAACAAACCGGGACCCCACCGGGACGTCAACCCACAAAATTCATGTTTTTATTTTTTATAAAATCAATCGTATTTGAAAAACCCAATATTGTTGCATTTTTGAATTATTCGCAATTTTTGGGAAATTTTGTATAAATTTTGTATTTTATCGCTTTTTAAAATTATTCCTCGTAATTATTATTTTGGGGCTTAATTATTTTAATTATAGGAATAAAAACACTCTTATTTTATTTTGGGTATTTATTTTCCAGATTTTATTATTTTACTTTATTCTTATTTCATTTTATTTTCAGAAAATAGAAAAACTGAAGAACAGGAATTGGGGGTGAGATTAAGTGCTGAAACTTTAATCACTGATTTTGATTGATTTAGGAAACCATATTGGATGTTCTAGAGATGAAAATGATCCTTGTTTCAAGCTCTTTCAGTTGATATCAACATCGTGATCTGAGGTGAAGTTTTTATGAAAATCAATTTTTAGAGTCCATAGCTCGAAATCGTTTTTGGATTTCTGATGTTTGTTGGTTGACTTTGATGATTTCAGTAGATTCTTTGACTTATTTAGAATCAATTAATAATTTTATGTAATTTAATTAAATTCGAAATAGCTAAGTCGAATTCTTTAGTTTATTCATTTTTTTTAATTTTAATTTTTGTTGGATTCATGTTTTTGTCGTTGATTTTGGATATATGAATGAATTCTATGTAATTCCAGCTTTGATTTGTGATATAAATCATTGTTTTTGGTTGAGTTTTGAATATTTTGGGTTGTTGGCCGGAAAGTCCGAGCTCTTCACCGGTTTTAATGGTGACGGTGGTCGGATTTTAGACTCCGGTAATGTTTAAAGCTGTTAATGGGGTGAACGCAGTTGTTGGGTTGTTGTAGGACATACGGGGGTCAAAAACCGATCGAGTTTGAGTGGTTTTGGGGCGCATTGGGGCAGGCCAGAGTCCGGCAAAACCTACCGGATTCTGGGTTCAACCCCAGTTTCCGGCGGGGTTTGACCCGACCCGGTTAGGGTTCTTAATGACCCAAAACCCGACCCGTTTCCTTTTTATTCTGACCCACTTTTGATTGTCCTAAACCCTAATTCCCAATTTCAATTGTGTTTCCAGAATTCTGATTTAAAAATAATTCAAAATTCTTTTTTCTTATTTTCAAAAATTATTTATGTTAATTTTAAAAATCATTTGATTATTATTTTATAATTCTAAAAATTATTTTCTTAATTATTTTAAATTGCAAAAATTGTTTTCTTTTATTATTTTCAAAAATTTAATTTGATTTAATTATTTATAATTTATTTTATTTAATTATTTATGATTTTAATAAATTGATTAAATCATTTAATCAATTAATTTTATTTATAAATAGTTAAATAAATGTAAATTATTTATAATTAATTCAAATAATTCCTAAAAAATATTTTTAAGCTTTTAAAAAATTATATTTTGGTATTTAAAAATTAATTAATACTATTATTAATTGATTTATTTCTATTTAATTCTTATTTTATTCATAATAAATAAACTGTTCGTCCGTTTAATACAAAACGAACGCGTATAGACTCAGAAAAATATTCCGCTTTCAATAAAAATACGTTTGAGACCTAATTTATTTTTTATTGCAATGTCATTTGATTGGTGAGTTATTCTGAGTCGGTATTTAATCGATAAACACCGTTATTGACTCGATTTCAATTTTGAACGTTCCGAAACCTATCTTTTGACGATCTAACTTATGTGTTATATGAAATATGTAATGACGTGATATATGAATAATATGATTAAGTGTTACGTGATTATGCATGCTATATGTTTACAATTTTAAAATGCGATGATTAGTTATAAACGATCGGGTAGATGTCAAGACGTATAGTTACGTCAATTGAGTTTGGTTCCATCAATTAAGATAGTCCTTTTATTTATAGAATCAAGTAGAAAGGCGTGCAGTCCAGTGTTAGACGGAGTAGATAGCCAGGAGTTATAAGCCAGAGTTATAATAAGAAGTTATCGAGCATACCAAACATGTATACCTACCTTCACTTATTGTTCAAGTGACATTGTTATGAATCTTCTTGAGCAAGTATTCCTCAACCTTCTTATAATATAGTTGCAAGTATCTATACCTTCACTTATCGTTCAAGTGATAAATATTCTGACTCTATTATTCAAATTTCTATATTATTCTAAGTTCAGAATAGTTAAACGTTTTTACATTTCGCTACAAATTACTCTATATAGTGAAACTTTGAATTGAGATTAGCGAATAACTAATTGTTCTGGTTATTTTTCCATTGGTTGTTGAGATAACTCTGAAACATGAGAAATGGGGAGTTATATGGTTAAGGATGTCAATTGATTCGACTCCTTTGATTGAAAATTGTTTTTACGGATTGGATGGTTGTGTAAGAGGCCGTGGCGGCGGTCCAGTGTGAGCTATATGTTATACAGGATATAACACCTTGCTAGTCCGATATGTGCCTTGGGTACCCTTTTGTTAAGTTGGATATGCTTCGGCATAACGGTGTTGCTCCGTGGCTGATCACCAGCGGCAACACACCGTCGTTCGAGGATTCCAATCCCAAAACAAAAATATATATACAAATGTTATTTATTATCAAAACTTATATTAGTTTTTGATACTGCTCAGGTATTGTTGTTTAGTTTTGTTCTTCAGATATATTGTTATTGTTGTCTTAAATCATAAGCTGTATACTGTTTGCTGAGCATTTCTTTCGCCCATACTTTTTTCATATCCTGACTTTTTCAAATAGGACAAAGCAGGCATGAGTTCCAGGTTTGATCAGGAGTTGTGTGCTTGTAGATAGATTGCTGTATTTTTCCAGGTAGACAGTTTGGAACGCTTGAATAGTGTAGAGGTTTGTAATAAAATTTGAATAGTTTGTAAAACTAATTAGACTTATGGGTTGTAATAATATTTGGTTTATTTTAGTGTCTGTTTCATACTATAACCTATGATCGATCCAGTTGCTTACAGGGGTCATATTTATTATTTTATTCCGCTGTGTTTATTTTATTAGTCGGTGACCCCCAAATCTAGACCCTGGGTTTGAAGGGCGTCACAGGTCGGTATTAGAGCTACAGGTTGAATGAAATTCTGGTTTCTTTTGGAAATAGCATTAGGGTTGTCATAAACAGAATTACAGAAGGGGGGTTGAATGGACTTCTGGTTTCTTTTGGAAATTTAAAAGCTCATTTAAATATATATAACTGTGAATGAATATGCAGTTGTGCGGATTAAAAGAATTCAAGTATTCAAACACAAAGTAAATAAACAAGACTTTTTAAAAGCTTTTTGGTGGATTGATCTTTCCACCAGAGAAATATATAAAGATTAAAGAACTCTCTGATGTAAGAATGCACACAGCTGCTTACAAGTGTTTTACAAAGATGAATAGAGAGAATTCCTAACAGATGTAGTTTTTCTATTTCTCAGTTCAAAATCGCTTTGTTAACTACTTGCTACTCTTAGTTTATATACTACCAAGTTACATATAAATAAGACTAATAGTGAAAACAAGTATCTAAGTCTATTCACATATTGTTTTATTTCTCTATCCAGCATCTTTGAATATCTTTAGTTAAGCATGGAAATGGAAATGCTTCTTTGTTCTCTAAAACCTGCAAACATGATGCCATATTCCTTTTGTATACAATTAACCCATATGACTGTCAAGTCACTTTCAACTCCTATTTGAATTTATTATCCGTCGAGACTGCAGTATTATCCGTCGATATTTAACTTGTGTTATCTGTTGAGTCTCTAATGTAGTATCCGTAGAAAGTGTCTTGAGTTATCAGTCGAGGCTTTGTAGCTTATCCGTTAAAAGTGTTTCCTTAGCAGTTGATATTCTTGCACTTATGCAAAATTATAAGGCATCTCTTATTTATAATTATCCAACGTATTTTGCATATCTTGCTAGTAGTCAACATGACTTAAAATTTTTGATAACTTCTAAACCTCTAAGTAATTACAGTATACAGAAATGTGCCAAAAACTTATTGAAATATAAGATACTCTATCAACGGATGAACAAATGTGGTTATTTAAAGATGTTCATCAGTTTGTGTTGAGATGTGATCATTTCCAACGAGTTGGAAATATGTCCAAGAGAGACGATATGCCTCTTAATGTGCTTCTCGAAGTTGAGATTTTCGATGTTTGGGGAATCGACTTCATGGGGCCATTTGTCTCATCATGTAATAAGCAGTATATTTTTTTGGCGATGGATTATGTGTCTAAATGGGTTGAGGTTAAAGCTTTGCCAATTAACGATGCTAAAGTGGTGATAAATTTTCTTCATAAGCAGATATTAACACGTTCTAGTACTCCAAGGGTCATAATCAGTGATGAGGTATCGCATATCTGCAATCGCAAGTTCACTGCATTAATGGAAAAATATCGTCTGAATCATCGTGTGGCCACAACTTATCATCCTCAAACTAATGGGAAAGCTGAAGTGTCTAACCTAGAGATTAAACGAATCTTGGAGAAGGTTGTGATTCCATCAAGGAAGGATTGGTCATTGAAGCTCGATGAAGCTGTTTGGGCCTATAGAACACCATTCAAGACTCCTCTAGGAATGTCACCGTTCCAGTTGGTGTATGGGAAGACATGTCATTTGCCTGTGGAGTTAGAGCATAAAGCGTATTGGGCTTTGAAGAACCTAAATCTGGACATGGCAGCTGCTGGAGAGAAGATAATGCTTTAACTTAATGAACTCGATGAGTTCTGACTACAGGCTTATGATAGGAGGTTGGTCCGCAAATAATTTGTGCCTGGTCAGTAAGTTCTATTGTTCAACTATTGTCTCCGACTTTTTCCATAAAAACTTAAGTCGAGGTGGTTAGGTCCGTTCATTGTCAAAACTGTGTTTCCGTATGGATCTGTGGAGATTTTTGATAAGCATCTGGACCAAGTGTTCAAAGTAAATGGGCAGAGGTTGAAGCATTATTATGGTGATACGACGAACAGTGAGGTGGTGAACGCCGTTCTTCGACAACTTGATTTCGAGGTTTCACGTCAAGCTAGCGATGTAAACCATGCGTTTCGTAGGAAGCAACCGATGTTTGTTGTATAGTAGCTTTAAAAAATCAAAAAATGAAATTTTACAGAAGCACGGCGCGCCCGGGCCAGAAGTGGGGCGGCCACACGACCCATCTGGTAAAAAAAAGAAAGAAAAACCAGACAAATCAGTTTTCACCCAAGCCCAACCTAAATTTTATCCTATTTTTACCCTAATTCTACATTCTAAATACTTTTAAACCCACACCCATCCCTATACCTCTCGTATATATATATACATCTTCATATATACACAACCATCTCTTATATTTACAAAAATCTAGCTTCTCTTATACACTACTCACACCTTAATCTCTATACTATTTTTGTTTTGGCACCCAAAAGAGCGAGAACCGCGGGTAGTAGGACTAATCCCTCGGCTACCGAGGATTCTAGCATGGGAGGCACGATGAATAGATTTTCTTCGCTGGAGGCACGGGCAGAGTTTACCCGATTGATGTCTAAACCAGTTGCGAAGGAGAGGGGTTTCTTAGCCACGACTAAGGATGGGAAGCTTTTGGAGATGATTGTTGGGATGGGTTGGTAGACTTTTTGTGAGACACCCGCTGCAGTCCCGTTGAGCATTGTGCGGAAATTTTAGGCGAATGCTAAGGCGGACAATAATAGGTTTTCTTTGGTTAGTGGGTTGACTGTTGATTATACTCCTGATGCTATTCGTCGGGTTATCAATCAACCCGCGAGACTTTCGCTTGATGAGGATTGGGTGCAGAAGACTAGGGAGGATCTGGACTTGGATTATATTATGGCTGAGTTGTGTGTTCCAGGGACAGAGTGGAAGTACAAGCCGAGTATGAATGAGCCGCTTACGTTTCCTGCACCGTGTATGAACAGGTTTTCTAGGGCTTGGAACCTGTTTGTGTGTGCTAATATTATGCCAATGTTGCATTCACACGAGGATACTGTGGATCGTGCTACTCTGCTATGGGGGATTTTGAATGAAGATTATGTGGATCTTGGCTATATAATTTATCAGAGTATGTTGCGTTTTATGTGAGGAGGGACCATGCGGGTAATTCCTCATGCCTCCATTATTACGAGGTTATGCACTGCGGTTGGTTTTAGGTGGCCCGAGCATGAGCAGATGCCGAGTGCTCCTATTGATAGCTCGACGATTCAGCTGCTGAAGGAGTGGTATAGCGGTAAAGCTGACGAGAAGGGCTTGGGCTACACATATGATCATATATCGGGTGGCAAGCCAGCTGATCAGACTTATGCAGGGGTTTCTTCTCAAGCACAGCAGGAAGCTACTAGATCCTCTCATGGAGCCACTAGATCTTTACGTGCTCAGCAGACAGGCGATAGTTCTGGACTTGGAGATGCGCAGTACAGGCGATTGACTAGGCGCATGGATGCGATGCAAGACATTCACATTCGTTTTGCTGCATATTTGACACAGGCTTTGGGTACTGCTTTCCGGGCCACTGGTGTCGAGGTCAATTGGCCTGTATTTGGAGCTGATTTTGTGTACCCTCCATCTGATACTCCACCCGAGGAGGATGATCCTACTGATGACTAGGTATGCCTTGTATCCTTATTATTACCTTCAATGAGGACATTGAATATTTTCAGTTTGGGGGTGATGGAGTAAGGATTAGTAGTGTGTGTTGTGTCCATATAGATTCATATTGCATTTTTAGTTGTACTTCATTCATTTTTTTGCATGATTGTTCATATAGTTGTTTTCATTTTTGTTTGTATATTTGTTCGTGTTTGTATGTGAGTCCATTTAGTTACATTTGCATGCATATAACATGATCCCGTAGGATGAGCTATTTCTGATTGATTGGTTGATGTTAATTTGAGTGTAGTGATGTCGAGTAAAGGGATGATTAAGTCCTAATGAATTGATTTGCATGCCCAGAAACAAAGTTTTTTCACAAGTCTTATAGGTTGCTTTTGAACTAGATCATGATCATACTTGTTGTTGTCGAAATTGAATCACTTGGTTATAGAATTTGTGATATTCCCGTAATGACATAGGAACACTGAATTTTAAACTGGGAAAAATCTTGGATTTCATTGCTTGTTGTGAATAAACTTAGACATTAAATGGCTAATAGTCGGCTCATATTTATATGAGTAGTCTAGGGTTGAATGAGATGGAGCGAAACACACTCATTCAGAAATTAGTAAAAAAAAGGGAAAAAAGAAAGAAAAAATATATGTTGTTATGAGTTTATGCAGAATTGACCAAGAGTGAGTTCTTTAATACTCGAGCAAATAAGTTTTAGGGGACTTTGTGCCTAGTGACCTAAGGCTTGTATAGTCTGGGATCAGCTAACCTAACGCTCGCTACATGGGTATTATTGTATAAGTCTTTTGGGACCTCATTCATTGCACGGTCAAATCAGCATTTCTGTTTGATGTGCTCATTATAATAGCATGAATCCTTGTCTAACTCTACTAAAATTGAGGTGTTGTGAGTCATTATGTGTTTAGCATCTATTCTATATATAAACTTGTGATTGTTTTGGTGAAGAATAAGATATGGTTATTGATCTAGTATGGAGAGTATATCTATTAAACATCGCACACACGCACGTTTTTGGTTTGTAAGTTAGTTTGGGGGATTTGGTTGAACTCTGTTTCGAGTAATTGCATTCTTAGAGACATTGCTTATTGATTGGTTATGGTTATTCCGAGGGGATCTTTGCATATTCATATTAGTTGCATTCTTGCATTCGTTGTGTTTTTTGTTTTGAGTCTGTTTATGCTTGAGGACAAGCATTGATTTAAGTTTGGGGGTGTGATAAGTGGATTTTATATCCACTTGGAATGCTTCATATCGGCTTAAGTTGGTGTTTTGGACTCAAGTATTTGGTATTTTTGATGTGTTTTATGTTGAGTCATTTCAGGGCACTAGTCAAGAGGTAGAAAGGAGCATTACAATGATTTTATGCTAATAAGAGTTCAGGAATGGAGTCGAGGAAGATCGCACGAAGAATGGAGCACAAAGGAAGAAAATGCAGAAAAAGAACAGAACCCAAGCACGCCTGCGCCCTAAAGCAGGGTGGCCACGCCAGTTGTCCAAAGAAGGAGTGCGCCCGTGCTAGGAAGCTGCGCGCTTGCGCCATTCAATTGTTGTTGGATCCTGTTTCTATTACAATTATGATATTCTGAGTGCCCAGGTCAACCAAGAGCCTATATATAAAGATAAGAAGACGTTTTTAACAACAAGGAAGCCATGGAGAACATTAAGATGACCTAGAGTACACGAGACGGATAAGGAGAAGAAGATTTAGTTTCATACTTTTGTATTATTCGATTTAGGCGATATTTTTGGATGCTTATTTTATTCTTGTTCTAAACCCTAGTACTTTTATAATCATGCGTAGTATTCTGAATTTATTAGTACCATGTTTTCATCGGAACCCATGGTGACGATGTGTTCAATCATGAACTAATCATTGTCATGGGGTTCTAGCGGATTCATTTATGGATTTTAATAGTTGATTGTGTAAAATCTATAGTGTGTGGTGATTAATGATTTCCTAGTTTGGTTGTGCTTATTCATCTTTGATGCGTAGCTAACATATAAGATTGTTTGTTAATCTCTATTAAAGCGACAGTGAATATAGAGGTTTAAAACTTGCCATGCTAGCATAGGTTTATGTATGAATTGACATTCATGATTCGTAGTGTAATTTTAACCATCTTACACGCCCTATGTAATCATAATAGATAACTTGTTATTAAACCATTATGTTTTCAAATCTTATAGACATATAGGGTCTAAGAAAAATTGGTGTCTATTTGGCTTCTATCTTGGTTGTGGATGCTCAGTAGCAGGGTATACGTATACTAGAAGATAACGTATACTAATTTCGTGTTATCTGATTAGTTATCATCACCATCACATACTATTGATAAAGACATAGACTTTGAATGAAGTTAGATTCCCATGTTTTATTCTCATATAAGTAATTCACTTTTAATCTCTTAGTTAATGTATGCTAGTATAATCTCTTAAGTAGTTAATCAACTCAAATTTGTTACTTGTCTTAGCTGTGAACGATAATTATACATTTTTGCATTAGTGCATAATTTGAACTTAACCTAAACCAGTCTCTGTGGGAATGAACTCGACTTAAATTGTATACTACTTGTGATCACGTACACTTGCGTGTATTTTTGCATGTGTTTTAGTGCGAACAATAGATACCATAGACTCTTTCTGTTTTCCTGCATACATCAAAATCCAATCAAGTTGATTTTGGTACCCAAGTTTCCTTGGGTCCTACCTTGTTAGCTTTCTTTTTAGCTTTCTTGGGTTTTTCCTCATTTGACTTAGGTGATTGAGAATCAACCTTGGTCATAGGAGTAGGGCTTTGAAAACCATTAACAATCAAAGAATTATTAGGAATAGGTTGGTTAGCATGAAATGGCACGGAATGTGCAAACATGTTATTCCAATAAGGTATGCTAAATGGCATTTGAGGCATATTAAATGCAGCATAATTAGGATTTTGTGCAAATGGCATATTAGAAAATTGTGCATATAAATTATGTGCAGACATAATATGCATGACATTCATTGGTAATGTGGGCTTGTTGGGAAATATGGGAGGTGTAGACATGGGTGTGGGCATAACAAATTTGCAATTAATAGACAAATGATTAATACTACCACACTTCACACAAGTCTTTCTTGGTACATATTTATCAGGTGTGTTGTTGTTATGTTTGTTAATTCGTACTTACCCATTCCTATTGTTTTTCCTCTTAGATTCTTTCTTGACCTCAATTTTCTCCAATCTGTCATTCAACTGCTTCAGTGATAGATGCCCCACATTCACTCTCTTTAAATCCTTGACTTGACTTGATTCTCCTGTAATAAAGTTCTTAGAAATTGCTCCATATTTCTCATTCAGCTTAGATATCTTGGATTTCCTAAGTGGCTTCTTTTCTATCAACGGATGTGCATCCTTATCTTTCAACAGATATTTATTTTCAGCTTTTGACCGATAAGCTTCATCGTCCGTTGATAAACCATCAACCAAATCAAGGTCCAGTTTCTTCTTGTCCTTTTTTCAGGCTTCTTCAGAGAAAGACTCAATTCCTTGAACTTTGGAAATTTGGGCACTTACATTCCTCAATAATTTCCAAGCCTGGATCACCTTTTACTCACGTTCAAGCTGCTTTCTTAAGGTTTCCTCTTTCTTCAAAGATTCAATCAGTTCATCCTTTACAATCTTGCACTCTATTCTTAGTTTCTCAAACTCAATAAATTGAGTTTCTAACACAACATTTCTCTCACTTAAAAACATATTATTATCTTCAATTCTTGTATTTTATTTAGTGAGTGATTTAACTGTAACACACATGTGATATAATTCTCTGGACATATCATTTATTGCATCATTACACTCATCTTTAGAAAGGTATGCTAGATTTATAGTAATTATCTGATTGCTTAAGGAACTGACCTCTGCTTCAACTAATTTGGTCATTAGAGCTAGGTTGACATAGCTTGTTTCTTCATATTCATCTTCCCCATCTGTTGCCCAGTCATTTTCCTAAGTCAAGAAAGGCTTTTCCTTTTTTTTAAGCAATTCAAAGTATTTCCTTTTATAATCCACTGGCTCAAACCTCTTTTTCTCAGAGTTAGGCTTTCTGAATTCATTGGCAAAATGACCACTTAAGCCACACTTAAAACATTTATATTTTTACTTGTCCACCATATTTCTCTTTGGCTTGGTTGCTCTAAAATTCTTTTTGAATTTGAGCTTGGCAAATATTCTTGATAGGAAAGCTAGATGCTCATCTATATCCTCTATTTCATCCTGACTAGGATAATCTTCATTTTCAGCCATTAGCCCTTTTCCTTTGCTTTCACAAACCCTTGAGTTTGGTGCCGATTACACAGCTTCAACCTTCACCTCTATTCATTTCTCTTGTTCAGCTACTAATGTAACAAATCCACCTTTCTTTCTTCCTTTCTCCAACATCTCATCCTGCTCCATTTGGAGCTCATAAGTTTTTAAGATACCATACAATCTCTCTAGAGTAAATTCTTTATACTCTTGAGAATTTCTGAGAGATACTGTCATTGGCTTCCATTCTTTTGATAGAGACTTCTGGAATTTCAGATTTGAATCTTTACTTTGGTAGATCCTCCCATACAATTTTAAAGCATTCAGTAGTTTTTAAAATCTACTGAAAATGTCACTCAGTGACTCACCATCTTCAAAATGGAAATGTTCATATTGTTGTATAAGGAGTTGCATCTTGTTTCCTCTAACTTTCTCAATTCCCTCACATAGCACTTGAATTTTGTCCCAAATTTCCTTAGTAGTATTGCAGTTAATAACATTGTCAAACATATCTCCATCAAGACCATTGAACAGGATATTCATGGCCATTTTACCTTTACAAACTTGTTCAATGTCTTTATCTGTCCATTCTGACCTTGGCTTTGGTACAGTTTATTCATTTCCAACAGCTCCTTCAATATATGTTTTAGCTCTGCGAGGAACTTGAGGTCCTTTCTCTATGCAGTCAACATATCTTTCATCTTGAGAGAGTAGATAAAGGTTCATCTTCACTCTCCAGTTATGATAGTTGTCTTTGTCCAGAATTGGGATCTTCACTCCAACATCTTTTCTACTCATGTTGCTAGTTTGTTTGATCTTTAAACCCTTTGTATGTCAAGATTTAGCTCTATTACCAATTGTTATTCCCTAAAAATCTAAAAAAAGAAATACAAAAGGGGGTGTTGAATGAAATTCTGGTTTCTTTTAGAAATTCAAAAACTCTTTTAAATATATAAACTGTGAATGAATATGCAGTAGTGCGGATTAAAAGAATTCAAGTATTCAAACATAAAGTAAATAAACAATATTGTTTAATAACTTTCTGGTGGATTGATCTTTAGATATATATAAAGACTAGAGAACTTTGTGATGCAAGAATGCACACAGCTGCTTACAAGTGTTTTACAAAGATGAACAGAGAGAATTTCTAACCGATGTAGCTTTTTCTATTTCTCAGTTCAAAATTGCTTTGTTAACTACTTGCTACTCTTGGTTTATATACTACCAAGTTACATATGAATAAAATAAATAGTGAAAAAAAGAATCTAAGTCTATTCACATGTTGCTTCATTTCTCTATCCAACATCTTTGAATATCTTCAGTTAAGCATGGAAATGGAAATGCTTATTTGTTCTCTAAAACATGCAAACAGACTGCCATATTCCTTTTGTATGCAATCAACCCATGTGACTGTCAAGTCACTTTCAACTGCTACTTGAATTTTTTATCCGTTGAGACTTCAGTATTATCCATCGATACTTAACTTAAGTTATCCGTTGAGTCTCTAATGGATTATCCGTTGAAAGTGTCTTGATTCATCCGTCGAGGCTTTGTAGTTTATCCGTTGAAAGTGTTTCCTTAGCAGCTGATACTCTTTCACTTATGCAAAATTATAAGGTATCTCCTATTTACAATTAGCCAATCTATTTTACATATCTTTCTAGTAGTAAACATGACTTAGAATTTCCAACAACTTTTAAACCTCTAAATAATTACAGCATACAGAAATGTGCAACAAAAACTTATTGAAATATGAGCTACTCTATCAACAGATGAACAAGTGTGGTTATCTGTTGATAGTTACAAAAACACTTAATTAAATCTACCAAGGTGTTTCAGTAAATTATCATCAAGACTACAACATATTTCTAACAACCCTAGACTTCATGCTGAAGTGTTTCCTTATTTTCTTCTTGTACTTTTCTCTCTTTTCTATAGCTTGGTCCAGAACCTCATCTATTAGTTCCATGTTATCCTTAACCCTTCTTCATTTTCTATTTCTTCAAAGTTGATTTCCCGGAAAGAAGGGGACCAACTTTGATTGGCAGCATTGATTCTATACCATAAGCTAGTTTAAAAGGTTTTTCTCCTGTACAGGTCCGGGGACTGGTTCTATAGGCCCATAGTACATTAGCCAGTTCTTCTGGCCATTTATTCTTGCTTTTTTATAGCAGGTCATAAATTGTTAAAGCTTCCATAAAACCTAGACTAAAAAAATAAAGTACCTTGTATTTTTTCCTCTGCCTCAGGCTGTCTCGCGATACCTTTTACAGCATGGCACGTAGCAGTACCTTGACCAATTCCAGGTAACAGTTATTCTGTAACGTCCTCCAGACCTGGGATATAAGTCTGGGGGTTACTAGCTACTCACCAAACCTGTACAATCTGAATAACAAATAATAAAGAAATGTATCTAAAACCCTTTAACACTAACCAGGATCTTTTTAGGTTGAAGTATGAAAACAAGAACCATTAACTACTTTATTAGAAACCGAATTCAAAATCGTACAAACTCTCTTTATTACAAACCATTTTCTAACCAGCTTTAAACTAATTTGATCTTTTATTCAAACATATCAACTAACTATCTACACTCCACCTGTTCAGGAAATTCAAAGCTTTCTTCCTGGATTAGGATCAACACCTTGGGTATGAGAGGATCCCGAGGCTTGACCTGCTTCTTTACCACTCGAGTCCTGATGGGTTTCATATTCCTTCTTAACTGAAAATAATAAGGTGAATAACAACAAAAAGGGGTGAGCCAAAAATTGCTCAACAAGTCCGCAAAATATAAGCAGTGTTAAAGCAGTTTAAATGAATCAGTAATTTGGTTATATCTGTAAAGATATAATCCCGTGAGAATAGAAAGAAGGCCACTGCTGGTGAATGCAAACGAACTAAACTGGATACAAGTTCGCATCTATACCCTGTTGATCAGCCACGATACAGCGCAGATCTATATCCCACTATATAGATCCGGTCGGGCACCCAGGCACTACGACCCATCTCAAGGATCCGGTTATGTCCCGGTCCTTAGGATTAAGTAAAACTAAATCCCCAAAATATCACTATCCAGTCCATGGACTAGCAACCGAAATAATCGGTATGCTTTGATATATTCTAATCACCAGAATATACCAATGTTTATGCGTAGCAATTGGAATATGAATAAGGAATTCAAAGGAAAAGGAGAAATCAAGAATCAAAAAGAAATATAAATAAGAGAATAACAAATATGTATCAGTGTATATGAACAAGAATCAAAAGAGTGCAAGTGTGATATGAATCTGAGGAATATCACTATTCTGAAATTGGAATAGGGGAAAAATTTGCCTTCTGCGCGACTCACTTCAAGTATGTTACCCTTATCTATCATCGGCTCAACCTGCCTTGCTGGCTTAGCTCCTGTTAGAGAAATAGACTGGTTTAGTCATTTCGTACTTCAATTGCGTCTTGAACCGACTTCACATCGTTCCTATTATCTATCCATGCGCTTATTGCTGACTCGTATATTATATATTAGCAAGTAAGAATCGATTAACCACATAATACACATAAGCACATAAGCCACATAATCATTTTTATAGTTAAAATAATTTTTAGAATCTAAATCGACTCGCTGATCACTTAACTGATCATTATCTGGCTCGTTTCCAAATTTTCGTGATTTATCGGACTCGTCTTGGCACGCGATTCGGCTTATAATTAAACAAATAACAAAGTCAACTAATTTCTAGAAAAAATTAGGTTTTAATATTATTTTTAATGAAAATAATTCATTTTTCTAGGTCAAAGGGATTTCGTTTCGCTCGAATCGGACTAATGGTCCAATTATTATCAATTTAAAAAGATAAATCAATTTATTATTTAATATAAATAATCATTACTAATTATTAAACCTTAAAATAATTTTTTAATAATTATTTAAGAAAAATCAGAACTAAAAATGATTTTTCTATAATTTTTGGAATTAAAATAAATTTATTATGATTTATTGAAAATTGTTTGATTAATTTTTAAAATAAATAATCATTTTTAAATAATTAATAAATAATTAATAATTAATAAGTAAATTAATAATTATTTAAGAAAATATTTAAATCTGATTTTAGAAAATATTTCAGAATTATTTATAATATAAATCAATTTAATTGAATACTTAATTAATTAATTTATAAAATAAATAAAACTGATTTTATAATTAAAATAAAATAAAAATAAAAATAATTTCCAGAAACAGTTGTCAGAATTGGAATTCTGAAAAAAACAGATCAAACCGGGTTGCAAACCGGGGTGCAACCGGGTCACCAAGAACATCCCGGGTTGGGGATGAACTGGCCGGAACTGGCCGGAATTTGCCCAGAATCCGGCGACCGGCCAAGATTCCGGCAACCCTAATTCATGCCCAAAACAGCTTTGTTTGGTACGTTTTTTAAGTCCAAATCATTTCAAATCACTTCACCCTTCTGATTCAGGCCAAAACATACCAAAAACATCCCTGAATCTCCATCTCCGATCAAAACCGACATTAACTCCGGCCAAAAATCAAAATCACATAATCTTACATGAAACTTTACGTTTTATAGTGCAAATCAAAGCTAAGAACATAAACAATCAAAGTCCTAACATTACAAGAACCAAATATTCACAGAAATCACGAAGCTTTGTGTTGAAAATCGAACATAAACCCTAATAATCGAACTTTGCTATGCAGACATCGTTTGTTCAATTAAACACCATGAATCGATTGCAAATAACATCAGGAATCTATATCAATCATCAAAACATCATAATAACCCTAGAATTAAAAAGCCCTAATTCGAACATAAACCCAAGAAATCGAAAATCAAAAATAATGAATTAAAACATGAAATTGATACTGGAAATGGAAAAAACAGATCAAAACCTTCGATTTGAGTACTTGAATCACACGATTTGATGCAGAATTAGCTGAAAATAACGATTTGATTCTCGAACCGATTCTGAAAATCCCGACCCGGAAAACAGAGAATTTTCTGATTTTTCTGAATTTTAATTAATTAATTAATAATTAGGCTATTTATAGTAGTAAAATTAATACTCCTAATTAAAATTAAGGCCCTAATTCTACATCTTTTAAAATTAATAAGCCCCTAATTTTATAATTTTTTAGTATTAAAATTTAATTTATAAGTATTTTATATATACAATATATATGCCAAAATTTCCTGAAAATTGTGAATAATGCAAAAATATAAAGAAATGGTATAAATGAAAGTCCTAAAATTTTATATAAATAAAAATGTGATTTTTGTGGGGTTTTTAACACCCAATGGGGCCCGGAAAAGTCATTTTTCATAAAACGAGAAAATTTTAAAATACCCAGATGTTCAGAATAATGCAATGTTAAAAGCCGTTTGATGAAAAATAAGGCCCATTATTTTATTTCAAATATCTGCTTTAAAATCATGATATCGGTCGTGTAACTTTTGATATGAACGCTATAAATGCAAAATAAAAATATCTGAAAATACCTAGACGACACAGAATGCACGTAACATATAGCAATTAGGGTTTGACAGTTAATTACACATAAATAACACATTAACACGCATAATTTATTATAAATATGATATAATACAGACGTAATTTTCCCAGACGTTACATCCTTCCCCCCTTAACAGGATTATGTCCTCAGAATCTCGCTAAGAAAACAAATGAGGATATTTCTCTAACATCTCACTCTCAAGTTCCCAGGTTGATTCCTCAACCATAGAATTTCTCCACAAAACTCGCACTAGAGATACAGACTTATTTCTCAACACTTTCTCTTGCCGATCTAAAATTATTACCGGCTGCTCTACAAAAGACAAATCAGGTTGGATATCTACTGGTTCATACTCTATTACATGCCTAGAATCAGGATTATATCGCTTAAGCATCGACACGTGAAACATATTGTGAATGTGTTGCATATGAGGCGGTAAAACTAATTCGTACGCAACTTTTCCCACTTTCTTCAAAATTTCAAATGGTCCAACGTATCGTGGCTTCAATTTACCCTTGTTGCCAAATTTGGTCAATGCTTTTCATGGCGATATTTTGAGTAACACGTGCTCTCCTTCCTGGTATTCTATATCCTTCCTAGCTTGATCTGTATATTTGTGTTGTCTATTTTATGCTGCATCTAGTCGCTTCCGAATAAGTTCTATCTTTTCTTTAGTCTGTTGAATTAATTCTGGACCCAAAACTTTGCGTTCCCCAATTTCATGCCAATATAATGGTGATCTGCATTTTCTTCCATATAATGCTTCGTACGGTGGCATTCCAATGCTTGCATAATAGTTGTTGTTAAGAAAATTCAACCAAAGGTAAATGCTCATCCCAATGGCCTTGGAAATCAATCGCACAAACTCGTAGCATATCTTCGATTATTTGGATAGTTCTTTCACTTTGCCCATCGGTTTGCGGATGATAAGCGGTACTAATGTTTAATTTAGTTCCAAGACATTCTTGAAATTGTCTCCAAAATCTTGAATTGAAACGGGGATCTCGATCAGACACGATAGATATTGGAACTCCATGTCGCATCACAATTTCCTTGAGATATAAGTGCACTACCTTGTCGAGCGAAAATCTTTCATTAATCGGTAGAAAATATGCCGACTTTGTTAGTCTGTCAATGATTACCCATATCGCATCATGATTTGCTTTAGTTCTCGGAAGTCCTACTACAAAGTCAATCGCTAGATGTTCCCATTTTCATTCCGGAATATCCAATGGTTGCAGTAATCCACTTGGACGTTGATGTTCTGCTTTAACTCGCTGGCATGTGTAGAATTTACTTACCCAATCTTGTATCTCCTTCTTCATATTTGGCCACCAAAAGTTTTCCTTCAGATCGTGTTACATTTTTGTACTTCCCGGATGTATAAAATATTTCGAACTGTGCGCATCTCGCAATATTTCTCCCTTCAGTTCCGCCACATTAGGGATCCAGATTCTTGATGCAAAGTGTAAGATTCCTTCGTTATCTTTCTAGGTTGTAATTTCTTCTCCTGTTAAGTCATCATCCTGATCCATCACTTCTTCTTGACATCGCCTAATCTTTTCCAGTAAATCTGGTTGAAAAGTCATCGCGTAGATAGCTTTAGTAGATTCATTGGGAACACGAATCTCAATTTCTAACTTATCAAATTCCTTGGCCAATTCTTCAAATGAAGTTAACAAGTTTAACCTTTCTTTTCGACTCAGCGTATCTGCCACAACGTTCGCTTTTCCTGGATGATAACTGATTGTGACTTTGTAATCTTTAATCAATTCTAGCCATTGGCGTTTTCTCATGTCCAGTTCTTTCTGCATAAAGATGTACTTCAAACTTTTATGATCCATGTAGATTTCACATTTCTCAACGTAGAGATAGTATCTCTAAAGTTTCAATACAAATACAATCGCTGCTTTAATATTATTTTTAATGAAAATAATTCATTTTTCTCGGTCAAAGGGATTTCGTATCGCTCGAATCGGACTAATGGTCTAATTATTATCAATTAAACACAGATAAATCAATTTATTATTTAATATAAATAATTATTACTAATTATTAAACCTTAAAATAATTTTTTAATAATTATTTAAGAAAAATCAGATCTAAAAATAATTTTTCTATAATTTTTAGAATTAAAATGAATTTATTATGATTTATTGAAAATTATTTGATTAATTTTAAAAATAATTAATCATATTTAAATAATTAATAAATAAATAATAATTAATTAATAAATTAATAATTAATTAAGAAAATATTTAAATCTGATTTTAGAAAATATTTCAAAATTATTTATAATATAAATCAAATTAATTAAATAATTAATTAATTAATTTATAAAATAAATAAAACTGATTTTATAATTAAAATAAAATAAAAGTAAAAATAATTTCCAGAAACAATTGTCAGAATTGGAATTCTGACAAAAACATATCAAACCCGGGTTGCAAACTAGGTTGCAACCGGGTCACCAAGAACATCCCAGGTTGGGGATGAACTGGCCGGAATTTGCCCAGAATCCGGCGACCGTCCAGGATTCCGGCAACCCTAATTCATGCCCAAAACAGCTTTTTTTGGTACGGTTTTTAAGTCCAAATCATTCAAAATCACTTCACCCTTCTGATTCAGGCCAAAACATACCAAAAACTTCCTTGAATCTCCATCTCCGATCAAAATCGACATTAACTCCGGCCAAAAATCAAAATCACAGAATCGTACATGAAACTTAACATTTTATAGTGCAAATCAAAGCTAAGAACATAAACAATCAAACCCCTAACATTACAAGAACCAAATATTCACAGAAATCACGAAGCTATGTTTTGAATATCGAACATAAACCTTAATAATCGAACTTCGCTATCCAGAAATAAACCCTAGAAATCGAAAATCAAAAATAACGAATTAAAGCGTGAAATTGATACTGGAAATGGAAAGAACAGATCAAAACCTTCGATTTGAGTACTTGAATCACACGATTTGATGAAGAAATCAGCTGGAAATCACGATTTGATTCTCGACCCGATTCTGAAAATCCCGACCCGGAAAATAGAGAATTTTCTGATTTTTCTGAATTTTAATTAATTAATTAATAATTAGGCTATTTATAGTAGTAAAATTAATACTCCTAATTAAAATTAAGGCCCTAATTCTACATCTTTTAAAATTAATAAGCCTCTAATTTTATAATTTTTGAGTATTAAAATTTAATTTATAAGTATTTTATATATACAATATATATGCCAAAATTTCCCGAAAATTGTGAATAATGCAAAATACAAAGAAATGGTATAAATGAAAGTCCTAAAATTTTATAAAAAATAAAAATGTGATTTTTGTGGGGTTTTTAACACCCAATGGGGCCCAGAATAGTCATTTTTCGCAAAATGAGAAAATTTGTAAAATACCTAGATGTTCATAATAATGCAATGGTAAAAGCCGTTTGATGAAAAATAAGGCCCATTATTTTATTTGAAATATCTGCTTTAAAATCATGATTCGGGTCGTATAACTTTTGATATGAAAGCTATAAATATAAAATAAAAATATCTAAAAATATCCTGAAAATACCTGGACGACACAGAATGCACGTTGCACATAGTAATTAGGGTTTGACAGTTAGTTACACATAAATGACACATTAACACATATAATTTATTAGAAATATGATATAATACAGACGTAATTTTCCTATACGTTACATATTCCATATATTTTGATATTGAAAATCATATTTTTTGAGATTGATAGTTTTCATTTTTTCAGAGTGAACTAGAAAGTCTTTTCTGGATGCCTTGAAGAAGAATTTTATTATTGACTTCCACTTGCCCATTTCCTTTGGGATATGGTATCGAGGATTTCTTGTGCTTGATTCCTTTTGCCTCCACCCATTTGGTAATGTAATTGATGGACACAACAGGTACCTCAGGTCACCTTTTTCCAGGGAAAGGTACCTATAATGTCAATTCTCCACATCACGAAGGGTATTGGAGATAGAACCGAGGCTGGTAGGACTAGGCTAGCCTAGGGGACATTGCTGAAAAACTGAAAGTGTTTTCATTTTTTCATGAATTCAATAATATATTGGTGAATAGTAGGCCAGTATTAGCCTTGTCTGATAACTTTGTGGGCCAGGGCCTTTGCAGACACGTGGTCTCCACAAATCCACTCATAGACTTATCTCAAACAATACTCAGCTTCTGCCGGGCTAACACATTTCAGAATTTAGGAGGAATAGGTTCAGCAATAGAGTAGTCCATTTTCGAGAAAGAACTTTTCTTCCTTGGCCTTCAATCTTTGTGCCGTGCCTTATCTTCTGGGATTTCTCCTTTTTTAAGGTAATTGATAAAAGGAGTCATCCAGTTTGGAGGATTATTAATTTCTATGATTTCTTTAATGTCTATTGTTGGCATTTGCAGTTCTTCAAAGTAAACAAAGCATTCTAGGTCCGAAGAATTCTGGACTAGTTTGGATATAATATCTGATTTTGCATTTGCTTCCCTATAGACTTGCAAAACTTGGTAGCTGGGTACCAAGGCCAGGTAGCTTTGTCTTAGACCTTGGTACTTGGCCAAGGTTGGATCTTTGTTAATGTATTCTCCGTTTGTTTGCTTGACTATAATTTGGGAATCTCTATGGATGTTTAGGTCCTAGACCCTGAGGGTCCTCACAAGCTTCAGTCCTAAAACCAGGGCCTCATATTCTGCTTGGTTTTTATTGCGGGGAAGCTAAAGGAGATGACAGTCTGGATCATAAATCCATCCGGCTCTTGAAGATGATTCTGACTCATGACCTTTTAATTTTTGAAAACTCGTCAACATTTAGATTCCAGGCTTCAAGATTTGCAATTGGTGCGCTACCAAGCTCAATTTCCATAGGTCCAGACTGTGCTTCTGGAATATTGCACTCGACAATGAAGTCAGCAAGTTCGTGAGCTTTTATATCGGTCCTGGGAATAAAAGAGAGATTGAATTGGCCGAGCTTCACGACTCAATTCCTGAAGCATCTGGTTTACGAATTATTTTCCTTAAAGGTTGATCAGTGACAACTCGGATCTCCTTTCCTTGAAAGTAATTTCTGAGTTTTCTGGGTGTAGTAACTAAGGAAAAAACAAAATTTTCAAGATTCAGATACCCGGTTTCAGTATCCTTTAACACTTGACTTATGTAATAAATCTGTTTCTGTTGTTCGTTCTCCTCTCGGACCAGGTCTGCTCCAACCACCAGGACCCCGACAGCTAAGTAGAGGTATAGGTGTTCCCCAAGCTGGGCTTTAGTTAGGATTGGTGGCTTGGAGAGGTACCCCTTGATTTCTTCAGAAGCTCTCTAGAAGTCAGGGCTCCAATTTACTTCCTTCTTGTTCTTGGCTCCTTTTAACAAGTCGAAGAAGGGTAGATGTATCTCGGCTAATTTGGACATGAACCTTCTTAGTACTGCAAGTAACCCCCTAACTTCTGCACATCCTTCTAGGTCTTAGGAGCTTGTTTTTCTTGAATTGCTTTATCTTTTTAGGATTGGCCTCAATTCCATGGTTGCTTACCATGAATACCAGGGACTTTCCATCTCCTACCCTGAAAGTGCATTTCTCCGGATTCAGCTTTGGTTCATTCTTCCTTTGATATTCGAAGCATTCTTTGAGGTCTTTAATGTGACCCGGGATGGTTCTATTTTTAACGATCATGTCTTCGACATAGGACTCCAGGTTTCTTCCAAGATGAGATTTTAAAATTTTATTCATTGCCCTTTGTTAGGTTGATCCCACGTTCCTTCGACCAAAGGGTAGCATAATATATACATAGACCGCTTTATGAGTAATGAAGGCTTTCTTGGGGATTGTTAGATATCAAATGCAACACAGAGGGGGGTGAATGTGTTTCTTGGATTTTTAGCCTTTTTAAACTTGTTTGGATATTGTATGAATAAATCAATTTATATTTGTAGAGATATTGTGTTCGAAAAATAAATCTACAAGCATAGTATTTCAAAACTCACTTAATTTGTATTAATTAAGTTTGTCTTGCTACAAATTCTGGGTTCTTAAGACAATAAGAACACAACTTCTATCTTGAGAGAATACAAGAAAATTTGATATATTTTGTTACTTTTGAACTAAGGACCAATGCAAGCTTTATAGACTAGCAGCACGGGTTTACAAGACTTGTACTAAAATGTACTTACCTATTTTCTAAAGCAACCTTTTTCTATTTTAAATTCTAGATTAACAAATCTGTGGAGTATCTTACAGGTCTGTGACCATCCTTTGTCTAGTTAATCTTGGTCCTTGATCATATATTCTCCCAGCTGCTTTGTAGACTTTTCGATCTAGTTGATAATTTTTTTATTCACTGATAATCTTGAATATTAAACTTGTCTGCATTATATACTTGAGAGGCATATCGAGATCTCCAGTTTGTTCTAATCTCCAGTTTGTTCTATAGAAAAATGACATCTCGATAAGTATAATGACTTATCGAGATCTCTGATTTCTCTATAGGTATATTTGACTTGTCGAGGTCTCTGGATTTTGCATGTGAAATGACTTATCTATATGTCTGAGATCTTAACATGTAGAAATGACTTGTCGATATCTCTGAGAACTCTATATGCATTTTAACTTGTCGATATCTCTGAGATCTCTATATGAGAAATTGACTTGTCGATATCTCCAATTCTTACATCTTCATTTGACTTGCCGATATCTCTGAGTTCTCTACATGCAGAAATGACTTATCGATATCATCTTCATTTGACTTGTCGATATCTCCAAGACTTCTCTATAAGCCATTTTGAACTTCTCGATAATTCATTTTGGACTTCTCGAATGACTTCTCGATATAACTTGATCTGTGACTTGTCAATATCTTGACTTAGAACATTTTTCATAGAACAATTTTATTCAACTCCAAGCTTCTACACTTTTCTTTGAGGCATGATCATGGCTTGATCTTCTTCCAGAATTTATTCCTCAGCTTGAATATGTTCACAGAAAAATCCTCTAGTCTAATCTTCTAACCTTTTACAGACTCAAGAAATATAATATAGCATACAAAATTGATTATCAAATAACTAAATTTCAGGGTTGTCAATGTGACTTAATCTTTTTATTATACATGCATGTCTTGCACAACAATATTGTAACGCCCCCAAATCCGGGGTCAGAGGATTTGGTCGTCACTATAAAACCCCAATCCAAATCAACCTATTTAATAAATAAATAAATTCCAGCGGAAGATAATTATCATCTATGACCCGAAATTACTCCAAGATCTTTTCAGGTTACATTTCTAGAAATAAGATATCCAAATTCTACAAATAAAATTTTCACTTTCTTTCAAAACTCTTTTGAATAAATTCCAACTCAAAACTAAACCCACCAGTATAACTTTGAAATGAAGTATACTAGGCCCAAATAAAATATACAACTATAATATAATATAAACAACTTTACACAAAAGAACTTACACTAGTCCGCAAACCCTGGACCAACCACCTTCCAAGAGCTTCTTCTTTGCTTCCTCGAATTATGCGGCTAAACAGCGCAAGTTAATCCTCACTGAAGGTTAAATTTGAAAACAGGAAAGTATGAGTGGAAGAAATGCTCAGCAAGTTCATTATATTAATTATATATGGTTGTTTTGATATAAAACCGACATTTGCAATAGCGCAGAACCTTTTAAAATCATAATTGCTGAAACATAAAATTTATTAAAGAATCGGATGATTGTTTCTCACTATATTCAAAACTCTTTTTGATATTTTGAGCGAAATGCTTCAGCAATACTTTGAATCTTGACGAGAATAAAACTCGTTAAACAGTGTTTACGGAAATATCATGAACAACAATAACAAGAAGCAATGATTATGGAATGAATCATAAACTTTATTCAAAATTGAACTCTTGATATTAATACTCATTTTGTTTTCATATCAAATTAGATATCAATACGAACTTTGATGCTCACAACATCCCATACTGAAGTCAACATCAATCATCTATACTAATACCACCTTTGATATTTAACAACAAAGTGAGTATCAGCATAAATCATAAACTGAATAAAATCCGCATTTCACCTTTAATCCAAAATAAAAACAGTTGATAAATCATTTATTCTATGAATATCAAAACAATTTAGAAACAACAATTTAGATTGGAACCAATTATATTTCATGCTGTTCCCGATGATCAGTCACGAAACAACACCGGTATCCCACAGCCATACCATAAATATAGGTACTACCCGTATCCCGCAGCCATACGGTACCTATAGGGCGCCAAAAAGGCATATACTCGCCTTGAAAGATATTACAGCTGGACCGATATCTCGATCACCTACGTTGTAACCAGTAACCAGTAACCATTCCAATCTTAAACCCCTTTTTATTGAAAAAGGAGCTGAATCAATCGACATCCTAAATAATTTTATTCCCCTGTTCACTTGGGAAGGAATACACGCAAAAAATCATCTTTCTCAAAATCCAAAACATTTATAAATCTAGTAATTTGATAAGTAAAATCACTTAGCTATTCCCAGCATAGAATAGCAGAGAGTACTTGCATAAAAAGAATCATTTAATTCAGCGATATGTAAAACATTTATCTATTCCGAACCGAGAATAGGGAAAGTACTACTTGAATAAGAAGATTTAAAATAAATATCACTTTAACAATAAGTGATGATAGGGATACTTGCCTTTGGGATTAGGCAGTTAGTCACACGTATCTATTCTGACATTCTGTCTCAAAACATCACCGTCCTTCTTTTCAACACTTTACTGATATGCTGCTCCTGCGATTTCTAGAAGCCAGATACCCAATACCATTCTGTCTCACTCTTTATCCAACATTTGTCCTGATCAACTCGAGTGATTCGCATCTATAATTAAAATATATAGCTTTAATTTCCTAAACGATAATAACTCGATGAAATGCGCGTCAACACCCTATTTTCTACCCATACGATAGCCCGCATATAATTAAAACAGTCAAATCCAAGACCCTTGACCCTCGTACACACGTAATTCACATAGCATATAAGCACATAACTCATGTATCACATAATTCCTATCACATATGACTCGGTCCATCAAAAGGTGAAAGGAATATGTCCTAAGTCCAATCATGTATTAGGATTTAGGAATAACTTTTATGTAATCTGCTTTGATTTCATTGATATTAATAAAGACTTGTTTTGTTTTTATTACGGGCTTTATCTATTTAAGTATTTAAATAAGATATACCATAGTTTAGAGTAAAGCTTTTTATGGATTATGATGAGATCATAATAGTGAGACCTAAAAAGATGATAACTCTAAAATTAAATAGTTCCTGGTCATAGGATTACTAACTGGTAATTAATAATCCACAAAGATCGGTACATACTATGCTTGCTTCATTATGAAGGATGTCTGTTCTCATAGACATTTGTGTGGTGACACTATAGCTAGTATGTAGGAGAATGATTTAATGGTGGAGGAATTAATTAATAATGGCTAATAATTATTTATTTATGAAATAAATAATTAATTGGCAAATTTAATAATTGATTAAATGAGATTTAATTGATTATAAATTAATTAAGAAAAGTTCTTAATATTATTAATTAAGGATTTAATTTTTGGAAATTAAATCAAGAGAGAGAATTATTTCTAAAGTGTTTAGAAAAAGGATTAATAATTAAAAGGTGTTTTAATTATTAATGAGAATAATAAATGGGATAATAATAATAATATTATTTATGGGAAAAATTTCAGCTGAAAATTTTGCCTATAAATACACTATTATAGACCCTATTTTATTCTAACCCCATCGAACCCGAAAACCCAAAAAAGTTTGGAAAACCCAATTCTCTCCACCTCCTTAACATCGTTTTCTTGGTGGATACCGGTGGAGTGCTTCACACTTGAGGAGCAACTGCTAAGGATCTCTGATCGTTGTCTCCGAATTATTTTAAAAGGTTAGATTCAATCCCTCGAATTTTTATTCACGATTTATATGCTTTTATTTGGATTTTGTATGTGTAAAAGTGTTTTGCCATGACCCCGCTGCGTTTAAAATCCAACAAAAGGTTCGACCAGGTATGTTTAAAACTAAAATCGGGTCAATAACGTTATTTATCGATCAAAAATCGACTTAGAAAGATTCAAAAATAAAACGGCCTTTTAATACAAAAAAATTAGGTCTCAAAAGTATTTTTATTGAAATCGGAATATTTTTCTGAGTATACAGGCATTCGTTTCATATTAAACGGACGAACGGTTTATTTATAAAATATCTTTTCCCAACACATAATTAGGTTTTATAAAATTTAATTGCATATCCTCGTTCCACGTCTCTGATAATTATAGGTTACGTTCCCGTATTTTTGGAATTAATTTCCAGAAAATCGGGTAGCGTCTCCTTTGTTTATCGACCTACCCGTCGAACGTCCCAACGTCAAATCAATCACAACACAGTCAATCGCAATCCAAAATCCAATCACCAACTTCAGTCAACAATGTCAATTCGCAAATTCAGCAATACCAATTAAATACAATTATTAATCATTATCATCCGTATTTTTATGTTTTAATCCGTATTTTATAATTTTTATTCGTATTTTGTGTTTTAAATCGTAGGACTCAGATCGTATCATCATAGTCCACCGTCGGCTCGCCGAGACTCATCGCCGACGGCGATAAAATCCACGGGTTCCCGTAATATCGGGCATCCTACATAAATTCCACAGATTAATTATATAATTTCTCGCAAGAAATTTATTTTTATTCCACAAATATTTATTCATTTATTTCCCTGCAGAAAATCAATTAATAAATTAATATAAACAAAAATCATTTCGAATTAACAGGAACCAAATAACAGGAAACAATCGGACACCATCCCGCCACCACGCGCGGGCGGCTGGAAACACAGAAATCAGGAAAACACAGCGGCAACACAGAGCACCTCACGCGCATACGCGCTGCACACACGCCGCCACAACTGCGGTACCCAATAACGCACACCCACACAGCTTTACACACACTTATACACAAACGTATGCATACTCATACTAACAGGAAGGAGTCAAAGCTAATAACCAGAAAAACGCGGTCAGAATAATACCTAAGCAAGGCGCCAGAACCGAGCAGCGGCGGAACAAAGAAAAAGGAGAAGAGAAATCAGAAAGGGGAAGAGGGAAATGAAGAGAGATTAGAGATTGGAGAGATTAAAGAGAGAAAGAGCAGGGAAATTGATCAATCGGTCGGGAGAGGAGAGGAAAGAGGGGTGGCCAAATGAAAATGGGGGGGGGGAATTAGGGTTTTATTTTGTTTTGCTATCTCTTTCTTGTTTTATTCCGTTATTATCCTATTTTTTTGTTACGGAGTTGTGAATTTAACGGTGTATGCGTGCAAAAACTCAGCGAATTAATATCCAAAATAATTTTTAAATTTTATAAATATTTCAAAACTAATAAAACACAAGTTTCGTAATTTTGAAAATATTTTTAAAATGCTCAACATACTCGAAATTAACAGTTTAATGAATGAACTTGCAGGTGGATCTAATCCGAAAATTCCCGAAATAATTTTAAAATTCTTAAAATATTCAAAAGTTAATAAAATAAAATTTTCATGATTTTTGAAATATTTTGGAATTAAATAATGATTTTACAATTTAATGAAGCCATAAAATCATTTAAAATTAAATAATTACTAAAATATTGATTTCTAAATTTTATAAACCCCTAAAAATAATAAATAAAATTATAGAACAACAAAAATAATTTTGGAAACAATTTTAGCATTTATGAGAATAAATATTCAATAAAATCACAATAACGCCATATAATTTAATAATTAATTATACAAATGAGGTTCGTGTCCAATAATTACCCAAAATTAACAATAAATTAACACACAGCTAACAGATTCATCACATATTTTTATTTGTTTAATAATTTGATAACTACATTTACATATCAAATCCGAAAATAGGTTATTTAGCCGCTAAGTAACTATATAACGATACAATTTAATACCAATTTTAGATAATTATCAAAACCGAACTTGTTATAAAATACTTTATATGAAAATAATGTAATAATATCCCGTCTTCCGATAATACGGGTTTTCTTGATTTAGCAAAATGATTGTTGTATCGAAAATTTTGTGTCAGGACGCGTACGGGTCAAACCGTAATCCGGATCGAAAAAGTTAAAATGTCCGGAATTACCAGATTAGGTTAGGAAGGAGTTTTCCGAAGAGTTTCGGGTTGTAAAAACGCAAAAATAGTTGAAGTTGGACGATTCCCAGCTTTATAAAATAGTTTTGTAATTATACAAAAAATAATTATTAAATCCATAAATCATTATAAAATCATATAACAGACCAAAAATTACCAGAAAAATATCACAATTATCTATATTTTAATCTGTACATATAAAAATTAGAATACTCACAGAATATCACATATAAACACCCAAACATTAATTTCAATTATTCTATAATTCACTAAAATTCACATAAACAACTTCAAATAATAATAATAATATCTGAAAATATAGGATATTACAAATATCCCCCAATCTGTGAGAAGATTGTTTATCATAAAT
Organism: Apium graveolens; assembly: GCF_009905375.1. Taxonomy (NCBI): domain Eukaryota; kingdom Viridiplantae; phylum Streptophyta; class Magnoliopsida; order Apiales; family Apiaceae; genus Apium; species Apium graveolens. The sequence goes on along the minus strand of NC_133649.1, from coordinate 124,899,751 downwards.
TCATGCCTGATAACAAGACTAACCCCAAGCTAAAATCAAATACATAAAAATTGATAGATTGACGAATATAAATTTATACATTGAGTAGTTACATCAGGTTACACATTACAACACTAAGTGAATTTCTCATAGCCTGATTCTTTCCTAATGAGGTCTGTTAGGTCACACACACACTGTAGAGGGGGTGAATATAGTGTATAGTACACTCAAATCGAACTTTAAGAACTTAAGTAACAGAAAACAAACTTTATTGAAACAATAAACTCTGTTACAGTATGGAACTGTTACCTCTCAGTGATGAACAAATATCACGAGAGCTGCTAGGGTTACAATGAATAATCTTCTCTAATAATGATAACACTTATAGTGTAAATCCTATATCTGTGTTTATATACTACACAGTTACAAGATAATCGCTAATTGATATGGAATATAATTCTACTTCCTAAAATATATCAATCAGATATCTTTTCTTCCAAGTATTCCATTCTTTACAGAATTCCTTCTTCATGCATATCTCTTCTTATGTTTATCTTGATCTTCTTTCCTTTAATCAGCTACTGTCCTTATCTGATCGTCCTTCAGCACTTAAGTTCTGATATCTATCTTCTGATGATTATCTCCTGATAACATAAGTACTGATATCCTTAAGTCCTGACTTCCAGTATAAGTATTGATCAACAGTTAAGTACTGATTTATCCTGTTCAAGTAAGATCTGAAAGCTAAACATAAAACATATTAGCCATGACATTATCAAATATATCTAACAAGGTCCTTGAGATTTACTAGCACTTGTAGTTCTTCAATTATTTCAGTCCCTCTTAAGGCTTCTACCAGTCTGAGCCAATCATCCAGTATATAGCTGTTGAGGTAATTTACTCTGAATCTTGAAAATCTTCCAATTTGAATGTTCTAGAAATGTCCATCTTTTGAGATTCTACTCAGCCCCTTTTCCTTGAGTTTATTTGAACTCTTCTCAAACATTTCTATCTCCTTTGCATATTTCCTATCCCTTTCTTGTTTTTCATCCTTAACTCATGCATGTCTTTTATTTCTTTCTCTCAAACTTTCAGACATCACAGCCTTCCACATCTTTGTACTTGAATCGTTTTCCTACATCAAGCTAATTACTCTCTTCAATTCTGTGGTTGAAAAAGTTTCTAATACCTCCCTGCTAAGCAAAATGAAGGAGCCATCCAAATAGTAGATTCTGACTTCTTCTAAGGAAACAACACAAACTTTGTCAATTTCTTCAGATAATTGTTGAAATAGTCATCATCTGTTATGTTCATGTTTAGAGGAAGAAAGTCATTTTGATTGAAATAATTCCAAATAACACTAGCATCATCTTGCATTGTCTTGGTTTTTCTTCCAACAATCTTGAAGTGAGTTTTGGTAGGAGGCTTGAATGTAGGTAGGTTTGTGATTTTCTTTAGTGTGACTTGGCTGGATCTGATTGGTATTTTGAGTAAAGTGTTGGCAATATATTTGTTCAAGAAGGTTTTTGAGGTAGGGTTGGTTGAGATTGTGTTTGGCTTTGTTTGGGTGTTTGAGTTTGTGAGATTTGAATCTTTTGGATATTTTTCTTGGTACCTTCTTCTCCTCCCTTTTTCTTCTTATTTCTTTCATCTCCCTTCTTTCTGTCATCCTTCTTCTCATCCACCTTATTGCCTGTTGCCTTAGAGATTGACTTGGATTTGAGCCAGAAGATTTGTGTTCATCCTTCTTCCACTCATCATCATCCAAGTCATCTTTTGTATTAAACTGTGTATTTGGCAACATGGTTTCAGCATTCTGTAGATATCTTCCCTAAATTTTTTCTTACTTCCTCATCTTCAGTTGTCTTCTTCTTCTTTTTCTTTAGATCAGTTTTCAATGTCATAATTTGTATGAGATTACCCCTAAGACGGTTTTTGGAGATTGTGAAATATTTGCACTTTCTGGTTTGAGAATAGATGTAGGCCACCCCCTTGCTTGGATAAGGATAGGCTTCAAGAAAAGCAGCTATTTAAGCTTTTCTGAGTTCATTTAGCAATTGAGTGTCCTCTGGAATAATTGGATTGACTCTATCAATTATGTCATCCAGCTCACATGCTCTCATGGATTGAAGATTTGAGAGAGACGCATGTAGACACCTATCTAAACCATAATCATTGACATAGGCAACTATTCTTCTCTCCTTGAAGTTACCCTTTTTCACCAGCACCACTCTCAGAAAATTAATGTTGTTGACCAAAGCTCTTTTATTGGTGATGTAGTTGTTATGAAGAGAGACTCTCAGCACAGTGAGTAGCTCATTGAACTCTTTATCTTGACAAGGTCCTTCTGCAGCCTTTTGGAGTCTGTCTTTCCTGACATCTTGATTGATTTAAGTGGAGCTTTAGCCAGAGTGTGATGTTGATTTTTGCAATCCAGCTTCTTTTGATTGTTGTATTCTAGCTTCTGTCTCCCCCTTAGTCTTAGTAGCAGGCAAGAGTAGAGGACTAGAAATTTATGGCCTAACAGCTTCTAGAAAAACAAAATGTGGAATGTTTAAAGCACCCATAATAGCTCCCAAAGAGATAGAGTTTTGTATTTGTAGGTGTCTGTGGGAGTGTACTAGGGACGTGATATTCTGTTGTTGACTCTGCACCAAAGCTGTCAGCTGGGAAACTTGAGTAGTCAAAGAAGCATTTGAATATTGTAGGGATGAGATTTGATCTTGCAAATTTTGGATTTGTAGGGGTGTGGATGTAGACAAGGGTTGAACTGAGCGTGATGCTGCCAAAGAACTAACAGAATTTTGTACAGCATTTTTCACCTCCTTTATGACCAAGGCTAAAGGTTCAAATCTAGTCTTGTAAAGTTGATCCACTTTGACCTTGGTGTCATTGTGTTGAGTAATTTGATTTTGGAACACTTCATGCAGAGCTTTGAAAGATTCGTTTAGCTTGGCCACATTTTCTTTTATAGGAGTGAGAGAGAGCTTGGAGTCTGTCTGAGAATTTTTTGAATTTGGACTTGATTTCCTGAAAGGTTGGCATCAGCTCATCAATCCTGTCATTAAACATTTTCTTTACTTCATTCTAATGCTTGACCAGAGTGCTTTCTATGGCCCTTACAACATGTGAAGTCCTTAGAGAGCCATGTATCCATATTACCATCTACTTCGTCTGCAATCTTTTCCTGCTGCTCCTCAACATCCTCCTTGTATTAAAGTAGTATAGCTAAATAGTCTTGGTTTGACATATCTGTTATAAGGATTTGTTGGGTAATGTTGGCTAGGCCTGCAAGCTGCTCAACCAAAAGATCATTTACTGTAGTAGGTTGGGTTTGAGCATCTTGCGGCCATTGAGATATAATGTGGGAAGGTTGTGGTATAATGTTTGATATGGTAGGGATGTCTATTTGGTTTGAGGTGGAGAGTAGTGATGTGGTAGGTAACCATGTCATTGGAGTCACGGTTGAACTCACAGTAGGAACTGTGGTTATGACAGTGTGTTTTTCACTAGTAATGGGAACCTCCATTCGAATTGTAGGGGATTTGACCCGGTTACTATCATGTACTATAGACTCAAACCCTTGTTCTTATTGCAAAGAACAGGCACTTGAATGTGCTATACTTACCTTCCCAATAGTTAGATCATTGGCAATTGGACCTCGGCTGCTATTGACAATGCAATTTCAGCCAGGGTTTTAAGGGGAGTTGTCCCTACATGAGGAACCTCCAATTGAATTGGAGAGGATTTAGATAGCTCCCCTGTAATATCCGGGATATTGCGTGTAATTATTTTTATCAATAAATGATTTTTATGTGATTATTATGTGATTTTTTGTGAATTATCCGATGATTGGTGTGGATATGTGGATGCTTATGTATGGTAAAGAATAAGTATGTTAATTTTATTATAACCAGAATAAAATATAGATAATTACGGTATTTTTCTAGTAATTTTTGGACTGTTATATGATTATATATTGATTTATGAATTTATTAATTATTTTCTGAATAATTACAAAATTATTTTATAAAGCCAGGAATCGTCCAACCTCAACCGTTTTTACGTTTTTACAACCCGAAACTCTTCTGAAAACTCCTTCCTAACCTAATCTAGTAATCCCGGACATTTTCCGTGTTTTGACTTTTTCAATCAGGATTACGGTTTGACCCGTGCACGGCCCGGCATAAGATTTGCGATACGATAATCATTTCTGTGAATTAACAAAACCCATATTCTCGAAAGACGGGATAATATTACATTATTTCGTATAAAGTATTTTATAAAAAGCCCGGTTTGGATAATTATCCAATACGAGTAGCAAATCGGATCGTTTTTGTAGTTACTTAACGGCTAAGCAACTAATTTATCGATCCAAAATGATCCAACACGAACCAATATTCCATAAATATATATATAGCCTTTTATTAATTCATTTTATTCGTAAAATCATAATCGATCAGTAAAAAATATAGAAAATACAGAAAAAACCCTAAAAATGTTGTGTTCTGGATAATCAAACGCGCAAACGAAGGCGTTATCGAACTCCGATTCGGGCGTGTGATATATCAAATCGAAGCTCTTGAAAAACTCTTTCTGAATTCACCATCTATTCAAGTGCAGAAATCGAGGTATTTTTCCTATTTAATTGTTTTAATTCGAATTAATTATGGATTAAATTAGGAATTTTTGTTCTTGATATTTTTTATATGATTCGATGGCATAATCATGTAGATAATTTTATCCTGGTCATTTTGGTATATTATATGATGAATTTGGAGTTCAATAATATGTAGAAAATTGAGTTTGATTCTCGGTTTACTGAAATTAGGGTTTAAATCCTTTGAATGTTCTTGATTGAGAATTGGGGATTTCATTTCTGTTAATCCTGGGTTTGATTGAATAATATCAGTAGAATACTCGAATCTCAAGCTTTAGTTTCGTACAAAGATCATGGAGATTGGTTTTGAATTCATTGATTTAGTCTATCGCCGAAAAACTCGAACTCCGGTTCGATTTCGATCGGAGAAGGAGCCTGGGGGACGATGTCCTCGTATTCCCACCGGTTTTGAGTTGTATTTTTGCTGTTAGTGTTAACTGGACTAGAAGGAAGAGTCACTGATGTGTCTCTGTGGCCGTAATTGGAGTCGTCGGAGTTGACAAGAACCCGCCGGATTCTGGAAATCGGCCGGTGTTCTTGCCAACCCGATTTCCTGTCTTCGACCCGCGGCTCAACCCAGTTTTGACCCGGGTTTGATCCTATTTTTCCTAAATCAAAAATCAGTAACATGTTTCTGGATTTTCTTTTTATAAATAAATCCAAAATCCATTATTTAATTTCTAAAATTTATTTTTAATTCCTAAAATCATTATTTAATTCCAAAATTCATTTTTAATTCAAAAATAAATCTGATTTATTTTATTAATTAATTTTAATTAGTTTTTAATTATTTTATTTATCAATTAATTTAATATTAATTGATTAATTAACTTAATTAATTATTAATTAATTTAATAAATAGATTTAATTATTTATTTTTGATTTATAAATTCCGAAAAATAGTTCGAGCTTTAAAATATTATTTTAAATTATTTTCAAGGCTCGATAATTATTATAATATTATTTTAAATTCAGATTCGGGTGTTCGAACCCTATTATTTAATTATAAAATGATTCGGAGACTCGTTTTAATTTCGAAAAATGTTCAAAAATTCGTAATAAATACCTGGAAAATAATTTTGACCCGGAATCTTCTTTGAAAAAATATTTTGATCGAATATCTTGCGTACTACTACGTGCTATCTGATTGATGTGTTATATGCCTATATGATTATTGTTTAACAGTTTTTACTATAACTTTCAATCCGTAAATCGGATTTGGGTGAAACGAAGGGTAGATAAAAGCTTATGATGTCTATGTGACGATTAGAATAATATGAGTATGAATATTGATAGATAATTGTGATGCCTAGCAGAGTAAACGAGGCATAGAAAAGAAAGCCAGTGGTCAGTAAATAAAGCTGAAGCATAGAAAAGGCGAGTGATTGATAAATAGAAGCAAGTTATGGAAAGAGAAGGAAAATGGTTGATAAGTAAAACTGTAAGATGAGTAAAGTGGAAATCATCTGTAATAAGGCAAGTCCTTTTGAACCTTTCTTCGAGATATATTATAAATATTTCTGAACTTTCTCATAACATGTTGCTAGTATTTAAAATAAATCATGTTTTATATTGCAAGCGCTCTAAAATATTCAACCTTGAACCCTGATTCTTATTGATCTTGAGCCATAAGCCTTATTCTTCATAAACCATTGATTATTGAATTCTCGAATACGAGCCAGACATATACGATACTATTTCACAAATACATATCTACCACATACTGATTTCTGATATTGAATTGTTTGACATACCAACCCTTTTGCCTTGTTTAACAGAAGACCAATCCTTATAACCCTTGAACCCTTGGTCTTCTACTTTCTGATTCTTTCCTTGATTGAAAGCCAATCTTTTTGAATTCCTTATTATACCTTCATGGTATTGTGAATCACCCTATGCTTCAAGATAAATGTTGTTTATGATTTAGCTTATTGAATGACATTGTTTATCATATTAATATTCTAGAATTGGATTGTTTTTTAATATGGACCAGTTTCATGGTCAAACCAGATTCGTGGTCATAATAGGCCAATATGTGCCTTAGATCTAGTATATAGAGCAAAGTTGGGAGCCATGCTCGGGGTTAGTGCGTGACTGATCAGCAGCCTAACCTTGGTTTTTAAAATGAAAAGTGAATATCCAATTCTAATCATTGCTTATTCAGAGACTTGATTCTTCTGAACCACTTCAATTGATTATTGTTTAACCTCAATTGTTGCGATTATGACTTGCTGAGCTAGTTAGATCACTCTTGCAAAAAAATTATATTTTCAACAGTTGAAAAAAGAAATTTGTTGATAACGATGGTTCTCAGTCCAACGTGCGAGCTAGGATTCTAGGTTAAGTAGGATCGAACCAACATGAGCTTTATATTATAGAGGAGTTATGCAAGATTGTAAGATCGATATCATTATCAATTGTAAGTTGAACTAGTTGGGTTTTGGTGTGATGTAATAAAAGTTAAGGTTGTGGCTTGTTTTCATACTTAAACCTGTTGTGATCCGTGGTTATGTAAAGAAGGGTCAATACGTATAATACTTTATATACATGTTTATATATTATGGTATGTGCATGTTGTGATCCCCAAACTTCTGACCCAGATTTGGAGGGCGTTACATCCCCCTCAGGAGTACTACCCTCAAACCTTTCAATCTATAAAGATTGATTTGCACATGAAGGTGCATTTGGTACCATAACAAGGTTTTTATTAAAAATTGATGAAACCTCTATGTTGTTGTTGGGGTCATCAAGGTCTACCCCTGCAGGTAGCCTCTCACCAACTAAATATTTTTCCTGGGTGGTGAGCACAGTTTTATGAACTATGTCACTTGATGTTGGAAACACTTGAGAAGTAGATTCAAGTGTTTCATTATAAGTACAAGAAATATGAGATATGAGATTAGAGATTTGAGTATTGAGTGTTGGCAGCTCCTCCTGAATAGATGAGGGAGCTTCAAATGATGTGCTCTCAATGTCTGTGATATCCTTATTTCTATTTTTATCAACTTGAGAGTGATCAAGTTGTGGTGCAAATTCTTTACAAATTGCACTAGGGAGAGTGCTTTGTTCAATAGAGACATCTTGTTGAGAAGGTGGCCATAGAGTCTGTTTAGATCCCTCTATTACAACTGCATCATATTGGGAAGATGGAGAGGTGGCTAATTGGGTGGTCAACTCAGCTTTCTTAGTCTTCTTTGCGTTATTAACCAGGTTAGACTCTATTGTGATTTGATCCACAACACTCTCATTTACAACAATCAAGAATGCTTGCTTTCTCTTCTTTTTACTCCTTCCACCATGTTGAGAGGATGAAGTGGTTGGTTTCCTAGCTTCTACTGGTAATAAATGAAGGGTCTTAGTTATGGAAGGCCCTATTGGTTTTCCCGTGTTTGTACTTCCACAGGCACAAGAGCCATAATTGTGCTAGATGTGACATTAGACCTCATGCCAGGCATAGGGTAAGGGTAAGTCCTGAATCTTTCTAACATGAAGTTAGTGACTCTCAGACTTACAGGTACCTTATTCTTTGTAATTAGTGAACCAAATAATATTTTGGGAACTTGTTTACAATTTCCTATTTTGGTTCTATCAATACCATTAAGTAAATGTATGTTTGGAACTTTATGATTTAAAGTTTTTAGGTCACACAAACTACAGAAGGGGTTTGAATATAGTGTTTATATAATCAAATCGATTTAGAACAAAAGTATGTAACAATAATCAAGTTTATTCGATATAATAAGCTCTGTTACAAAGTAGGTTAAACTACTCTCTCAGTGATGAACAATATCACTAAGAGCTGCTAGGGTTACAATGAATAATATTCTCGTGAATGATAACACATATAGTGTAAACCCCTAAGCTGTGTTTATGTAGTACACAGTTACAAGATATCTTCTAATTGATATAAAATATATCTCTTCCTAAAATATATCAATCAGATATTATCTTCTACAAGTCTTCTAGTCTTCTAACTCTAAACCATATCTTTCAGTGTTTTAGTCATGATCCTCTCCTGTAAATCAGCTGCATTCCTTATCTGAAGTACCCGCACTTAAGTCCTGATATAAATCCTGACGACCTTAAGTTCTGATATAAGTTATGACTTCAGTAAATTCTGATTTCCAGTAAGTCCTGATATTAAGTTCTGAAACTAAACACAACAGATTAGACATGACATCACAAATATATCTAACAATCTCCCCCAACTTGTAAATTATGAAAAATATACAAGTTAATAGATTTGATGATGTCAAAAACATTTAAGTACAAATGCAATGAGAGTTTATTTAGACAACTAACTATAACTTACAGTCCTTGCATCTTTTACCAATCTTTTTGAACCAATCTGAATCCAAAATGATTCTTGACAAAGTTTGATATCATCTTCTCTTCTGCATTTCTCAGGACTTGAGCTAATGTAGCCTTGACTTGCTTCATTTCTTCATCTTGACTTCCAAACTGGTAGATTGCAGTCCTAAGTGCTGAAATGTGATTTCTTTCTAATCCATCACCAAGTCTGATTACCCTTGGATGAGATGAGTCTTCATTATAGCATAGACATTTCTCTTTCAGAATAGCTTCCATCTTAGCATAATTCTTCTTCATTGGAATTTCACTTCCATCATCTTCAACTATCTTTGGAATAAATTTTGTAACCCTTGATCTAGAGTTTCTGGCTTTATCCCATATAGTCTTCATTATGAAATTTGACCATCTTTTGGTAATCTCAGACTTTATCTCCAAAAGATAATGAAAGAATTGAAGTTCTTTCAGAGATTTGTTCAGCACATCTGATTCTGACATTCTGTATGTTCTTCCATCTTTAAGAAACAGAATCAGCTTTTCCTTGACATTACACTTATCATGAGCATCCAGTATCACTTGAACAGATATAACCTTGTCAAGGTGTTTCTTTGTAACTTCCTCAAGTGGTTTGTCAGTTAATAAAAATGGATCTTTGATAGTTACTTCAACTCCTGTTTTCAGCTTGGCTTCGCTTGATCCTAACCCTGATCTGTCTCTTGCTTCTCTGGCATTCAATCCAAAAGTCAAGAAATCAGATAGCAGTTGACTTTTCTTAGGATCTGATGGTTTAACATTTTTCCATAGGAGTTTCTTCTTATTAGTAACTGTCATCTTGTTCAAATCAACTTGAGCTCTGTCAGAGGTTGATGTCTTGATGATTTGTTCAGGATTTGCAGATTCTTCTATAGCTTGCTGTTTTGAACTTTCTTCACTCTGAACAACTTGAGCTATGTCAGAGGTTGTCTTAGATTTTTCTGTCACCTTTGTTCTTTTCAGAGTTTCAACTGTTTCATCTTTAGTAGCAGCATCATCAAAGACTTGAACCAACTTGCACACAGGATCCATCAGAATTTGAGGAATCTTCATTTCCTGCTTCTTGACTGTCTCCCCAACTTTTCCTTTTCCCTTTTCTTTGGGATCGGTAATAGTTTGAGATCTATTACTTGATCTTGGAATTTCTGTGGCAGATCTTTCTTTTATCACAATACCTTTTTCCTTAGGCCTTGGAGGTTTCTTTATATTAGAAGCTTTAGACTTAAGATTTGTCTTCTCAGCTGCAAATCTAGCTTCTTCCTCTTTTAGAGTCTCTAAATCCATTCCAGGATTATGCTTGAGAAACAATCTTTTAGCAATTTCTTCATCAAGAGTCTGAATCTTGGGATCCTTATAATAGACAGTAGTCTCCCTTCGCTTAAGCTCCAGGGTTTATAAAAACTTCTGAGAGTCTTGACTTCCAGAATGAATCCGAACATCGGACTTTGTTATCAGAATTTGATTATTAGAACTTGCTATCAGAGTTTGAGCATTCACAGCTTCAGAACTTGAATCTTCTGTGTAGAAGATTTGATAGAATCAGAAATTAGTTTCTGTGAAGAAACTTTGTTGCTTTTCTTGCCTTGACCTTGACATTTGCCCTTGCTAGGGTTTCCTAGGTCATCTTCAGAATCATCCTTTTTCTTCAGTGATTTTCTAATTGAGCATTTGGACTTAACTACCTTCTCCCCCTTTTTGGCATCATCTGACAGGAGTAGTGAAATAAGGAGTTCCACTGAAGATTGGATTTCAATGAGTTGTGTTTGTTGAGAAGCTTGATTCTGAAAGACGTCATCCAGTTGGGCCTGCTGCTTGGTTTGAACTTGCTCAATAGCTTCCACTTTTTCATGAATTGGTCTGATAAACCTACTTTTTCTAGCTTGAGCATCAGGTCCTGCTTATCAGCATTTTCCTGAAGTTTATGAACCTTTTCATGAGTCTTGGAGTGTAGCCTTGAAGAGCATTAAACTGAGAGCAGTGACTTTAAGTTGGTGCTTGAATCAGAATTTGTCAGCAACTCATCAGCTTTTGCAATATATTCTGACAGAACATGTGAGATGGGAATGAAGTCAGGTTTATTCCACTTCCTTGTCCATTCAACTCCTCTGAAAGTTAACTCCCATGGAACAGGAACATCTTCTTCAACAAACTTAAGTAGTGCCTCATTTCCAAGAATTGGAGAATTAACTGGAGCACTTGCTGGAGCACTGTCTCCAAAACTTGATAAAAGCTCATCATCTTCTGACAACACCAGTGTGTGTGTAACTGAAGGAGATTCTGTAACAACTTCATCTGTTTCAGGTTCCAAATCCAATTGGAGTAGTAGGAATTTCAGCATTTAATGGAGAAACAGGTGGAGTGGACTCCTTTGCTTGTGGTGCTTCCAGATACAAAATAGTTGGTATATGTAACCTCTAAATATCAATTTCAGGACTTAATCCTAAATCTTCAACTATGTCAGTTTCTCTGAGTGGAGAGATAGGAGGTGTGATCAATGTGTCTGGAATAGTGTCTTCAGCAGTTGTCAAAGCTTCAAGCACTATAGGTTCTGATGAGATCAGAGATTCCTGATCTCCTTACAAAGCTTCTTCAGCATCCTCATATTGAGCTTGTGTAATTTTCACACCTGCTCTCTTCTTCTTTGATCTGGACTTTTGTTGTGAAGGTGTTTCTTGAGCAGCATCAGAACTTGAAAGTCTTTTTCTTTTCAAAATCCCAGAACCCTCAGCTTCATTCTCCTTCTAAAGAGTTGACTCTTCAGCTTCTATTATCACATGTTCTGATGCAGGAACCTGGACTTGTTCATCCTCATCAGATTCATCCCTCAGAATAATCCTCATTCTTCTCCTTGGTGGAGATTTAGGCACATAGATAGTTCTTTTGGGCCTAGAGGATTTAGGTGGTGAAACCTTGGTAGCTGGTTTAGGTTTTGGGTTGGAAGTGCTGACAACTGGTATCTTCTGAGAGATGCCAGAAGTGGATTGTGCTGGTTGATAGTAGGTTTCAATAGTAGGCTGTGGTTGAGTATTGGAAGGTTGTGTAGGTGGAGGTTGTGCTGGTGCTACATCAGGATAAATGGTACTATATGTGTGAGGATCAGAATTTACTAAGAATTGTTTGACAGATTGAGGAATTTGGAGGGGTCTTAGTACATTATTCTTATTATCAGCAGATAATAAGTCTGTGAAATCCCTTTTGTGAAGTTTAAAGGGTTCAATTGTCTCACTAAAATTTTGAGGTGCATCAGAACAACAGAAATTATATATAAGCTGAAAGAATCAAGCAAAATAAACTGTGTTGCTATCTTCTTTCAGCCTATCACCTATAAAACCCAAAATTGCAGTAGCATAATCAAAATGAGTTTGATTAAGAAGGACATACCCAATTTGCTGACTCATTATTGGGATAACATCAAAGTTGGAGCATTTATTGGCAAAGGCTTTGGTAATGCAGTCGAAAAAGAAGTTCCACTCCCTCCTGATGTAGAGCCTCTTCAGTTGTCCCATCTTGGACAAAGATTTCTCATACCCAAGATTTGCCATCATATTTTGAAGAGCTGACTCCCCAACTTATGAACTGTAAGTATAGTTTTCTGGCAGATGCAAAGCTTGTCGAACTGTTGACAAGGTTACCAGATGCTCATCTTCCCCTATTGTAAAAAATGATGCTTGGGGACCCATTTTCACCACCATCATCATAGACTCCAGACCTCCAAAACTCCAGAATTTGTTTTCCTGAGAGAAGCTGTGGTTGATTCAGAGCATACCCAATTTCACTTCGAGCGAGACAATCTTGAATGAAGTGAAGTTCTGAAGGATCCTCGTCCTTGTTGAGAATAGCCATGTAGTTTTTGGGGACAAACTTGGCTCCATCATAGATAAGGTCCTTAGGTGCCATTTTTGTGAAAAATTAAGTGAAAAGTTGTATGTGTATAAAGTGTTTGATAAAATGCCTGTGAGAAAATAGCTTCAGAGAATAATAGAGAATGAGAGAGAATAAGAGAGAGTAGAAAGGAATAAAAGTAGGTAAAAGATTGTAAAATCTTTTAACTCTGCTATTTATACTCTCCACGTGACAATGGCTATATTTGTGAAGCAGAACAAACATCTTACACCTGGTAGCATTTAAACAGTCAAAACATTATTAGTGGGCTCGGTAAACATGCAGTAATTATAGCTCACATGCGGTTACCAAAACAAAAACGCAACCCATTAACCAAATGATTATCACTGTTTTAATCTGATAAATATGACCGTTACAGTAAATACCACAAATAAGTCAAGTAAATAAATAATGCCACGTAAGCATCAGGATTTGCATCAGAACTTGACTATTATCAGAATTTAACGGTCATCAGAACATGGCTCCAGTACTCAAAAAAATGAATGACCGTTTCTGTGATTCTTCACACACATACTGACTAGTTTCTTTAGAGTTTAATCATCAGAACTTACATCAGAACTTGTCCTCAGAATTTATGTAAATAATACTTAACTGTTTATCAGAAACAACTTAATCACCACAGTAATTTTCATCATTCATATGGAGTGATAGTGTGTGTACATGCAAATGATCAGATACGGATTAAAGTTTGATAAACTTCAGTATATCTTAGAAATAAGGCATAACTAAGAAAAATGCTTAAAATTTGTCTTGAATTGTGAAGTCTACTGTAGAGTAAAGTTATGCAAGAATCCACCTCAACTATTTGTGCATATTTTATGCATCTTTTGAAATTCTTTAGACAGTGGCTTCTCAGTGTAAATGAGTTACAACTGCCATCAGAATTTATGCTGTTATCAGAATATTTCTCCAGTAATCAGAGAATGTGAAAAGTCACCAAGAAAAATCAATTTGATTTTCTAATGCATATAACTTAATACCAGCAATGCACTTGGATCTTCCCTCTCACATAAATTACTCTAGATCTCAAAGGAGTGCCTGATTTCAATTTTTCTTTTCTTTTTTTTCTTCAGATAAGTGAAGCTTAACAAGCATGTAGTTCATCCTTAAGATTTACTAACATCAGAATTTGACAGATAAGAAGCAATAATCTAGTTTGTGACTTAGTAATAAGATACACAAAGTAAATTTGAACAAGATCAAAATCAGAATTTGCTTGTGTTATTGATTTTCACATAAACAACTAATTCAAACATGGGATACATAGTTTATTAAAGACTACTAAGTCAGCATCTAACAAGATAATCTTCATTGGATTAAATAGTCACATAACATTCAAAACACTTTCAGAGTTTATAGAATTGCATCAGATAATAAGCAGTGTTTAATATGTAACAATTTAAATACAGATTACATTGAGATAAGAAAATCTGTAAACATAGATCATAAAGTTTGATGCATGAGAATAAAAACTAAACGGATTTTGATAAAGAACCTGAAACCATTCCAAGTTCATTTACCAGTCTTGTAAAAGTAGCTTCACATAGTGGTTTTGAGAAGATATCTGCTAGTTGTTGATCTGTTAGAACAAAATGCAATTCCACTGTACCTTCCATCACATGTTCCCTTAGGAAATGGTACCTAATGCTGATGTGCTTTGTCATTGAGTGTTGAAATGGATTTCATGTCATAGCAATAGCACTTTGATTATTATAGTAAATAGGTATTTTAGAAAATTCTAACCCATAGTCCAGTAACTAATTCTTCATCCAAAGAATTTGTGCACAACAGCTTCCTGCAATAATATATTCTGCTTCTACAGTTTATGTGGAAATTGATTTCTGTTTCTTGCTAAACCAAGAAACCAATCTGCCTCCAAGAAATTGGAAGCTTCCACTAGTGCTTTTCCTGTCTATTTTGCATCCTGCAAAATCTGCATATGAGTAACCTATTAGCTTAAAGTCTGATTCCCTAGGATACCACAATCCTAGATTAGATGTACCCTTGAGGTACTTGAAAAAAAAATTCACAACTATTAGATGAGGTTCTCTTGGATCAGCATGAAATCTTGCACAAAGACAGGTAGCATACATGATATCTCGTCTACTTCCAGTTAAATAGAGTAAGGAGCCAATCATACCTCTGTAGTTAGTAAAATCTACTGGTGCTCCAGTATCTTTATCTAACTTGGTGGCTGTGGCCATGGGAGTGGATGCAGTTGAACTGCCTTGTATTCCAAATTTCTTGAGTAAATTTCTGGTGTATTTGGATTGATTTATGAAAGTACCATCTTCAGTTTGCTTGACTTTAAGTCCCAGAAAATAGAAAAGTTCTCCCATCATACTCATTTGATATTTTCACTGCATTAACTTGGAAAATCTTTCACACAGTTTTGTATTTGTAGAGCCAAAGATGATATCATCAACATATATTTGTACCAAATGTAAGTCCTTTCCATGGTTGAGGTAGAATAAAGTCTTGTCAATTGTTCCTTTGTGAAATCCACTTTCCAGAAAAAATTGAGTCAGAGTCTCATACCATGCTCTAGGAGACATGATTTGGAAATTGTCAGAAGAAATTGTCAAGCCTGTAGACATGATTTGGAAATTTTGGATCTACAAAGCCTGGAGGTTGTTCAACATATACCTCTTCCTCTAATTCTCCATTGAGAAAAGCACTTTTCACATCCATTTGAAAGGCTTTGAACTTCTTCTGAGCAGCATAATCCAAAAAGATTCTTATGGCTTCCAATCTAGCAACTGGAGAAAATGTTTCATCATAGTCAATACCCTTCTGTTGAGAGTAACCTTTAGCAACCTGCCTAGCTTTGTTTCTTGTAATTATGTCATCACTGTCAGTTTTATTTCTGAACACCCATTTTGTACCAACAATTGATCTGTCCTTTGGTCTTGGCACTAGGGTCCAGACTTTATTTGTTTCAAATTCATTTAACTCTTCCTGCATTGCTTGCACCCAATCAGCATCTTAAAGAGCTTCTTCCACTTTCTTTGGTTCATTCTGAGATAGAAAAGAATGATAGAGACATTTATTTGTGGTTGCAGTTCTAGTTCTGACACCTGCTTCACGATCTCCAATTATTATGTCAAGTGTGTGTGATTTAGTCCACTTCCTTACAGATGGAAGTTGATCTCTAGAACTGGATCCTCCCCCATGATCCATGATGTCTCCATCAGCATTTTCTGATGCTCCCCCTGAAGTTATGTTCTCTGAGATTCCAGAATTTGAGTTGGATCCTTCAGGAATTGAAGAATCAGTGTTTCCAGAATTGTCAGAATTTGGCTCATCAGCACTTGATGAATCAGAACTTGAAGAGCCGGTGATTGGTTCTGATGCTTCTTGAGAGTCTTGAGATGTGGTATGTTCATCAGTTTGCTCCCCTTGAACAGGTGCATTTTCCTTTGGAGTAGTTACCACGGTTTCAATGACATCAGAATTTAACCCATCAGAACTAATAGGATCAGGATTTAGGTCATCAGAATTTACAGAATCGGAATTTATATCTTCATTTTCAAATCTCAGCTGATCATGATCATTAAAATCTTCAAGTCCAGTAATCTTTTTATCATCAAAATATACATTGATAGATTCCATGACAACCCTTGTTCTTAAATTGTAGGCTCTGAAGGCTTTTATGGAAAGTGGATATCCAACAAAAATTCATTCATCAGCTTTTAGATCAAATTTTGACAGCTGTTCAGGATGAGTCTTAAGAACAAAAAACTTGCATCCTAATACATGAAAGTATTTCAGATTTGGCTTCTTTTTCTTCACCATCTTATATGGTGTTTTTCCATGCTTGTTTATGAGTGTAGCATTCTGTGTAAAACAAGCAGTCTTGTTAGTCCCTTAACAATATAGCAAGAATTACAGAAGGGGGGTTGAATGGAATTCTTGAACCTTTTTCTCGAAATAAAAATGTTCAACTCGAATATAGATATAATGTTTTGATTAGCACAATGCGGAATAGAAACTTAATTGAATCAAAACATAAGTAATTAAAAACAAGAGTCTTTAAAAACTTTCTGGTGGATTTAAACAATTCCACCAGAGATATATATAATATATCGAGAGGACTCTATGTGCAAGAATGCTCACAGCTGCTTACAAAAGGAACTACTGAGAATACAGGAAATGCTAATAATTCTGCTTACAAAGATATCTCTGTTTTTGTGTTTCTCAGCTATCTCAGTTATTTTTCTATTTGCTACACTCTTGGTTTATATAATACCAAGATTATAAAGTCAAAAAGACTGAACAAATATAAAAACTATCAGTCTTAAGCTTTGCTGCTTTTCGTCCTCTATTACCCAGTTAATGGGCTTTCACAGTGTGTTTGTATACATCTCGACGGCTGTGTGTCAGCTTTCACTGTTCATCTGCTGTTTGAATTCTTCATATGATCATCCGTCGACTTTCAGACCATCCGTTGATGGTTTAATTGATCATCCGTCGACTGCTATATTAAACATCCGTTGATAGTCATTTGATCATCCGTCGATGGCTTTGTTAATCATCCGTCGGTAGCTATTTTGGCACTTGACTCTATTTCACTTGTGCAGAATTACAAGACATCATTTATGTGCAATTAATCAACCTATTCTGCATATCTAGTTAAATTCAGCATGACTTATATGCTACTATAGATTCTATACAAAGGTGCATACATAACTGTGCTACAAACTTATTATTACATAAGCTACTCACTCGATGGATAATAAGTTAATCATCCGTCGGGACTATAATGAGTTATCCGTCGGGACTATAATTCTTATCCGTCGAGTGCTACATAATTTCACTAAGTAAAATCTACTTAGATGTTTTGTTTATGAAATCATCAAGTACACAACATATGCACAACAAGTCTGCATAGCTTCAGCCCAAAAATAGGTTGGTAGCTTTGCTTCATCAAGCATAATTCGTGCAACTTCAATAAGAGTCCTGTTCTTTCTTTCTACAACTCCATTCTGCTGTGGAGTTCCAGGTGCAGAAAATTCATGCTTTATTCTATGGTCTTTACAGAAATCTTCCATGATTGAATTCTTGAACTCGGTTCTATTATCACTTCTTATTATTTTAACAGAATCTTTGACTAACTTATCCATCTGTCTGACATGATCAGTTAGAGTAGATGCAGTTTCATTCTTCTTGTGCAAGAAATACACCCAAGTGTATCTTGTGAACTCATCCACTATAACCATAGCATATTTCTTCTTTACAATCGACATGACATTGACTGGACCAAATAGATCAACATGCAGTAAGTGATAAGGCTCAAGAATTGAGGTTTCAGTTTTGCTCTTGAATGAAGATTTTCTTTGTTTTGCCTTTTGACATGAGTCACAAAGACCATCAGGAGCAAATACTGATTTTCACAGTCCTCTCACAAGATCTTTCTTTACTAGCTCATTTATGTTGTTGAAATTTAAATGAGAGAGTCTCTTGTGCCAATTCCAGCTTTCTTCAATTGATGCTCTGCTTAACAGACAGATTGCAGAACCATCATAATTTGTTGAAAATCTGGCTTCATATATGTTACCATGTCTGTAACCTTTCAGAACCACTTTGCCTGTAGAATTATTTACAACTTCACAGTGTTCTTCAAAGAAATCCACATGATAACCTCTGTCACAGATTTGACTCACACTTAGCAGATTATGTTTAAGTCCTGAGACAAGAGCTACTGATTCAATTGTGACATTCCCAAGATTGATATTGCCATATCTCAGAGTCTTTCCCATGTTGACATCTCCATAAGAAACTCCTGGGCCAGCTTTCTCCATAAAGTCTGATATCAGGGCTTTATTTCCAGTCATATGTCCTGAACATCCACTGTCCAGAACCAAGATATTTTTCCTGTTGTCCTGCAATCACAAAGACCACTATTGGTTAGTTTTAAGGACCCAGACTTTCTTGGATCATTTGGCCTTTTTAAGTTTGTTAGCATTTGTAACGGATTTAGTTTCAGAGTTTATGCTAACATGCTTTTTATCAGACTTTGCATCATAATTTACACTAGAAGGAATTATAATAACTTTCTTTAAAGAAGGTTTTATTTGATAATAATCATAGTACAAACTATGATATTCCTTACAAGTATAAATAGAATGTCATAAACTACCACAATAAAAACAAGGATTTTGTGGTTTAAACCTAACAGACTGACTCTTAACTCTTGATCTAGGAGGTAAAGAGTTTATATCTTTATTTTTCCTGCAAAAAGAAGCAAGATGGTTAGAGTTTCCATAATTATAGCATTTCTTTCTAGGAGCATTAGTAACAGGCATATAATTATTGCTTTTATTCACACCTTCCTTTCCATTCCTATTTTTCCTAGCTTACTTTACCTTGTCACATTTTTAATATCTTTCAGCTTATACTTAAGCTGCTTCTTTGTCATTAAGCCAACATTTACCACAGTTGGTTTATCCTGTTTTAATTTGTCAGAAGTTGACTTTTCTTTGACTTCTGTTTTAGAGTCTTTCATCTTTTCAGATTTTGACTTGTCAGAATTTGACACAAACTTGACAGGATTAACTTTAGGCTTTTCATCTTTCTTGGTAAAGTTTGGTTGAGATGATACAGTTTCCTTTTCTTCTTTATTATCTAGGTAACCTAGACCTTCTTTCCAATTTCCATTTTCTAAGATTTTCTGAGTTGTTCTTCCAGAGTTAGTCCAAGTTTTGATTATCTCCTTTTCCTTTTCTAGTTCAGATTTAAGAGATTTATTCAGTTTTAACAGTTCATCTTTAACATACAAAGCCTCATCTCTTTCTTTCTAAGTTTGATGAAATATAACTAACTCTTTTTCTAAGTAGTCATTTTTGTTTCTAAGAGCATGACTTTCAGATTTAATCTTTCATTTTCTAAAGTCTGATCTCTAAAACTAATTAACATGGTTTTAAGATATAATCTTAGCTCAGAAATATCATTAGTATGAAAAGCAAGAGTTAAATGAGGTACCTTCAATTCAGCAGTTCCAGAACTGCTATCAGCATTTTCCATCAAAGCATAGTTCACCTCTTCTTTAGAAACTGAACTGTATGCCCAGTTTTTCTTCTTTGTGATAAGTGCATGGCCTTTATCACCTTTTCCCTTCTTGCAGTCAGGAGAGATGTGGCCTCTTTCACCATAATTGTATCATTTGACATTTGAGTTGTCTCCTCTGTCAGACTTTCCTCCTTTCCCTTCATTCTTTCTAAACCCTTTCTTTTCAGAACTTCCACTTTTCCTGGAAAACTTCTTTCTGAACCCTTTCTTTTCAGAACTTCCACCTTTCCTGGAAAACTTCTTACCCTTTCTGAATTTCTTGTAGGCTATCTTTGTGATACCCTTCACCATAAGAGCACACAGTTGTATCATCTCTGCATCAACATCCACTTCAGATAAACTTTTAGATTCTGAATCATCATCATCAGAATATGATGACTCTGAATCAGACTGTATGATGAGAGCCTTTCCTTTGCCCCTCTTTGAGACAACCACTTTAGGAGATTCCTCCTCAGCTTTAAGTGCAACTGTCTTTGACTTTCGTCCATTCATTTTGCTCCTTTGATCCATCTCAAGTTCATGAGTCTTGAGCATACCATAAATTTTATCAAGAGTAGTTTCAGCAAGGTCATAGTTATCTCTTATGGCAGTAGACTTCAAATCCCAATTTTTAGGAAGAGCTAAAAGGAAATTTTAGATTTGAATCTTCAAGATCATATTCCTTGTCCACCAGTGACAGATCATTCAATAGTTTGGAAAATCTGTCATATAAATCAGTTGTGTGAGTATTGTCTTCCTGTTCTTTTTGATGGCTTCAATTCCCTGGCATCTTGTCTCCAAAACATTCCATATTTCCTTTGCAGTCTTGCATCCAATTACCATGTTTGACATGACATTGTCAATTGCACTATAAAGTAAATGCCTAACCCTTGCATCCTTGGCAATAGATGAGATGTCTTCGGGTGTGTAATCACCCTTCTCCTTTGGTATGGTCTTTTCTGGTTGATCAGCAACTGTAACAGAAAGCTTGGTAGGCTTATATGGTCCATCATTAATTCTATCAAGGTATTCTGGATCTGTGGCTTCCAGACACATAGCCATCTTTACCTTCCATATAGGATACTCAGATGCTCTCAGTATGGGAACCCTAATACTTTCATATCGACTGTGGGTTTGATTGTTTTGAGTATCTTGAGTTTTGGTGGGCTTAGGTGGAGTTTCTGTTTCGTCAGACATGA
The DNA here is from genome assembly GCF_009905375.1 of Apium graveolens. NCBI lineage: Eukaryota > Viridiplantae > Streptophyta > Magnoliopsida > Apiales > Apiaceae > Apium > Apium graveolens. Next base: position 124,878,622 of record NC_133649.1, on the reverse strand, counting down.
TTGTAAACCGGATCTCACTGTTTATATATCAACAAAGAAGCTCTGATACCACTTGTTAGGTCACACAATACTATAGAAGGGGGTTGAATATAGTATTTATACAATCAAATCGATTTAGAACACAAGTATGTAACAGTAATCAAGTTTATTCAATATAATAAGCTCTGTTACAAAGTAGGTTAAACTACTCTCTCAGTGATGAACAATATCACTAAGAGCTGCTAGGGTTACAATGAATAATATTCTCTTGAATGATAACACATATAGTGTAAACCCTAAGCTGTGTTTATATAGTACACAGTTACAAGATATCTTCTAATTCATATATGATATATATATATCTTCCTAAAATATATCAATCAGATACTATCTTCTACAAGTCTTCTAGTCTTCTAACTCTAAAGCATATCTTCCAGTGTTTTAGTCATGATCATCTCCTGTAAATCAGCTGCATTCCTTATTTGAAGTACCCGCACTTAAGTCCTGATATAAATCCTGACGGCCTTAAGTTCTGATATAGGTTCTGACTTCAGTAAGTTCTGATTTCCAGTAAGTCCTGATAAGTCCTGATATTAAGTTCTGAAACTAAACAAATCAGATTAGACATGACATCACAAATATATCTAACAAAAGTAGACATAATAAACCTAGAAAAGAAAATTTCCTTACCTCTTGTGGCCAAAGACATTGTGAGCCTTGTGCTGAGTTCTTCCAGGACCAATAGCCCCACATTAATGTGCCTGTTGTGAGCCATGGAGAACACCATCTTTTGAACCACACTGGATATGTTTTCATACCCAGTCTTCGTGCAGGTGAAAGCTCTCACTATGGAATCAAACAGGAATGACCATTCCCTCCTTGGATGCTTCTTATTTAAGCTAGCAAGATTGATCCTTTCATTATAATATATGAAGTCCATAAATTCAGCTAGCTCCTGTTGAGTAGGTACCTCCTCCATGCTATCAGTAGGGATTCCCGGGGCCTTGTTGACATCATCCTCTTTAAACTCTACTTGTTGGCCTTGGATTGAGCAGTTTATCACCAAAGATGAAGCTTAATTCTCATGCACAACTGTCCTAACCAAAGCTGAATTCCAGGACTCATTGAGAACATCCGTGTACAGAATGGAATTAGCAGTCAAAGCACCTGCAAAGTATGTCTGAGATAAAAACTTGACAAAGCTCTTGAAACTGTCAGGAGCTTGGTTAACATCTGTGAAAGCTAGGTAGTTGGTACCATCCTTAGGGATAACAGCTCTAACAGTATTTGATGCCATTGTAAGTGTTTGAATTTGATTGGGTAAGATATTCGAAAGAAAAAAGCTTGAAATGAGAGAGAACGGTTAAGGTTTGAAAAAATAGGTCAATTGAGATCTCGAAAGCGTAAAGAGGGGTTATGTCGAGATGTATGGGAATTTATAAAAAAGGTAAGTGACTTGTCGAGAAGTACAAATAAAAGTTTGGGATTTGCTTATCGAGAAGTGACGTGAGAAAATAGATACATATCGATATGTCACTTTTCTGACTCTTATCGAGAACTAGACAGTGACTTATCGAGATGTCAAATAAATACCCAGTTTGTCCTGAATGGACTGAATTTTTCCAATTTTTATTTGAGTAAATCAAAATAAATTTAGAATGATTATATTTAAAAGTATATTACTAAAATAATGTATTAAATTAAATTATTTCAGTTCTAAGTTATCGAGAAGTCTAAAATGTGTACTTGTAGGGAACTCTATGACTCAGCATATATCAAGATCTCTACAAGACTTATCGAGAAGTCGTAATGAGGCTTGTCGAGAAATCCTTCAAGAAGTCAGGAAAAAGACTTATCAAGAACTCTATCGAGAAGTCTCGAAATGACTTGTCGAGAAGTCACTTAGACTTATCGAGAACTCAGTTCTCAATATACTTTTGTCGTTCTTGATTCCGTCTTATATTAATTTCACATATTGAAAATGTAAATTAACAATTAGACATTTTTTCTCAAAATTTGAAGAATTCTAAGTGGAATTTTGAAAATTAAATATACTGAGAATTCTGAAATATTTATAAATCATATTCCAGTTAATTTTCAATTAAATGAAATAAATTTTAATTTATTAGAAATTAATTTACCGCAACATATTAGATTAGTGCTTACCTTTAGGATGAAAAATTTAACATTCCAATTTCACCAACAAGTCTAGTGAAAGTTGTTTCATCCAAAGGTTTAGTGAAAATGTCAGCTAATTATTTTTCTGTTGGAACAAAAATTAGCTCAATAGTACTATTTGCAGCATGTTCTCTAATAAAATGGTATCTTACATCAACATGCTTAGTTCTATAATGATTAACTGGATTAGCAATAATAGATATAACACTAATATTGTCACACATAATTGGAATTTTGTGTAACACTTGGCCATAGTCCATTAATTGATTTCTAATTTAAAGCACTTGAGCACATCAACTTCCAACAGCTAGGTATTCAGCCTCGGCTGTGGAAGTTGACACAAATTGTTGTTTCTTACTGTACCGGGATACAAGTCTTTGTCCAAGAAATTGACAGCTTCCACTAGTGCTTCTGTCAACCCTGCATCCAGGGATGAATGTGTTTCTTGGATTTTTAGCCTTTTAAAACTTATTTTGATATTGTGTAAACAAAGCATTTTTGTAACGCCCTTCAAATCCAAGCTCTAGATCTTGAGGGTTACTTGCCAATTACCAACATAATGAAAACCTGTGCAATGATTAAATAAATATACATCCAACCCCTTCTTACTCTACACAGAATCTTTAAGGTTGAGGTATGAAGACAAGAACAACACTACTTTTATTATATTTCCCAAATTCAAAATCTCATATAACTCTCTTATTATAACCCAACTATCTAGGCATGTTTTAAAACTAAATTCAATTTATTCAAATACGCATTATATCTATCTACACTACACCTTCTCAGGAAGTTCAAAAATATACTCTTGAATCGGAATTAGCACTCTTGGTGCCAGAGGGTCCCATATTTTGACTCGCTTGTTTACCACTCGGGTGCGGATGGGTTTCATTTTCTACCTTTATTATAAAATAAAATGAGTAACAACAAAAAGGGTGAGTCATAATTGCTCAGCAAGTCCACAATATATGTACAATATCATAAAAAAGCTAAGCAAATCTGATATGCATTGGTAAATCAGATTTTATATGTATCTGTGTATTTCCGTAATGAAAAAAGGAAAGCAGGAATTCAAGGTCGTGAAGGACTTTATCTCAGAAGCATTGTAATAGATTTCCTTGTTATTGATAGAATAGGATTCTTTATACATTGTGTAGTTGTGCTTTATATAAAACACATATTAGGTTCATGCTATAAGAATTGTGAACATTGTTATATCATTTGCATAACCTATAAGCTCTCAAGGATATTTGTTCATCATTTCGAGAGAGTACGTTTGTAATTAGTTTTTATCTGTTAATATAAAAATTGTTGATTCTGTTGAAGCTTTGTCGAATAGATAGCATTAACTATATTTACCCCCCCCCCCCTCTACAGTTGATTACGGGACTAACAAACACTCTTGGTGTCATAGGGTCCCGCCTTTTGACTCGCTTCTTTACCACTCGGGTGCAGATGGGTTTCATTTTCTGCTTTTACTGTAAAACAAAATGAGTAATAACAAAAAGGGTGAGCCATAATTGCTCAGCAAGTCCACAATATATGTACAGTATCATAAGAAAGCTAAGCGAATCTGATATGAATCGGTAAATCAGATTTTATATGTATTTGTGTATTTCCGTAATGGAATATGAAAGCTGTTGTCGGTGATTAGCAATAAACTAGACTGGACACAAATAATCACAGTATTGTAATCTGCTGATCAGTCAGATAAAGTACGAATCTATGCCATTCACATAGACCCGTATCATAACAAGGTACCCAGGCTCATTTCTGGCCTCTGTAATTAATTCAAGTGGTCCAGTTTGTTTCTGGCCCTAATTGTAACCATCCAGTCCAAATGGCAAGCATCCGGAACTATCGGTATGCTTCGATGTTATCTCAACATCAAGATATACATCAGGATATAAATATTGCATTGTCTATTGGAATATGAATAGAGTATTCTATGTGTCAAGAGTAATCAGGAATCAAAATGAAAATGTGATCAAAAGAATCAGTAATTTTGTATCAGTGTTTGTGAATAGGAATTATCAAGATTCATTGATTAAAGAAATTGAATCAAATAAAGCAATACACTATTCTGAATTTAGAATAGGGGAAAAACTTGCCTGATAGGCGATCTATCTCAAGTCTATCATAATTCTCTAACACTGGCTTGAGCTACCTTGTTGGATTCATATCTATCAAGGAAAGATACTCATTTAGTTGACTCATACCTTAATCGTATATCAATCCGACTCCACATAGCTCTTATCGTCTACCCGCACGATTATAACTGACTCGTATGCTAATTAACTAGCAATTAAGACTCGATTAACCACATAAATCACATGGCACATTAGTCACATAGTCACTCTAGGCTTGAAAAAAATTCTTAGAATTGAAATCGAATCAGTATTCGCATTATTGAATATTATCTAACTCGTTTCCTAATTTTTAAAATTTATTAGACTCGTGTCTCTCTATAATAAATAAATATCTAAAGCCGACCTGTTTCTGGAAGAAATTAAGATTTAAACTATTTTTCTTGAAAACAAAACATTTTTCCAAGTCTAGGAGCGTTCATTTCGATTAAATCGGATAAACGGTTTAAATAATATTTAATTTATAAGAATATATCAATTATTATTCAAAATAATTAGTTATTCAAAATAATTGAACCATAAATATATTTTTAAATAATTATTCAGAAAAAATCATAATTAAAAATGATTTTTCCATAATTTTTGGAATTAAAATGAATTTAAAACAAATTATTTAAACAAACTGATTTATTATCAAAACAATTAATCAATTCAAATAAATAATAAATATTTAATAAATAAATAAGGTTTTGGATTTTTTGAAAATAACAAAAATAGTTTAGATTTATTTATAAAATAAATCATTTAATTAATCAAATTAATTAATCGATTTATTAAATAAATAAAATTGAATTTTTGATTTATAAAAATAAAAGTAAAATAAAAAACAGAAACATATTTTTGAAATTGGAATTGGGGAAAACCAGATCAAAATCGAGTTTTAAACCGGGTTGATTCCGGGCCGCGAAGAACAGACGGGTTAGGCTGAACCCAGAATCCGGTGAGGATTCCAGTCACCAACCTGTTTTCCGGCCACCTTAATTCGGCCATTCCTAGTATCGTTTCATCCCATCTCTTGGTGGTTTCCATTCCCCTGCATCACAACAACATGTTCAGCCCTTCAGCATCAACTGATAACCCTGGGGTTTTCTTCTCCGGCCAAAACCCGAAGAACTCCGACGAGCTCCAACAGATTCTGGCGAACTCGATTTCTGATCTGTTCGTTGGGTCGATTTTTTACATGGTTTTCGTGCAAAAACACTTCAGGAACTCAATTATATCAACCTCTAATCCTAATAACCCCTACAACTACTTTTCTGATCAAATCAAAATAAAGTTCGGCCAAAATCCAATCTCACTCATTCGTACATGAAATCACACGTTTTATATGCCAAAATAAAGCTAAGAACTCATACACATATGCTCAATCATAACTCAGATATGTCTAAAATAAAAAACGATTATACAATTAAACACATAACCCTAAAAGTATGAACTATCACTTCAAGCAATCATTTGATGAAATTAATACCTTAAATCAACTGTAAATCATCATACAAAGCTAAACTAACAATCAAATTACTCAAATAATCCTAGAATCAAAAAGCCCTAAATCAATCAAGAACACTAAAAATCGAAATAGAAAATCCATGAATTAAAACATGAAATTGATGTTATAAACTGAAAGAACAGATCAAGACATTCGATTTGAGTACTTACATCATAGTAATCGATGCTCAGAACTGATCAAAATCACTGCTTGAATTCCTGACCTGAAACTGAAACCCTAACCCGATTTTCAGAGGATTTTTGTATTTTTCTGAGTTTTTAATGATTTTATTCTAATTATTTAATAAAAATTAGGATATTTATAATTAAAAAAATAATACCCCTAATAAAAATTAGGGCCCTAATTATATCTTTTAATAAAATTAATTGGCCCTTAATTAATAATTTTTGGACAATAATTTTTAAATTTTTAATATCAAATAAATACAAAATATAAGCCAAAATTTTCCAAAAATTGTGAACAATGCAAAAATGCAAGGATATGAAATATTTGAAAGTCCCATGATTTTTATAGAAATAAAAATATGATTTTTGTGGGGTTTTTAGCACCCGAAGGGGCCCTGAAAAGTCCTTTTTCGCGAGAAATTTTCTAATTTAACTAGATGTTCAAAATATCTATATGGTAAAATCCATACTGGGCAAAATAAGGCCAAATATTTTATATGAAATATTAGCTACTAAAACAAATTTTGGGTCGTATAACTTTTGATATAAAAGCATTTAACTTGCAATGAAATACCCGATAAATATCCGAAAAATATCTCGAACTACACGGAACACATACAGCACATAACAGCTAATACTTTACAACCAAACACATGTAATGATATAATAAAACACATAATACACCTTTATTATGATATTAAACAGTCATAACTTCTTAGCCGTTACAAGTTTATTTTTACAGAGATATTGTGTTAGAGAAATAAATCAACAAGCACATCTTGCTACAAATTCTGGGTTCTTAAGACAATAAGAACACAGCTTTTATATTGAGAGAATACAAGAAAATCTATCTTGAGAGAATGCAAGAAAATTTGATCTATTTTGTTACTTGTGAACTAAGGACCAGTGCATGCTTTATAGACTAGCAACACGGGTTTACTAGACTTGCAGTAAAATGTACTAAACTACTTTTTAAAGCAATCTTTTTCTCTTTCCATTTCTAGCTTAGCAAATCTGTGCAGTATCTTGCAGATATGTGACCATCCTTTGTCCAGTTAATGTTGGCCCTTGATCTTATATTATCCAACTACTTTGTAGATTTTTCAATTTAGGTGATAGATTGTTTGTTGACTGATAGTCTTGAATATTTAATTTGTCTGCATTATATACTTGAGAGGCATATCGAGATCTCCAGTTTTTTCTATAGAGAAATGACATCTTGATAAGTATAATGACTTATCAAGATCTCTAAGTTCTCTTTAGGTATATTTGACTTGTCGAGGTCTCTAGATCCTTGCATGTGAAATGACTTATCTATATATCTAAGATCTTCACATGTAGAAATGACTTGTCTATATCTCTGATATCCTTATATGCATTTTAACTTGTCGATATCTCTGAGATCTCTATATGAGAAATTGACTTGTCGATATCTCCAATTCTTCACATCTTCATTTCACTTGTCGATATCTGTGAGTTCTCTACATGCAGAAATGACTTATCGATATCTCCAGTTCTCTACATCTTTATTTGACTTATCGATATCTCTGAGACTTCTTTATAAGCCATTTTGGACTTCTCAATAAGTCATTCTGGACTTCTCGAATGATTTCTCGATATAACTTGATCAGTGACTTGTCGATATCTTGACTTAGAACATTATTCATAGAACAGTCTTATTCAACTTCAAGTTTCTAAACTTTTCTCTGAGGCAAGATCATGGCTTAATCTTCTTCCAGAGTTTACTCATTAGCTTGAATCTATTCACAGAAAAATCCTCCAATCTAATTTTCTAACCTTTTTATCAAACAACTAAATATCAGGGTTGTCAATGTGACTTAGTCTTGTTATTATACAGGCATGTCTTGCATAACAGGGATGTCTTCCGAGTTCATTTTGATTTGGTTATACTCGGAAAAGGCATTCATGAAACTTAGCATAAGATGCCAGAGGAGGCATCGATTAGTTGGTCTATATTTGGCAAAGGGTAGATGTCCTTTAGGCACGCATCATTTAGATTTGTGTAGTCCACACACATTCTCCATTTGTCGTTGGGCTTCTTGACCATGACTACATTAGCTAGCCACTCCAGATACTTGATTTCACATATGATATCGGCCTTAAATAATTTCTCCACTTCTTCATCTATTGTTTTCTGCCTTTCTGGAACAAAGTTCCTTCTTTTCTGCTTTACTAGCTTCATGCCCAGGTTCACATCAAAACTATGCACTGTTACAGATTCATGCAGCCCGGGCATATCTTTTGGACTCCGGGCAAAGACAACTACATACTCTCGAAGCAACGATATCAATTCTTCTTTATAAACCCTTTCTAGCCTGGACCCTATTTTCACCATTTTAGAAGGGTTGCTTTTATCAATTAGGATTATTTCTTGTTAGGGCAAAAACACGCGCTAAAATTACACGCAAGTATACGCATTCGCAATTAGTATAAGATATAAATCAGATTCGTACCCACAGAGACTCTTTTTAGTTAAATTAAGATTATCAATCTATGGTATGGCATTCGCTCAATGCTAAGACAATAACAATTTGAAATGTTTATAACTAAGATTTAACTAACATGCAGATAACTAAGAGATTAAAAGTGATTGAATTAACTAAATGAGACAAACATGGGATTCTAACTTCATTCAAAGTCATTGTTCTTAACCTTAGCATGCAATGGTGATGACACTAATCATAGACACCAATTATGTGGAGACCCTATATATCTATAGAATTTGACAACATAAAGGTTTAATGTACAAGTTATCTATCGTGATTACATAGGGCAAGTAAGATGGTTAAAATTACCTACGAATCATGCATACCAATTATACATGAACCTATGTTAGCATGGCAAGTTCTAAACCTCTATATTCACTATCGCTTCAACAGAGACTAACACACTATCTTATATGTTAGCTACGCACATAACACGAATATGCACAACCAATACTAATATATCAATTAATCACCACACACCAAGATATTGAAACAAATTAACTATAGAAATTCATAAATAAATATGTTAGAATCCCGTGACAACGATTAGTTCATAACTGAATTCATCGTCACCATGGGTTCCAATGAAAGCATGGTAAATAAACTACGATAACTAGGTCTGAAATAACTAAATTAATATAACAAAGTACGTTAACAAAAGTAATAGGTTCAAACAACAAAGAAAACAAGCATCCAAGATTATAACTTAAGTAAAGAATAACAAGTAAAAACAAGATCTTCTTCTCCTTCGTTGTATTGTGTTATTAGGTCTTCTTGTTTCTCTCTCTTTTCCCTTCTATATGAAAAACATCTCTTTATTTATATATATAGGCTTCTGGACGACCTGGGCTTTCAAACACTCAAAATTCAAGTAGAAATAGGATTCTGAGAAAACGACCTAGCGCGGCCGCCCTGAGATCCCGCGCGGCCACCCTGAAATTCTGCTAAACGAGCGCGTCCTCCCCAAGACTGGCGCGGCCACCCTGAGCTTCTGGAAAAACTGGGTTTTTTCTATTTTCTTGACTTCACTTGCTGGTTTCTTTCGGGCAATCGACCGAGGCTTCATCCTAACACTCTTTTAAGCATAAAACATGCAATAACCATTCCTTCTTTCGAATATGCCCTAAAATGCAAATCACTACAAAACCACATCAAAAACACCAACAACTTGAGTACAAAACACCAATTGGAGCCTTTATGAAGCATTTCAAGTGGATATAAATGCCACTTATCACACCCCCAAACTAGAATCGATGCTTGTCCTCAAGTATAAACAAACTCAAAAACAAGAAATAAAAATGCATGAATGCAACTAACATGAATGCAATGATCCCTTCAGAATAACTAAACCAATCAATAAGTAATATCTCAATGTATTCAATTATTCGCACAAAGTTCAATCAAATCCCACAAATCAACTCACAAGCCAGAAACGTGCGTGTGTGCAATTGCTTAACAGATATACTCTCAAAACTAGATCAATGATCATAACTCACCTCTCAACAATACAATCACAAGGTTATAAAAAGAATAAACGATAAACACAAAATGACTGACAACGCTTCATTTTTATCAGAGTTATACAAGGACTCATGCTTTTATTTCTAACACAAAACAAAACACATATATGCTTATTTGATCGTGCAATGAGTGAGATCCACAAAAGACTTATGCAATACCCTTGTAGCGAGGGTTTGGTTAGTGGATCCCAGACTATAAAAGCCTTAGGTTACTCGGCACAAAGTCCCCTAGAACTTAATAACTCGAGTATTAAAGAGCCCACTCGTGATCAATTATGCATAACACATATTTTTTTCTTTTTCTTTTCTTTCTTTTTTTTCTCTTTTTTTTCAACAATTTCTGAATGTGTGTGTTGTCTCCATCTCATTCAACCCTAGACTACTCATAAATTATGAGCTGGATACTAGCCATTTGATGCCTAGCCTTATTCACAACTAGAAATGAAATCCAAGTTTTTCTCCAAATTAAAATTTAGTATTCTTTTGTCATTAAGAGAATACCAAACATTCAAGATATAACTAAGTGATTAAATCTCAACAAATAAACAAGTAAGATCATGATCTAGCTCAAAAGCAACCTATAAGACTTGTGAATTTTTTTCCTGGCACGCAAATCAATTCAATAAGACTTAAGTATCCCTCTATTCGTTATCACTACACTCAACTTAACAATCGGAAATAGCTCAACCTAAGGGAACCTGTTATATACATGTACATGCAACTATATGAACTCACATAAAAACACAAATAAAAATGTCATATATGAACAATCATGCAAAAATACGTATATGAAATACAACTATACATGCAACATGAATCTTATGAATCTATATGGACACACACAAACTAACCCTTACATTATCACCCCCAAACTTAAAATTTCCAATTTCCTCATTACAGGTAATAATAAGGATTTCAGGAATACCTAGTCATCGGGAGGATCACCCTCTTCGGGTGGAGGATCAGGTGGCCAATCAACCTCGACACCAGTGTCTCAAAAAAAAGTACTTAGAGCATGTGTCAAATCTTCAGCAAAACATCAGTGGATGGCATGCATGGCCTCAATACGCCGAATCAACCTTCTATACTGCGCATCTCCAAGACCAAACCTATTAACTGTCTGTGGTGCACGAGAGGGACCCTCTGTAAGCGCGGGAGGAACCAGCCGGTCACCCTTTAGATTATCATAGATATATTCCAATCCCTTGTCGGGGGGCACCTAAAAATGCATAACTCAAATGATCTAGCAGCGGTTTGAGCCCAAGTGTGGGAGCTTCTTCCGTAGAAGGCTCGAGACGCTCCTTAAAAATTTTCATCTCTGCTAACCCAAGAGAATCGAAGGGCATATCCAACTTCTTCTTCCACGGAGGTGCATTTAAAACCTGTAGTTGCACTGCTCCTTCTTCATCTTCAATAACCGATTCCCCTCTTAAGGATCTCTCTAAGGTATCTGACTTTGGAAATTGCTCAAGCTTCGAATTCATGAAATAGTCGACCCGCTCTACTTTAAAACACTCCTCTTTAGCTGTGGGTAACTTTATTGCTTTGAACACATTAAAAGTGACCTTCTAATATTGAACCTTCATCGTGAGCTCTCCTTTTTGCACATCGATCATAGTTCGGCCTGTAGCCAAGAAAGGTCTTCCCAAAATGATGGGAATCTTCTTATCCTCCTCAAACTTTAGAATGACGAAATCAATTGAGAAGATGAGCTTATCCATCTGAACCAAGATATCCTCCACTACTCCTCGCGGATAAGTGATGGAGCGATCAGCCAGTTGCAAGCACATGTTCACGGGCCTTGGATCAGGTAGTCCAAGTTTCTTGAAAACGGACATGGGCATTAGATTGATGCTAGCTCCCAATTCACACAAATATTTGTCGAATGACAGATTTCCAATGGTGCAAGGTATCGTGAAGCTTTCTGGATCTTTAAGCTTACGAGGTAGTTTCTGTTGCAGCACTGCACTTTTCCGTTAGAGCAACGGTTTCCAACTCCTCAAGTCTTAGCTTCCGAGATAGAATACCCTTCATGAACCTAACATAGCTCAGTATTTGTTCTAGAGCTTCTGCAAAAGGTATATTGATATGCAGCTTCTTGAAAACCTCCAAAAACTTAGAAAATTGCTTGTCGAACTTATGCTTTTGAAGCCTTTTAGGATATGGCGGTGGTGGGTAGACCTGTTTATCCCCTGTATTACCCACAGGAGGATTGCCTTTAATAGCTTTCTTCTTCGGTTCCACCTCGGCATCTTTCTGCACAAATTTTTCAGCTACAATCTCATTTTCTGGAATTGGCAAGGGTTCAGACACACCTGCATTCTGGACAGAATTTTCAGACTCTTCATCTTGCTAAAATTGGGGGCTCGCGACCTTTCTAGACCTCAAGGTGATTGTTTTAATCTGTTCTTTGACTTCCCTCTTTCCTGGATTAGCTTCTGTATCACTAGGAAGAGTTACTTGAGGTCGACTCAATAAGGCTTAGCAATTTTCCCTATTTGGTTCTCCGGAGTTTTGATTGAATCAGCCTGGCTTTTGCATATAAGAGCCTTGTTTATGTACAGAAGCCTCAACTCCTCCAACTCAGATTTTTTATTCGAAGATTGACTTGCACCTTCATGAGTTTGTTGTTGAAGTTGGAGTTGTTGTCTTGGTACATATTGCGGTTGTTGAAAACCAGGAGGGTTGAATTGCTTTGTTGTATACTGTCGATAAGGCTGTTGCATCGCACTCTGATTTTTGCTCCAGCTGAAGTTAGGATGATTTCAGTTGTCAGGATGATAGGTGGCAGGAACTGGCAGCTACAGCCTCTGAAAGTTGCTCACAAACTGAGCTGATTCACAAGATATAGCACAATGCTCCGTCGCATGCGCACCTGCACATAGCTTACAAACACTACCTATTTGATTAACACCATAGTTAGCCAGAGAGCGATCTTCATAGAAAATGCCTTTAGTTGAGCAGTGATAGCCATAGCTATATCCACTTCGAGAACTTCTGCTACCTTGCCCTGTGGCAATCTCTGGGTTGGATACTGATATTCATTAGCAGCCACCAGTTCAATTAGACCATAAGCTTCCTCATAACTCTTTGCCCATAATGCTCCACCTAATGCTGCATCAAGCATGGGTCTGGACTGTGATCTCAAACCGTTGTAAAAACAATTGATGATAATCGAATCAAGAATGCCATGATGAGGACACTTTCTAAGCATCTCCTTGTAGCGCTCCCAAGTCCCGATTGTTGCGCAAATTGAGTAAGAGCATTCCTGAGTGCAGCTGTCTTCGCCATAGGGAAGAATATAGTAAGAAACTTCTTAGAAAGATCCTCCCGAGTAGTGATAGAACCTGCTGGTAGAGAGTGTAACCAGCTCTTAGCCTTGTCCCTCAGAGAGAATGGGAACAGTCACAGTTTCACCGCATCCTCAGACACGCCATTGAACCTGAAGGTGTCGCAGATCTCTATGAAATCCCTAATGTGCGTATTGGGATCTTCCGTTGGAGAACCCCAAAACTGGACGAAATTCTGTACCCATTAGATTAGGCTGGGATTGATCTCAAATGTATTAGCTATGATAGATGGCCTGATAATTCTAGTTTGAATGTCATTAACCTTTTGTTGAGAATAATCCATCAACGCTTTCGTTGTTGCTGTTGCATCTCCCATTGCAATAAAACTAGAGTACCTGAAATACAAACAAGTAAACCGTGAAAGTAAAAGAATCCGAGTCAGTGAACTTTAACGAGCACTGATGTCAAGCATATAAATTAAAAATTAATACCGAGTCCCCGGCAGTGGCGCCAAAAACTTGTTAGGGCGAAAACACGCGCTAAAATTACACGCAAGTATATGCGTTCACAAGTAGTATAAGATATAAATCAGATTTGTACCCACAGAGACTCTTTTTCGTTAACTTAAGATTATGCACCTATGGAACAATGGTATGGCTATCGCTCAATGCTAAGAAAATAACAAGTTGAGATATTTATAACTAAGATTTAACTAACATGCAGATAACTAAGAGATTAAAAGTGATTAATTTAACTATATGAGATAAACATGGGATTCTAACTTCATTAAATACTTCATTCAAATGCATTGTTCTTAACCTTAGCATGCATTGGTGATGACACTAATCAGATAACACGAAACTAGTAAACGCCAACTTTCCTTGTACGAATACCCTACTACCGGACATCCACAAAAGAGATAGAAGCTGAATAAACACCAATTATATTGAGACCCTATATGTCTATAGAATTTGATAACATAATGCACAAGTTGTCTATCATGATTACATAGGGCAAGCAAGATGGTTAAAATTACCTACGAATCATGCATAACAATTATACATGAACCTATGCTAGCATGGCAAGTTCTAAACCTCTATATTCACTGTCGCTTTAATAGAGATTAACACGCTATCTTATATGTTAGCTACGCACATAAGATGAATAAACACAACCAATACTAGGATATCAATCAATCACCACACACCAAGATACTGAAATAAATTAACTATAGAAATCCATAAGTAAATCCGTTAGAACCCCATGACAATGATTAGTTCATAACTGAACTCATCATCACCATGGGTTCCAATGAAAGCATGGTAAGTAAACTACGATAACTAGGTCTGAAATAACTAAATAAATATAACAAAGTACGTTAACAAGAGTATTAGGTTCAAACAACAAAGAAAACAAGCATCCAAGATTACAACTTCAGTAAAGAATCACAAGTAAAAACAAGATCTTCTTCTCCTTCATTGCGTTATGCTATTAGGTCTTCTTGTTGCTTTCTCCTTTCTCTTCTATATGAAAAACGTCTTTTTATTTATATATATAGGCTTCGGGACGACCTAGGCTTTCAAACGCTCAAAATTCAAGTACAAATAGGATTCTGAGAAACCGACCTAGCGCGGCCGCCATGAGATCCCCCGCGGCCGCCCTGACTTTCTGCTAAACGAGCGCGGCCGCCCCAAGACTGGCGTGGCCGCCCTAAGCTTCTGGAAAAACCGGGTTTTTTCATTTTCTAGACTTCACTTGCTGGTTTCTTTCGCTCAATCGACCGAGGCTCCATCCTAACACTCTTTTAAGCATAAAATATGCAATATCCATTCCTTCTTTCGAATATGCCTTGAAATGCATAACACTACAAAAAACATCAAAAACACAAACAACTTGAGTACAAAATACCAATTCGAGCCTTTATGAAGCATTTTAAGTGGATATAAATTCCACTTATCATTTCTATCTTGTGGCTTTGTCATTTTCGAAGAATTATGGCTTTACTTTTGTTTTCCTAGTGTGTTTCGATTATGACTAGAGTATGGCGATAGCATTTCTCTGCAAACTTATAATCGCCTTTTACTTCACCAACTCTAGTTGGGGTTGGGAACTTGTTTTTTAGATAGGAAAGAGAGGTTATTGCTTCCATCCTGGTTAAAGTCGGATGGCTAATTATTCCGTTATAGGAGAAAGGAGTATTAATCAATAGAGTTTGATGACATAAGTGACTTGGTTGGGCACAGATCCAAATAGGACAGGTAGATATAGGATTCCCTGGATCAGGATAAAGTTGTTCCCGAACCCATAAATGGAATCTTCTCGATATTCATTTTAACGAACATTCCCCACCTGTATTGAATCAACACTATGCTTAAACAGAATATTCACCAAAAAACCGTTGTCTATCAGCATCCTCCGGACTTCATTATCGAAGATATTCAAAGTTACCACCAAATCCTCATTGTGATTCGGATTGACTCCTTCATAGTGCTGCTTGCTGAAGGAGATGACTAGTTCGGGGAAGAACTAAATAGATAGGACTTCATCCCCTGGGTCCGAGCTGCGGGGAGGTGAGTGAGAACATCCCAGGATCACGTTCACCATATTTTTTTCTTTTCCTTGATCCCTCTCCTCTCTCAGTAGTGTCCTGGGCTATGTACTGGTCCAGGTTCCCCTTCTTGATTTGATCCTCGATAAAATACTTTAAAGTAAGGCAATTCTCCATATTGTGACCATGTGTCTCGTGATAATCACATTGGCGCTGGTACGACCGACTTTCGGAGGGAGTTTGCATTGGTTTGGGTGGTTAATAGAATGGTTTGTCCCATATCTCCTTGAGGATTTCTGCGCGGGTTTGGGATAATAGAGTCCATTATGGCTTAGGCTTGGGTTCCCTTACAGGTCTAGTTTGACCGGGTCGCACTTTGAATCAATGCGAGGTCGAGCCTATGAGAGATATGAGTGTTTTGAACAAAGTTAGTTTGTTGGTTATGCTTGAATTTCTTGTCCTGAGGGTAACCCCTTTCGATTGGTCATCAGTATTCTTGCTTTCTGAACCCCCATTTCGGATCATTCTCATAACTTGGAGTATGTCTGTCTCCTTGATGAACCCCGCAAGCATGGCATAAGCTGCAGCCAAGCTCTGCGGCTCTTTTTTTATCACCTCTATAACATATCTTTCATTGTGTTCCGGGTCCAAGTTCCTCCAAAAGATGCTTAAAGCTTCCCTCTCTTCTAAGTTTGATATCTTGTTGATTGCATCTTAGAAATGCCTCATGTAGGCTGAGAGAGCTTCATATCATATTTATGAGTTGTTTTCAGGTGGCATATATGCAGCCTTCTAAGGAAGGACTCCCTTGAATGTGGATGCCAAGAACCGGGACTTAGTGAGGTCATTGTAGTAGTAGATCTGGGCTATTTTCTCAAAGTTGTTGAGATGTTCTTCTAGGTCTCCCATCCCATCAAAGGAGTCAAAGTCGTAGTGCTTGAGATTTTTCTTCTTAGGGATATCTTCTAGTGAATGGCTGAAGGGGGTCAGGGTTCCTTCAATCTCTAGTCCAGAGTCTTTTCCCACCTTTCTCTAGAGCTCATAGATCTTGTCCTTGAAATCTTGCTACTCATAATCATCATCATCATCAGAAATAGTTTTCGGGGTAGGATCCCTTTGGGTAACTTTTGATTTGGACCTCCCCAGTAGCTTTTCTTCCTTCAGGTGCATTCTCCTTTGAATTTTGAGTTCAACCTTTGCCACTTCTTCTCTACGAATCTGCTCTATTTTCTCCTTCAATTATTTTTGCTGGTTGTTTCTGTTTATTTATTTTTACTTTGAGATTTTTGAGTTTTCTTGCCTTTGTCTCTAATCAAGTCAAAAATGGAGAGAAGAAATTGGTGGGAGTCCCTGGACCCCTCAGAATCTTTCGCTTGCTCTGCCTCCTCCTGGGCCCGAATTTGTTGCTCCCGGTAGAGGCGGATTGCTTCTTCTAGCTCATTACTGGTCAGATTTTTCATGTGCTCCATGAAAACCGGGACATCAGTATACTTGTATTGGTTAAGAGTGATGAGGCTTCGAGCATCAGCTAGCGAGATAAACCTTTTCATTATATGCTCTGTATGGGGCGGTTGCTCCAGGATTGTGCCCTGGTTGGCATTAGGGTCTAAGTCCTGCCTCTGAGTGCTGGAAGATGGTTTGTTGCTAAGATTCTTTTCTCCTCTAGCCATAATTTCAACAACTCGAAATACAAGAGTACAAATTTGCAAACAACAAGACTTTAAGAGAGACAAGCCCTGCAAAATAACAACTAATTCCATTTTCAAGCTCACAAAATCAGTCTAAGGGTGCTTTTGTCAATAATCAATATCAAAAAAGTAACAATTAAGCTTGTAGGCTCTAAATCATTAATATCCTTGAAAAACTAGATATGGGTTTAAGCGATGAATATGGTATTCAAGGAGGAAGCAGATCTAAGTTCTAATCAAGCAAATCTAGTTATAACACACACAAACGTGGCTTAAAACAAAAGGATGCATTTCTATAATAGGTCTAGATTGTTTGAAGACATATGAAAGAAAATACTATTTTTAGGGCTTGTTGATGAAGATCAGTCCAGGGGCACCGTGGCCCAAGGACAGAGCATCCCCTCTTTCTAGTGCCAAATGATAACTCCAATTCACGATCTGACCCTTCTGACCCCGTGCCTGTACCCTTCTTACTATGTAGCTGCCGTTGGGTACATGCAAAACAACACGTGAGGGGGGTTTGAGCCCCGCGGTGTCTCCGATGTGAGAGTAAGAACTCGCTTTTAGATAATGAGGATAGAAATGTAAGGAGGTTGTGGGTGTGTGTGAATGAATGTAAAGGAGATTGTGTAACCCCTAAACCTCTTTTTCTTGGAATATTTATATCCCAAGGATAAGGTTTAGGGGTTGGTACCTTTCAATCAGAGCCACTCATTTCTAGGAGCGGAGGGTCACCTGAGACATATAGATGCATTACACGTGTCCAAGTCAGGATGGTACGTGAGTGGGTTGATCTTTATCCATTCTTAGCTGTCATCATCACGTGAGATCCTTAGTTGTGGCTTGTGCTTCACGTATTATGCCATATTTGGGCCTCTTGAGATATGGGCCGCGAGGTTATTTTGGTCCTAGGCCGGGCTGGACCTAGACTGGGTCGGATCTGGACTAGGTGACTCAGGCCCGAGTTCAAAAGGGATTTTATATCCTCTCATTGCCTACCAACTTTCAAAAATTTGGTCCAAAATACCCATTGAACATGTTAAATCATTTGCATTGTCAGGGTGAGGCACAATTTCGACTGCCGCATTAGCCCATATACATATCTATATATTGTTTATCAAATGGCGATACACATTTGCAAAATACGTATTCCTCCTGATACGTATGACGGAAATGCGCATCACCCTATTTTTTGAAAATAGTACATACACTAAATAATGTAGCATATCTGGTGGGCAGATTGGGCCAAACATCCTTAAAAGGTGGTATTATGATGATTATCTCAAAGTTATGCGAGTTTATGGCACTTTAATGGACCATAATTATTGATTGTTGTACGGGCCCATCTCGTCAAGAATTCGTGAAGGTAGGTTTTACTTAATCTGCTAGAAAGTGCCCATTCCATGACTGTAAACAAAAAGATATGGATGTTTGTTCCTTTTTTTACTCAAGAAAAGATACAAGTATTTTAACTTTTAAGTAATCACAATTTTCTTTAAATATATACATTATCAATAAATAAAAAAATAAATGCGAGAGAGTTTGCAAAATTTTAAGTTATATGAATTAAAGTTTTGTTTGAATTTGCTGTTAAAAATTGATGCGTTGTTAAAAAAAGTACAAGTGAAAAAATTATCGTTAAAAAAGTCAGATGACTATTTGGTATTTTAAATTTCAAGTTATATGAATTAAGGCTCTGTGTGTTTGTATGTTTGTTTTTATGTATTTGATGAGGTTGATAGTAAAATAAGCAATCGCTTGTCATAAAAGCTGAAAAACAGCTTTTTTCCAAAAATATGAGGACTCGCTTTCTCTAACAACGACTTTTAAATTAAAAATACTTTTCATAAAAGCAGTTTTTAAAGTTTATCAGATTTAATGACAAACACAAATTATTTTCCGTAAAGTGGCGTAACAACTAAGTCACATGAAATTAAACAATATAAATGATATATAAAACATACCGGAAAAGTGATAGGAAAACCATTACATGTCAGACTGGATAATTAAGATAACCAGATCTGATTAATTTTAAATTAAACTCATTTTTTAGATTATTATATGTTTGGAGTCGTTCAGATCAAATCAGATATAATTCGATTAAAATCTAATTCAGATTGAAATCAGATAAAATTCATACAAAGATCGGACAAAATTAGGTTCAAATATTTTCTAATCATAACTATTTTATTTTTTTAATTTGTGAGATTTTAAAAAATATTTTTTCATTATAGTATTTTCACTATAATATAATGTACTTTTTCAAAAAATTATGGTTAGATAAATATGATATCTTAAACATAAATTTATTTTAAGTATTAATTTTTCCATAAACATGAATTATGACCCATTAAACTAGAATAACTAAATTTAACTCAATTCTATCACTTTTCCAATTTATATATTTATATCAGATCGTATACTTCGGGTTATAATCGGTTCAAATAATATATTATTCAGTTTTGATCAGTTCAAAGTTAAAATTTGATCTATTATTTCAAATCATTTTGGTTCAAGTAATATTTTGAGATTAGTTTTCAAATTATTACCAGATTATATGATTCGGATCTCGGGTTGGATCTGAAAGGAATATGCCCTGAGTCCAATCATGTATTAGGATTTAGGAATAACTTTTTATGTAATCTATTTTAATTTCATTGATATTAATAAAAGACTTGTTTTGTTTTTATTACGGGCTCTATCTATTTAAGTGTTTAAATAAGATATACCATAGTTTAGAGTAAAGCTTTTTATGGATTATGATGAGATCATAATAGTGAGACCTAAAATATGATAACTCTAAACTTAAATAGTTCCTGATCATAGGATTACTAACTAGTAACTAATAATCCGCAAAGATCGGTACATACTATGCTTGCTTCATTATGAAGGATGTCTGTTCTCATAGACATTTGTGTGGTGACACTATAGCTAGTATGTAGGTGCTTATTATAGAATAAGTTCACTGAACATGACTCGCCCAGTTGAACAACTGATGGAGTTCACTCACGTGTCAGCAGTTGTTCACATAGTGATAGTTGTACAAGTATCCTTAGACTTGAGGTCATCATAGTCATCTTGTGTACACTGAACTATGCTTTGGTTTAGTTCTTAGTCTCCAGGGACAATTATTAGGGCTCCACCGGGTATAGGAATTTGTACACGAAGATAGTGTATGATGAATAAAGGATCTACCCCTTCCAGTGAAGGAAGCGAATTTTCAAGGCTGATCCACATATGCTAGTTCAGGAATCTCTGGCCAGAGTGAATGAAATTAGAAAGGAGTTTCTAATTTGCATAGAACTACGCATAGTAAATGGTAAGCAAGTGATTAAATTAGATAGGCTTGACACGAGATCCATGCCTTGTATTTAATCGGGACATTGTAGGGTAGAAGGAGTTTATTGTACGGTAACTATTCAGTGAATAGGTTCTTGGTATTCTAAGCAGTGAATTCATATTATCCGGATAATCGCGATATGCTGAGAAGTATCCCTCACGATGTAGAATAAATGTGATTAATTAATTAATCATATTTAATAAATTTGAGAATTTATATAAATAATGATAAAATAGTTTTATTATTATTTATTTCTACTACCGGCTTAATATTGAACCTACAAGGTCACACCATAAAAAGAGAATGATTTAATGGTGGAGGAATTAATTAATAATGGCTGATAATTATTTATTTATGAAATAAATAATTAATTGGCAAATTTAATAATTGATTAAATGAGATTTAATTGATTATAAATTAATTAAGAAAAGTTCTTAATATTATTAATTAAGGATTTAATTTTTGGAAATTAAATCAAGAGAGAGAATTATTTCTAAAGTGTTTAGAAAAAGGATTTATAATTAAAAGGTGTTTTAATTATTAATGAGAATAATAAATGGGATAATAATAATTTTATTTATGGGAAAATTTTAGCTGAAAATTTTGCCTATAAATATACTATTATAGACCCTATTTTTATTAGAACCCAAAAACCCAAAAGTTTTAGAAAACCAAATTCTCTCCACCTCCTCCTCCTCCTTAACGTCGTTTTCTTGGTGGATACCGGTGGAGTGCTTCACGTTTGAGGAGCAGCTGCTAAGGATCTCCGAACGTTGCTTTTGGATCGTATATTAAAGGTTAGTAATCGATCCCTATGTTTTACCATGATTTATATGCTTTTATTTGGATTTTATATGTGTAAAAGTGTTTTACCATGCCGCCGCTGCGATTAATATCCAACATTGGTATCAGAGCAAGGTTATATGTATATAGATCTGTGGTAAAAATTTCAGAATTTTATATCCTTGTATGAATTAATTATGATTTTTACAAGTTATATCATGGATTAATTTTGTCTGATGAGAAATCATTTCTCAGAATAATTTTGAATGTTGATTTGGGTTCTACAAGTGTTGTAGATCGTCTGGGTATTTTTTGCATAATTTTACGATGTATAGATTATTTATTATGAATTTATGAAGTTGTTATAATTAAATTCGTAATTAAATAAATATATATATATATTATTTATTAGTATGTATATGTATATCTGTATTGCTGCTGTTGCTTGTCTGAGTCTGTGATGCATGGAAAGAAGACAGACACGGTACAGAACTGTCAGGCACGGAATTCCATGGGCGGCTGCGTGGCGATCGAAAAAAAAAGGGGTGTCGCGCATTCCGGGAATGCGTTACACCCTGTGGCGCATTCATGGAATGCGTTACACCTTTTAATGGCTTAAAAGGGTTGTAACGCATCACCGGAATGCGTTACAGGGCTTGTAACGCGTTCCTGTAATGCGTTACAGCTCGACTGTCAAGATTAAAATTGATTTTCTGGGAGTTTCGTAACTCCGTTTTAGGCGTGCAATATACCGTTGGATTTGTTTTTCCGAGACGGGTCTAATGGAGTGATCAATTTTAGTTTATATAAAAGTTTTGAACTGTTTATATTTCCATGAAGTGTTTTAAAGCTGTTTTTAACTATTTTAACTGTTTTTCAATGGTTCATGTGATACATAGAGATGTATAATGCTTAGACCAATATGCTAGATGATGTAACATGCCTAACTTGATGTTTATTCATGTTGATATATGTGATATATGCTTAGTTTATCATGCGATGATAGATTTAGGTGAACTTGAATGAACATAAGGCGTTTGTTAGACAACCTAGTACAGTGAAATTGTTTCATAACCTTAATAACAATATTATGAATACAATCATGAGATTCTTGTGTTAATGAAACACGTAATGGAATATGAATTTTCGATATGAGAGAAAGGATGATTCTGTCAATAACAGATTTCTATCTGTAAGAAAGGGTTATTAAGTGACGCCTCTTGACAATGCTCCACCCGATCTAGGAATCATCTGATTATTGATTATTGATTTGAAATATTTAATTTAAAAGGAAGAATCTCTTTATAATATGATTATGATTGTAATGTAATATAATCCCTCTAAAATTAAATAATATCAAGTAGTAATTGGCCAATGACACAACGGGCTTGTGCCGGTCATGGCCTTCCAACATGATAGAAAAGTAGTTCTTATTTTTGAATCATTGTCGGTTCGTGCTACAGCCGAGGGCTTTGATTTCGAAATAAGAAATACTTGTCTATTACATAGAGATGTGTACATTGAATAAGAATCTAAAGGTCGGTACGTGCCACAGCCGTGGGCCTTTGGGGACTGATTCAACTGTACCGAATGTTGGGTTAGACTTGACTTAGAATATTGAGTTTATCGTGCCACAGCCGAGACTCAATTATTCAAGAGGCTAAAGTTTGATTAGGGAATAACATAAGATGTAATTGACAAGAGTTGTTTGCCTATTGAACATTACATGGCGGTTCGTGCTACAGTCGGGGTTGTGTAATGGAATGTAGGATCCCTATTCCCACTAGCATTATGAATGCTTAATTTTTCACGTAGGGGGTTGAATAAATTAGATAAACTAGTGGGAGCCACTTATGAATAAAGACCCGATTCATATAGTGTTTTGAAATGAAATCGAATATTTGCTAAGTGTTGTTATGTGTTTATCATTTACAGATTTACTTTGTACGTTATGTCTTCTGCACTATCACTCAGGAGCATACTAGATGCTCACAAATTGACTGGTCCTAATTATGCTGACTAGCTTCGAAACTTGAGAATTGTTCTCAGGATTGAGAAGCTGGAATACGTGATTGACTCACCTAAGCCTACTGAACCTGCTAGCGATGCGCATAATGATGAACATGTTGTGTATCGTAATTGGATAGATGATGCAAATGTTGCTCAATGCATCATGCTAGCTTCCATCAACATTGAGCTACAGAAGCAACATGAGCATATGGATGCTCACACTATCCTCATGCATCTACAAGAGTTGTATGATGTGGCAGGGAGGATAGCTCGATAGGAGATATCGAAGGAGTTGTTCGGTTGTAGGATGTCTGAGGGATCATCTGTGAATGACCATGTACTTAAGATGATCAATTTGATTGAACGTCTTGGACAACTTGGTTTTGCCATGGATGGGGAGCTGGGCCAAGACTTGGTCTTGCAATCGCTTCCGAGTTCGTTCTCGCAGTTTGTTATGAACTTTCACATGAATAAGTTGGATGTCAGCCTGCCTGAACTCCACAACATGTTGAAGACTGCGGAATCGAATTTTCCCCTAAGAAGAGTTATGTTCTTCTAATTGGTGAAGGTTCCAATCCTAAGAAAAGGAAGAGGAACTCTTCCAAGAAGAAGAAAGTAGGTGAGAAAGCGCCGGTTCCACCAAAAGCTGAAGACCCCAAGAGCAAAGTTGTTTGCTTTCACTGTAACAAGGTGGGGCACTGGAAGAGGAACTGCAAGGTTTACCTTGCAGAATTGAAGAAGAAGAAGGGTAGTGAGACTACCGCTTCTGATTCAGGTATGTTCATGATAGAAGTGAATATGTCATTAAATCAAATTTCTACTTGGGTATTAGATATCGCCTGTGGTTCTCATATCTACAATTTGTTGCAGGGACCAAGGAGAAGTAGGACTCTTGAGGAAGAGGAGGTGATTCTACTGATGGAAATGGAGCAAGAGTTGATGTTGTAGATGTAGAATCATTTCATTTACATAGGCCTACGGGCAAGACTATTGTTTGAAATAATTGTTATTTTGTTCCCTCGATTGTGAGGAATATTATTTCTATTCCCATGTTAGACTTGGCTGGATTTTCATTTATTATTGAGAATAATGAATGTTCTATTCTTAGAGATAATATTCTTTATGGACGTGGTACTTTAAATAATGGTCTGTATGTATGTGACATAATTTATTTCAGATTGAACAAACTAATAAAAGAAAAGGGATGATGAAAATCTCACATTATAGTGGCAATGCAGTCTCCATTTAGTAGACATGGAGAGAGGACTGCAAATTTGCTAGGAATGGTACACACAGATGTATATGGACCAATGTCTACGCAAGCCATGGGTGGATTTTCATACTTCATTACTTTCATAGATGATAGATCTAGATTCGGATATGTGTTTGATGAAACACAAGTCTGAAGCCTTTGAAAAGTTCAAAGAGTATAAGTTTGAAGTGGAGAAACAACCAAATATAGTATTATAATTCTTCGATTAGATCGAGGTGGTGAATACTTGAATGGAGAGTTTCTGGATTATCTCAAAGTAAATGGTATAGTCTCCCAGTGGACGCCTCTAGATTGGTATCTGAAAGGAGAAATCGAACTCTGTTAGACATGGTTCGGTCCATGATGAGCTATGCAAATCTTCCAGTATTCCTATGGGGTTATGCATTGGAAACCTCAGCATATTTACTGAATAAGGTGCCTTCCAAATCTGTTCCTCAAACTCCGTATGAGATATGGAAAGAAAGGAAACCGAGTCTTAAACACGTTAAGATTTGGGGATGTCCAGCTTATGTCAAGTAAGTTGACCCAGATAAGCTGGAATCTCGATCCGTAAAATGTAGTTTTGTGGGATATCCTAAAGAGATTTTAGGGTATTACTTTTACACCGATAATCGGGTGTTTGTCTTCAGACATGCTACCTTCTTGGAAAAGGAGTTTATCCTTGAAGGAAACAGTGGGAGCAAAATTGAACTTGATGAAGTTCAAGAAGCACAAAGTACTACGGATCAAGTGGAAACACCTGTTCTGACTGAACAACCTTTTGTGGAACAGCCCATTCATAGATCAGGGAGAGTGTCTCGCCAACCTGAGAGGTAATATGGCCTTGTTATTGAGAATGACAATGAGTTGTCGATCATTGATGATGACGACCCTGTGACCTATAATGAGGCTATGAGTAGTGTTGACTCAGAGAAATGGCATAGTGCCATGAAATCCAGAATGGAATCTATGTATACGGTATATAAAAGATAGATTATAGCAGATGGCCAGGTGGAGACCTATAAGGCCAGGCTTATGGCAAAAGGATTCAAACAAAGGCAATGGATTGACTTTGATGAAACCTTTTACCTGTAGCCCTGTTAAAATCAGTTCGGATTTTGCTTGCGATTGCTGCTTACTACGACTATGAGATCTGGCATATAGCCAGATGGTTTTCTTTCCGAGGGAAATGAAAACCTAGTGTGTAAGCTACTGTGAACCATATGTGGTTTAAAGCAAGCTTCTCGTAGATGGAATATCCATTTTGATGAGACAATCAAAGAGTTTGATTTTATCAAAAACGTAGATGAACCATGCGTCTACAAAAGGGTTAGTGGGAGCGCGGTAACATTTCTTGTGTTGTATTGAAATAGAGTTGACACACATAACAACATAGCAGACCTACTCACAAAGCTACTTTTTGAAAGTCACTTTGATCGTCATAAAGACTAGATGGGTATTAGATACCAGAGTGATTGGCTTTAGTACAAGTGGGAGATTGAAAGGAATATGTCCTAAGTCCAATCATGTATTAGGATTTAGGAATAACTTTTTATGTAATCTGTTTTGATTTTATTGATATTAATAAAAGACTTGTTTTGTTTTTATTACGGGCTCTATCTATTTAAGTGTTTAAATAAGATATACCATAGTTTAGAGTAAAGCTTTTTATGGATTATGATGAGATCATAATAGTGAGACCTAAAAGATGATAACTCTAAACTTAAATAGTTCCTGATCATAGGATTACTAACTGGTAATTAATAATCCGCAAAGATCGGTACATACTATGCTTGCTTCATTATGAAGGATGTCTGTTCTCATAGACATTTGTGTGGTGACACTATAGCTAGTATGTAGTTGCTTATTATAGAATAAGTTCACTGAACATGACTCGCACAGCTGAACAACTGATGGAGTTCACTCACGTGTCAGCAGTTGTTCACATAGTGATAGTTGTACAAGTATCCTTAGACTTGAGGTCATCATAGTCATCTTGTATACACTGGACTATGTTTTGGTTTAGTTCTTAGTCTCCAGGGACAATTATTAGGGCTCTACAGGGTATAGGAATTTGTACACGAAGATAGTGTATGATCAATAAAGGATCTACCCCTTCCAGTGAAGGAAGCGAATGTTCAAGGCTGATCCACTTATGCTAGTTCAGGAATCTCTGGCCAGAGTGAATGAAATTAGAAAGGAGTTTCTAATTTGCATAGAACTACGCATAGTAAATGGTAAGCAAGTGATTAAATTAGATAGGCTTGACACGAGATCCATGCCTTGTATTTAATCGGGACATTGTAGGGTAGAAGGAGTTTATTGTATGGTAACTATTCACTGAATAGGTTCTTGGTATTCTAAGCAGTGAATTCATATTATCCGGATAGTCGCGATATGCTGAGAAGTATCCCTCACGATGTAGAATAAATGTGATTAATTAATTAATCATATTTAATAAATTAGAGAATTTATATAAATAATGATAAAATAGTTTTATTATTATTTATTTCTACTACCGGCTTAATATTGAACCTACAGGGTCACACCATAAAAAGAGAATGATTTAATGGTGGAGGAATTAATTAATAATGGCTGATAATTATTTATTTATGAAATAAATAATTAATTGGCAAATTTAATAATTGATTAAATGAGATTTAATTGATTATAAATTAATTAAGAAAAGTTCTTAATATTATTAATTAAGGATTTAATTTTTGGAAATTAAATCAAGAGAGAGAATTATATCTAAAGTGTTTAGAAAAAGGATTAATAATTAAAAGGTGTTTTAATTATTAATGAGAATAATAAATGGGATAATAATAATATTATTTATGGGAAAATTTCAGCTGAAAATTTTGCCTATAAATATACTATTATAGACCCTATTTTTATTAGAACCCAAAAACCCAAAAGTTTTAGAAAACCAAATTCTCTCCACCTCCTCCTCCTCCTTAACGTCGTTTTCTTGGTGGATACCGGTGGAGTGCTTCATGTTTGAGGAGCAGCTGCTAAGGATCTCCGAGTGTTGCTTTTGGATCGCATATTAAAGGTTAGTAGTCGATCCCTATGTTTTACCACGATTTATATGCTTTTATTTGGATTTTATATGTGTAAAAGTGTTTTACCATGCCTCCGCTGCGATTAATATCCAACAGGATCAAAGTTAATTTTGATTCAGTTATTCGGATCATGACGTCTAATTATATTTTGAAACTTAAAAATACAGTTAAACCTCTTTAAAGTAATACCCTTGGGACTGAGAAAAAATATTAGTTTACCGAATTTATTACTTAATCGATATAATAATATTTTATTACATTATCGATAAAGTAATAATTATTACTTTACTGAATTTTTATGTTTACGTATTACAAGAACTTGGTGAAATAAATAAAGGTATCGAAGTATTAAACGAAGCTATCTTTAATTCACGATATAAGAATGTGATAGATGTTGAGCATCTCTTAAATTATCCATGCGATAATGATGTGGTTATAAGATCACATACGGATGGAAAAATCTGAGTCAGTAATGAACATTGACGAATGGACTGGTCCTGAATTGGATGATAACAATATCATTTTAAGGGCGTCATCAAAGGAAGTATTTCAAGAAATCAACACTTTGAACAATTATGTGTCACATCACGAGCAAAAAAATCGAAGAGTTATTTATGATTTATATAAAGCAAAGAATGAGGTTAATTTAGACTTCGGTGAAAAAAAGAAACAATCTACTATAAATTCATATTTTAAAAAGAATTGAATTTTATAACTCATATAAATTAATATATATATGTTATGGATAGAAAACTAGGGTGTATTAATTATTGTATTTACCACTAGCTAGGGATCGTGAGCTTCGAGGCTCGATTTGACTGCTCTTGTGTCTCGTGACTCGATCCGCCTTAACAAGATGTCTACGTACCTTTCTGCGTGCCAAGGATCAAGACAAAAATGTAGTTCTGATTGTGGGGTGAGGCCCCTTATATAGATGTTGGGAGTTCTTGAATTGGACTAGAGTTAGGAGACTTGGTGGACAAGTCTCAGAATTAGAATGGACTTTGGAGTCTTAGGAAGTAGGAAATTGATTCCTTATCCTATGAGATTTCTTGGAGGCCAATCTCCAAGGAACTGTGTCCTTATCTGGACTTTACTGATCAGCTAATTTATCCCTTATTAATTAATTATGAAATTAATTAATATTCAGGGTTATTGGGCTTTCTTTCTTCCATCAGGCATGATCAATGTGTTAACTTCTTGGGCCTGATCAATGTGTTAACCTTCTTGTTTTGAATGTCATACATACGGCCTTCTTTAATGGGCCTTTATTCGTAATCCAAGTCAAATGTAATAAATGCAACATTAATGACGTAATGAGGGTTTATTTTACTCCCTATCATTTGCCCCCCAACTTCTGGGAAACCGTAAAAGATTTCGCAGAAGTTAAGTTCATTTGTTCCGTTACAGGATATCGTTTTTGCGTAAAGTATGGAATGACCCACACATTTACAACAATTATCCTTCTTCATGCTTTAGGGTTGTTTTGGAAACTCCTTATTACTTTCTTTTACCTTATTCCCTCTTTTTAGGAATTTTTTGGTATTTTTCAGGAATTTTCCCTCAATTTCTAAGATTTTTCCTTAATTTACAGGAATTTTTTCTCTTTTTTTACATATTTTCGACCAGGAATCCATTCGATCAGGATCCTGGTCGAATTATCCACCCATTCTATCTGGTCGAAGCAACATTCGGTTAGGAACAGTCGACCATGAATTTCGGTCAGGATTGGCTCTGTTTTGACCGAATAATGCTCCTTCCGCTCATGTGGTGTTTTGATCAGGAGTATTTGACCAGGAATCCTGATCGAATTTGTTCAGGACTTCAGAGTTTCTGACCGAATTAAGGGTCTATAAATCCTGATCGAAGGTTCAGTCGACCAGAATCTTTCGATTAGGATCCTGGCCTTAATTTAGGTCAGAATTTCCTGTTTCTTGACCGAATTAATGGCCTAAAATTCTTGATCGTGCAATACTTCGACTAGGACCATCGATCAGAATTCCTGACTGAAATTAGGTCAGGTTTTTAATTCTAGATTGATTTTTTCTTTTTTATTTTTGGGCCAATCCTTTAATCTTTGGGCCTCTCATTAGGCTTTTTTATCATGGGCCTTTTCCTTGGGCTCAATGCTTATAGGCTTCCTCTCTAGGGCCCAATTTTTTTGGGCTTTCTTAACTATTGACCTTTATGTTGGGCTGATTATTGGGCTTTTTGGGCCTTTTCTTTTTTCCAGGCTTTTCAATTAGGCCCATGATATGGGCTTGCTATAACTATTTTCAGGCCTTAAAACATTTGTATTCTCTAGATCTTTCTAGAGTTCTCTAAAGTATACATATATACACACTTATATATATATGTGTTTTATATATTTTGCTTAGGTTATTCTGGAATCTTCCAGAATTGGGCCCAGGAACTTGGCTGGACTTTTTTGACCTATTATAGCCGGTTAGAATTCCAGGTTTACCGGCCCAGTGACCGGCTAGGGGGGTTATATAAATGAGGGGGAGTGAAGTGAAATCCCACACTTCACTTTCTCATTTCTCACTTTCTAACTCTCTCGCTTTCACTCTCCAAAGCTCTCCTCCTCTTTCCCAGCCTTCAAGAAATTTTCCGGTTAGGAATCATCCTTTTCAGACCACCTTTCTCCTCCTTCTAAAGCTTCCAGTTTTCATCTACCTTCATTAATGGCGGATAGGAGTTCTAATATGGCAGCTAAGATCACTTCTGCTTCTAAACGAGGTAATGAAATTGAAATTCATTCTTCTTATATGTCTTTATTAGACATGATTAACACTAGGGGGGATGAATACCCATCTAATGCTCATTTAGATTCGTTTGACTATTGTAATAAATGGTACAACGTAGATGTTATTAACAAGCTTAACACAGATACAACGTTCGTCCCCCCTTAGGATAGTTCTTGCTGAAGGTGGTGATCGCACATGCCACTGGAATTCCGACACTCTATTCATCTATCCAGACCCCCTTACTGCTGGGCTTAGGTTTCCATTTCATGAGTTCATTCCCATTTTATTAGCAGACTTACAAATTAGTCCTTGTCAGCTTCCCCCTAATTCTTGGAAAAACATTTTATGTTTCATGGTCTTGTGTCTTAGAAGTGGTTTCCCTCTCTCGGTAGCTGTGTTTAGGAAAATTTTCCAATGTTACAACAGTTCCCACAATTCTTGTGGCTGGGTTTAAATTAGACAAAGGCCCAAATATAAACAAATTTTTAACAGTGCTTCGATTCCCGATAATAATCAACATTGGAGAGATAGCTTTTATGGGCTTAGGTGGGATAATGGAGACTGGAGCACACTCTTCAGATCCTCCTTCGGGAAAGTCGGCGATGGTAGCCCCAAATCCATTCACCTGTCTCCCGAAGAGATTATCATATACAATGAGCTTATTAAGGATAATGGCGAAACTCCCAGCTGGACTTTATTAGAGGAGTTTTCTCTGATCCAAGTGGGGCTTTCCTCAGTTTCTGCTCAGGGTATTTTTTCTTCCCTTCTTATTTCTATTTTCTTTCATGCATTATTGACACCACTTAAATTTGTTTTCTTTTTTTCCAGCCGCTAAGGAAATCAATGAGGATAACTTGCCCGTCCTTGAAGAAACAGCGATGATGAAAAAGGTCCGGCTCGCGGGGTTGGATCCCCGGGGCAAGGCTTTGGAGCCCAGTTTTTTGATGAAGCATAAGGAGCCTATGGTGGAGGCTTCTTCTCGGGGAACTGAAACCCCAACTACTCCTGCTTCTGCAGCTGCTCCCACTTCTGTTACCACTGGTGCTTTCCAGCCTCTCTGGGGGTTCTGTCGAGGGGATACCGTGGTTGGATCCACAAAATATGCATGGGATTGGTCGTACCATTCTGTGACCCCTAAGGACTTCACTGATATCATGGAGGGCCCAGATTTGGAGAGGATAAAGCTTATAGGTGCTCATTCTTTGGCCTCAGTATGATCTCTCCTCTTAAACTCCTTTTTTTATATACTCGTAGCTTTCTATTGCCTTATGCTCTTTGTTTATCATTTTGTTTCAGTCTAATGCTTATTTCCAAGCGGCCATGAGGTAAGCCGAGTCATGGAAGAAGGCCTCGGACAATGCCCTCAGGAGGCAACAGAAAAAGTATGCTTCCCTCGAAAGAAAGATGAAGCGTAAGGAGGAGGAGCTGGGAGAGGAAAATGCCGAGCTGGTCACTCTGAGGGCCGAAAAGGAAAGAGCGATTGATTCTTATTTAGACTCAGAGGAGTTTACCCAGTCCATGAGGGTTAGGGACAACACGGTGTTCCCTGGGTTTTTTAGGACTGGTTGGGACACGGCCCTTGGAACCGTGAACGAGGCTTGTCCCGATATTAACCCAGCGGACTACGTGTGCCCCGATTATGAGACTCTACTACGGAGATTTCGTACTCGTGTAGTTGTCTCGGATGATATCCCCCAGGACTAGCTTCTCCCTCCTCCGGAGTCGTCTTCCAGGGCTATAGCAGCGGATCTCAGTTCTTCTTCTTCCGAGACCGGCACTGCTGAGACATCGAGCGAGAGTAGAGGAGATGACGACATGGATGCTGAGGGCACCTCTGCTCCTTAGAGTTTTTATTAGCCCTGCGTGGCTTTGTTATTTATTGTTCAGAACTCATATCAGTCTCCTTTATTTATCGAACTTTATGCTTTTTATTTGAATTCATGCACTTTAATTTTATTTATCATAACATTGTGTGTCATAGGAACTTAATATCATATTTTGGAAATTTCATTAACTTTTGAGATTCATCCCTTACACAAGTCTTGGTAAAACTAAAACTTGAAAATAATAGTCTTATAAAACATAAAATCCTAAGCAAGCAAAGCTTCCATGTGCTTTTAAACCTATTTGCCATTTTGGAAAATGAGAATCATGCTCATCCATCTTACACATAGTAAATTTTTAGGTTCTGCGCGTTCCAGGTCCTTGGTACTTCGAAACCATCCATAGTCTCCATCTTGTAGGATCCTCTTCCTTGAATACTTTTGATCTTGTATGGTCCTTCCCAGTTTGGGACAAGTTTTCCCTTTTGCCCAACACCAAAAGCTTCCGCCTTCCTCAGAACCAAGTCACCTTGCTTGAAGAACCTTTCTTTCACCCTTAAATTGTAGTAGAAAAAAGCCTTTTTCTGATATTCCACGATCTTGGCATGTGCCCCATCTCGTACTTCATCAATTAGGTCCAGGGCTAGCCTTTTCCCTTCCTCATTTTCTTCAGCATTGTATGCCTGGATTCTGGGAGACGAGTGCGATATTTTCACAGGAACAACCACCTCCGCCCTATATGCCAACATAAAGGGGGTTTCCCCGGTCGTGACTCTACAAGTAGTCTGATAAGCCCAAAGTATTGGGAGTATTTCATCCACCCAATTATTCCCGGATTTCTCGATCCTCTTCTTCAGTCCATCTAGAATTATACGATTTGCCACTTCCGTTTGCCCATTGGTTATGGACGAGCTACGGAGGTGAACCCCAACTCAATCCATTCTCCTCGTAATACTTTTTGAATTCTTTATTGTTGAACTGTGTTCCATTATCGGTGAATAGGATACGGGGAATTCCATATCTGCACATGATATTTTCCCACAGGAATTACGCAACCTGCTTAGTTGTGATCTTAGCTGAAGGTATAGCTTCAATCCACTTAGTGAAATAATCTATAGCTACAATCAGGAACTTCCTTTGTGCATTGGCCATGGGAAAAGGCCCAAGTATATCCATTCCTCACATAGAAAAATGGATGGGAGAATTGATGGAAGTCAGCATCTCAGGAAGTTTTCGAACAACTGGTGCATGTTTCTGACAACGTTCACACTTCTTCATATAGTCTTTGGCATCAGCCATCATCTCTGGTCAATAAAAGCCTAAACGGGTTGTCTTATGTGCCAGTGCTCTGCCCCCCAAGTATTTCCCACAGATACATTCATGTACTTCTTCAAGAGCCAAACGTGCCTCATCAGGTCTGAGACATCTTAAATAAGGAACCATATAAGATCATTTGTATAGAATCCCATTGATCAAGGAATATCTCAATGCTTGAACAACCAATTTTCGTGCTTCAGTCACACCATTTGGCAGCCAACCAGTTTGAATATGGGCCTTAATAGGATCTATCCATAATGTACCCAGCCCTATAGGGGCTACAAGCTTAATATCAATGCTCCGTGTTTTCAAAATATGGAAGTACACACTTCCTAAACTTTTCTCTATCTCTGATGAAGCGAACTTAGGAAACGCATCTGCCTTAGCATTTTCCTCCCTCGGAATGTGCTCAATATGGTATTCATCGAACTGAGTCATCACATCTCTTGCCTCAAACTCTCTCTTGACATGGGATATGCTTAGCTTTGAATCCCTCACATACTTTTAAGTTATTGACCCTCAATGTTCCTACTAGGCCGAGGCCAGCTATCAGAGCTTCATACTCAGCTTCATTATTTATGGTTGGGAAGTCTAACTTCATGGCATATTCAATCAAGAACCCATCTGGGCTTTGTAAAATAAGCCATGTCCCACTCGAATTTGTTTTTGATGCTCCATCAAAATAGAGAACTCAATATTCCTTCTCCTTGTTCTGTTCTCCTTCGTTATCCTCTTTTCTCTCCATACCCTCAGGTTCGGTACTTTCCTGCCCCCCGACTTCTTGGTTGGGGATGGTACACTCAACCACGAAGTCAGCCAAGGCCTGGGCTTTTATCGCCGTTTGTGGCTAGTACTTTATGTCGAATTCTCCCAACTCAATAGCCCATTTAATCAGCCTACCACTAGCTTTAGGACTGTGAATAATGTTTCTCAAAGGTTGATTGATTAGCATTTCAATTTTTTGAGCTTGGAAGTAAGGGCGCAACTTTCTCGAAGCCATCACCAAGGCTAAAGCAAACTTTTCAATAGTCGAATAGTTTAACTCAGCCCGGTGCAGAATCTTACTGACATAATATATGGGTTTCTGGATTTTAAGCTCCTCCTTAACCAACACAGCGCTTAAGGCATTTTCTGAAACAGTCAAGTATAAGTACAAAGTTTCATTCAGAGTTGGTTTTCTCAACAACAGGGCTTGAACCATATACTTCTTCAATTCTTCGAATGCCTCCTGACTTTTTTCAGTCCATATGAAATCTTTACCTTCTTAAGGGATTTAAAGAACGACAAGCACTTATCTCTGGACTTGGAGATGAATCGTCCTAAGGCAGCGAGCCTTCCAGTAAGTTTTTGAACATCTTTGATGGATCGTGGAGGCTCCATATCCAAAATGGCCTTTATCTTATTAGGATCTGCTTCAATTCCCCTCTTGCAGACCATCAATCCCAAAAACTTTCTAGATCCCACTCTGAAAGCGCACTTTGCAGGATTTAGCATCATTTTGTGATATGTCAGGACCTTAAAAGCTTCCCTCAAATGAGTTATGTGGTCAGTCTTCACTAGACTCTTGATTAACATGTCATCAACATAAACTT
Organism: Apium graveolens; assembly: GCF_009905375.1. Taxonomy (NCBI): domain Eukaryota; kingdom Viridiplantae; phylum Streptophyta; class Magnoliopsida; order Apiales; family Apiaceae; genus Apium; species Apium graveolens. The sequence goes on along the minus strand of NC_133649.1, from coordinate 124,843,162 downwards.
CCATAGTTTTGACAATAAGATCCTTGAAAATCTTATTTACCAACCTTTGATAGGTAGCTCCTGCATTCTTGAGACCAAACGCCATAACAAGATAATAAAAAACACCAAAGTCAGTGATGAATGATATCTTAGGGATGTCATCCTTATGCATCTTGATCTGATTGTATCCACTGAATCCATCCATGAAACTCAGCATCTCGTGACCAGCGGTCGCATCTATCAATGTATCTATCATTGGCAGCGGGAAGCAATCCTTTGGGCATGCATCATTCAGATTTGTAAAATCCATGCACATTATCCATTTTCCATTAGCCTTCTTTACCATTACAGGGTTTGCCAACCATTCCGGAAAATGTATCTCTTCAATGAAACCAGCCTCTAAGAGCTTCTCTAATTCTTTCTTAATAGCTTCCCCCCTCTCTGGAGCAAAACTTCTTTTCTTTTGCTTCACAGTCTTTCGATTTGGATCTACGTTCAGCTTGTGAGTGATCAGTTCCGGATCTATGCCAGGCATCCGTTGCTGACCATGCAAATACATCGCTATTCCCATGTAAAAATTTACCAACTTCCCTCTAAGGCGCTCCTCTAGTGATGCTCCAATGAAAGTTACTTTCTAAAGATCCTCGGGAGCCGAAGGAATCGGAACTAAGTCTTCTACTGGCTTCCCTCTTTTCTCGTCATTCTCGCGGATATCCAGATCTTCAATAGGCAAAACCTGCCCCCCAACTCCATCAGCCCTAAGAGATGCCACATAACAACTCCTTGCCATCTTTTGATCTCCTCTCTCTTCTCCAATCCCATTCCGGGTGGGAAACTTCATCACTGAATGGTAAGAAGAGGGTACTTCCTTGAAAGCATGTATTCCCGTTATTCCCATAATTACATTATAAGTTGATTCAGCCTTTACCACTACAAAGTCTAACATCTGTGTTTCTTTTCTTGGTTCCTGACCTATAGTCATCAACAACTTAATAATTCCTTCCACGGGGCACTCGACTCCAGCAAATCCATATATCGGCATATCAATTGGGGTTAATTGAGAATCATTGTAACCCATTCTTATAAAGGTATCATGAAGCAAAATGTCCACCGAGGCACCGTTATCTACAAGGACTCTCTTCACAGGGTTGTTTCCTATTATTGGTGTTATGACCAGGGGATCGTCACGGGAAAATTTAACACCCTCTAAATCAGAATCATCGAACGTCATTTTTACTCCAGTCCTATCCCTCATCGGGGCTTCCCCGACAATATGTATAACTTCTCTAATATAGGCTTTTTTTAGTTTCTGGATGAACCTGCAGCATGAAAGGATATCTTCGATATATTATTTATTTTGGTATTTGCATAATTAAACATAAAATTAAGAACACGTAGATCCTCTCCATTAGGACATGAATTTAATTGATCCAAATCAAAGTCAAAAAGTCAAACTAGCAAAATCATGTCTTTTAAACAGATAAAAGAGATATTCCATTCTTGCAAATTATCAAAACTATATCTTTATGGAATATATCTCTAAGGCAATATGATAAAAGAAGAAACATCAAGATATGATATTTCTTAGATCTGTGTTGCAATAGGAATATGGGCAACAAGCTCGAATAAAGAATATATCAGAAATATTCTTTAGAAGTCTCGTGCTATATCAAAAATATTTAAACTCTTCGCTCCAAAATATATCTCTACATATAATCAAAAGAGTTTGTATTCAAAGATTATTAATATTCATAATTGTAATATTAATATCCAGTTCTGCAACTCAATTATGTATACTTACAGTATTTTTCTCCCGTTTCGTAAAATCAGCATTTCTCGGAGAAAATTATTCAAAAAATACTCAAACACATTTCCTATCACCCAAATATATCACATATATTAGGAAATATATTTGAAGTATTTATACAAGTCAAAAATTTGGTCAAAAGATCCATCTCCTTTAATTCAAGACCAATGGTATTTTTACTCAGAAAAAGGCTGACAGAACAGTTCCAATTTTAGATAAAATACTTCCACATGCTAGAATGACTTTAAATTTGGTATGGATCATTTAAATGGTATTTTCTAAGTATGGTAAAAATTTTGTAGCTTTCAGAGATTTTTTGTCCGGGCACAAAAATCGAGGCAGTTGGTCCCACAGTTGACCAAGTTTGACCTATCTACCATTGACTAAAGTTGACCAAAACTGGCAGGACATCATTTTATATTATTTAAGTAATTATCATATTTTTTATGGTATTTATTTAAGAGTTTTTGTGGTGGTCATAATTAATGGTGCTTAATCCTTAATTAAAGTAATTAAGGAATGATTAAAAGAAAAGGAAAATATATATTTAATATATATAAATCAGCTGATTTTTGAATGAGTACTAGCTTGTGCTTCCTTCCCACTTGCAAAGAAACACAACCTACTTGTCATGTCATCAATCCATGTGATACACTCCATCCACCATCCATTCCTTCTCAAATCTTCACCATTCATTCCACCCAACTTCTCCTATAAATAAACCCCCACCCCAACCCTTTTTCTTCAAGCTAAAGAGCCAAATACTTGCTGAGATTTTTTCAAGAAGTGCCTCTCTTCAACTCTTTCAAATTCTATACACACACTTCTTCTCAAAAACCTTATCTCTCTTCTATATACTTACATATATACAAGGTTTTTGAAACTCAAGCTTTGCTTAACCCAACCAAGCTTTATCCCACCAAGTGAGCTCATCCACTACCACTTCCCGGCCCCCCGAAGGGCTGCCCAAGTTCGGCCAATAGCCAAAATCCGGCCGAACCTCCGGTGAATTTTTCCGGCGAACTTTTCCGATCATTTGTCAAAAGTGGTTAGTTTTAGCTTCTTATTTGAGTTCTTTGTATTTAAGCTTTGTACTTAACTTCTCTACTTCATCTTAAGCTCTAATACAAGCTCTCTTATAAAGAAAGTTCTTAGGGAGAACTTAGATTCGAACTCGGAATTTGAATAAGTACTTGATCTTCGAAAAAAATCATTCCAACGAGAAGATCTAAAAAGAAAAGTACTTTATCTCCAAGGGGAGATTATATTTGACACAAGTACGAGTTAGCCAATTATTTCTTGCACTTTAATTGGATCTTGGCTAACATTCATTCGTGCTCATAAAATAATTATGAAGTAAAAGTGTAATCCCTTCTATCATCTCTAGTGTTCCGGGGGATTATTACTTGTCTCATATAAACACTTCGTAATTTGTCAAATCTTAAAACGGATCGTACGAGTTAGACAATTACTTAACGCTCTTTAACTGGATCTTGTCTAACTAATAACGTACATATAAAATATTACGAAGTAAAAGTGTAATCCCTTCTATCACCTTTAGTGTTCCGGGGGATTATAGCTTGTTCCATATAAACTACTTCGTAATCATCCGTTAAAATTAAGGACGAATCAAATCCACGAGTTAGCCAATTAATTTACGCTATTTAATTGGATCTGGGCTAACACATATCGTGTATATAAACAATTACGAGTCAGATCATATAAGCCCCTTCTAACATCTTTAGTGTTCCGTGGGGTTATACTACGATATCTATAAAATACTCGTAATTACTCGTCCAAACTTCGAAAGCACAATCTTAAGCCAATTACTTGTACTTATTTAATTGGATCTTGGCTAAGACTCATAAATCTTATAAACATGCTTGAAGTTAAAAGAGTATACTTTGACCGTATAATCGTCAATATACAAGTATACCTTAAAACCTTAAGTTAATATACTTAAAGGTAAAATTACAACTTCGAGGTTGTAATTAACGTATTCTTTGATCCATAAATACTTAATCGAAAGAAGAAGAATATTAAAGAAGTCATAATCCATAAGTGCTTAATATAAAAAGGGACTTCTCATATTACTCCACAACTTTATGAAATCTATAATGGAGTAATTATAAATATACTTGACCATCTTGTTGTATTTTAAGTCAAGTATAACTAATTAATTTTAATATTCTTATTTGGATATTATACTACTTGTGGGCTAGTACAGTAACATACTAGTTCAAAACAAATCTTTTCCTACTTATTTTGTTTCGTGGATTGTCTTGTTAGTTTTGTAGTGAGGTGAAGTGACGTGAGGTGATTCTCGTTCTAAGACCCAAGTCCTAGACGTACTAACGGCGAGTTAGTAGTCTTCGCACCGTGAAGAAGAGGAAAGACCCAAGACCGGATCACTAAGATCCAAGACCGGCAAAAGCTAAGGAAGCCAAGTCCACACAAAGGCTCTACAACAACTTTGAATAAATAGCGGGGAGTTATTGTCTAAGATAAGTTGTGTAGGTAATACATTTATTTTGAGGTGGTGACCCTTGTGTTACGCACCAAGATAAATACTTGTAAAGGGTGTAAAGGCTTCTCCGCCTATTAAAGGAGTGAGTTTATTATAAGGGAAAGTCCGCGAGAAGAGCTCGGGGACTGGAGTAGGGGTGAGCGAATCTATTAGAGGTTGCGCCATCGCGAACCAGGATAAAATCACCGTGTGGTATTTTCTTTCCTTGCACTTTATCTTCCGCACATATAAATTGCATAACCACTCGGTAAAGTTTTAAAAAGGGATAAAATATTTTTAAAATGCCACAATAATTTTTAAATTGGTAATTAAGCTATTCAACCCCCCTTTTAGCTTAATATAGCCCTCAGACGGGACCTTATAATTGGTATCAGAGCAGTGCTTTTTAACGTGTTTGTTAAGTGATTTGCAGATTTACAGGAACAACAAAAAGTGATCCAGAATGGCGTATATTAATCCCGTTGGATGTGGTGAAGGTCTATCTAGCTCACGACCTCCTCTATTTGACGGCACCAACTTTGCAACACGGAAAACAAGGTTTCGAATTTATGCTAGATCTCAAGGAGTCAAAGTTTGGATGGCTATCGAAGACGGTGTTCGCATTCCTACCAAAACTATCGATGACACCATCGTCGAAAAGAAGGTTAGTGAATACAACTTAGAGGAATAAGCCACAATGAATATAGCTGCAAAGGCAAAAATGGTTCTAACAAGTGCACTTGCAGAAAAAGAATATAAAAGAGTAAATAATTACAAGTCGGCACAAGAAATGTGGAACAAATTTATGGTAACCTATGAAGGAACCACTGATATAAAAGATTCTCGGATGGATACATTGATCCAAGAATATGAGAACTTTAAACTCCAAGAAGGAGAAAATATCATCGATATGGAAATAAGATTTACTCGTATAATCGATGAGTTATCTCAACTTGGAAAGAATTATACTCAAAATGAAAAGAATAGAAGAGTGCTCAAATCTCTACCTCCTAGTTGGAAGGTTAAAGTCACTACTATAAAAGAGATGCACAACTTAAATGAGTATAAGATTGATAACCTATTCGAAAATCTTCGTGCTTACGATGAAGATAATGTTCCGGAAAAGGTTGCTCCAAAGATGGAGGATAAAAAGAAAAATATGGCTCTAAAGCCATATTAATTGATGAAGATGAAAATGAAGAAGAGTTAAACGAGGAACTCTAAAATCTCGATGAGAGTGAAATTGCTCTACTTACGAGACAACTTCGTCGTGTGCTTCAAAGCAAAGCTCAAAGATACGGAAAGGGCTTCCTAAAATCAAATAATCAACAAAGAGTTTTTAACTCAAATGGAAGGCCAAATTACTCTCAAAATTATTCTTCCAATTATAAGAGTAATTATCCGTCAACGAGCTACAATAAAGGCAAAGGAAATCAAAATATAAATACCTATAGCAATGTCAATGCCTCTACAAATCATTCGGTTTACACTCCTCCAAAACCCAAAGAATCATCTCCGGAGGAAACACAAGATGTGTGTTTCGAGTGTAAACAACCCGGTCATTATAAAAGAGAATGTCCTAAACTTTCAAAGGGACGAAGTCTCGTGGCCGAAAATGTTTGGGATCTAAGTGAAGATGAAGAAGCTCCGGAAGCTAGTGAAGAAGTGGTCAATCTATGCTTGAAGGCTCTCGGAGATGAAACCACCTCAACGGAAATCTCCTCTTCAAATCAAGAGGTAACATCTAACTATGTCTCAATTAAATCTTTATTAGATGAATCTAATTTATCTCTCGTAGATATGAATAAGCATGATTAAATTGAACTTGTAGTAAATTATAAGAATAAATATAAAGATGTTGAACAAAGGTTTCATTTGTTATGGTCCGAGAAGATGAAAATTGAGGAAATTCATCATACTCAAAAAAAATAATATACTCGGATGATGGACTCAAAAGTCCAAGATGAGAATGAGATTACATCTCTAAAAGATCAAAACCATCTCATCAAGATTGAGGTAAATAAACTTCAAGAAAACATACTCAATCTTGAAACGGAGAATATATCATTAATTCTCAAAGACGAAGAGATGGAACGTGAAAAGATACAATTGAATGATAATATTTGTAAACTTCACGTTGATCTATTGAACTTAAAGATTCTAAATGAATCAAATGTTCAAGATATAGAAACATCTTATAAAAATAATCTTGATAAAGAAAAAGAGCTATTAGAAACCAATGAGCTTAAAAATGAAGCTCTAAGGTTAAAAGAAGAAAATTATAAACTCATAGCTCAAGTTAAAGGTCAAGAAAGAATCCTTAACAACAAGATTGATGCCTTAAAGAAAGAAAATGAAAACCTTGAAAAAGTCATTCAAAGATTTACAAAAGGCAATAAGATGTTGGATTAAATGGTGCATACAAAAACCTCATATAATCATGAAGGTTTGGGATATAATAAGAATTCTCCTCCTAAAGAAAATACTCAGAGATTTGTATCACCAATAAAGACTTCACCCGAATCACCATCTTATAAATGTTCTTATTGCAATAAAATGGGACATACCATTCAATATTGCAAATTCAAAAATGGTGAAATTAAGGGGAAGCATGTATGGATTCGCAAGGAATCATACAAGAAAGATGATAAACGTGTGCCTCACAAAAATATGGAATATAAAAATCCAAGGCAACAATGGTCTCATCAACCAACAATATTTCAAAATAGAAACACACAATATCATGTAAATGGTAATGTATTTAGAAGGCAACAACCTCTTAGTAGAAATGCTTATGCTAATTACCATGCTAATAATAGATATAATGTTTATCATGCTCCATCAAGATTTCATGATAGCTCTAGGTATTATCTACCTCAAACTAGGCCTTATGCATCTAGAAATACTTACATGCCTAATGATAATTATACCATGTCTAGATTCTTTCATAAATCATATATTATATATGATGTACTAACCCCAGGACCCTCAAGATAAAGGGGTACCTATAAATTTAACTAATCATGTATGTAGGTCTGTCTTGCCGCAAAACAAGACATATGGTACCTTGATAGTGGATGTTCAAGACATATGATCGGTAATAAGTCACTCTTGAACAACATTAAAAAGGTTACCGCGGGGAGCGTAACATTTGGTGATAGTATTAAAGGAAACATTGTCGGCATCGGATCGGAAATGGGAAAGTTAAAATTTCCGACGTTCAATTGGTCAACGGGTTAAGGTACAATCTTCTCTCCATCAGTCAACTATGCGACAATGACTACAAGGTAATTTTCTACACTACTCATTGTTCTATATTAGATAAATTTGGAAAGTTGGTTCTCACTTGCCCTAGAAATAAAAATGTGTATACATGTGACATGAGTAAGCAAGTAAACGTATGCCTAATCACTATAAATGATGATCCATGGCTATGGCATCGAAGATTAGGACATGAAAACATGAAGTTGATTAAGAATATATCAACTAAAGACCATGTCCGAGGTATACCAAAACTAAACTATCATAAAGATCATACTTGTGAAGCTTGCGAAGTTGGTAAACAAATTTGAGCTTCTCACAAAGAAAAGTTTATGGTATCTACCTTGAGACCTCTCGAGCTACTATGCTAGCACAATGCATAGTACAATGCTAAATGAATATCGTCGACCTAAATATTTTTGGGCCGAGGCTATGTCAACCGCTTGCCATATTCTTAATCGGGTTTTGCTACGACCTATAAAACAAAAGACTTCTTACGAGTTATATTTTGGCAAAACTCCGAAACTAAGCTACTTTCGAGTATTCGGAAGCAAGTGCTTCATATTAAATTCAAAAGAGTACCTTACTAAGTTTGATCCTAAATCAAACGAAGGTATATTTCTTGGATACTCGAACAATAGTAAAGCTTATCGAGTGTTTAACCTCAAATCGCTTATGGTGGAAGAATCTATGAATGTCGCTTTTGATGAAAGTAAACCACCGGTGAAATATGAAGATCTTGTTGATCAAGAAAATGTTGAACAAGATGATATTGAAAAGGTTATTCGACAATTCGAAAATATGGATCTCGGGACTCCCGTACATAAATATCCATTAGAATTGGACGAAAAGGAAGATGAACTTCCTCAAGCAATTCCCACTATAAAAAGTCATCCACTAGATAATATACCTGGAGACTTAAGGAAGGGAGTTCAAACGCGGTCACAAGTTCAAAACATTGTGAATCATCTTAGTTTTCTATCTCAAATAGAACCTAAGACCCCAAAAGAGGCTTTATTAGATGAGGATTGGATTTCTGCTATGCAAGATGAATTGCTCCAATTTACTCGTAGTAAAGTATGGGAACTTGTCCCTAAGCCTCATGATACTTCCATTATTGGCACAAAATGGGTATTTCGAAATAAATTAGACGAGAATGGAACGGTAGTTCGAAATAAAGCAAGGTTAGTTGCACAAGGATATACCCAAATGGAAGGTATAGACTTTGATGAAACATATGCACCTGTAGCAAGAATTGAAAAAATTTGAATGCTATTGGCTTATGCTTGTCATAAAAATTTCAAAGTCTATCAAATGGATGTGAAATCTGCATTCTTGAACGGGATTTTGGAAGAGGAAGTATATGTGAAACAACCTCCCGGGTTTGAAGATGCAACACATCCCGATTATGTCTATAAACTATATAAAGCTCTATATGGCTTAAAACAAGCCCCAAGAGCATGGTACGAAAGGTTGAGCAGGTTCCTACTAGACAATAAATTTAAGATGGGAACGGCCGATAAAACCTTATTTACGAGGCAAGAAAAAGATGATATATTGCTCGTACAAATATACGTAGATGACGTCATCTTTGGGTCAACAAATGATGCACTATGTAAAGAATTCTATGATAACATGAGTAAAGAATTCGAGATGAGTATGATGGGAGAATTAAACTTCTTTTTAGGATTGCAAATAAGGCAATCCGATGAAGGCATCCATATCTCTCAATCCAAGTATTGTAAAGAGATGTTGAAAAAGTTCGAAATGGATAATGCCAAACTCATCTCTACTCCCATGTCTACATCCAATAAATTAACGGAAGATCCAAAAGGAATTCACATAGACACAAAAAATATCGAGGAATGATCGGTAGCTTGCTCTATATAACTGCAAGTCGTCCCGATATTTAATATAGTGTTTGTAAGTGTGCTAGGTTTCAAGTAGCACCTAAAGAATCTCATATATCCGCGGTAAAAAGGATATTGAGATATCTTAAAGGAACCACCGATGTTGGTCTTTGGTATCCAAAAGGAATACCATTTGACTTAGTATGTTTTTCTGATTCGGACTATGCCGGGCATTTAGTCGACAGAAAAAGTACTAGTGGTACTTGTCAGTTTCTCGGTGGATGTTTAGTCTCATGGTTTTAGAAGAAATAAAATTCTGTATTCATCTCAACAACCGAGACTGAGTATATAGCAGTTGCAAAGTGTTGTGCTCAAATACTGTGGATGAAGCAAACACTAGCTGACTATAATATAAAATTTGACGTGATCTCAATCTTATGTGATAATACGAGTGCTATTGATCTTAGCAAGAATCTCGTATTACACTCTAGATCTAAATATTTAGATGTGAGACATCATTTTTTACGTGATCATGTCAATAAAGGCGATATAAAAATGACTCATATTGATACAGAGATCAATCTCGCTGACATATTCACAAAACTATTAAACTCCGAGAGATTCACTAAACTCCGCTTGGATTTAGGAATGTTGGAATTTATGAAATAATGGTTTATATAAAGAACAGTTGAGAATTATAAAGAAGTCTCAACGATAAGGATATTCTCCTGATCACGTTATTAAGTTTATCTGAAACTCAGATTTGTCAATAAAGAAATTTATTGATCGGGTTAAGATAACTTAAATAGCCCAGATTAACCAGGAAAATAAACTTATTCGAGTGAATATTTATTATTCCATGAGATTTATAAATATTTAGAAGTCTTTCTTATACTTACTAATAATTATTTTCTAGTTAATTATATATATCTATATATATATCTATTTTGGTCTTAAATATATGATCTAATTGATTCTATAAATATATGTTATTTAAGTACATATATATATTTATCTCTCTTTAATATTTATATATTTAAAAATTATCAAAAAATTTAAATGATTAATATAACCCAGATATATTTACAATTATCTCTTAATTATCTAGCCCAAAATTAAAAATTAACCATGCCCATATATTTTTTATTTAAATCCAACCCAATTTGGTTTTAAGCCCAATTTTTATTTAAGCCCAAATGCTGATTGCATTTTTAAATCCCAACCATCCATATTTTACCCTAACAAATCGTGTGCGTTCATTTCCTAAAATATAAAAACATACACTGTTGGAACAGTGCACGCTCTTGCCTAACCCTAATCTCTGAGTTTCTCTTTTTCGCCTCTTCTCTCCACCTCTCATCCGAAGAACCCTAATTCAGTTTCTTCGTTCTTCAATCATCAATTCTTGATGAAACTCATCAGATATTATACTTATAATATAATAATCGTAGTTAAGAGTATACGATTAATAAATCGTGGATTGGTTAGTGAAATCAAATCGATTTCTGATGATAAAAATCAACGATTTATACTTAAATCGAACGAGAATCATCAAATCGGACAGTTTATATATATATACACTCAATTATTTTTTATTTGAGTAATTGATTCAGCAAAAACCTAACTCGATTTCTAGTTGTGTGACAGGAGAAGAATGGTTATTGCGATACAACGGCTGCATGTGAGGAAAAATGGATGAATCGGAAGTTGACTCAGTCCGCGACTGAGTCAACCAGGTAAGTCCTACTAGTCAGGCCAGACTATAGGCTCAGGTGAGGTTTTCTTGGTTATCTCAGTCTCAGTTTATTGAATCTGTGGTTGAGGTCATTCGACTGAAATTGAGTCAAACGTAAGTTGATTAAATCGTATCTAATGTTTGATATGAATAATATGTGATGTGTTTGATGCCAGTGTGATTTGATATTATTATGTGTTTGCTCGAATTAAAAGTATTAAGTTTCGGAATATTGCAAAATCATATGGTTGATATGGAATTTGTGACTGTTTATAAGTTCAGTTTGAAAACCTTCTCTTTAAATTCCATTAATTTATATTGTTTAAGTCTCTGAAAATCTGTATTGAATTGATTTAATAACTCAATTCTGCTTATCTTTATAACATAAACCCTGGATAAGAATTATGATTGATGCTTTGATTTATATTAATGTTAATGGTCAAATTAGAATTGATAAGTGTATTAAAAACTCAGTTGATTTGAATTCGACTGTATTTTTGTTGTTATGGTTAATTGAAATAAGATTCATGAATATTGTATGCTTGACAGTCAAATTTTTGGTTTGTTTATATATATTGGTACCTTGTTCTAACTGATGGTGTGTACTTATAAATATATAACTAGATTTTTAACTATGAGATTTGATCTGCTTAACAAACTGAGAATTGCTAAAATGACTTGTCTGAACTCTAGTTGTTAAGCACTGAGAAGCTATTTAGATATGATGGTTAATCAATCAGAGCCTGATTTAATTGATATTTTTGTGAAGTCTGTGTTTGGTAACCTGTTGGAAAGTTGTTGTTAAACCTATACTAAATCATAATCTGTTGGTTTAATCAAACTTATTATGGATTAACTGTTTTAATAGAGTAAAAGAATCTTATACAGTTTAAGGTAAACTTTGGCAAAATCTGAGTTATAAATCTTGAATGAAGTTTATGTATAAAGACTCTGTCATGCTTCTCTATACTAAATGTACGAATAATTATGTGTCAATAACTCTGCAAAATGTAACTTGTCTAAATAATCCAGAGTATGGATGTGTGATAAACTTGTATTTATGCTACTAATCTGATTTATTGCAAAATATGAGCAGTTCAATAAAGATATATCATGTCTGTCAAATCAGTTTAGCTATCACCTCTATGAGCTACTTTCTACTGTGTATATCTGTGTTCATTCAGTCATTTCTAAGTGCTATGAAATCCTATGATAAAATAAATGCAATATCATCAAAAACTCTGTGTTGTTTGGACTATTTGTTTATTGCTACTTACATGCTAAATTATAATTATCTAAGATCAAACTAGGTAATAGTATTCCATCTCTAAGATTATTGAAAGGTTAAGTCTGCTTAATTGTGTGATCAAATGAATGTGCAAAATGTCCTGATTGCAGTCTTAAGCTGAATACATTGAATCTGGATAAGAAATGTCTTGTGTATTGAGTCTGTGCATCATGGTTGATTGAATATATATAATCTGTGGACTTATAGTGCAACCCTGTTTACTATTATGTGTTTGTTTGTGCTTAAGCAGTTATAAGAAATCAGATAAGGTATATTCTAGACTAGTTTGTGTAATAATTAAAAAAAATTACTCACACACCAGCCCTCACAGTAAGACCTGGCAGGGGAGCCTTGAGCATCCCTGTATCTGGATCACTGTTGTGATTAATGGCCACTTAGAACAATTAGGTGACTTTTTATAACTTATTGCATTTAAAATGTAATATCTGTTGAAAATGATCTGAGTGTTTCATTGCCTTGAATGCTATGTGAATTAAATGAAAACTGATTGTATATGCTCTGTTATGTGTTTACTGTGCATGACATTCCTTTGGTTGCATCTCATTAATAACATAATTTCTTAAGAAATAAATGTAACAGATCTTATTTGCATTAAAAATTCAGTTCTTCTAATAGATTCACTGTAACACCCCCAAATCCGGGGTCGGGGATCCGGGTTGTCACGAGTTCCATTTCCCTTAATAACACTTAACCTTAATAAACAACCAACTACTGCGTACTGTGACCCCACAATATACACACACACACACACCACAAGTTATAGTCTCAGAGATGAATACCAAAAATAACACAAGTCATTTTATTCCACAATTATAAACCGTTACACCTTAAAAGGGTTTCTGAATAAATTTACATTTCTTTGTCATTATTACAATTCATATAGATACATAAGTCTGGTACATCAGAAGTTGAAATCTTAGCCTATTGGTAATTTCTACCTCAGCTACAGCAGCATCAACGCCTACAGGAAACTGTGGAATGTTTCCTATCCGCTCGCAAATTGGGAGCTTTGTCATGTTCATCTTGTCTATCTGTTGTTGTGTGATGAAAGAAGAAAGTAAGGGTGAGCAACAAGCCCACCGGAATAATATGTATTATAATTAACAATATATGAGCATTCTCATAGTACTCATGAAAGTCTTGGTCAAGAAGAAATGAACCAAGTTTGTTATTTTAATACGACAAAGTCGCAAAATATTCAGTATACATATATACTTCTCAAATCTTTGAAATCCTCTGACATGTATAATATACACAGAGTTCCAGTTTATAACTGTATAAAATATCGTTGCAAGGTGATCTCATATATCTAACCTTGTCTCAACGTTTTTTTGAAAATCTTTGTCATGCATAAGATAATCATTTACTAGATATAAGTTGAAAAGATGAAGTTACAAGATACTCCCATATACTTATATCTTTTCCGAATACTACTTGAACTACCACCGTTCAAGTTATAATTAGTTTCAAAAGTTCATCACACAGATGAGACTACAAGATAATACTTGAATAGATTCAATCTTTGAAATATTATTGAATGAAATGAAGTTACGAGATACTTCATTAAGTCCCGATATATATCCATATATATCTCTCATACATTTCCTGAAAACCTCTGTCATGTAAAGTATGAACAGAGTTGCAATATCCAATGAATTTGGAAAGAAAAGAATTTTGGCATAAACCCGATATCTTGCTGATCAGGCAAAGATACCAATAAGTAATCTTTTCTACTGTAGATGGATGAATTCCTCGCCGGTCATCACCCTGGCCGTATTAGGAACTCGCGCTAGACCGTTACCGGCCACTCACGCGTGGATGGACTGTTACCCAGCCTCTTACACCTTCATAGACCGTACCCCGGCCTGTCGCTTATGCCGACTCAATTAGATGGACTTACTTCCCGAACGTTGGGCAAGTAATCAAATTATTTTCTCAAAACAGCAACCTCGTTGTGAATATAAAATACACCACAGAGCCGGATCCCTAAGATTTTGAGCGAGTATTTAAATCCCCTTCGAAAGGAAGGTCTTAAATATAAAAATGAGTTTTGGGATCCGCTCTAACTTTTAAAATTTAATTTGAAGACTCGAAAACATTTTTTAAGAATGTTTGGAGTAATGCTGATTTAATGAAATAAATCAGTCCCGATATATTAGAAAATATCTGAATATTATTATTTAAATAATATTCCCAAAAGGATAATCCTTATAAAAATAATTGAAGTAGAATTTTTAAAACTTATACTTGAAATGAATAACAAATAACCAAAGATATACTTATACGAAAGTACGATCTTTATTTGAATAATCGAAAATAAGTTTAATTATCGAAACATTATTCTTTAATAAAATAAAGAATATTATTTAATAAATAAGCAGAGTCATAAGTCCACGAATGAATATTCAAAATAATATTCATTAAATAAAATAAACGGAGTCATAAGTCCTCGAATGAATATTCAACTAATATTATTCATTAAATAAAATAAACAGAGTCATAAGTCCTCGAATGAATATTCAACTAATATTCATTATTTAAAATAAAGTTATCGAATAAACCTTATTCAATTAATAGTTTTGAAAACTATATCTATATATATATATATAAATATATATATAATATACTCGGGAACATCGAATCCCGGTTTAGAATATGTTCACCTTTGGTTCCCCTATACTAAGGGTATACGCAACTACTGCTTATCTCTAGCATAGGTATTATGCAACTTATAAGCATTTGAATCAACAATTAGATATAAGGATTACGAAACAGACATGCATATATACCATATCAGCATGCTCCAATATATCGCAAAATTTGGTAATAACAATCATGCACTTATCACAAGATAATGCATATACATATATCTACATCACAACAACAGTATAACGGGTAGAAAACTTGTCTGAGTGTTCCCGGTTAGACTTAAGCTTAGAGTGGGTCCGATAACCTATGAACAACAACATAAGTCGGAATTAAACCAAATTCGCTTAAGAATCTAGACTTTAACCAATTAGACTCTAACGTTCTCTTATGGTTGCTCATACCCTTAACGATTCACTTAAGTCGCTCGAGTACCCTCGGCTCCATCATTTTTAATAAATTAAACATTAAGGATTTTAAGGCGATTCTTTCGCGAGTACTCTACCAACTGGCCTAATACACTTTACATAATTGTTTCATACTCCAATTAGTCATTGAAGGGCCTTAACCAAGGTTTCAAGGTAAGGCGAGGGGTAATGGTTCGTTCGCGAAACATCGTTACTTAAAATGGTCGTTTCTCCTAAACCGTACATTGGATTTAACCGAACCACATATCAAAACGAAGCTCGTAATATGAACTATCTAATCATGGAAATGGTCAAAACTAACAGTGAGTTCACGGGTCCTGATGTTGAGAACAAAAGCAGTCTAAGGTAAATCGGGCATTACGACGGCTATGTTTACGCGATTACCAAATTTGTACAACTCCAAATCAATCCACAATCAATCCCACAATCATTACTACAACCAAAATCCATCCATACTCTACTACAACAGCCCCAAAATCTGAAGATTTCCAATTTATACTACTCTCAATCATGAACTAAAAGCTTATACTTAAGTTTCATTAACTATAAACAAGATTCAATCATCCAAATAGCTACAAACCCAACCAAACTTTAAACACACAAGCATCATGCTTCTCATGAACTATATTAATCAAAACCACTCCTAAATATTCAAAGTAAAACTAGGGTTTGAAGTTTTATACCTTCCTTGAAGCTTTTAATCCATGAAAGATCCTTGTAATGCCCATGGAAGCCTTTATCTATGCTTAAGCTACCTTGACCTTACAAATAAAATCAAGAATCAAAAATTTGTTCTTGAAAGTTACTATTCACCCTAAACTAAAATGATTTGTTTGAGATAGAAAACCTTTAATTCAAGCACTCAAACTACTTGCTCTTCTTAGTTATGAAATATAGGATCCAAAGAAACAAACCTCTTGAATTATGATTGAGTGGAGCTTGGGTTTGGAAATTTTTCTTCTTGTTTTTCTTCAAAAAACCGTGAGCAAGGAGATGGGGTGAAGAGAAATGAATGTGTTTGCTTGGTTGCTTTGTTTTTGTTATTAATTAACCTTTTACCATGGTAAAATTTGTGTGGCTTATAATCAACCAACAATTCCTTCCCATTGTGTCATGCTTATGTCATCCTCTTATGTCATCTTCCCACACTTGTCTTCTTCTTGTTGGTGTGATGACATCATCATCACTAACCTCTTTGATTAACTCCTAATTACTTGGCTAATGATCGCTGATCTGTTATACGGTTCGCTTAACTTTCGTTTTCGTTTATCGTTTGAGGGATCATACCCGGGATCTTATTACTTGGGTTCGCTTAACCTTTCTCAATACATTATATTCCTTTTATGATCTTCTCTTATAATCCTTGAATTTAAATCCTTTTTATCCTGTTACCTTATACTCAATTCTTTCGGTATCTGGTGGATTTTCGGGAAAAATCAAAGTGTTCGAATTTGGATTCTGACGATCTTTACATACACTTATATACCATATAGAGTACTAATAAGATCTCAGAATAACAATAAAAGAACCTCTACAAAGTGTGGCATGAAAAGTTTTCTTATTCAGCATAATCAGCAAAATCACTATTCATAAGGGTTACAAAAAGTCCAAAATTTTGGGGTTATTACAGTCTCCCCTCCTTAAAAGGATTCTGTCCCGAAATCAAATAGAAAACAAATGGGGGTACTTTTCTAGCATTGCGCTCTCTAGTTCCCAAGTTGATTCTTCCACATTATGATTCTGCCATAGCACTCTGACTAGCTTGATCACTTTGTTCTGAAGCACCTATTCCTTCTTATCTATAATCTTTACTGGTTTATCCACGGTCGTCAGATCTGGTTGCATATCCACCTGCTCTTACTCCACTATGTGCCTGGCATCCCGATGATACTTCCTTAGCATTGACACATGGAATACATTATGAACTTGTTGTAGGATCGGGGGTAAGGCTAGCTCGTAAGGTAACTTTCCAATCCGTCTTAGTATCTCAAAAGGTCCAATGTATCTTGGGCTTAGTTTCCCTTTCTTTCCGAACCTCATCCATCCTTTCCAAGGGAATACCTATAAAAGACTAGGTCTCCTACTTCCTATTCTTTGTCCTTTCGTATCAAATCAACATACTTCTTAAGTTCATCTTGGGCTACTACCAGCTGTCATCTGATTAGACCTATTATATCCTTGGTCCTTTGGACTACTGCGTGTCCGAGCATCTCGCGCTCTATAACTTCATCCTAACATAAGGGAGATCGACATTGTCTTCCCTCGAGGATCTCATAAGGCGATACCTCGATACTGACATACGATCTACTATCGTAAGAAAACTCAATCCGTGTTAAGTGATCATTCCAAATTCTTTCAAGTCTATTGCACAGACTCTCCTCATAGCTTTTAGCATTATAGCTTTTGCTTCTCAATACCCATTCTTTTCCAGTTCGTAATCGTTACTATCTTCCATTCCTAATATTATACTGGTTATACTTTTGCTCGTTAGCGTCCTATAACCTTTTAATAACCACGTCAACCTTAGTATCACGAACGTGTTAGATTCGGAATACCACCGCACTGGTACTACTCCTTTCTAGCTGCTTCTATCTTCAAAAGCTTGGTCCTTCATATAGAAGTAAAAGAATTTATTGAGAGATCACTATGATCATGAACACTTGTTATATCGAATAGTTAGTACAGAAGGTGGCCAGCCTTTAGTACTTGACAAGCAATTAAACAACATGTGGTATCCTACTAGGCTTCTATCACACAGATAGATAGTCATTCGGCAATACCTCCCCTTCTGGAAGGGTTGTTCTTCTCAGCTTATACAAAATGAAAAGGAGAGAAAAGAATGAATTGAAGAGAATTGTATATATATAAAATATACTGCCACAAAATATCTGGCTTGGAATCTACCTCTGAACTATAGAGGTTTGTCATAGGAGAATAAAACATATACGTATATATATCAACATCAGGTATTATTGCATCGTATTTCATATGCCTAAATATTTTTGATATTCTGTCCATTATTCTATGGACCCATGCTCTTGCTCGAGCTTATACACAATCACCTTTGAAACTCCCTCGACATCGAAAATCGAATCTGGGATCTCATTCTAGACATCATCGTTACTAGAATTCTATGCTTGCACCGCAACCTTCCTCGTATAGTAATATGACTCTCTATTGATAAGAAGGAATAAGTATTCAATAGGTAAATAATCAACTTAATTAGTCTATTAATGATAAATTATACATCACCACAACCCGATTAGTGGTACCCAATCTCAACATCCATTACACTACAACTCTCACGGTTGTAATCGGCTCATTATTCAAAGAATCGTTGCAGCATTACTAGGGTCCACCACTGACCTACTGTCGTCATTCATTTTCCTTGAAATATTAATAGCTAACCATACGGAGTCCATACCTGTCGTATCAAATTCTTCTAAGGAGTTAACATAATCACCATTCATAATTCATGAAGAACACTCCAGATCCTGACGTACTTTCATGACATGAAGCAGATAAAATTGCGGAAGAGTTTCAATAAAAGCAACAATAGCAGGTTAATACCATTCTTAATCATATGTCTTTATCAGGAGACATGAAGCTCAAAGGTTCATTTAGTCCTTTCGTAATATGGTCCTGGCTTATCTCAAGATATGTCCTTATAAGATAGATAGCCCGCTCACGGCGATTACATAAATTAAATCTTTACCAAACTACTATCACGGTTGAGTATTGCACAGTCATCAGAAGGAATGTCAATCTTCCAAACCATAATACAACCTTCACGGCTTCAACCATCATCACTGTATTCCTCTGGCACGAGCGCCTATAATTATCCTCTTACATTTAAAGTGTCGGCCACCTCTTTGGCCTTTCCTGATAGTAAAATTTCCTTACATTTAATGTCATTTTAACCACCTCCAACTAAATTTTCTACCTCATTTCAATCACTGCTTATGTGAAAATGCTTTTCTTAAATCCTGGTGAGAGAAAAAAAAATCACCATTTTTCCATAAGTCATTGCCTTAGTCTTTAGATGTGAACATTATCACGACTGACTCTCGATCATACTTAGGACGTCTCTTATCTTGGGTCCTTCTCGTTTTCACCAATCTCGACCTTCATTGGGTCGATCTATACTTTCCTATGGTTCAACACGTGCCCACCTGGCATTATTATAATTATGTCATATTTCCATATCAAAATTTCTATTCTTGAGAACTTTGAATATTACCTTTTTCCTTGTAAAACCTCTAAGGTTATCCTTAAATCCTTCATCTGGTACTCCCTAGGTACAGGGCGTATCAAGATACCATTTACTAATACTAGAACCATTGTTTAAGTACTTCTGAAAAATTTCTCTACTGATCTTTAAAGGTTGTTGTTACCTTAGTCCTTCGTTCCATACTACCCAACTCATAATATCCCTATTAAGGGTGAAATGCCAACCTTTATGCATTCCTCTATGGTTCATCTCAAGTTATCGAGGTTCCATCCTTAATTCCACTTTTTTAAAAAGGTACTTAAATCCTTCCATAGATAAATCAAGTCATGTATCCCTGATAAGGGTGTCTTATTCAATCATTCTCATCTCGATAGTATATGCCTAATTTCACAATAACATCTGTATTCAAAATGAGGTCAATCAATATGGTCTTTAAAAGATAACAATGGTTATCTACTTTTCTTTCCTAATTTGGTAATGATCACATGGATGTTCTGGAAGATATTGGTCGTGTTCAACGTGAACTTCTTCTTAATAAAACCTTATTTACTTTTGTTGTTTATGTCAACAGTAATCTCAATATTGGGATATCTTTTGTACTTGGTGTCTCCCTTTCTGGGTATCATGCCCCCGGTCTTACACTTCACATTCTTGAAGGTCACTTCCTTCATCCAATTTTCCTAATTTCTTACTTTCTTGTCTCCTCATTCTATCCGCGTCTCATTGTTTATCCTTCGAACTATCTCAAGGTTTCCTCGAATCCTCCCAACTTAATGGGGGTACAGTATATGTATCTCTTATTCCTTCAATCATCAACTTTAACTCATGGTGAATCACCCTCATCCTGACGATTACATACTTTTCTATTTCTATTTCTACGAGTCTTTAGGGTTTCCTCATACCCAACTCCCTTATCATTCCTCAAACTCTATTGCCTTTATATTCCTTTCCACTTCAGTTTCTTTTTATTTTCCTTTCTCTTACAATCATTTCATGAACCCACTAATCATTTACTTCAAACATCACGTCGTTCTGGGATTTGTGTCCTCAGAACGAATCTTGACAACTTTTACAACTTAGATTTATAATTCATCATGCTCGTCCGCTTTTGTTCTGGCTCTAAAGCTTTTACACTATCTCCATAACCTTGGGAATTACTTTCCCGAAAACAATTGACTGAACTTTAATCAATTTATTCTAACCTCTGGCTCCGTGCCTTTCTTGGTCTTTCACCAGCGGGTGGCCTCTCTCTTAGGAGGGTAAGTGACAAAAACAGTCTTTTGTGATTCGTCCATCATTTAGAATCTCAAATGATTCCTATATTTCCTTTAGCCAGGCTCTCGCCTCTACTGGGTTCGCTTGTTCCTTGGAACTCTAAGAGCTTAGCGACTTAAAGGTCCTGAAAGAATTTCCCACCACACTGTCTCCTCAGGGTGGTGGTTGGGGATAATAGTCTAAGTTCTCTTTAGAAAGGTCCATGAATTGCCGTATAGGAGTACCGTCTCGGTTCTCCTTTCCTTACTCGACTTTCTGTTTCCTTAGTATGAAATGTTTCATCCTTCTCCCATACTTGGGGTTATCTTATAAGTTAAAATCCTTGTTTTCCACTTCATTATGTAATGGGCTCCTTCTTTCTTAATGGCAACCTCCTTGACTATCACATTCGGGGTTTGCCCTAAATCTTATTCCTCGAGCTATGGATTTCATCTAAGATCCAGTCCTTAAGCTCTTAGACGTTTGGAACCCAAATTCTGTAGGAATACCTCATTATTCCCTTATTATCTTTCTTGGTATTAATCTCTTCTCCAGTCATTGACTCTTTGCCTTCATTCATCACTTTTTCTTGGCATAATATGATCTTTTTTGATAATTCGGGCTGTATTGCAATCTCAAACAGTGTTTCGGTACCGGCTCCGGTTACCTTCACTTCTATTTCCATTTTCTCAAAATCTCTTATCAACTCTCCCAAAGACATTTTCATCTTGAGTCTCTCCTTTATACTAAGGGCATTAGCCACCATTTTGGATTTCCCTGGATGATAAAGAATCTCATAATCGTAATCCTTGATTAGCTCTAACCACCTCCTCTGGCGCATGTTGAGCTCTTTCTGCGTGAAAATGCACTAGAGCACTTATGGCTTGTGTAAATCTCGCACTTCTCTCCATGCAAGTAGTGCCTCCAACTTTAAGGGCAAAACTATTGCCACGAGCCCAAGCTCATGGGTGGGGATATCGAATTTTATATTCCCTTAATTGTCTTAACACGTACGCGATTACCTTGTTGTGCTATATAAGAAGCACCCTAATTCCTTACGCGAAGCGTCACTACAAATCACAAAATCTCCTTTTCCATCCGGTAACACCAACATAGGAGCCGTCACCAACCTTTGCTTCAGTTCTTGAAAGCTATTCTTGCATTTCTCTGTCCATTCGAACTTCTCAGTCTTATGAGTAAGTCGCGTTAAAGGGGCTACTATCTTTACGAACTTGAACGAACCTCCGGTAGTGACCGACCAATCCTACCTCTGGTAGTTTCCCTAACCATGGTTATCAATTCCTCAGTGGTCCTTTATTCATTCTTGTCAGGATCCTCCACGGGATCCTTCTCAACAATAATCCCTTCTAGGACAACATCCGTAACCGCTACATCCTCAATATGAACATCATCCGGTCTCGTGTTAGGAAGCTCTATCGAATCCACAATCTGATCTCCAATAATTAATAAAACATCATCGCGTTGTTGCTCCTCAACCTCAGGGTTCGGAGTCCCGCTACCATATACGATAATGAACTACGCTTCTATCACGATATTTATATGGGTTCCCATAAGGGTTTTAACTGTCAGTACTACGTTAGGTAGTCCGACTATGAACTTGGAAAGAGTTCTTATTATCTTAGTGAACTTATTATCTTAACGCCACATCATCTCTGAGATTTATAACGCTTAGCTCTGATACCATTTCTGTAACACCCCCAAATCCGGGGTCGGGGATCCGGGTTGTCACGAGTTCCATTTCCCTTAATAACACTTAACCTTAATAAACAACCAACTACTGCGTACTGTGACCCCACAATATACACACACACACACACCACAAGTTATAGTCTCAGAGATGAATACCAAAAATAAACAAGTCATTTTATTCCACAATTATAAACCGTTACACCTTAAAAGGGTTTCTGAATAATTTTATATTTCTTTGCCATTATTACAATTCATATAGATATATAAGTCTGGTACATCAGAAGTTGAAAGCCTAGCCTATTGGTAATTTCTACCTCAGCTACAACAGCATCAACGCCTACAGGAAACTGCGGAACGTTTTCTATCCGCTCGCAAATTGGGAGCTTTGTCTTGTTCATCTTGTCTATCTGTTGTTGTGTGATGAAAGAAGAAAGCAAGGGTGAGCAACAAGCCCACTGAAATTATATGTATTATAATTAACAATATATGAGCATTCTCATAGTGCTCATGAAAGTCTTGGTCAAGAAGAAATGAACCAAGTTTGTTATTTTAATGCGACGAAGTCGCAAAATATTCAGTATACATATATACTTCTCAAATCTTTGAAATCCTCTGACATGTATAATATATACAGAGTTCCAGTTTATAACTGTATAAAATATGGTTGCAAGGTGATCTCATATATCTAACCTTGTCTCAACATTTTTCTGAAAATCTTTGTCATGCATAAGATAATCATTTACTAGATATAAGTTGAAAATATGAAGTTACAAGATACTCCCATATACTTATATCTTTTTCGAATACTACTTGAACTACCACCATTCAAGTTATAATTAGTTTCAAAAGTTCATCACACAGATGAGACTACAAGATAATACTTGAATAGATTCAATCTTTGAAATATTATTGAATGAAATGAAGTTACGAGATACTTCATTAAGTCCTGATATATATATCCATATATATCTCTCATACATTTCCTGAAAACCTCTGTCATGTAAAGTATGAACAGAGTTGCAATATCCAATGAATTTGGAAAGAAAAGAATTTTGGCATAAACCCGATATCTTGCTGATCAGGCAAAGATACCAATAAGTAACCTTTTCTACTGTAGATGGATGAATTCCTCGCCGGTCATCACCCTGGCCGCATTAGGACCTCGCGCTAGACCGTTACCCGGCCACTCACGCGTGGATGGACTGTTACCCAGCCTCTTACACCTTCATAGACCGTACCCCGGCCTGTCGCTTATGCCGACTCAATTAGATGGACTTACTTCCCGAACGTTGGGCAAGTAATCAAATTGTTTTCTCAAAACAGCAACCTCGTTGCGAAGATAAAATACACCACAGAGCCTGATCCCTAAGATTTTGAGCGAGTATTTAAATCCCCTTCGAAAGGAAGGTCTTAAATATAAAAATGAGTTTTGGTATCCGCTCTAACTTTTAAAATTCAATTTGAAGACTCGAAAATATTTTTTAAGAATGTTTGGAGTAATGCTGATTTAATGAAATAAATCAGTCCCGATATATTAGAAAATATCTGAATATTTTTATTTAAATAATATTCCCAAAAGGATAATCCTTATAAAAATAATTGAAGTAGAAGTTTTAAAACTTATACTTGAAATGAATAACAAATAACCAAAGATATACTTATACGAAAGTACGATCTTTATTTGAATAATCAAAAATAAGTTTAATTATCGAAACATTATTCTTTAATAAAATAAAGAATATTATTTAATAAATAAGCGGAGTCATAAGTCCACGAATGAATATTCAAAATAATATTCATTAAATAAAATAAACGGAGTCATAAGTCCTCGAACGAATATTCAACTAATATTATTCATTAAATAAAATAAACAGAGTCATAAGTCCTCGAATAAATTTTCAACTAATATTCATTATTTAAAATAAAGTTATCGAATAAACCTTGTTCGATTAATAGTTTTGAAAACTATATATATATATATATAAATATATATATAATATACTCGGGAACATCGAATCCCGGTTTAGAAAATGTTCACCTTTGGGTCCCCTATACTAAGGGTATACGCAACTACTGCTTATCTCTAGCATAGGTATTATGCAACTTATAAGCATTTGAATCAACAATTAGATATAAGGATTACGAAACAGACATGCATATATACCATATCAGCATGCTCCAATATATCGCAAAATTTGCTAATAACAATCATGCACTTATCACAAGATAATGCATATACATATATTTACATCACAACAACAGTATAACGAGTAGAAAACTTGCCTGAGTGTTCCCGGTTAGACTTAAGCTTAGAGTGGGTCCGATAACCTATGAACAACAACATAAGTTGGAATTAAACCAAAGTCGCTTAAGAATCTAGACTTTAACGAATTAGACTCTAACGTTCTCTTGTGGTCGCTCATACCCTTAATGATTCACTTAAGTCGCGCGAGTACCCTCGGCTCCACAATTTTTAATAAATTAAACATTAAGGATTTTAAGGCGATTCTTTCGCGAGTACTCTACCAACTGCCTAATACACTTTATATTATTGTTTCATACTCCAATTAGTCATTGAAGGGCCTTAAGCAAGGTTTCAAGGTAAGGCGAGGGGTAATGGTTCGTTCGCAAAACGCCGTTACTTAAAACGGTCGTTTCTCCTAAACCGTACATCAGATTTAAGCGAACCACATATCAAAACGAAGCTCGTAACATGAACTATCTAATCATGGAAATGGTCAAAACTAACAGTGAGTTCACGGGTCCTGATGTTGAGAACAAAAGCAGTCTAAGGTAAATCGGGCATTACGACGGCTATGTTTACGCGATTACCAAATTTGTACAACTCCAAATCAATCCACAATCAATCCCACAATCATTACTACAACCAAAATCCATCCATACTCTACTACAACAGCCCCAAAATCTGAAGATTTCCAATTTATACTACTCTCAATCATGAACTAAAAGCTTATACTTAAGTTTCATTAACTATAAACAAGATTCAATCATCCAAATTGCTACAAACCCAACCAAACTTTAAACACACAAGCATCATGCTTCTCATGAAATATTTTAATCAAAACCACTCCTAAATATTCAAATTAAAACTAGGGTTTGAAGTTTTATACCTTCCTTGAAGCTTTTAATCCATGAAAGATCCTTGTAATGCCCATGGAAGCCTTTATCTATGCTTAAGCTACCTTGACCTTACAAATAAAATCAAGAATCAAAAATTTGTTCTTGAAAGTTACTATTCACCCTAAACTAAAATGATTTATTTGAGATATAAAACCTTTAATTCAAGCACTCAAACTACTTGCTCTTCTTAGTTATGAAATATAGGATCCAAAGAAACAAACCTCTTGAATTATGATTGAGTGGAGCTTGGGTTTGGAAATTTTTCTTCTTGTTTTTCTTCAAAAAACCGTGAGCAAGGAGATGGAGTGAAGAGAAATGAATGTGTTTGCTTGGTTGCTTTGTTTTTGTTTTTAATTAACCTTTTACCATGGTAAAATTGGTGTGGCTTATAATCAACCAACAATTCCTTCCCATTGTGTCATGCTTATGTCATCCTCTTATGTCATCTTCCCACACTTGTCTTCTTCTTGTTGGTGTGATGACATCATCATCACTAACCTCTTTGATTAACTCCTAATTACTTGGCTAATGATCGCTGATCTGTTATACGGTTCGCTTAACTTTCGTTTTCGTTTATCGTTTGAGGGATCATACCCGGGATCTTATTACTTGGGTTCACTTAACCTTTCTCAATACATTATATTCCTTTTATGATCCTCTTTTATAATCCTTGAATTTAAATCCTTTTTATCCTGTTACCTTATACTCAATTCTTTCGGTATCTGGTGGATTTTCGGGAAAAATCAAAGTGTTCGAATTTGGATTCTGACGATCTTTACATACACTTATATACCATATAGAGTACTAATAAGATCTCAGAATAACAATAAAAGAACCTCTACAAAGTGTGGCATGAAAAGTTTTCTTATTCAGCATAATCAGCAAAATCACTATTCATAAGGGTTACAAAAAGTCCAAAATTTTGGGGTTATTACATTCACTTCACACACAGCTCATCCTTAAATGCTTCTGCAGTACAAGTACAGTTCCTGTGTAGTAGAGTAAGCTAGGATGTCAACTTTATGTCTCACAGTTTCCAAAATCTGTACTTATGTACTGTGTTGTTTTCTAAAGTAGACACAAAGACAAAATTTTAATACATATTTTATTTGCTTGCTGGAATAATTTATGAATCTGTGTCATTGTGCTGCATTACATCATTCTCTCATATGCATCATCCTAGTACCTACTTGGATTTTTGTATAACACAGCCATGCATGCATTAAATGTGTTTCACTGTTCATGAACAGTATTTTTTTAAAAAAAAATCTTAAATTTAAAATCTTTTCTCTTTGCATCTGTGTTTAATGGTTATATATACTTGCATATCCTATGTGCTGCATTTACACACACACTAGTTGCATAAATTCCACTTCACTTGCAACATGAACCCAAATGCTAACCCTTTTCACCCTAAACCAAGACCACTGATTGAAAACCCATATCTTCTTGAAGATATGGAGAAAAATCAGTTTCATCACCATAAGACCTCTGCCTCCAAACCTGTTCTAACCTCTCTGCCCAAACACCATCACAAAAGACAACTCCCTCCAGGACAATACAGAAAGGGATATAAAAACCATACCATCCCTTTCTATCAAAGCAGAAAATATCAAAATCCTAAATCCCCTAACCCTAGACCTCCTAAACCTTTGCAAGCCAAAGTATACACCAGAAAAGCTAACCTAAGACAAAACACAAACAACTCTATGAACACACCAAAGCCCCCTCCACCAAAACTGTCAAACCCTTCAAACACCAAAAATTTTCTTGAACTTATCAAAAATGTCCAACCTGGTACTTGTGTTGATGTGAAGGGTGAAGTGGAATTCTTAATTAGAAGGGCTAGGTGGGATGGTCTCATGTATAACTTAGGTAAGCACTATTGCACACACCTCATGGGAGAGTTCTACTGTAACATGAATGTCATCAAAGAGGTAGATGGTATATTTCATTTCACTACATCTGTCAACAAAAAGGTCATTTGTGTTGATAACAAAAGCATTAATAGGGCACTGCATTTACCTTTGCATCTGTGTGAGTTGCCTTGTGAGAACATTTTCTCTCTGTTTGTTTTTAACAAATCTGAATTTGAACTAATGCTTGGCACTTTTTGTAAATCTGACATTCCTGATGGTTTATGTGACATTAACTGTGGTATTCATTTCAAACACTTCACTGGCACTTTTCAGCATATTGCTCTAATCATTAGGGCAAATGTTATGCCAAAACCAAATCAAAGTAAGTACTTTGATTTCTTTGATATGAAACTCATGTAACTTTTATGCACAAACAAAATCCACTTCAGTATCTCTTATGTTATTCTTCTAAACATGATCAATGCACATCTTGTAGATTATATGCCTTATGGTATGCTAATCTCATCTTTCTTTGCACTTTGCAACATTAACATGCCTGAAGCATTTTCTAATCTTGCTGATTCTCAAATCACTAATGAACACATTAGGCCACAAGTGCCCCTGATGCACTGTGAGCCTCAAGAGGCAACTCCCACAGTTATTCCTCAATTCATTAGAGAGGAAAATGTGTTTCTGTCTAAGTTTGAGTCTGTTAAAACCATGTTTCATGAACTAAAACTTGAACTTAAGAGGGTTAAGGAAGAGAATAATGAGATTAAAGAGAAAGTAGGAGCACTAGAGAGTCTCACTGCCTCTTGCAAACATAGAATTGCACATTTAGAGCATTTGGCTGCATCTACTCTAGGAACTCCCTGCATGAATGATCATGATATTTTCTCTTCTTTTCAAGTCCCTATGCATGAAAACACTGCTATGATTCATGAGTTAGAAGAAGTTAATGTGGGTGCTAGAGGTCAACTGATTGATAACTTGCTTGATTTGGTTCATATTTGTGATGCTGATGGAAATGTGATTGGTTAAGTCTGGTTGAGTCTGCTTTTTGATGAAGTCTTGTTATTCCCAGTGGACTAACAATGAGATTTACAGAAGGGGGTTGAATGTAAATCTCAAAACTTTTTCAAGTTTTGAGCAGTTTCTAAGGCTAAGTGTTTTTGTGAGCAAATGTGTGTGAATTGCTTGAAGCTAATGCAGACAGATATATATTCAAACACAAATGTAAAGAACACAGGGAACTTAAAAACTTTTCTGGTGGATTTGTTGTTCCACCAGAGATGTGTTATTTTAGAAAAACTGTGATTCAAAGAATTAAATCACAGCTGCTTCCTAGTACAAACTAGATGATTTTCTCTCTGGATTTTTCTAAACAGCTCTGGAAAATTCACATCTAATTACTAGCTGCTACTTGGTTTATATATCACCAAGTTTACAAGTGAAGACAAAACTGTAAAATAAAATTAAAAAGGCTCTTCACATGTTTCTTCTTCATTTCTCTATCCAATGCAATTTAGGCTTAGCTGTTAATCTTTGAATACTTCCTTGTTTGCACCAGAATGGAAATGCTGCATTTTCTTGATTCCTCCTAGAGGCTTTTACATTCCAGTTTGTCTCTGTCAACCCATGTGCCTCTGTCAGCTTATGAATTGTCACTATCAACTGCTAATGAACTAAGCATCCGTTGAAGCTTTCATCCGTTGATGCCTTATCCGTTGAGGCTTTATCCGTTGAAGCTTTATTCGTTGATGCATTATCAGTTGAAGTCTTTATCCATTGAAGCACTTATCCGTTGATGGATATTATCCATTGAAGCTTTAGAGACATTCGTTGAAGCTTTGTTTCTTATCCATTGAAGGTCTTCAATATCAGTTGATACTTCTTCACTTATACAAAATTACAAGGCATGAAATATTTACAATTAGCCATCCTATTTGTATATCCACTAGTAGTCAACATGACTGATAATTTCCTACAACATCTAAGAACTACAACTTGAATCCAGAGAATGAAATGTGCTGCAATACTAAACTTATTGCTAAGTAAAGCTACTCCTTCAACGGATAGCCAAGATGGTCTTATCCGTTGAGGCTACAAACACTAGATTTCTACTTAAGTGTTTTGTATAACTTATCATCAAACTAATACACATATTCCTAACAATCTCCCCCTATTTATGTCTACTAGAACTGTAGGCATAAATTTGGGTTTAGCTTGATGATAACAAAACACTTGATAAATATATTAACTGTAATAAAGCAGAAATTCAAAAGTGCTGCAAAAATGTGTATGTTGAGATGGAATTGAAGAATTATATTATTTCCAAGGGTGCTCCTTTAGCCTGAGCAGATTAATTTCTTTTCCTTTGATCCCTTGTTTTCTTTCCTAGCCTCCTGTCATTCTCCTCTATTTGAAGTTGAAGTTGTCTGTAGAACTCAGCTTCATCTTCTTCATTGATGTCCCACTTAGATTGCATATCCTTGAGAGTTTCATTACTGGCAATCTTGAGCTGATCTTCAAGTCTAAAAAATCTTCTGACTCCTTTGTTGTCTCTGAACTCCATCAACAAATGACGTGATTTGTGAACTGTAATTCCTCTTTCTTGAATGAGTAATGTTCTAGGCAAGGCATTGGGCTCCCACCAAGTTTTCCTTATGTTGGCAATCTTGTTGAGAATCTCAGTCTTGGCAGTCCTGGTAAAGCCAGAATCCCTTTGTATGGCTGAGTAGACTCTAACCATGGTAGAGTAGCCTTCATTCGGAATTCTGTAGAGAGGCCAAGTTCTTTCCCCACTTCCTTTGTATTTGAACACTAGTCTTTCTGGTAGTTGTCTGTAGGCAGCTATTCCCCTTACTTCCTCCAGCTCATCCAGATAGAGTTCAATGTCTGAAAATTCTTTTATGTCACAAATGTGAACATAATCATCCTTAGAGGCTTGTGGCTTAGGCTTAAGCTTCTGGGTGAATTTGATTGAGGTTTTAGAAGGTGTTGATTTGATTCTTCTTTTTTGCTTCTTTGATGGTGGAGAAGAGGTTAAGAAGGTGGGCAATTTGATGGTGTCCCAATCAATTGGTTCCTCCTTAGGAATGATTGTTTCACCATGAATGTTTATGAAGGGGTCAGGCATAATGGGTTCAGGAATAGAAGGTAGTGGTTTGGATTTTGATTGGGTTTCTTCAGTCTTATCTACCATCTTTCTCTTTGCATTTGCCTTCTTTCTGTTCCCTTTCTGCCATTCCTCTATTTCCTTACTTCTTTCTTCCATATCATTATCAACCATGTCCCCCATACCTTCATCTTCACTTTTGTCTTCAATTTCTTTCTTTTCTTCAGCTTGACTTGACTTTAGCTGTTTTTCAAGCTTTGCTTGTGCTCTTTTGTCAGCCTTTAGCTTTTTGGTTTCTTCCTTCAACCTTCTGGTTTCTTCCCTCTTGGCTATTGGGAATTTGGGATGTCCTTGTATCACACAAATGCTCTTTCCCTCTCTAAAGATAATAGCCGTGTTCCTCCTTACAACCACATCCATGGTCTCTTTGTGCTTTATGATACTTCCACCCAAAACCTTGTCTTTATCAGGCTTTGGAAGAGGAAAATCCACTTCTTTCAACTGAGCAAGGCTTAGAGGGTTCTTTGTAGAGTCCTTGTTGGATCTGTTGTTGGGCTTGAGAACCATAGGTTTCAGATTCTTGGAAGAAGTCTCTCCAAACTTATTCCTCCTTACTGGCTTGAGCTCCATAATAATTGGTTCCACCTTTGTGCTATGCTTCACAGATTGTGATTTAGAAGTTGTAGAACCAAAAATTTGTTGCATCTTTTCATCAATTTTCCTCCTTTGCTCTTGGACTTGCAATTCAGCTGCTGCTATCTGGATTAGATCAATTCCATCAAGCTTTCCTTTGATTTGAATAGTTGGAGAAGTGGTGATGGCAGGAACTAGCACTTGAGATATTTGAACTGTTGTTGATGGCTCTCCTTCTCCTTCCCCTTTATTCTCCCCCTTTTTGTTATCATCAAGGGTAGGGGTCAAGCCTTGTACTTTTGCCAGCTGCATTAGTAGATTTGTCTGAGTTTGTTGATTCTGAAGAATGGTGACCATAGAGTCTTCAATGATCTGAACTCTGTCTTCCAACCTGGCCAGCCTCTTGTTAGTATCAGATGCTTTCCTCAGTCTCCCCAACAAATCTTGCATAGTACCATAAGGCATGACTGAATCCATCTTCTCAGCATTGTAGGATTTCAGATCAGCAATGTCCTGCTTGAGTTCATCCATACTTAGATTTTGTTTAAAATGCTGTAACTGTAAGAGATGCAGAGAGTCCAGATGAGCTTGAAGAATTGCCTTGGTACCAGCATCTGTAGTCTCCTGAAGGGCCTTCTGAATAGTCATTACTTGCCTGACCAAAGTTACACCAAACTCTCCTG
The DNA here is from genome assembly GCF_009905375.1 of Apium graveolens. Classification (NCBI taxonomy): domain Eukaryota; kingdom Viridiplantae; phylum Streptophyta; class Magnoliopsida; order Apiales; family Apiaceae; genus Apium; species Apium graveolens. Next base: position 124,811,012 of record NC_133649.1, on the reverse strand, counting down.
GTGTAGATGCATTTGCCCATGCCCAATCAGGTAGATCTGGAACAGAACTTGGGCCTGCTTCTCCCCCTAAGTTCATGCTCTCATCCAAAGAATTAGAGTCATCATCATTAGAATTTACTCTAAATTCTTCAGATGGCTCACCAGCTTGAGAATGCAGCCTGTTAACAGTAGCTTTGTCTCTGAGAAGAGATTCTGAAGTGTGTACAATGTTTAAAGTCTGTTCTACCTCCACATTGCCCTGAGCAGCCAATAATTGATAGGCTGGAACAGGGTGAGTAAAAGTGTCAGCATCCAAGGAAATGTTATCAATTGTAGCTTTGTAATGTTGCTGAAATTGTCTTTCCTTTTCTGCATCATCCACTATCATTGACTCACTAGCAATGGTTGGATCCACCCTTATAGCTTCTGTACCTGCCTTTCTCTCATTTTCTCTATTTTCTTGCATCAGGAGCTCCCCCTGACTCACACACACCCTCACACCCTCACCCTCACCTTCCAAGGTGGCCCTCCCCTCACTCACTTTTGCCATGCTGGAAGAAATAGCATGCATATGATGACTCTCAACCTCTCCTTTTGCCTGGGAGCAACCCAGCCTCTCACTCAAATTATCACTCCTTTCCCTCAAACCTAAAAGTGATTGTACAATAACCATGTCCTCTACAGTTGGAATTGTTTCTGTTATATATGTAGAGACCATCAACGGATAGGGAGTATCCGTTGAAGTGGAAACTGATGGTATCAACGGATAACTGCTGTTAAGCTTATCCGTCAAAGAACAACCACTTGTCAACGGATGAGAGATATCCGTTGAAGAAGGAAAAGATGTAGATATTGAAAGTGACAAAATTGTTGAATCTGTGTGAATTGATTTTAAGTGAGGTGACACAGATTCTTCAACTATATCTGAAAGAATTGGCTGATGATCCAATAAATCATCTAAAAGATGATGATCATCAGGTTTTGAGTGGGGCTCCTCCCTGAGTTTTAATGAGGGAGAATCAGGAATTGATGTGAATATCATATCCACATCCAGAGAGGGTGATGGAGACTTTGATTATTGATGTGTTTCTATTATGAGAGAATGGGGCTGTGACTCCACATTTGCTGGAGTCACATCAAGCTGAATTTGAGAAGGCAAAGATACAGGTGGATGTATCTGTGCTGTGTATGCCCCTTGTGTTGAAACTAGGGTCTTGGCCTTCTTCTTCCTTGAAAAGGCTTTGATTGGTGAATGTGTGGCTTTAGTGTCCCTCCCTCTTTTGTTCTGTGTCCCTGGTTGGGGACTATTTTCAATAGTTGCACCCTTTTGGGAGGATGCAACTAGGGATGTGTTTGACTCCTTTTGAACCACCACAGTCTTTTGAGAGACTGTGGCTTGGCTGGCTGGGGTACCACTCACCTCTCCCACCTTATCCTGGGGGGTTTCTTGATGTTCACCCCTCCCCTCACCACTCACACCCTGTTCACTCCCTTCAGGGTTTATGGTAGTTGTTACAACTGTTGTCTTTTGAGAGATAACAGAGGTGGTTTTCTTTGGCTTGTGTTTTGAAATTTTAGTTTTGGTGGCTTTGGTAGGAACCTGTTTGGACAAAGACACAGATTCCATTACCACACTGGAAGGCAAAGAAATAATGGGGTTGGAAACAGTAGGAGTTATAGAAGTGTTTACCTCACTTACCTGTGGTGCATTCATGATTGGCAAATATACCAATGGCACCTGGCTGTTGAGGTTCATTCTCAAGAGGTCTGCAAGGACCCTTTTCTCTTGTGCCCGGCATTTGAGTTTATTGTTCTCATTTGATATAACCAATCCTTCAGCAACATGGTTAGCCAATAATATAAAGAATCTAGCATAGTAGATGTTATATGGTCTATTAGCTTTGTTACCTAATCTGGAACCTAATTCTAGCATGACACAGTTACTAAAATTAAAGTACCTATCAGAAACTAGCATATAGAGCATATTAACAAGAGATGAAGTTATGGCATCAAAATTGCTAATCTTCCCAGAGAAAACCTTGATAAAGGCATCTCCAAGAAAACTCCATTCTTTCCTAAGGCCCCTCCTTCTAATACTACCTAAACTAGCAGAATCAAAAACATAGCCTATGGAATCTAACATAGCAGATACATCTTTATCAGTGTGTGGTGTCATGACATTATTCTCAGGCAACTTAAAGCAAGACTGTATATCATCACAGTTAATGCAATAATCCTTACCTTTGAGAGAGAAGGCAATAGTCATATATGTGGAGTTAAACTCTGCAGTTGTCCAAATCTCCTCAATCACCTCACAGTAGATGGTTGGGGCTTCCAGCATTGCATAGCTTAGTTTGCAGTTTTTGATGAAGTCCATCATCTTGTGATAATCAGAATGGGCTTCATTCTTTTCAACCAAGGCTACGAAATTATTCTTTTCATAACCAAATCCAGATTGAGACATAATTTTGACTACTGGTGCCATTGTTGTGAGTAGAGATTGCAGAGAAAAACTTGAGAATTTTGGGAGAGAAGGAGAATAAAAATTGCAAGAAAGCGTAAAGTGAAAATAAGAATTCAATGGGCTTTTATACTTTCTTGAATTAAAACGTAAATAAAATGATTAAATGATACTTTTAAACAAATTACAGCCGTTTAAGAATAAAGAAAACTGCAGAAATTCTGAAAACTGTCTTTAATACAAATACATACAACAGTGTATATATGTATCAACGGTTAAGTAAAAGAATCAACGGTTGTGACTCACTTAAAGTAACTGATGTGACACTTCAACGGATAAGGTAAATAGTTATCCGTTGATGATCAACACTATTTTATCCATTGAGGGATAAAATTACCAGAAATGTATTTGTCTTTCAACGGATAATGAACATCCGTTGATAGAACAATTTTGGCTTTCAACGGATAGGGAATATCCGTTGATAGAATAAGTCTTACTTAAAGCCAATTTGTTCTTGCAGCAAATTCATTTCAGGCTTCAAGGCAGATTTCAAAGAGGACATAAATTTATGAATAATTAAGCATACCTAGCTCACTTACTAATCTTGTGAATGTTGATTCATCAAGTGGCTTGGTAAATATGTCTGCAATCTGCTTTTCACTTGGAACAAAATGAAGTTCCACTGTACCTTTGATCACATGTTCCTTAATGAAGTGGTACTTGATGTCAATGTGCTTGGTTCTTGAGTGCTGCACTGGATTTTCAGTAATGGCAATGGCACTTGTGTTGTCACAGAATATAGGAATTTTGTCAACAGTTAGTCCATAGTCAAATAGTTGATTCCTCATCCATAGTATCTGTGCACAACAACTACCAGCAGCAATGTACTCAGCTTCAGCTGTTGATGTAGAAACAGAATTTTGCTTCTTGCTGAACCATGACACAAGCTTGTTCCCTAGAAATTAACAGGTGCCAGTTGTGCATTTCCTGTCTATTTTGCAGCCTGCATAATCTGCATCTGAGTAGCCAATTAGATCAAAACCAGACTCTCTAGGGTACCAAATTCCTAGATTTGGAGTCCCTTTGAGATATCTGAAGATTCTTTTAATAGCCACTAAGTGAGATTCTTTAGGGTCAGCTTGAAATCTAGCACAGAGACATGTAGAAAACATTATATCAGGTCTACTAGCAGTTAAATATAAAAGTGAGCCAACCATGCCTCTATAACTTGAAATGTCCACAGACTTTTCAGCCTTGTTTAATTCAAGCTTGGTGGCAGTGGCCATGGGAGTTTTTGTAGATGAACAGTCCATTAAGTCAAACTTCTTTAAAAGATCATAAATATATTTAGTTTGACTAATGAAAATTCCACCACTAACTTGTTTAACTTGTAAACCAAGAAAATAAGTTAGCTCTCCCATCATGCTCATTTCATATTTACTTCACATTAACTTAGCAAACTTTTTACAAAGCTTATCATCTGTAGATCCAAATATAATATCATCTACATAAATTTGAACAAGTATTGTAGAGCCATTAACATTTCTAAAGAAAAGAGTTTTGTCAACAGTACCTCTTGTGAAGTGATTATCTAGAAGAAATTTTGACAAAGTCTCATAACAGGCTCTAGGTGCTTGCTTTAGTCCATAGAGTGCTTTCAGCAGATAATACACATAGTCTGGAAAGTTTGGATCTTCAAATCCTGGAGGTTGGCTTACATAAACTTCTTTCTCCAATTCCCCATTTAGAAATGCACTCTTGACATCCATTTGATAGACTTTGAAATTGGCATGGGCTGCATAGGCTAGAAAGATTCTAATGGCTTCAAGTCTGGCAACTGGAGCAAATGTTTCATCAAAATCTATTCCCTCTTGTTGAGAATAGCCTTTAACAACCAATCTGGCTTTATTCCTTATGACAATGCCATTTTCATCCATCTTTTTTCTGAATACCCATTTTGTGTCAATAGAACTCTTGTTCTTTGGCTTGGGTACCAGCTTCCATACTTTGTTCCTCTCAAATTGGTTTAGCTCCTCTTGCATTGCTAAAATCCAATCTGGATCCAATAGAGCTTCTTCTACTCTCTTAGGTTCCTCCTGTGATAGAAAGCTACTATACAGACATTCATCTTGAGTAGCCCTTCTAGTTTGCACTTTAGATGTAGCATCACCAATGATCAGTTCAAAAGGGTGATTCTTGGTCCATTTCCTTTGAGGTGGTAGATTAGCTCTAGATGAGGGTGCCTCAGTATTGTCATGATGTGAGATAGAATCTTGATTGATTGAAACTCCCCCTCAGTTGCTGATCCTTTGAAAGGAATTGGGAGCTCTATCAACTGATGAAGTGAATTGATTATCCGTTGACAGACTGTGATCAACGGATGCTTCATTATGAACTTCAACGGATGATGCACTTTGTCTTTCAACGGATGTTGCATTGCTTCTTTCAACGGAAGCTGAATTATGACTTTCAACAGATGCAGCATTCTGTGCATTATCCAAAGGCAGATTTTGAATTCTTCTTGAGATGCCTTCTTCATCATTCTCATCTTCACTATCGTCACAATATATCTCAATATTGTCAAATTTGAGTCCTTCATGATGTCCCTCATCTGTTAGTCCATCAATTTTTATCATCAAACACAACATGCACCGATTCCATGACAATGTTGGTTCTTAGATTGTAAACCCTATATGATTTTCCAGCAGAATAGCCAACAAATATTCCTTCATCAGCCTTTGCATCAAACTTCCCTTTGTGATCAGATTGATTCCTTAAGATGTAACATTTGCAACCAAAGACATGAAGAAATTTTAAAGTTGGTTTTCTTCTCTTGAATAATTGATAGGGAGTCGTGCCTTTTGCCTGATTGATTAGAGAAATATTCTGAGTGTAACATGCACAGTTAACAGCCTCAGCCCAAAAGTAAGTTGGGAGTTTTGACTCTTCAAGCATTGTCCTTGCAGCGTCAATTAGTGATCTGTTCTTCCTTTCCACCACACCATTTTGTTGTGGAGTCCTTGGAGCTGAGAACTCATGCATGATCCCATTTTCTTCACAGAACAACTTCATGGTTGAATTCTTGAACTCAGTTCCATTGTCACTCCTAATATTCCTTACTTTGAAATCAGGATGATTGTTGACTTGCTTGATATGATTGATAATGATTTCACTAGCTTCATCCTTTGATCCAAGAAAATAAACCCATGAAAACTTTGAGAAATCATCTACAATCACTAGGCAATATTTTTTCCTTGAAATTGACAATACATTGACTGGTCCAAAAAGATCCATGTGTAGCTGTTGTAATGGTTCATCAATTGCAGATTCAAGCTTCTTACTGAATGATACTTTCTTTTGCTTTCCTTTCTGACAAGCATCACACAGTCCATCCCTTGTGAATTCTACTAGAGGCATTCCTCTAACTAAGTCCTTTTTGACTAGATCATTCATTGTCTTGAAATTCAAGTGGGACAGCTTCTTGTGCCATAGCCAACTTTCAACTGAGCTTGCTTTGCTGAGAAGACAAGTAATAGATTCTGCATCTGTAGAGTTGAAGTCAGCTAAGTACACATTTCCTTTTCTAACTCCAGTTAGAACCACTTTATTGTCCTTCTTACTTGTGACAATACAGGCTTCAGAATCGAAGGAAACATTATTCCCTCTGTCACATAGTTGACTGATGCTCAATAAGTTGTGTTTGAGACCATCAACCAATGCAACTTCATCAATGATGACATTTTCTTTTGAAATCAAGCCATATCCCATAGTGAATCCTTTGCTGTCATCTCCAAAGGTTATGCTAGGGCCAGCTCTCTCCTTAAACTCTATGAGCAGGGTGAAATCTCCTGTCATGTGTCTTGAACAGTCACTGTCCAAGTACCATAGATTCCTTCTTTTTCCCTGCACACAACAAAATCAATCAAGTTGATTTTGGTACCCAAGTTTCCTTGGGTCCAGCCTTGTTAGTCTTTTTCCTAGACTTCATTCCTCCTGCATCTTTTGACTTAGGTAACTTTGGGTCAACCTTGATCTCAGATGTGGTTGGTTGAAGTGTAGGGTTAGTCACAGAATCATTTAGCACATTTGATTGAATTTGATAAGGCATAGATTGTGCAAACATGTTATTCCACATAGGCATATTGTATGGCATTTGAGGCATACTAAATGCAGTAAAATAAGGATTATTAATATATGGCATGTTTGCAAAATGTGCATGGAGATTCTGATGAGATATAACAGGCATAGCATGCAGAGGTGACATAGACATGTTAGGCATGGAGGGATTTGAAGGCATGGGAGCATTTTTAACAGATTTGCAATTATCAGATAGGTGATTAACACTTTTACAATGCACACAGCTTTTTCTAGGAGCATACCTATCAGGTGTGTAATTGTTATGTTTATTAATCCCTACCTTCCCATTTCTTTTAGATTTTCTTTTAGTTTCCTTCTTATCCTCAACCAACTTAAGCCTATTTTTCAGCTGATCTAAAGTCATGTGTCATATATTCACCTTACTGGCATCTTTGGATGTGCTAGCTCCTTCTTTGACAAAGTTCTTGAGAGTTGAACCATCCTTCTTATTGAGATTTTTATTTTTAAAATTACTTGCCTGTTTTAATTGATGAGCCTTCAACGGATGCTCCTTTTCTTCCTTCAACGGATAACTTTCATCATCCGTTGATTCCACATTTGTTGACAATCCATCAATTAATTCCAACTCCTTTTTGTTTTTCTTCCAGGCATCCTCACAGAATGATTCAATTCCCTGAACCTTGGCAATCTGAACACTAACATCCCTAGATGTTTTCCAGGCCTTGATTGCCTCTTGCTCACTTTCTAACTGTTTAGAAAGAATTTCTACTTTCTTAACAGCTTCTTCTAGTTCACTCTCAACAGTCAAGCATTTAAGTTTAATCTTTTCAAGCTCAATTACCTGATCTTCTAACACAGCATTCCTATCACTTAAAAACACATTATTCTCTTTGATCCTAGTGTTTTCTTTAGCTAGTGATTTAAGGGAAACACGCAAATGATATAATTCATTGGACATATCATTTATGGCTTCATTGCATTCATTTTTAGAAAGCTGAGAGAGATCAGTAGTAATTACCTGGTTGCTTGATGAACTAGTTTCATTTTTATCAGAATTAGCCATCAGGGCTAGGTTGACATATTCCATATCATCATCTTCATTGACTCCATCTGCTGCCCAATCATCTTGAGTGAGAAAAGCTCTTTCCTTTTGTTTGAGCAAATCAATATACTTGTTTTTGTAATCAACTTGCTCAAATTTCTTCTTATCAGAGGTTGGCTTCCTACACTCACTTGCAAAGTGTCCACTAATGCCACAGTTATAACATTTGAACTTGGATTTATCCACCATGTTTTTGTTTGCCTTAGTGAATTTTGTATTTTTCCTGAACTTCATCTTTGCAAACCTCCTGGACAGAAAAGCCAGATGTTCATCAACATCATCAGAGTCATCCTGACTGGAATTGTTTTCATCCTCAGCTACTTGCTCTTTACCCTTGCTTGATTCTGATTTGCTTGTGCCAATTTTGAGACTTGGCATTGTCTTCTCCTCATTCCTGGCTCCAACTTTCTCACTGTCAGCTACAAGTGCAACTGATCCTCCTTTTCTCTTTCCCTTTTCCAACAGCTCATCTTGCTCCATCTCAAGTTCATATGTCTTCAAAATTCCATATAATCTTTCAAGTGTGAAGTCCTTATAATCTTGAGAATTTCTTAGAGAAACAGTCATAGGCTTCCATTCCTTTTGTAGAGACCTTAGAAATTTTAAATTGGAGTCCTTGACTTGGTACATTCTGCCATATAGCTTCAATCCATTCAACAGTTTCTGAAATCTGTTGAAGGTATCATTCAATGATTCTCCTTCTTCAAAATGAAAATATTCATACTGTTGAATGAGAAGCTGCATTTTGTTTTCTCTAACTTGCTCAGTGCCTTCACAGATAAGCTGTACAGTATCCCAAATTTCCTTAGCAGTTTGGCTGTTATTGACATTGTCAAACATATCTTGATCTAGGCCATTAAACAGAATGTTCATGGCTTTCTTGTCCTTGTGAACCTCTTCAATATCTTCAACAGTCCATTCTGCTTTTGGCTTGGGAATAGACTGTCCAACAGCAACTGTTGCAGTAGCAGCTGTGGCCACCTTGTGAGGGATGTGAGGACCATTTTCAATGCAGTTGATGTAGCTTTCATCTTGAGAGAGAAGATGTAAATGCATCTTCACTTTCCGGTGATGATAGTTATCTCTTTCTAAGATTGGAATCTTTACACCAATATCCTTCTTACTCATGATGTTAGCAGAATAGATCTTTAAACTCTTTATATGTTAAGAGCTTGCTCTAATACCAATTGTTATTCCCAGTGGACTAACAATGAGATTTACAGAAGGGGGGTTGAATGTAAATCTCAAAACTTTTTCAAGTTTTGAGCAGTTTCTAAGGCTAAGTGTTTTGTGAGCAAATGTGTGTGAATTTCTTGAAGCTAATGCAGACAGATATATATTCAAACACAAATGTAAAGAACACGGGGAACTTAAAAACTTTTCTGGTGGATTTGTTGTTCCACCAGAGATGTGTTATTTTAGAAAATCTGTGATTCAAAGAATTAAATCACAGCTGCTTCCTAGTACAAACTAGATGATTTTCTCTCTGGATTTTTCTAAACAGCTCTGGAAAATTCACATCTAATTACTAGCTGCTACTTGGTTTATATATCACCAAGTTTACAAGTGAAGACAAAACTGTAAAATACAATTAAAAAGGCTCTTCACATGTTTCTTCTTCATTTCTCTATCCAATGCAATTTAGGCTTAGCTGTTAATCTTTGAATACTTCCTTGTTTGCACCAGAATGGAAATGCTGCATTTTCTTGATTCCTTCTAGAGGCTTCCACATTCCAGTTTGTCTCTGTCAACCCATGTGCCTCTGTCAGCTTATGAATTGTCACTATCAACTGCTAATGAACTAAGCATCCGTTGAAGATTTCATCCGTTGATGCCTTATCCGTTGAGGCTTTATCCGTTGAAGCTTTATCCGTTGATGCATTATCAGTTGAAGTCTTTATCCGTTGAAGCACTTATCCGTTGATGGATATTATCCGTTGAAGCTTTAGAGATATCCGTTGAAACTTTGTTTCTTATCCGTTGAAGGTCTTCAATATCAGTTGATACTTCTTCACTTATACAAAATTACAAGGCATGAAATATTTACAATTAGCCCTCCTATTTGCATATCCACTAGTAGTCAACATGACTGATAATTTCCTACAACATCTAAGAATTATAACTTGAATCCAGAGAATAAAATTTGTTGCAATACTAAACTTATTGCTAAGTAAAGCTACTCCTTCAACGGATAGCCAAGATGGTCTTATCCGTTGAGGCTACAAACACTAGATTTCTACTTAAGTGTTTTGTATAACTTATCATCAAACTAATACACATATTCCTAACAAGTCTGCTATGTGATGTTATACTGGTACTTGCTGTTATGAACCTGTTTTGCTACTTTCTGATGTAGTTGTAATTTGTAAGGATTCTGTGTTGGGGTTTGTAATATTTAAATCTTATGATCTTTGAATTTCAGAAGTGTATGCACTTCTTTGGTTTGTAATGACTTAAAACAGGTTCAGGATTTTGTTCTAATTAATCAGTGAACCACACTGATTATTGAGAACACTTTTGATAATATATCATGTCTTGTTTATTGCAAATCTGTTGTTATCTTTCTTATGCAGGAATTTGTAAGCTCTGCCCTATGTCTCTTGTCTAAATTTGGTTTATACTGTTAGAATAAGGGTAAATAATGCTCATATCTATCTAGTCCAGTCTCTTGTGACAATTAATAACTTCTGAGTTATATTTTTTAAAAACAAAGTATATGTTGTTATATGTTCTACAGGAAGTTCATAGTTAATAACCTTAAACTAATTTGATGCATATATTATGAAGAGACTCTATATACACTGTATAGATACTCCATCTTTGATATCCTACCGTCAACTGTTATGACTAACAAATTACCTCAGGGTAGTTTTTGTCCTGCATCTAATTAACCTGCAGGAACAGTCACATGTCCCAGAATGAACTCAAGAAGAAAAGAATGGCTAAATTAAATTTTGTGCATCCATCAAAAGCTTCAAAATAGTCACAAGGAACACCACCTGCATTCCCAAGCAATCTGACAGAATCCATAAGGTAAAAACAGGTATATACTTTTCACAACCTCTCATTTTATTTCATATACACACACTAGGTTGCAATATTATGTTCCAGTCTCCAACCATTCCAAATGCACCTTTGTGGTAATTGGCTGTGTAAAAGTTTTAGTAATATGGATTTCTAAGTATTATTATTTTTGGTCAATTTAGACATTTGACTCTTCCCTAGTATGTATTTAGATTTCCACACTATGTAGTCTGTTACTCAGACCTAGATTAGACAGGTTGTATTAGTGTTAGAATTTGTCAACTTAGAATTGTCTAAAGGGCAAAACAGATTGTATTGGTGTTAGAATTTGTAAAACTTAGAATTGTCTAAAGGGCAAAATAGATTGTATTAGTGTTAGACTTTGTACCAAGAACACGGTTTGTACAGTCTTTGTAATTTGTGGTTGAATTATGCTCTCCAGTATATAAAACCTTTAGACTGTTGTTTGTACTAATTCAGATATACTCCAGAGTACAACAAAATAAAAACGGCTTAGTACAAGTTGTCAAAAGAATAAAGAACTTGCTACAATCTTAAACTGACTTTTCAAATATAAGTTCAATTAGATGGCTAAATTCACACCTTCTATAAAAACTGTTCTAAAAATACATATGTGGTAAATCAAATTTAAAAGAGGTTTTACCATTCACTTCAGCAAATCATGCATGCTTAAACACAGTTATTCTAATTTGCACAAACTATATCAACTGTTTTCCTACATACATGCATAGATTAAAAATACCATGCATGCAATATAGAATTCTTCCTTATATGCTCAAACTGCATGCACTTGACTAAATTTATGATCAAATTGTCATGCTTCCTCATAACTATATATCCACTCTTTTTGGCATATACCAAACAAAAGGGGAAGAGAATGTGTGATCTATTTTAACAAATAGAAATTTGGACCCCTAAAATTCTAATCTTTTATACTTGCTATTTTTTTTACAAATGATCTATCTGTGTTCTATTACTGTATGATACATCTAACAAAGTATTTTTCAGGATCTCAAGAAAGAGACTCAATATCTAAGTAATTAAATGCTTTATTTGCAAAATATTTTTCAAAAATTCATGCATTCACCAAGGGGAAGCACACACTGATAATTTTATGTTTGTTTGGCAAATACCAAAAAGGGGAAGATTGAAAGGATATCTTCGATATATTATTTATTTTGATATTTGTATGATTAAACATAAAATTAAGAACACGTAGATCCTCTCCATTAGGACATGAATTTAATTGATCCAAATCAAAGTCAAAAAATCAAACTAGCAAAATCATGTCTTTTAAACAGATAAAAGAGATATTCCATTCTTGCAAATTATCAAAACTATATCTTTATGGAATATATCTCTAAGGCAATATGATCAAAGAAGAAACATCAAGATATAATATTTCTTAGATCTGTGTTGCAACAGGAATATGGGCAACAAGCTCGAATAAAGAATATATCAGAAATATTCTTTAGAAGTCTCGTGCTATATCAAAAATATTTAAACTCTTCGCTCCAAAATATATCTCTACATATAATCAAAAGAGTTTTTATTCAAAGATTATTAATATTCATGATTGGAATAATAATATCCAGTTCTGCAACTCAATTATGTATACTTACAGTATTTTTCTCCCGTTTCGTAAAATCAACATTTCTCGGAGAAAATTATTCAAAAAATACTGAAACACATTTCCTATCACCCAAATATATCACATATATTAGGAAATATATTTTAAGTATTTATACAAGTCAAAACTTTGGTCAAAAGATCCATCTCCTTTAATTCAAGACCAATGGTATTTTTACTCGGAAGAAAGGCTGACTAACAGTTCCAATTTTAGATAAAATACTTCCACATGCTAGAATGACTTGAAATTTGGTATGGATCATTTAAATGGTATTTTTTAAGTATGGTAAAAATTTCGTAGTTTTCAGAGATTTTTTGTCCGGGCACAAAATCGAGGTAGTTGTTCCCACAGTTGACCAAGTTTGACCTAGCTACCATTGACTAAAGTTGACGAAAACTTGCAGGACATCATTTTATATTATTTAAGTAATTATAATATTTTTTATGGTATTTATTTAAGAGTTTTTGGGGTGGTCATAATTAATGGTGCTTAATCCTTAATTAAAGTAATTAAGCAATGATTAAAAGAGAAAGAAAATATATATTTAATATATATATATATCAGCTGAGATTTGAATGAGTACTAGCTTGTGCTTCCTTCCCACTTGCAAAGAAACACAACCTACTTGTCATGTCATCAATCCATGTGATACACTCCATCCACCATCCATTCCTTCTCAAATCTTCACCATTCATTCCACCCAACTTCTCCTATAAATAAACCCCCACCCCAACCCTTTTTCTTCAAGCTAAAGAGCCAAATACTTTCTGGGATTTTTTCAAGAAGTGCCTCTCTTCATCTCTTTCAAATTCTATACACACACTTCTTCTCAAAAACCTTCTCTCTCTTCTATATACTTACATATATACAAGGTTTTTGAAACCCAAGCTTAGCTTCACCCAATCAAGCTTTATCCCACCAAGTGAGCTCATCCACTACCACTTCCCGGCCACCCGAAGGGCTGCCCAAGTTCGGCCAATAGCCAAAATCCGGCCGAACCTCCGACGAATTTTTCCGGCGAACTTTTCCGACCGTTTGTCAAAAGTGGTTATTTTTAGCTTCTTATTTGAGTTCTTTGTATTTAAACTTTGTACTTAACTTCTCTACTTCATCTTAAGCTCTAATACAAGCTCTCTTATAAAGGAAGTTCTCAGGGAGAACTTAGATTCGAACTCGGAATTCGAATAAGTACTTGATCTTCGAAAAAAAAACATTCCAACGAGAAGATCTAAAAAGAAAAGTACTTTATCTCCAAGGGGAGATTATATTTGACATAAGTACGAGTTAGCCAATTATTTCTTGCACTTTAATTGGATCTTGGCTAACATTCATTCGTGCTCATAAAATAATTACGAAGTAAAAGTGTAATCCCTTCTATCATCTCTAGTGTTCCGGGGGATTATTACTTGTCAAATATAAACACTTCGTAATTTGTCAAATCTTAAAATAAATCGTACGAGTTAGACAATTACTTAACGCTCTTTAACTGGATCTTGTCTAACTAATAACATACATATAAAATATTACAAAGTAAAAGTGTAATCCCTTCTATCACCTTTAGTGTTCTGGGGGATTATAACTTGTTCCATATAAACTACTTCATAATCATCCGTTAAAATTAAGGACGAATCAAATCCACGAGTTAGCCAATTAATTTATGCTATTTAATTGGATCTTGGCTAACACATATCGTGTATATAAATAATTACGAGTCAGATAGTATAAGCCCCTTCTAACATCTTTAGTGTTCCGTGGGGTTATACTACGATATCTATAAAATACTCGTAATTACTCGTCCAAACTTCGAAAGCACAATCTTAAGCCAATTACTTGTACTTATTTAATTGGATCTTGGCTAAGACTCATAAATCTTATAAACGTGCTTGAAGTTAAAAGAGTATACTTTGACCGTATAATCGTCAATATACAAGTATACCTTAAAACCTTAAGTTAATATACTTAAAGGTAAAATTACAACTCTGAGGTTGTAATTAAAGTATTCTTCGATCCATAAATACTTAATCGAAAGAAGAAGAATACTAAAGAAGTCATAATCCATAAGTGCTTAATATAAAAAGGGATTTCTCATATTACTCTACAACTTTATTAAATCTATAAAGGAGTAATTATAAATATACTTGACCATCTTGTTGTATTTTAAGTCAAGTATAACTAATTAGTTTTAATATTCTTATTTGGATATTATACTACTTGTGGGCTAGTACAGTAACATACTAGTTCAAAACAAATCTTTTCCTACTTGTTTTGTTTCGTGGATTGTCTTGTTAGTTTTGTAGTGAGGTGAAGTGACGTGAGGTGATTCTCGTTCTTAGACCCAAGTCCTAGACGTACTAACGGGGAGTTAGTAGTCTTCGCACCATGAAGAAGAGGAAAGACCCAAGACCAGATCACTAAGATCCAAGACCGGCAAAAGCTAAGGAAGCCAAGTCCACACAAAGGCTCTACAACAACTTTGAAAAAATAGCGGGGAGTTATTGTCTAAGATAAGTTGTGTAGGTAATACATTTATTTTGAGGTGGTGACCCTTGTGTTACGCACCAAGATAAATACTTGTAAAGGGTGTAAAGGCTTCTCCGCCTATTAAAGGAGCGAGTTTATTATAAGGGAAAATCCTGAGTCCGGGAGAGGAGCTCGGGGATAAGAGTAGGGGTGAGCGAATCTATTAGAGGTTGCGCCATCGTGAACCAGGATAAAATCACCGTGTGGTATTTTCTTTCCTTGCACTTTATCTTCCGCACATATAAACTGCATAACCACTTGGTAAAGTTTTAAAAAGGGATAAAATATTTTTAAAACGCCACAACAATTTTTAAATTGGTAATTAAGCTATTCAACCCCCCTTCTAGCTTAAAATAGCACTCAGACGGGACCTTACACAGTAGTTGGTCCTTCAAAAAACATATTTATCACTGGCCCTCGGGGTTGTGGTCCTCTAAAGATTGTGTTTATCACTGGTCCCCTGGGCTGGGTATTTCACCCCTGATCATCTTGATCCCTTCTACGATCATCAAAATTCTTTCTTTCATTGTTATTCCTATCTCCTCCATCTCCAGTATACTTGCCCAGCCTTCCTTTTCGAATGAGGAACTCTATTTCATCTTTCAATTGCCTACACTCATTGGTGTCATGACCAGCATCCTTGTGAAACCTGCAGTATTTACTCCTATCCAACTTGGTAGGATCAGCCTTCAGGGGCTTAGGCGAACGAACATCTCTATCTTTCTCAATTTCCATCAAGATCTGACTTCTAGGAGCGTTCAACTTA
Organism: Apium graveolens; assembly: GCF_009905375.1. Classification (NCBI taxonomy): domain Eukaryota; kingdom Viridiplantae; phylum Streptophyta; class Magnoliopsida; order Apiales; family Apiaceae; genus Apium; species Apium graveolens. Next base: position 124,795,411 of record NC_133649.1, on the reverse strand, counting down.
GCATATTCAGTGAACTTTTTTCCAGGTCCTCCCTTCTTCGGGGTTGAATCAGTATTTTGCTCAGTCCTAGGATACTTGTCCTTGGCAATATATTCCAGATCAGTCTTCCTCTTCTTGCCACCAGCAGGCTCGTTATTCACAACCATATTTCACATGCTTTCTTCCACTTTAATGTACTTCCCGGCCTTGTCTTGGAGCTGTAACATTCTTTTAGGGGGCGCTTGACTAACGACATCTTGAAGAACTCGTCCCTAGTTCCCTACTGTAGTGCTATCATAACTACCTTGTCATCAAGGTCTGAGACCTTCAAAGCTTCCTTGGTGAAACGGTTCAAATAGTCTCTCAATGACTCTTTTGCTCCCAGCACAATGCTCATGAGGAATGCTGAACTTTTCTCATGCACTCTCCCACTGATGAATTGCTTAATAAAAGCTTGACTTAGCTCTCTGAAGGACCCAATATAATTCGGAGGTAAACGTCTATACCATCTTTGAGCCATTTTCGACAGGGTTTGATAATGGCCCAACACTTAATAGCGTTGTTCACGGGCTGCAGCAACAGTGCATTAGAGAATGTCCTGACATGATTAGCGGGATCTCCAGTGCCATCATAAGTTTTGATGGTGGGCATCTTAAACTTCCTTGAGATATAGGCATTCATTATCCCTTCAGTGAATGGTGGAGTGGGATCATCAGGATCTCCTAGGGGCAGAAGATCACTTGGATCAGCCCTTGGGACAACAACCCGTCGTTGTAGCGGACCATCCAGGTCTATGATTGGAGGAGAATTTCTCCTCCTCGGAGGTAGTGGGGGTCTTAGGGTCAGGTGCGCCTCCAAGTTGCGCTTCAGCCTTTAGATCTCAGCCTCATGAGCCCTGATTCTCTCCCGTACTTCTTAGGGATTCGTCCTTCGGGTGCTCCTAGGATGCTGATTTCCATAAGGTATTGGCTCTTTACCAGCACCCCTCCTTCTTGGAGCCACATCATCATCTGAAGATTCGGAGTCCCTCTCAGTGTAAGGTCCAGAGAACTCTTGGTCCTCCGGAATAGGAGCCAAACCGCATATATAGGGGGCGACTGCCCTTGCGCTTCTCTCCGATTTGCATGTCCACTTCCTCCAACCTCGTGGTATATGGGCATCCCATAAGGGGGGTTGGTGGTCACAATAGTTGAATACTCATACCAATGGGTCGGGATTCACATGTTCGTCCCTTAAGGAGCCAGGGGATTCGTCCCTTGTGGCTGAGGCTCAGTCGCCCCTATCTGGGTTCCTCCTTGGGTGGTGGCATAGGTCGAATGCGGGGTATCTCCACTACCGACGAAATTGGTTGGGTTGTCCCAACTGGTGTTCCTTCAGGGGCGTTGCTCCCGCTCTGTGTTCTCACCATGATTGTTGTTATATTTTCCCACAGACGGCGCCAAATGTTATGGATAGAAAAGTAGGGTGTATTAATTTCTATATTTACTACTAGGGTTCGTGAGCTTCGAGACTCGATTTGACTGCTCTTGTGTCTCGTGACTCGATCTGCCTTAATAAGATGCCTACGTACATTGTAGTGTGCCAAGGATCAAGTCAAAAACGTAGTTCTGATTGTGGGGTGAGGCCCCTTATACAGATGTTAGGAGTCCTTGAATTGGACTAGAGTTATGAGACTTGGTGGACAAGTCTCAGAATTAGAATGGATTTTGGAGTCCTAGGAAGTAGAAAATTGATTCCTTATCCTATGAGATTTCTTGGAGACCAATCTCCAAGGAATTGCGTCCGTATCTGGACTTTACTGATCAGCTGATTTATCCCTTATTAATTAATTACGAAATTAATTAATATTTAGGGTTATTGGGCTTTCTTTGTTCCATCAGGCATGATCAATGTGTTAACCTTCTTGGACCTGATTAATGTGATAACCTTCTTAGTTTGAATGTCATACATACGGCCTTCTTTAATGGGCCTTTATTCGTACTCCAAGTCAAATTTAATAAATGCAGCATTAATGACGTAACGAGGGTTTATTTTACTCCCTATCAATATATATATATGTAGTGTTATTCCACTAGAAATATTGTTATAATGAAAATAAGAAATTAAAATAAAAAAATTTCTAAATCACGTTGAAATATAACACATATAATATGCAAATCACTAGTTAGGAGATGGAGAAAAATACAGTGAAGTCGAATTTTAAAAAATAATTACCGTTTGATGGAAAAAATGAAATTAAGAACGGAGGAAAAAACTGAGATTCTGTATAGGAGAGTGTAGTTTAATTCTGTGTGATACCTGTAGTAAGGCCATTAGATTAGATTAATCTGAAGATTATATCGATAATTATTGAACGAGATAATATGGCATCCTAACTAAGTACAAACTCCATTTCAAACGGGGTAACATTTCAAACGAGATAACATGCCATATCTTAGTAAGGATGACATTTTACCTTGTTCATTTTACCTCGTTCGATATAATTTCCATTTCAAACGAATCGAAATAATTATTTAACTTATTAAATGAAAATAGAGAGAGTCAACTTCTCAGTTTAAAAAGAAACAGAGATTTAGAAATTTTTTGAGGTATGAAACGGGAACCTATGTTTGAAATGAATAAAGAGAGTCGACTTGTGAGGAATCGACTTCTCAGTTTTAAAAGGAACGGGGATTCGTAATTTTTTCAAGGTTTGAAACGGGAACCTCAGCGCGAACTGAATACAAAGACCTCGACTTAGTAGAAAAGACTAGAGAGGGTCGACTTGTTGGACGAGTTGAAAAAGCACACAGGATTGGGTAAATAATAGTGTGGTGGTCCTAAAACTTGAATAGTCGGAGAGGACTGAACTGAAGTGAGGACAACTCGTGATAGCGAGCCCTTTGCCCATAAGTATGACTACTATTGTCACGTGGGTTTGCTTCTTTTACTTGACTTAACTTGTAGTGCTTATCCATGCATGCACACTAAATACTAGGGGTGTACGAGGTTCGGATCGGATCGGATCGGTTTTGGGGTAAAAGTCGAAACAAACCGCGAAGTGCGGTTTTAAAAAATTATTATCCGCAACCGCATTTACGGTTGCGGTTAACCGCGTCATTTGCGGTTGTGAATTTGCGGTTATTGCGGATCGGTTTGCGGTTCAACCACTTATTTTAAAATAATTAATAATTTGCAAAAAAATAAATTTGGAATATTAATAAATTGAAGTTTAAGTTACGTGATAAATTACATTAAAAAATAAAATATAAACTAAAGCTCCGTGTGGAGTAAGGATATTAAAAACATACAAAAATGTGGAGACGAGAGAAAAAAAAAAGAAAATGATAAAAAAAATTACCTGTTGATAATATTTTTCATTTGTTTGGTTATATATCTTATAATAATTGTAAATTTGATGAATGAAGTCTTAACATTAACCTAAGATTAGTTGATAAATGTGCATACTTATTAATTTATATGATATCAACTACATTTTTGGAAATATATTTTATTATAAATATATGTTGCGAGTTGCGGTTGCGATTTTACGATTTTCAAGAATTTAAAACCGCATCCAAACCGCGAATGAGTGATTTTTAAAATTTAAATTCACAACCAACCCGCGTTTCGCGATTATCCGCAAATATGGTTCAGTTGCGAGCGGTTGAGCGGTTTATTTGTACAGCCCTGCTAGATACTACTTCTTCGGTTTTTGCAGCATCCATGTGTATCTTTGTGGTTGTGGTAGCTGAAAAGCAAGATGACCGGGGGATAGGACCGCCTTGAGGATGACTTAAGAAGCCTAAACATCGTGTGAACCTCCGAAATTTTCACTGCTATAGTTTAATTAATGAATAATATATTTAACATTTTCCGTTATAAAATTGCAACAACTTAATCTTATTTTTTAAAATTTGAGATAACCTAGGAGTGGGGGAGAGCGTGGGTCGATTCGACTCGGTTTTTGGATAAAACCGGAACTGAAATCAACAATCTTCGGTTTTAAAAATTGAAAACCGCAACCGCAACTAAATTATCGGTTCGGTTTCGGTTTAAAAAACCTCGGTTCGGTTCATAACGGGTCGGTTTCGGTTGTAAAACCAGATGAAATGAAAAAAAAATCTACCTTCAGTAAAGAAACGTTTTTAATTGAAAAAAATAAGTTTTAATTTTACATGCCGCGGACATTACAAAAATCAAAATATTTTGTTCAAAGATAAGAAATAAAAATATGACCATAAGATGCTAAATGAGAACAGTAAGTACAAATTTAATATTTCAGGAAGCTCAAACTTAGCTAGCAGGAGAGTTTAAAAAAAGACTACAATACAAGTTTTGATATGCAGCTCAATAATATTAGTATAATAGACCAGAACTTAACAATAATGTCTAACCAAGCTAGCTTGAAACAGGTTAAGTGAAATGCACCAAGACACATATAATAGACACTAAAATAAGTTAAATATCTGAAAATTGCCGAAAATAACATAATTGGAGAAAAAACATATGTAAAAAAATCATGCAAATTACAAAAATCAATATTATTTATGTATTAATATTTATAATCGATGCGGTTCGTTTTTTCGGTTCGGTTTGGACCTATAACCGCAACCAAACCATTCAAATCGGTTCGGTTTTTTATTTTTCGGTTTCTGATCGGTTTTACACGGCTCGGTTTATGTCGATTTTGGCCGGTTTTGGTTCGGTTACGGTTGTATTTCGATTTTTTGCTCACCCGTACCTAGGTGAATAAGGATGTATGTTCGGTTTTTCCTTATTCCAAAATTTTTGAGAATAGATACTCAATTATAAGATATAAGTTTAATTAGTAAAAAATTCATAAAACTTATAGGATATATTTTTACTGTTATTTTGGAAACAAAACTGGTTTAGCAAATAAATTTGAATATAGCAATTTGAATCGGAAATGTTAAATAAGAAATGTGCTCTCGGAACAACATTTTTTTTAAGTATGTTCTTCGGCTTGGAGAAAGTGGGGAGAGGAATTTATTTGCTCAAGCTGACCCGGGGGTTAGAGTCGGGAGAAACCACCGGTTGCGACTGCGAGTAACGTGTACATGAAAAAGAAAAACAAATACTAGTATATAATGATGACGATGCATGCATGAATCCAAAATGATATGCGGGCCCAGAAAAAACAGGGGGCTCTGAATTGATTAAGCAGGACTCCTATCTAGTCCAGTAGAAAGAGGGGATATGTATGGACTGTTATGTGAATAGCTCAGCAATTGATCCACTCTCATGGGGATGTGTGCATATTGCAGGGGCCACCACAGGGAGCAGTGAGTTAAATATGGGTGATGCCATACATTATTACTTCCAGGTCCAATTTATATATGCAGTAATTTGCTTGCTTGCATTTTTCTTCCTTTTTTTATCATTAAGAAGATTACTTTTCGGGTTATTTTCTAAAGAAAAAGCAATAAATGGCAAAAGAAAGCAGTTTTTAAAAACATCACTGACAGTGTGATAAGATATTAAAACACTGACAGTGTTCTAAGATATTAAAACACAATCCACACAAGAAACAAATGAATTCTCAACTACGTCTCAACATTTTGCTTCAGTTTATCCAATTTTGTTACAAAAGTTTATCGTCTACTCCCTCTGTACCGGCCAATTTTTTATATTTAATTTAAACACGGAGTTTAAGAAGTATGTATAAAGTAGTGAAAATAAGAAAGAAAACTGAGTGAAGTAGCGAAACCCATTAATTTTTAATTTATAAAAAAAGATAATAGAATAAAAGTAATGTGAAAAGTGAAAAAGTGGAAATATGATGAGACCCATTTACTATTTTTGATAAGTTTTGAAATGTAAAAAATTGAATAAAACATCCAAAAAAAATATTAAAAAATGGTTGGGGAGAGGAAGTACTATTTTAACGACTTTGTACATTACATTCGCACTCATTTTAAAACGACGGTGTGTGACCAAAAAAAACTACGGTAGGAATATGACCTCAAAATTTTTAATTACCATTTGAAAATTGAATTATGATTTAATTTTTTAGATCGAGTCACAATTTGTTAACCACCCTAACGTAGTTACGTAGCTAGTGATTTTAGGTGATAAAATAAATTTGTGCAAGTGTACAAAACAGAGGCGAAGCAAAAACAGAAATATTAGTACTCCCTTCCTCCGTTCCGTTAAAGTTTTTTATTTTGATTTTTGATACTAAATAATTGATAATTAATTTACGTCTAATCTATAAAATTAAATATAATAATGACTGAATTTGTTAAATTCGTATTTACAAGTATTTTAGTATAATAAAGTTTTTATATTTAATATTAATACGAAATTAATTAAAAGTATGTATTGATAAACGCGTACAACATAAATAGTATATTTTTAGAAATGGAGGGAATAGTTCAAAAGTGAGGAGTCTCGGGATTGATGAAGCTTTATCAGCAGCTGCTATCAGTGGGTCCAGATGTCCGGGTTACTTGGGCGTGTGTACTGGGTACTGCAGAAGGTAGGACCCGGTAAAAGAAGGCCCTAGCTTTCAGGGCCCATCCAAAGTAAATGAAGGAAAAGATTATTTGTCTTTTCTTGGGTTTGAGCTGTCCGTCTTTGGGCCGGAAGAAATCCGTCCCGCTGTTTTACAATACCACTACAATCACTCGCTTCCAACTCTGTTAGTGAGTGAAGACAAGGTTAGAATAGTTTATATTTTTTAATTAATTACACAAAAATATCACAAGTCGAACTTTTTTTTTTTTACAAATACAGAAAATTTTCATTAAATTGAAGATAATACAGCCGGGACAAACCCCAAACTGTCGATACAACCAGGTGATGAAATAAATAACATACTAAATTAATTAGATGATTTGTTTCCTGATCATTTAACACATAGAATTTAAAAATTCTTGAAGTTAAAAACGAAATCAAAGACATCCCAAGCGATCCAAATTGCACCAGCATCTTTGAAGATAACAACATCGCAATTGACCATATCACGTAAAAACTATGGTTAGCCTAATGTTCAGAAACAACAATCGCATAAAATGAGATTGAAGAAGTGGCATCCCAGCTATCTACATGCCGGACACCAGTTATAGACATGCCGAAGGCACCCCAGCTATCTACATGCCGGATACCAGGTATAGACATGCTGAAAATGTAAACCCATAAAAGATGAACAATCATTTGTTGTGAAATGTGAGCTCTTGCAATAATCATCACTGTCCCAGATTCGATACAGGTTTTGCAGATCACCAAAAATATCAGCAACTTCGTCCTCAACAGATCCAATACCAAGTTAACCCAAGCATTATTAAACAAAAACATAACAAACACTCCAAAAGGAGAGACAAACACACTCCAAAAGGAGAGACACACGAATACCCAAAAGAATTGGGTTTTATTGAAAAGAAATCAATCAGAATAAAAGAAAATGAAGGGATCGGGGTTTTCCACCAGAGAAAACCAGTACAAGCCCCTCAATTTACTTGAAAATGGACAAATCCTAGAAGAGGGGAGAGAGGAGGGAGGCGGCTGGATAAATACTAAATGTAAAATTACAAGTCGAACTCTTAATTCTTTGCAAAAATAATAAATAAATATGAGAAATACAAGTAGCAGCTGCCCTTTTCATACTAAGTTGTTAAGGTTTTTTAATACATGATTAGTTAAGCATTGAAGCGCATAATCAGGGATTAACATGTAAATAAAATACGAGGCCATGTGAAATGTCCACCTAAACGAAGCTGGGAAGCTATCTCAGCTGTAGCATATGCTTTCATGTTAGCTTCCCCCCAAACATTCACAACTAATGTTGCACATTAATCAGACACACCATTTCTATTACATGTGTTTCATTAGCTGTGTAGTGGATTAGCAAGATCTCAGATTTCCGAATTCTCAATACTTTACTTAATTTCATCGTTCAAATGTTGCTCTAAAACTCTTTTAGCTTGAGGGAAGGGTCAAGTGCTACTTTCCTCGAAAAAATATTATCTAATTCACAAAAAAAAAGGTATTGTAATTTTTAAAATTTTCCACTTTCGATAAAAGTACATAAAAAGTACAATATTTCACAAAATAAAAATTTAAAATAATGTTTATAACTAAATTTAGACAAAAATACATTGAAGTACAAAGTATCAAATTATACGGATTACCAACAGAAACAACAAAAAATATTAGTATAACTCTGCTCTGCATGACACAGTGCTCAAAATCACTATCACACTATATACATATCCTCCTAATTTCTCTAACCAATTAGGCATATTTTATACTGCAACATATCCGCAGGCTCTCTACCAGAGGACATAAAAATAAATAAATAATAATACCTAATGAGGAATCTTTTCGGTAAAATATAGAATAATATTACTCACATTTGACACAGAGATTATAATACGAAAAAATATATGAAGTACAGGAGACTCTCCGATGAAATGTTTTAGGAGAATTGATCTAGGATCAGCTGCTGTCGATATATAAGCTACTAAAATGCGTCTGTTTTCGTAATTATACGCCTTTCAATGAATAAAATAACCTGTACATCATGTGAACGTATATAAAATCAAATCTGACATATCTGCTAATCTATTGCTGTAGTAATTAATGAGGGGTTTCTGAAGTGTTCAGTGCTTGAAGTCTGAAAATACCTCCGGATCGGATCCCCAGTTGTCGATTGTTATGTAATGATTATATCTGTAATCTCGGATCTGCAAGTTAATAAACTGGCCCCAAACGATAATATAGATATAACATATAAGCAAACTCTCAGAAAACAGTACTAATAAATTTTACTTGTTACAGATTATATCAACTATCAACATCCCAACGTCAACAAAACACATACAAACAAACAATAAAAATATAAATTATAAAACTAAAGTTATATCAGTAGTATTAACTTTAGAAAAGAGCAGGGACTTTTGAGTACAGAGAATAAAAGCTAGCCGGCTAACTTCATCTTAAGCTAAGCTGATGATACTTGATGCTACTGATAGAGACGGAGCTGTTCCTTTCTATCTTTTCCAGATCCCATTTCATTTCTTAATCCAGCTAGATTAGCATTAAAATTGTGAAATCATAATATTTTATGTAGCCTTTCACCTTCATATGTCCCCCACCAATACGTATAAGACAGTGTAAACGGCCTCAATATTTAAATCGCTGAAAATGAGATGCCCTCCTTCTACAATATTTTAACTTCATGAGGAGCCTTTCGAGGCCTTGCGGGCATCATTTATTCTTTATACGATTTTTCTAGAACATCTTTCGTTGTCAACACAATTTACTACCTTCATTCTTTTCCTTTTCTAAGATAATGGAAATTACTAGTTCAAGTGCTGAAAAACTTTGTTCTAAAGATTGGTCTCTTTCGACATTGTTGTTAAGCCAACCGATCATGCTTTTTTTTTAAAGGATTTACTAATGTAAAAAGAAGGCCGGTAAAAGTTTGGATGATGATCATATAATATTTTGATATACACATTTGTATAATGAAATATTAATTTCGATAAAAAATTTACCCGGTCCAATTCAGGCCCACACGGGCCCATATTTTTTAGAAGTAATCAGGGTGGTGCGATTTTAAAATGTCCAAATCCGATTTTTTAAATTCAAAATTTTAAATTCCCATTCAATTTTTATTACATCTTTATCCACCTGTCTAAATTATAGTATAATTTTATTATTGTTACTGATCAGTGGAGATACCAATTATATTATATTATATCCAATATATAATTAGTGTAAAACACTTAAATGTTATGGTTAGATGGTTTGGTTGGTCATTTAAAAACTAAAACTAGCTATCTACTTTACATATTACATAAGTTCAAAATACATAAAAAAAAAACTCATTTTTTTTAAATAGTTTTCCTAATAAACTCATATATTTAAGATATATGTGTTAAATAAAACTCATTCTAATCATTTATAATATAAAGTAATTTTAGATACAAACCTTATACAAATATCAAAAAGAGTAAAAATAATGAAATTTTAATATTTGTTAATTTTAAATTACTAACAACAAAAAGATGTCTAATAAATGGAATACAAGTTAAAATATTAAAAAAACTAATACTTAAATATATAATATCATTAAAAATTATTATTATTATTATTATGGGTTAACATGTGAATATGTAATTATAATTTATATATATTATTATTATTAAAATTAAGTTATTAAATTATAATGCTAACTTAACTAGCTATCCACCTACATAAGTTCAAAATACATAAAAAATACTCATTTTTTTAAAAAAAATAGTTTTCCTAATAAACTCATATATTAAAGACTTAGTTTGTTAAATAAAACCCATTCTATTCATTTATAATATGAAATTATATTAGATACAAACCTTATACAAATATCAAAGAACTATACAACCAAATGAACAAATAAAAAAATAAATACATAAACAAGGAAATAAATTACATTAATTAATTAAAAAGATGTGTTATGAAAAATATATCATATTGGAGGTTGACATGAAATTGTTATATTATAAATTTTAGAATACATATGTTCTTAATATTTATATTAAAATATTAATGACAAATCAAAATATCTAACAAAATCATATAAGAAGTATATATTTATATATATTCAAATTATTATTTTCGTAAAAGTCATTAATGAAATAGTTTAGTTGTAAATAAGTTTAAAAATTAGTTTATTTAGAAAAAATAAAAAATTGTTATTTGTAGTATACCACTATATTGAGTAAAAATAATAAAACTTTAATATTTGTTAATTTCAAATTACAAACAAAAAAAGATATCTAATAAATGGAATACAAGTTAAAATAATAAAAAAACTAATACTTAAATATATAACATCACTAAAAATTATTATTATGGATTAACATCTGAATATTTAATTATGATTTATATATTTATTATTAATATTAAAATTAAATTATTAAATTATAATGCTAACTTAACAAACATACAAGTAACAATTATCTTGATAAAAATAATTACAAGTAACAATTAAGAAATCATGTTAGGTCACACAACACTGTAGAAGAGGGTTGAATACAATGTAGAATACAATCAAATCGATTTAAATCATAAGTAACAGAAAACAGATGTATTCGATATAACAAACTCTGTTAAAATAGAACTGTTCTCTCTCAGTGATGAACAAATATCACGAGAGCTGCTAGGTTACAATATATGATCTTCTCGATGATTGTAACTCTTATAGAGTAAACCTATGTCTGTGTTTATATAGATACACAGTTACAAGATAACTTCTAGTTGATATGGAATATAATTCTGTCTCCTAAAATATATCAACCATCTATCTTATATAATTCTTCTAGTCCTTGAACTCTTTCCATGCATATCTTATTCCGTATTAGTTTCGATCTTCTTTCCTGTAAATCAGCTTCTTTCCTTAACTGTTAGTCCTCTAGTACTTAAGTTCTGATATCCATCTTCTGATATTATCTTCTGATAATCTAAGTCCTGATATCCTTAAGTCCTGACTTCCAGTAAGTCCTGATTTCAGTAAGAACTGATATTTCCTGTTAGTTAAGATCTGAAAACTAAACATGAAATATATTAGACATGACATCTCAAATATATCCAACAATCTCCCCTAGCTTGTAAATTATGCAAGAATATACAAGTTAATAGATTTGATGATGTCAAAAACACTTAAGTTCAAATGCAATAAGAGTTTAATAAGACTATAAATTATAACTTACAAAACATCCAGCTTTACCAACATCACTAAATCAATCTCAATCCATAATGATTCTTAACAAAATCATTTATCAGATTATCTTCAGCTTTCTTCAGAATTTCAGCTAAATGTGCTTTGACCTGCATCAGTTCTTTTTCTTTACTGTCACCAATTTGATAAATGGCTGTTCTGATAGCTTGAATGGATGTTCTTTCAAGTCCATCACCAAGTCTGATAACCTTAGGATGTGAAGAGTTTTCATTATAACATAAGTATCTTCCTTTCAGAATAACTTCCACCTTAGCAGAATTCTTCAACATAGGAATTTCTCTTCCATCATCTTCAGTAATCATTGGACTGTAATGAGAAGTCTTTGTACCAGAGATTCTGAATAAATCTCTTATAGCCTTCAAAATATATTCTGACCATCTTCTTGTAACATCAGATTTTACTTCCAGAAGATAATGAATATGTTGAAGTTCTCTGATAGACTTCTTTAATACATTAGAATCAGCTAATCTATAAGTCCTTCCATCATTGAGAAATAAGGTTAATTTATTTTTCAGATTCTCCTTATCATGAGCATCTATCACAACTTGAGCAGACAACACCTGGTCAAGGTGCCTTTGTTTGATTTGTTCCTATGGTTTGTCTGTCAATATGAAAGGATCTCCTAGAGTAACCTCTACTCCTATTTGAATCTTCTCTTCGTCAGAACCTAATCCAGCTCTATCTCTAGGTTGCTTGGCTTTCAACCCAAATGTAGCAAGTTGATTAATCATGATATTGGATTTTGGTTCAACCTGAGGGGCTTTCTTCCATAACAGCATCTTCTTATCAGCAATTGTCAATTTATTCAAATCAACTTGAGCATTGTCAGCAGTTGATATCTTGATAGCTTGATCATAATTTGCTATTTCTTTTGTACATTCCTGTCCTTTATTCTGAACAACAACTTGAGCAGTGTCAGAGGTTATTTTAGAATCTTCACTTATCTTTCTACTTTTCAGAATTTGAACAGTTTCATCTTCAACAAGATTATCATCAGATACCTGAACCATTTTACACACTGGTTTTATCAGATCTTGAGAAGTTTTTAAGTCCAGTGACTTGGTTGGTTCATCAATTTTTTCCTTTCCCTTTGTCTTTGGGATTACTCTCAGTCTGTGATCTAGTTCTGAACTTTGAAGTTTCATAATTTGACCTTTCTTTGATCACAATGCCCTTTTCCTTTGGCTTTGGAGGTTTCTTTGCATCAGAAGCTTTAGACTTAGGATTTGTCTTCTCAGGAGCAAATCTAGCTACTTCCTCCTTGAAAGTTTCTAAATCCATTCCTGGATTGTGTTTCAGAAATAATCTTCTTGCTATCTCCTCATCAAGTGTCTGGATTTTAGGATCTTTATAATAAACTGTAGTCTGCTTCCCTATTAACTTCAGAGTTTGCAAGAACTTCTAAGAGTCTTCAGATCCTGACTGAATCAGAATATCAGAACTTGACATCAGACTTTGCTTATCACCACTTGACTTCAGCCTTTGAGCATTCACAGCATCAGAACTTAACTTTTTCTGTATAGAAGATTTTCCTTGAACTTTTCTTTGACCTCTGCTCTTTTCAGAGTTTCCCTGGTCATCACCTTTATCATCCTTTTTCTTCAGTTCTTGAGTAGGTGAGTATTTGGACTTAACTACCTTCTCCCCCTTTTTGGCATCATTAGGAAGTAAGAGAGAAAGAAGAAGTTCAACTGAAGATTGGATTTCATCCAATTAAGCTTTCTGAGAAGCTTGATTAACCAGAACCTCAGCAATTTGGGCATGTTGCCTCTCTTCAGTTTTCTCAATGGCTGCAACTTTTTTAGAAATAGGTCTGATATACCTATTTTTGTCAAGCTTGAGCACCTGATCGAGCTTATCAGCTTGTTCTCTGAGTGTATCAACCTTTTCATGAGTAGCAGTATGTAGACCTTGAAGATGTTTTGTTGACAGAGCTGTGATCTTGAGTTGTGTCTTGAAATTAGCATTTGTGAGCAACTCATCAGCTTTTACAATATGCTCTGTCAGAATTTTAGAACATGGAATAAAATATGATTCATTCCACTTCTTGGTCCACTCAACACCTCTGTGAGTATCCTCCCAAGGAATAGGTGCTTCCTTTTCAACAAATTTCTTCACCAATTCTTCCTTGCCCAGAATAGGTACTGGAGTCTCGGCAGAAACATTGTCATCAGAACTTGAGGAAGACTCATTCTGTTCTGAGAGCTCAACAGTGTGTGAAGCAACTGGAGATTCAGAAATTACATCATCTAAATTCTGATCAGTAGAATTTATCTCCAGAGCTGGTGTCTTTGATGTAGATGGAGCTTCCAGATAAAGAACTTCGGGTATATTCAAATTATGAATATCTATTTCAGAAATATCAGTTTTTTCTTTAGCGTCATCTGTAGCTTTAATAGGAGCGACAGAAGGGGTAAGAACTATGTCATTAGCAGTGTCTTCGGCTTAAGCTGGAAGAACTGCAATAATAATTGGTTCTTGTGAGATCAGAGATTCCTGATCCCCTTCCTCAGCTTCTTCAGTATCTTCTGATATAGCCTTAGCCAAATACCTCCTTGCCTTCATTTTCTTCAATCTCCTTGCCAATGAAGGAGTTGCTTCAGCAGCATCAGAATTTACAGATTTCCTTTTCAAAGTATCAGAACTTTGAGCTGCTGTTGCTTTCTGAGAAGTAATATTCTCAGCTTCAACTATCATAGGTTCAGATGCATGAACTCGTGCTTCAATTGTGTCCTCTTCACTCTCAGACTCATCTATGAGAATCATTTTCCTTCTCTTTTATGGAGGTTGAGGAACAGACTTTGTTGTCTTAGAAGGTTTGGAAGATGAAGGTCTGGTTGTTTGTGCTGATGGTTGAGAAGTCTGAGGTATTTGTGTAGAGGTGGTAGGTGCGATTGGTTGAGGTTCTGATGGTTGGACATCAGGATACAATGCAGTGTATTTCACTGGATCATAGATTATTAAGGCTTGTTTGACATATAAAGTTATTTGGAGGGGTCTCAACACAGCCTTCTTATTATCAGTAGATAATAAGTCATTAAAAGCTCTTTTGGCTAGTTTGAATGATGGAAGTAATTCACGAGCTACTTGGGGCTTATTATCACAACAAAAGCAATAAATAAGCTGATAGAATCTAGCAAAATAGACTGTATTCCTATCTTCTGTCATCTTATCCCCAATAAAACCTAAAACAACACTTGCATAATCAAAATTAGTTTGATTAATGAGAGAATACCCGATTTGTTGACTCAGGATGGGGATGGCATCAAAATTAGAACATTTGTTTGTAAAAGCCTTGGTGATGCAGTCAAAGAAGAAACTTCATTCCCTCCTTATGTAAGGTCTCTTCAATTGACCCAGCTTGGCCAATATCCTTCCATACCCCAGACCGGCCATCATATTTTGAAGAACTAGCTCCTCAACAGTGGAATAAGTGCAGTTCTCAGGCAGCTGCAGTGCTTGGCATACTGTAGCCAAAGTTACGACATGCTCGTCCTCCCATGATGAAAAGAATATACTTGGGGACCCTTGAGCACCACCATCATCATATACTCCACTTCTCCAGAATTCCAGCACTTGAGTTCCAGAGACTGCATTAGGTTGGGTTAGAGTGTACCCAATATCAGAATTAGTGAGAAAATCCTGAATGAAGTGAAGTTCCGATGGAGCTTCAGCCTTGCTTAGAATGGCGGAGTAGTTGTTAGGAACAAACTTAGCTCCATTGAAAATCACGTCTTTTGGTGCCATCTCTGTAAGAAATTAAGTGAGACAGAGAGTGTTTGCAAAGTGTTTGATAAAAGTCCTAAAAGAAGACCGCTTCAGAGAATATTAGAGAAAGAGAGAATAAGAGAGATGAAAAATAGAAAAGTAAATAAAAGATTAGAAAATCTTTTCACTCCCATATATATACTCTCTCCACTCAACAGTTATATTTTTGAAGCATGGGATACACTTTACACCTGGCAACGCATGAACAGTCAGTAAAAGGTTAAAACAGGAGTTAACGGGCACGTAAAATCGGCAATAATTATCGTGCACATGCAGTTATTCAAAACCAACACATTAACCACTAACCCATAATGATTATGATTGTTTTGTAACTTACCCAAATTTATTCTAATTTAAATATGATTGTTTCAGATTTTACCACAAATAAGTCAAGTAAAGAAAAATGCCACGTAAGCATCAAAAATTCCATCAGGATTTAATATCAGAACTTAACTCATATCAGATTTTAACAGTCATCTGAACATGGCTTCTGTACTCAAATAGTGAATATCTTTTTCTGTGATTCTTCATACAAATACTGACTTGTTTTCTTCCGAGTTTAATCATCAGAACTTCCATCAGAACTTGTCCTCAGAATTTATGCAAATGACACTTAACTGTTTGTCAAAAACAACTTAATCACCATAGTAATTTTCATTATTCATATAAAGTGAAAGTGTGTGCATTCAGTAAAATATCAGATAAAGATTAAAGTCTGATCAACTTCAGTACATCTTAGAAATAAGGCATAACTAAGAAAAATGCTTAGATTCTGTCATCAGTCATGATGTCTACTATAGAACAAATTTATGCATGAGTCCACCTCAACTGTTTGTGCTCATTTTATGCATCTTTTGAAATTCCATTTTACAGTGGCTTCTCAGTGTATGTGAGTCACGACTGCTTATCAGAATTTATGCTGTAATTAGAGTATTTCTCCAGTAATCATAGAGTGTGAAAAGTCACCAAGAATTTTTTTTTGCTTTTCCAATGCATATTACTTAATACCAGCAATGCACTTAGGTCTTCCCTTCCATATTTTTACTCTAGACCTCAAAGGAGTACCTGACTTTTATTCTTTTCTTTTATTTTCTATTCTTTTTATAAGTGAGGCTTATCAGCACTTAGTTCATTCTTAAGATTTACTGACATCAGAATTTGATAGATAAGAAACAAAAATCTAGTTTGTGACTTAGTAATAAGATACACAAAGTAAACTTGACTAAGCTCAATATCAGAATCTTCTTGTGTTAATGAGTTTCCACATAAACAACTAATTCAAACATGAGATTTTTAGTTTGTTAAAGACTGCTAGGTCAGCATCTAGCACAGTTATCCTTATTGGATTGAATAGTCACAGAACATTCAAAATACTTATCAGAGTATATAAATCCACATCAGATAATCAACATTTAAAGAATTTTCAAATAAGCACAGATTACATATAGATAATATAGTCTGTAAACACTGATCATAAAGTCTGATGCATGAGAACAAAAACTAAGCAGATTTAGAGAAAGAACCTGAAATCATTCCAAGTTCATTTACCAATCTTATAAAAGTAGCTTCACATAGTGGTTTTGTGAAGATATCTGCTAGTTGTTGATCTGTTGGAATAAAATACAATTCCACTCTACCTTCATCCACATGTTCCATTATAAAATGGTACCTAATGCTGATGTGCTTTGTCATTGAGTGTTGAACTGGATTACCTGTCATAGCAATAGCACTTTGATTATCACAGTAAATAGGGATTTTATAAAATTCTAACCCATAATCCAGTAACTGATTCTTCATCCCAAGAATTTGTGCACAACAGCTTCCTGCAGCAATATATTCTGCTTCTGCAGTTGATGTGGAAATTGAGTTTTATTTCTTGCTAAACCAAGAAACCAATCTGCCTCCAAGAAATTGGCAGCTTCCACTAGTGCTTTTCCTGTCTATTTTGCATCTTGCAAAATCTGCATCTGAGTAACCAATTAGCTTAAAATCTGATTCCCTAGGATACCACAATCCTAGATCAGCTGTACCCTTAAGGTACTTGAAAATTCTTTTCACAGCTAATAAGTGATGTTCTGTTGGATCAGCCTGAAATCTTGCACAAAGACAGGTAGCATACATGATATCAGGTCTACTTGCAGTTAGATAGAGTAATGAGCCAATCATACCTCTGTAGTTAGTAATATCTACTGATTTACCAGTATCCTTATATAACTTGGTTGCAGTGGCCATGGGAGTGGATGCAGTTGAACAATCTTATATTCCAAATTTCTTCAGTAAATTTCTGGTATACTTGGATTGACAGATAAAAGTGCCTTCTTCAGTTTGATTGACTTGAAGGCCCAGAAAATAGTTGAGTTCTCCCATTATACTCATTTGATATCTTGACTGCATTAGCTTTGCAAACTTCTCACGCAGTTTGGAATTAGTAGAACTGAATATGATATCATCAACATATATCTGTACCAAAAGTAAGTCCTTTCCATGGTTGAGGTAGAATAAAGTCTTGTCAATTGTGCCTCTGTGAAATCCACTTTCCAGAAGGAATTGAGCTAAAGTCTCATACCATGCTCTTGGAGCTTACTTAAGGCCATAAAGTGTTTTGTCAAGCCTATAGACATGATTATGAAATTTAGGATCTACAAAGCCTGAAGGTTGTTCAACATATACCTCTTCTTCCAATTATCCATTGAGAAAAGCACTTTTCACATCCATTTGAAAGACTTTAAACTTCTTGTGAGCAACATAAGCCAAAAAGATCCTTATGGCTTTTAATCTAGCAACTGGTGTAAATGTTTCATCATAATCAATACCCTCCTGCTGAGAGTAACCTTTAGCAACCAATCTTGCTTTATTCCTTGTAATTATGCCATCACTGTCAGTTTTGTTTCTGAAAACCCATTTTGTGCCAACAACTGATATGTTCTTTGGTCTTGGCACTAGGGTCCAGACTTTATTTTTTTCAAATTCATTTACCTCTTCCTGCATTGCTTGCACCAAATCAGCATCTTAAAGAGCTTCTTCCACTTTCTTTGGTTCAGTCTGAGATAGAAAAGAATGATAGAGACATTCATTTGAAGTTACAGTTCTAGTTCTGACACCTGCTTCAGGATCTCCAATGATTAAATCAGGTGTATGTGCTTTAGTCCACTTCCTTGCAGATGGAAGTTGATCTCTAGAACTAGATCTTCCTCCATGATCCATGATGTCTCCATCAGCATTTTCTGATGCTCCCCCTGTAGTTATGCTCTCTGAGACTTCAGAGTATGAATTTGATTTTTCAAAAGTTGAAGAATCAGAGATTCCAGAATTATCAGACTTTGGCTCATCAGAACTAGATGAATCAAAACTTGAAGAGCCAGTGACAGGTTCCGATGCTTCTCGAGAGTCTTGAGATGTGGTAGGATCTTCAGCTTGCTCCCTCTGGACAGGTGCATTTTCCTTTGGAGTTGTTACCATAGTTTCAATGACATCAGAACTTAATCCATCAGAACTTACAGGATTAGAATTTTCAGAATCAGAATTTAAATCTTCATTCTCAAATCTCAGCTGATCATGATCATCAAAATCTTCAAATCCAGTAATCTTCTTATCATCAAAAGAGACATTGATAGATTCCATGACAACTCTTGTTCTTAAATTATAGACTCTGAAGGCTTTTGTGGAAAGTGGATATCCAACAAAAATTTCTTCATCAGCTTTTAGATCAAATTTTGACAGCTGCTTAATATGAGTCTTAAGAACAAAACACTTGCAACCAAATATATGAAAGTATTTCAGATTTGTCTTCTTCTTCTTCACCATTTCATATGGTGTTTTTCCATGCTTGTTTATGAGTATTGCATTTTGTGTAAAACAAGCAGTCTACACAGCTTCAGCCCAAAAATAGGTTGGTAGCTTTGCTTCATTAAGCATTGTTCGTGCAGCTTCAATGAGAGTCTTGTTCTTTCTTTCTACAACTCCATTTTGCTGTGGAGTTCCAGGTGCAGAAAATTCCTGTTTGATTCCATGATCTTTGCAGAACTCTTCCACGATAAAATTCTTGAACTCAGTGCCATTATCACTCCTTATGATTTTAACAGAATCTTTGATCAATTTATCCAGCTGTCTGACATGATCAGTTAAGGTATATGCAATTTCAGTCTTCTTGTGCAAGAAGTACACCCATGTATACCTTGTGAACTCATCCACTATAACCATAGCATATTTCTTCTTTGCAATAGACATGACATTGACTGGACCAAATAGATCAACATGCAGTAGGTGATAAGGCTCAAGAATTGATGACTCAGTTTTGCTCTTGAAAGAAGATTTTCTTTGTTTTGCCTTCTGACATGAATCACAAAGGCCATCAGGAGCAAATACTGTTTTTGGCAGTCCTCTCACAAGATCTTTCTTTACAAGCTCATTTATATTGTTGAAATTTAAATGAGAGAGTGTCTTGTGCCAATTTCAGCTTTCTTTAATTGATGCTCTACTCAATAGACAGATTGCAGAACCATCAATACTTGTTGAAAGTCTGGCTTCATAAATGTTACCATGCCTATATCCTTTCAGAACCACTTTTCCTATTGAATTACTTATTACTTCATAGTTTTCTTCAAAAAAATCCACATGATAACCTCTGTCACAGATTTGACTTATACTCAACAGATTGTGTTTAAGTCCTAAGACTAGAGCTACTGATTCAATGATGATATTCCCAAGATTGATCTTGCCATATCCCAGAGTTTTCCCAATGTTGCCATCTCCATAAGAAACTCTTGGGCCAGCTTTCTCCACAAAGTCCCAGTCATATGTCCTGAACATTCACTGTCCAGAACTAGGATGTTCTTCCTGTTGCCCTGCAATCACAAAGAACACTAAAGGTTAGTTTTAAGGATCCAGACTTGCTTGGATCCTTTGGCCTTTTTAAGTTTGTTAACATTTGCAGCGGATTTAACATCAGAGTTTATGCTAACAATTTTCTTATCAGTATTAACATTATCAGACTTTACATCATACTTTACACTAGAAGGAATTAAAGTAACTCTCTTCAAAGAAGGTTTTATCTGATAATAATCATAGTACAAACTATGATATTCCTTACAAGTATAAATGGAATGCCACACACTACCACAATGAAAACAAGGATTTTGTGGCTTAAACCTAACAGAATGACTCTTAACTCCTGACTTAGAAGGTAAGGAGTTTATATTCTTGTTCTTCCTGCAAAAAGAAGCCAGGTGGTTAGAATTTCCACAGTTATAGCATTTCTTTCTAGGAGCATTAGGAACAGGCATATAATTGTTGCTTTTATTCACACCTTCCTTTCCATTCCTATTTTTCCTAGCTTCTTTTACCTTGTTTACACTGGTAATCTCTTTCAGCTTATGTTTAAGCTGCTTCTGTGTCATTAAGCCTATGTTAACTTCAGTTGGTTTATCCTGTTCTAATTTATCATAAGTTGACTTTGCTATCACTTCTGTCTCAACATCTTTCATCTTTTCAGAATCAGACTTTACAGTTTCAGTTACAAATTTAACAGGATTTACCTTTGTCTTAGTAGTCTGTTTAACAATAATTGGCTTAACTTGTTCAGCTCCTTTTTCACTTTTCTCATCTCCATATCTTAAGCCCTCTTTCCAGTTCTCACTACTTAGTATATTCTAAGTTGTTCTGCCAGATTTAGTCCAAGTCCTGATAATCTCTCTCTCCTTTTCTAACTCAATTTTTAGAGATTTATTCATGTTTAGCACTTCATCTCTCACATAGAAAACATCATCTCTATCCTTCTGAGTTCGATGGAACATAACTAACTCTTTTTCTAAATAATCATTCCTCTTTTTAAAAGCAAGATTTTCAGAAGTTAATCTTTCGCATGTTAAAGTTTGATCTCTATAGCTAATAAACATGGTTTTAAGATATAATCTCAACTCAGTAACATCATCAGTATGAAAGGAATAAGTTGTTTGAGGTACCTTTAACTCAGCAGCATTAGAACTGCTATCAGCATTTGCCATCAAAGCATAGTTCTCCTCATCTTCCGAATCTGAGGTGTCTGTCCAGCTTTTCTTCTTTGTGACAAGTGCCTTGCCTTTGTCACTCTTTCCTTTCTTGCAGTAAGGAGATATTTGGCCTTTCACACCACAGTTGTAGCATTTGACATTTAAGTAATCTCCTCTGTCAGACTTTCCTCCTTCAGATTTTCTGAAACCCTTCCTATCATAACTTCTTCCTTTCCTGGAAAACTTCTTTCCCCTTCTGAATTTCCTGTAGGCTATCTTTATGATACCTTTCACCATAAGAGCACACAGCTTCATCATCTCTTCATCAGCATCTACTTCAGGTAGACTTTCAGTTTCTGAATCATCATCATCAGAACTTGATGATTCTGAATCAGACTTTATGATGAGAGCCTTTCCTTTTCCTTTCTTTGAGACAGCCACTTTGGGGGATTCCTCTTCAGCATTAAGAGCAATTGTTCTTGACTTTCTCCCATGTCTCTTGCTTCTTTGATCCATCTCAAGTTCAGAAATCTTGAGCATTCCATAAATTTCATCAAGAATAGTTTCATCAAGAGCATAGTTATCTCATATAATAGTAGCTTTCAAATCCCAACTTTCAGGAAAAGCTAAAAGGAATTTTAGATTTGAATCTTCAATGTCATATTCCTTGTCCACCAGTGACAGATCATTCAAGAGTTTGACAAACCTGTCATATAAGTCAGTTAATGACTCATCACTTTTTGAGTCAAAGTGCTCGTACTCTTGAGTGAGTATAGTCCTCCTGTTTTTCTTGATTGCATCAGTTCCCTGACACCTTATCTCCAAAGCATCCCATATCTCCTTTGCAGTCTTGCATTGAATTACCCTATTTGACATGACATTATCAATGGCACTATGCATCAAATGTCTTACCTTTGCATCCTTGGCAATAGTTGAGATATCTTCAGCTGTGTATTCACTTTTCTTCTTTGGTATGGTCTTTGTTGGCTGATCTGCAACTACAACAGAGATCTTGGTTGGCTTATGCGGTCCTTCATAAATTCTGTCAAGGTATTCTGGATCTGTAGCTTCCAGAAACATAGCCATCTTCACTTTCCATATGGGATACTCAGACGGTCTCAGCATGGGAACCCTGATAGTCTCATATCGACTATGGGTTTGAGTCTTTGGAGTTTCTTCAGTTTTAGTGGGCTTGGTTGGATTTTCTGCTTCTTCAGACATGATTGTTTTGGATCTTTACCGTATGTGTGTTAACAGACAAGCTCTGATATCACTTGTTAGGTCACACAACACTGTAGAAGAGGGTTGAATACAGTGTATAATACAATCAAATCGATTTAAAGCACAAGTAACAGAAAACAGATGAATTCGATATAACAAACTCTGTTACAATGGAACTGTTCTCTCTCAGTGATGAACAAATATCACGAGAGCTGCTAGGTTACAATATATGATCTTCTCGATGATCGTAACTCTTATAGAGTAAACCTATGTCAGTGTTTATATAGACATACAGTTACAAGATTTACAAGATAACTTCTAGTTGATATGGAATATAATTCTGTCTCCTAAAATATATCAACCAGATATCTTATATAATTCTTCTAGTCCTTGAACTCTTTCCATGCATATCTTATTTCGTATTAGTTTCGATCTTCTTTCCTGTAAATCAGCTTCATTCCTTAACTGTTAGTCCTCCAGTACTTAAGTTATGATATCCATCTTCTGATAATCTAAGTCCTGATATCCTTAAGTCCTGACTTTTAGTAAATCCTAATTTCAGTAAGAACTGATATTTCATATTAGTTAAGATCTGAAAACTAAACATGAAACATATCAGACATGACATCTCAAATATATCCAACAAATCATTTATTAATCGAGTTAAAATAATATCATTTTTTACAAAAAATTGAAATGAGCAAGTTTGATTTTTAATATTTTTAAATATATAATTTTTTTTATCTTATAATATAAGAAATATATTTATATTATATTTTTTTATCGTAAGTAACCCGCAGCCGCTACCTTCAGGTGCGCATATAAATATTACATGTATTTAATATTTTTAATATTTTTAAATATGTAAAGTACTTTTTTTTCAAAATCATTACTATAACAGAAAAATTAAGAAATATTGGCAAGATGCAAAAAAAATTAACTTTGCAATTTTTGATCAAACTGCAAAATATTAAGAAAAGAAAATATATAAATAAAAGAAAAATAACTACGTAAACATATTATGTGAACTATAACTATATAGTATTAAATGATATAAAATTACATTAAAAGTATTATATTATATACAATACAAGAAATAATTTTATTTAAATTCTTTATGAATAGATAATTTTTTTTATTTTATAAAATAAGGAACACATTTAAATTATATTTGGGTATTAGCATTATATGTGTTTTGTTTTGTTTTGTAAAAGAAAAAATTACAATCTGTCTTTTAAAAAATTTAGAGGCATAAGAATTCTATAAAACATAAAAATAAGGAAAAAATATAAATAAATAAATAACTATTATAATTCAAAATTTAAATAATCTAAATAAATATATTATATTTAATTTACTTAATATATTATTCTATTATACGATAAGTAATTAATTAAGAAATTGAACTATAATTATATATTCTTAAATGTTATAAATAATATTAAAAGTATTCTATATAATACAAGAAATAATTATCTTAATAAAATAAATATAAGTAACAATCAACAAATTATTTATTAATCGTGTTAAGGTAATATTGTTTTCTTAAAAAACTGGAATATGTAAGTTTGATTTAAACTATTTTTGAATTGATAATTTTATTTTTTATATTATAAAATAAGGAACACATTTATATTTTATTTAGGATTAAATGTTATAAGTGTTTGATTCATTTGGTAAAATGGGAAAATTACGGACTTTTAAAAAATTTAGAGCACATGAATTATATAAAAGATAAAAATTAGCAAGAAATAAATTATTATTATTAGAATTCAAAAATAAAAATAAAAATATAATTAAATATATCTAAAAGAACTATGACAATTAAGTGTAAAGATTTTTTTCAAAATCATTAGTAGAATCGAAAAATTATAAAAAATTATTAAAAACGGCCACAAGATGCAAATCTCAAATAACTTTTTAATTTTTTTATCAAACTCCAAAAGATTAAAATATATATAAATAAAAAGAATTATTAAGTAAATATAATATAAGATATGATTAAAAAAATTATTAAAAAATTTATAATGTGCAAAAATCAAAGAATGAAAGAAATAAAATAAATTATAACACATATGTTATATTTAGGTTATAATTGTCAAATATAATAATAATACAATAATAACTAAATATATACAAGTATAGAAAGTAGAATTTTTGGAAAATATATTATTCATGATGAACATAAAATTTATTTAGGAAATAAAATTAATCTTATTAAAAAGTAATTAAATAAAGAATAAATATTAAAAAAATTATATAAAAATGCTAATAATCCCGTGCATCGCATGGGACAAAGCTAGTTTATCAATAATTGGAGAATCGAGGATTAATCAGAATGATTAATCAAAAAAATTGGATTAATTTTAATATTTTGATTATATTTAATATTTATGAAAATTGAATTAATTATGAGTCTTGTAAGAAATTAATCGAGAATTAGTTAGTAAAATCAAGAATTTTTAGAGTCATGCACAAGTTGTTAAATGGTCGGACTTTTAAAACTCTCCAAGTCTAAGACACAATTTTTCACACCACCGACCCTTTTTTAAGTACGAACATTCTATTATCTCCGATTATTTTAACTTTTATAATTCTTAATTTAAACATTTTGAAATTCTAAACCTAAAGGGGTGAATATATGGGTGAACATGTGTTATGGTTAAATAGTACATATTTTTATAAGTTACCGAATGATTAAGTAACTTTCGAGACAACTAGCTAAGATTAATTGTTAGTGAGCTGATAATTATATATGCAATGAAGAAAAATAATAACAACAACTAAAAAATGTACAAGAATTTTAGCCATATTCGACCCCTAACGTTAATGGTCTATGTCATGGTCTCTTACCAACTTGGTAAGAGAATGAATTATTAATCAATGAAATGATACAATTACAAGATTCAATAATATATCTCATATTTTTTCCTTCTTCACGATAGTAGCTTGCTTATAACCATGTTCCTTGAATCAAATGCTCTCCAAGACCTACATTATCCCAAGTATAACCTCATGCTAGCAAATTAATTTCCTGGACCTTTTTTTATCTAAATTTACTACTCAACAACAACAATTACACCTAGAACAAAAAAGTATAATAAAAATTTACAGCCTAAACTATGAACTAAATATATATATACATGTATACTACTAGACCTCAAACTATACGATATTCAATGAATGTAGTTGTATTTTTTTATTAAAAGATATAGAGTATACTCGAGGATCAATTATAAATCGGGTATACCCGAATTTATTTTAATTGAGTTAAATTTCAAATATATTAACTTTACACCACGTTTGTAACCTAATCATATTGATAAAACAAAGCAATACATATTAGAATTAAAAACTGAACTTGAATTGAAAAACCAAACTAGTTCACACATTCAACAAGTTAAAAAAATAAAACCAACTAAAATATGTTTAGAAGACACCAACATAACGGATACAAAATACTTAAACACAAATAAGTTTAACTGAATAGCCAAGTTCACAAACTAACCAGATAAAACTTAAACAAGTTCAAATAACCTAACCTAAAAGAAACACTATTTTTCTAAAATTTCCCCCTAATCATAAAATGGGATAAAATTAAGTCGCATCATCCACAACATCTTCAGTATCTCTATTGTCTTCACCATCTAGATCATTAGTTGTCTCATCCTTTTTTATCTAAATTACTACTCATCAACAAAAACTACATCTTGAACCATTAAAGTATAATAAAAAAATTACAGCTTAAACTATAGGCTCAATTTTGATATACATGTATATTACTTGAACTCAAATTATTCGATATTTAATGAATGTAGTTGTATGTTTTTATTAAAAAATATAGAGTATACTCGAGGATCAAGTATAAACTGAGTATACCCGAATTTATTTTAAATAGAGTTAAATTTCAAAAATATTAACTATACACCATGTTCGTAACCTAATCATATTGATAAAACAAAACAAGACATATCAGAATTAAAAACTGAATTTGAATTGAAAAACCAAACTAGTACACACATCCATCATGTTAAACAAATAAAACCAACTAAAATATGTTTAGAGGAAACCAACATAATGGATAAAAAAACTTAAACACAAATAAGTCTAGTTGAATAGCCAAGTTCACAAACTAACCAGATAAAACTTAAACAAGTTTAAATAACCTGACCCAAAAGAAATACTATTTTTCTAAAATTTCTCCCCTAATCATAGAAATGGATAAAATTAAGTCGCATCATCCACAACATCTTCAGTATCTTCATTGTCTTTACCATATAAATCATTAGTTGCCTCATCCGCACCTAAAGCCTTAGAAGTTTGTTGTGCAAGATGTAACGCCCTCCAGACCTGGGGTATAAGTCTGGGGGTTACTCGCTAATCACCAAACATGTACCATCTGATTAACAGATAATAAAAAAATGAATCTAAACCCCGTTTAACACTAACCAGTATCTTTTTAGGTTGAAGTATGAAAACAAGAACCACTAACTACTTTATTACAAACCAAAATCAAAATCTTGCAAACTCTCTTTATTATAAACCATTGTCTAACCAGTTTTAAACTAAGTTCATCTTTTATTCAAACACACACACTAACTAGCTACACTCCACCTGTTCGGGCAACTCAAAGCTTTTTTTCCTGGATTGGATCAACACATTGAGTATGAGAGGATCCCGAGGCTTGACCCGCTTCTTTACCACTCGAGTCCTGATGGGTTTCATATTCCTTCTTAACTGAAAACAATAAGGTGAATAACAACAAAAAGGGTGAGCCAAAAATTGCTCAATAAGTCCGTAAAATATAAAAAGTGTTAAAGCAGTATAAATGAATCGGTAACCTGGGTATATCTGCAAAGATATAACCTCACGAGAATAGAAAGAAGGCCACTGCTGGCGAATACAAACGAACTAAACTGGACACAAGTTCGCATCTATATCCTGCTGATCAGCCAAGATATAGTGCAGATCTATATCCCACTATATAAATCCCTTCGGGCACCCAGGCACTACGGCCCATCTCAAGGATCCGGTTATGTTTCGGTCCTTAGGATTAAGTAAACTTAATCCCCAAAAGTATCATTATCCAGCCCTTGAAGTAGCAACTGAAATAATCAGTATGCTTTGATATATTCTAATTACCAGAATATATCAATATTTGTGAGTAACAATAGGAATATGAACATCCAAATGAAAAGGAGAAATCAAGAATCGAAATGAAATATGAACAAAAGAATCAAAAGAGTGCAAGTGCGATAAGAATCCGAAGAAATATCACTATTCTGAAAGTAGAATAGGGGAAAAACTTGCCTTTTGCGCGACTCACTGCAAATACGTCACCTTCGTCTATCACCGACTCAACCTGCCTTGCTGGCTTAGCTTCTGTTAGAGAAATAGACTGGTTTAGTCATTCCGTACTTCAATTGCGTCTTGAACCGACTTCACATCGTTCCTATTGTCTACCCATGCGCTTATGACTGACTCGTATATATATTAGCAAGTAAGACTCGATTAACCACATAATACACATAAGCACATAATCATTTTTATAGTTAAAATAATTTTTAGAATCAAAATCGACTCGCTGATCGCTCAACTGATCATCATCTGACTCGTTTCCTATTTTTCGGAATTTTTCGGACTCGTCTCGACACGCAATCCAACTAATAATCTAACAAATAACAAAATCAACTAATTTCTAGAAGAAATTTGGCTTTAATATTATTTTTAATAAAAAGAATTCATTTTTCTGAGTCAAAGGACTTTCGTTTCGCACGAATCGGACTAACGGTCTAATTAATATCAATTAAACAGGGATAATTCAATTTAATACTCAATATAAATAATCATTACTAATTTTTAAACCGTAAAATAATTTTTAAATAATTATTTAAGAAAAATCAGAATTAAAAATGATTTTTCTATAATTTTTGGAATTAAAATGAATTTATTATGATTTATTGAAAATTATTTGATTAATTATCAAAATAATTAATCATTTTTAAATAATTAATAAATAATTATTAAATAATAAATAATTAAGAAAATAATGAAATCTGATTTTTAGAAAATATTTTATAATTATTTACAATATAAATTAATTAATTAATTAATTAATTAATTAATTTATAAAATAATAAAACTGATTTTTAAAATTAATAAAAATAAAAAGTAAAATAATTTCCAGAAACAGTTGTCAGAAATTGGTTTCTGACAAAAACAGATCAAAACCGGGTTTTAACCCGGGTAAACGGGTTGGAGCACGGGTTGGTTCTTCCAGAACACACCGGAATTTTTCCAGATTCTGGTGACGTTCCCGAAGTCCGGCAACCCTAAAACTCTATCAAACACGCATCGTTTGGCCTTGTTTTTACGGGGTTTTCATTCCTCATCGATCCACAACTCGATTTCAGCCATCAAATGACCAAAATCATCCCTGAAATCAGTTCTCCGATCCAAACTCAAAGTTTTCCGGCCAACTATCGAATTCGCATATTTGTACATGAAATCACGAGATTAATAGCTTAAATCAAAGCTTACTAACTATGCAACAAAACCCCTAACATCTAATCAATCTCAGATTCTCCAAACTTAAAAACGATTGAATCAAAAATTTGAATAAACCCTAGAAATCGAACTACTACCTATAGATATCGTTTGATAAATTAATTATCACAAAACTAACAGGCAAAGCTAATCAAATCATCAATTTCATCAAATAACTCCAACAACGAAAAGTACCAATTCTAGCATAAACCCTAGAATTATAAATTAAAAATTGGGACATCAAAACATGAAATTGATTGCATAAACCGAAAGAACAACTCAAAACCATCGATTTGAGTACTTACATGATACGATTTGGTGTTCAGAAATGTTCAAAATCACTAATTGATTCCTGACCCGAATTCTGACCCGAATTGTTCTTCAGAGAATTTCCAGAAATTGTGCAGAATTTTTATAATTAATTAATTATGATTAAATAAAAATTAGGCTATTTTTAGTAGTGAAATAAATACTCCTAAATAAAATTAAGGCCCTAATTCTACACTTTTTAAAATTAATAAGCCCCAAATTTTATAATTTTTGAGTATTAAAATTTAATTTATAAATATTTTATATATACAATATATATGCCAAAATTTTCCAAAAATTGTGAATAATGCAAAAATACAAAGAAATGGTATAAATGAAAGTCCTATGATTTTATAAAAATAAAAATGTGATTTTTGTGGGGTTTTTAACACCCAATGGGGCCCGGAAAAGTCATTTTTCGCAAAACGAGAAAATTTATAAAATACCTAAATGTTCAGAATATTGCAATGGTAAAAGCCGTTTGATGAAAAATAAAGCCCATTGTTTTAATTGAAATACCTGCTTTAAGATCATGGTTCGGGTCGTAGAATGTTTGAAATGAAAGTTATAAATGAAAAATAAAATATCTTAAAAATATCTTAAAAATACCTGGACAACACAGAATGCATGTAACACATAACAATTAGGGGTTGACAGTTAATTCCACATAAATGACACATTAAAACATGTATAATTTATTATAAATATGATATAATACAGACGTAAATTTCCCAGACGTTACATCCTTCCCCCCTTAATAGGATTCTGTCCACAGAATCTCACTATGAAAACAAATGAGGATATTTTTCTAACATTTCACTCTCAAGTTCCCAGGTTGATTCTTCAACCGGTTCTCCACAATACTTGCACTAAAGACACAGACTTATTTCTCAACAGTTTCTCTCGCCGATCTAAAATTCTTATTGGCTGTTCTACAAAAGACAAATCAGGTTGGATATCTACCGGTTCATACTCTATTACATGTCTAGAATCGGGATTATATCGCTTAAGCATCGACACGTGAAACACATTGTGAATATGTTGCATATGAGGCGGTAAAGCTAATTCGTACGCAACTTTTCCCACTCTCTTCAAAATGGTCCGACATATCGTGGCTTCAATTTACCCTTGTTGCCAAATCTGGTTAATCCTTTCCATGGCGATATTTTGAGTATTGTGCTCTCCTTCTTGGTAGTCCATATCCTTCCTTGCTTGATCTGCATATTTGCGTTGTCTATTTTGTGCTGCATCCAATCATTTTCGAATAAGTTATATCTTTTCTTTAGTCTGTTGGATTAATTCTGGACCCAAAACCTTGTGTTCTCCAACTTCGTCCCAATATACTGGTGATCTGCATTTTCTTCCATATAACGCTTCGTACGGTGGCATTCCAATGCTTGCATGATGGCTGTTGTTGTAAGAAAATTCAACCAAAGGTAAATGCTCATCTTAACTGCCTTCGAAGTCAATCACACAAACTCATAGCATATCTTCAATTGTTTGGATAGTTCTTTCACTTTGCCCATCGGTTTGCGGATGATAAGCGGTACTCATGTTTAATTTAGTTCCCAGACATTCTTGAAATTGTCTCCAAAATCTTGGATTAAATCGGGGATCTCGATCAGACACGATAGATATTGGATCTCCATGTCGCATCACAATTTCCTTGAGATACAAGTGCACTAGCTTGTCGAGCGAGAATCTCTCATTAATCGGTAGAAAATGTGCCGACTTTGTTAGTCTGTCAATGATGACCCATATCACATCATGATTTGTTTTAGTTCTTGAAAGTCCTACCACAAAATCCATCGCTAGATGTTCCCATTTCCATTCTGGAATATCCAATAGTTGCAGTAATTCGCTCGGACGTTGATGTTCCTCTTTAACTCACCGGTATGTGTAGCATTTACTTACCCATTCGGCTATTTCCTTTTTCATATTTGGCCACCAAAAGTTTTCCTTAAAATCGCGGTACATTTTTGTACTTCCTGGATGAATTGAATACTTTGAACTGTGCGCATCTTGCAATATTTCTTCTTTCAGTTCTGCCACATTGGGGATCCAGATTCTTGATGCAAAGTGTAGAATTCCTTCGTTATCCTTTTGAGTTGTAATTTCTTCTCCCGTTAAGTCGTCATCTTGACTCATCACTTCTTCTTGACAGCGGCGAACCTTCTCTAATAACTCCGGTTGAAAAGTCATAGCATAGATAGCTTCTGTAGATTCATTGGGAACACGAATTTCGATTTCCAATTTGTCAAATTCCTTGGCTAATTCTTCATATGAAGTTAACAAATTCAATCTTTCTTTCCGGCTTAGCGCATCTGCCACAACATTTGCTTTCCCTGGATGATAACTGATCGTAACATCGTAATCTTTAATCAATTCCATCCATCGGCGTTGTCTCATGTTCAGTTCCTTCTGTGTAAAAATGTACTTCAGACTTTTATGATCCGTGTAGATTTCGCATTTTTCACCGTAGAGATAGTGTCTCCAAAGTTTCAACACAAATACGATCGCTGCTAATTCCTGATCATGCGTAGGATACTTCTGTTCATGAGGTTTTAGCTGTCTCGAAGCATATGCGATGACGTTACCGTGTTGCATCATTACACATCCTAATCCACGGTATGAAACATCGCTGTAAATGACAAAATTTCCATCCTCGCCTGGCAATACGAGTACCGGTGCAGTTACTAATCGATTCTTCAGCACTTGGAAACTTTCTTCACATTTTTCATCCCATACGAACTTTTCACTTTATTGAGTTAACTTGGTTAGTGGCGTTGCTATTTTCATAAAATCTTTGACAAATCTTCTATAATATCCTGCCAATCCTAAGAAACTTCGAATATCCATCAGTGTTTTTGGCCTTTCCCAACTCAACACAGCTTCAATCTTTGCCTTGAATGCCTTCTCTACTGATGATGTGCCCTAGAAATTGTACTTCCTTCAACCAGAATTCATATTTTGAGAATTTCGCGTACAGTTGATCTTTCCTCAGAATTTCCAAAGCAATCCTCAAGTGCTCAGCATGCTCTTCTTCCGTCCTTGAATAAATCAAGATGTCATCAATGAATACAATCATGAATTTATCCAGATACCTTTTGAATACCCTGTCCATCAGATCCATGAATGCTGCTGGCGCGTTGGTCAAACCGAATACCATTACAAGAAATTCGTAATTTCCATATCTAGTACGGAACGCAGTCTTGGGGATATCCTCAGCCTTAATCTTTAATTGATGATAGCCCGATCGAAAATCTATTTTAAAAAACCATGCGGCTCCTTTTAGCTGATCGAATAAATCGTCGATTCTCTATAGAGGATACTTATTCTTGATAGTGAGCTTATTCAATTCTCGATAGTCAATACATAGTCGCATGCTGCCATATTTCTTCTTCACGAACAATACCGGTGCACCCCACGTAGATACACTGTGTCTTATGATGCCTCGGTCTAGAAGATCTTGCAATTACGTTGACAATTCCTTCATCTCGACTGGAGCCATTCGATATAGAGCTTTCGAAACTGGTTCTGTAGCTGGCGCTAAATCAATCATAAATTCAATTTCCCCATTTAGCGGTAACCTTGGAAGCTCGTCTAGAAAGATGTCCGGAAATTCACATACAACTGGAATGTCTTCTATTGTGGGACTTCCTTTCTCAGTATCTAACATGTAAGCTATGTACATCTCACATCCCTGTCGAAGCAATCGTTTGGTCTGCATCACGGTAAAAAATTTATTTCGCTGTTTTTTGCCTTTGAACATTACCGTTGCATTTTTCGCAGTTCGTAATTTGACTTTCGTGTTCGTACAATTGATCTGAGCATTATGGCAAGTTAACCAATCCATTCCCAAAATGACGTCAAACTCTCCTAACTTAAAAGGAATCAAGTCTACGGAGAAATGATGTCCGACTATTTTTATATCGCACGCAGGACATACTCGATCTACTAGAACTTGATCGTCATTCATTAATTTTATAATTAATGTCTCGCCCAACTATTCAATTTCGCAATGTAACTTATCAAGAAGTTCTTCAGAAATAAATGAACGGGTAGCTCCAAAATCAATTAATACTTTTGAATCTACGGAATTCACCAAAAGCGTACCTGCAATTATACTAGGACTCTGCACTGCTTCTTTCATTGTCATGTTGAAAGTTCTTGCTCTGGGTTGATTAGGCGGCGGTGGAGGAGGTAATGCCAACACTTTCGGAATACTAGCTGTCATTGCTGGTCCTTTACAATTCCTAGCGATATGCCCTTTCTTTCCACACTGGAAGCAAGTAATTTTTGTTATTTTTCCTGTTGGACATTCATTAGAATAGTGCTCTTTCTGCTTGCATTTCAAATATGTCACATCCGCTTTGATACATACGCTGGTGTATTTTCATCCACAAGTTCTGCAGTACGACACTGGGACTCTGACAATTCCCTGTTGGCTGGGGGCTTGGAAATGATTACCTATTTTCTGGATACCTTGTCCTATTTTTTTAAAATTCAAATTTGTCCGGGCTTGAAATCCCGGCTTCTTGCTGGATCGGTCTTGAAAACTTCCATGTCCTCTTTCCTTTTGAGATCTTTCGCTTTCCCCTTCAATAATCAAGGCTTTCTGGACAACGGCGGTATACGTTGTTAATTCAAAAACTGCAACTTATCCACGGATCCACGGTCGTAATCCTTCTTGAAACCTTTGGACTCCATTTTCTTCTGTATCAACTTGTTCTGGAACAAACCTAGCCAATTCAGTAAATTTGGCTTCATAATCTGTCACGGACATACTTCCCTGCTTCCGTTCCAAAAACTTAATCTGCATTTTATTTCTCACATAGTGAGGGAAATGTTTTTTTAAGAACAGCTCTTTTAACCTATCCCATGCAATAACATATTCACCTTCTAAAGCCTTCTTAGATATCCACCAATAATTCGCTTCTCATTTTAACAAATAACTAGCAAAGTTAGCCTTCTGGTCTTCACCTATCTTTACTAGCGCAAATGTTTTCTCTATTTCTTTCAACCAAGTGGCATCCTTAATAGGATCTGCTGACCCATCATACTCTGGAGGTTTAACCGACTGAAACTGTTTGAAAGTAACAATAGGTATAGCTGGTGGTATCTGGGGCTCAGGACGAGGTGGTTGTTGTAACATTTATTGTTGAATCTGCTGCTGCTATTGCTGCATCATTATCATCTGTTGTTGCATTAGATGGAACATTTGGTTCATGGTATCATGGTCTGTTCTTCAGAATTGCTGTTGGAAGTCTCAGTCCTAGTCTTTTTCTTGGGTGCCATTTGATGGTAATAAAACAAGTGATATCTTTTTAACAGTTTATTAAACAATAGGCAGTAGGTAAGAAAACAATTTATCCTGTATTAACAAAATTTAGATAATGGTTCGAAGAAAGAACCAGTTCGCTTAATATAAAAACATGAAGTATAAACAGTTTATGTTAATATAAAACATAAAATATAAACAGTTAAATGAAATGTTTGTTTTTGTTTTTTTTCTTTTTTTTCTTTTTTCGACAGAATTTAAAGTACGAAAAGCTGTAAAATAATAAAGTAAAGATAAATGCTATAAAACTGTAAAGACTAAAATTTAAATAAAAGAAATTTGAATAAGTTCATTTTATATATGAAACAAGCCTCAGATTTAAGTGCTTGGTACACAATGTCTCGCTCTGCTGGTCATGGCTGTGGCTACAAGTCAGACTAACTACTACAAGTCAAACTACTGCTACACACATACACACTACTCACTATGTCATACTAGGCCGCATCTATGTACATCTTTCTTCTGAAGTCAACATCTCAGAACCCTGGCGGGATACGCCTCAACTCATCTCTAAGTATCTGAACCAATGTCTGCGCTAAACGAAAAATCCTATAAAACTCCACAAAAGAAGGCGGCCCTTCATGTGTCAGATTATCCAACTCCCAGTTAGCACTCATCAAAGCAGACTATAACCTCTGCCTCATCATATAGTTTGGCTGTAAAGCGGCTAACGGTCCTCGGTCTCTCTGATCAAATAAATGCATAATCTCCCTACACTAGGCTCTCCAATACTCAACATCCTCCCTCATAACCCTGTACTCATGGTATGGTACCATATGTGGCTGTGCAACCTGACCCAATGACTCCTATGACGGAACCCTCGGCATCCCTGCACCCTGCTGTGGTAACCCCAACTGTAAATCCACATCATGTTCTCCCATCCCCTCAACTGGGATCATCTAAAATATGTCGGGCTCTGGGGCACGTACTGGTATAGGAGGTAACACTGATGGTGGTGGAAGCTCTGGCTCAATCCCCGGTATAAACTGATGCTCTACCGGAAGTGGAAGTGGAATCATCGGCTCAAAGAACTCCAATGGATCAAACATCTATATAGGGTCATGGACTATCTCCTGTACTGGAGGTACTGGCTCCTGTAGCAATGGTGGTGGAGGTGGAAGAGAAGGAAACATGAACTCAGATACTGGTGGCACAACTGGTGCGACTGGCCCAGTGACTGTCCTCTCAGAAGAAGCTGAATAACCTGACGACGCCATCTGATAATATACCAAAGAAAGAAGAAGGTCACTAAATCATTCCTAGAACTAATAACTTTCTATCCTAATTTTATCTAATCCTAACACTACTCTTCCTATTTGCCTGTTCCTATCCTATGTGATCTCCCTATCTTATCTTAACCCTAATGTTCTTATTTTCAGGGACCAAACCTACAGCTCTGATGCCAAACCTGTAACACCCTCCAGACCCGGGGTATAAGTCTGGGGGTTACTCGCTAATCACCAAACCTGTACAATTTGATTAACAAATAATAAAGAAATGAATCTAAACCCCATTAAACACTAACAAGGATCTTTTTAGGCTGAAGTATGAAAACAAGAACCACTAACTAATTTATTACAAACCAAAATCAAAATCTTACAAACTCTCTTTATTACAAACCATTGTCTAACCAGTTTTAAACTAAGTTCATCTTTTATTCAAACACACACACTAACTATCTACACTCCACCTGTTCGGGCAACTTAAAGCTTTCTTCCCGGATTGGGATCAACACATTGAGTATGAGATGATCCCGAGGCTTGACCCGCTTCTTTACCACTCGAGTCCTGATGGGTTTCATATTCCTTCTTAACTGAAAATAATAAGGTGAATAACAACAAAAAGGGTGAGCCAAAAATTGCTCAACAAGTCCGTAAAATATAAACAGTGTTAAAGCAGTATAAATGAATCGGTAACCTGGGTATATCTGCAAAGATATAACCTCGCGAGAATAGAAAGAAGGCCACTGCTGGCGAATACAAATGAACTAAACTGGACACAAGTTCGCATCTATATCCTGCTGATCAGCCATGATACAGTGCAGATCTATATCCCACTATATAAATCCCTTCGGGCACCCAGGCACTACGGCCCATCTCAAGGATCCGGTTATGTTTCGGTCCTTAGGATTAAGTAAACTTAATCCCCAAAAGTATCATTATCCAGTCCTTGAAGTAGCAACTGAAACAATCAGTATGCTTTGATATATTCTAATCACCAGAATATATCAATATTTGTGAGTAACAATAGGATGAACAATGAATCTAAATGAAAAGGAGAAATCAAGAATCGAAATGAAATATGAACAAGAGAATCAAAAGAGTGCAAGAGTGATAAGAATTTGAAGAAATATCACTATTCTGAAAGTAGAATAGGGGAAAAACTTGCCTTCTGCGCGACTCACTGCAAATATATCACCTTCGTCTATCACCGACTCAACCTGCCTTGCTGGCTTAGCTTCTGTTAGAGAAATAGACTGGTTTAGTCATTCCGTACTTCAATGGCGTCTTGAACCAACTTCACATCATTCCTATTGTCTACTCATGCGCTTATGACTGACTCGTATATATATTAGCAAGTAAGACTCGATTAACCACATAATACGCATAACCCCAACAACGAAAAGTACCAATTCTAGCATAAACCCTAGAAATTGAAAATCGGGACATCAAAACATGAAATTGATTGCATAAACCAAAAGAACAACTCAAAACCATCGATTTGAGTACATACATGATACGGTTTGGTGTTCAGAAACGTTCAAAATCACTGATTGATTCCTGACCCAAATTCCGATCCGAATTATTCTTCAGAGAATTTCCAGAAATTATGCAGAATTTTTATAATTAATTGATTATAATTAAATAAAAATTAGGCTATTTATAGTAGTGAAATTAATACTCCTAAATAAAATTAAGGCCCTAATTCTACACTTTTTAAAATTAATAAGCCCCTAATTTTATACTTTTTGAGTATTAAAAGTTAATTTATAAATATTTTATATATACAATATATTTGCCAATTTTTCCCAAAAATTGTGAATAATGCAAAAATACAAAGAAATGGTATAAATGAAAGATCTATGATTTTATAAAAATAAAAATGTGATTTTTGTGGGGTTTTTAACACCCAATGGGGCCCGAAAAAGTCATTTTTTGCAAAACGAGAAAATTTATAAAATATCTAGATGTTCAGAATATTACAATGTTAAAAGCCGTTTGATGAAAAATAAATCCCATTGTTTTATTTGAAATACCTGCTTTAAGATCATGGTTCGGGTCGTAGAGCGTTTGAAATGAAAGCTATAAATGGAAAATAAAAATCTGAAAAATATCTTAAATATACTTGGACAACACAGAATGCACGTCACATATCAATTAGGGTTTGACAGTTAATTCCACATAAATGACACATTAACACATGTATAATTTATTATAAATATGATATAATACAGACATAAATTTCCCAGACGTTAGACAAGACATACTTGTATTATAACAAGACTAAGTCACATTGAAAATCCTAAAATTTAGTTATATAATAGTCTAAATCTGTATATTGTATTGTATTACTTGAGTCTGTAAGAATATTAAAGATCAGACTGGAGTATTTTTCTATGAACAGTCTCAAGCCTAAGAATAAACTCTAAAGAAGATCAACAAAATCATGCCTCAGAGAAAAGGTGAAGAAGCTTGGAGTTGAATAAATCTGTTTTAGAAAAAATGTTCTAGGTCAATATATCTACAAGTCACATATCAAGTCATATAGAGAAGTCATTCGAGAACTCCAGAATGACTTATCGAGAAGTCCCAAAGATATCGACAAGTCAAATGAAGACATGAAGATTGGAGATATCGACAAGTCAAATTATCATTAGAGATCTTTAGAGATCTCAGAGATATCTACAAGTCAAAATGTATATAGAGATCTCTGAGATATCGACAAGTCAACTTTGCATATAGAGAACTCAGAGATATCTACAAGTCAAAATGAAGATATGAAGATTGGAGATATCGACAAGTCAATTTCTCATTAGAGATCTCAGGGACCTCGACAAGTCAAAATACATAAAGAGATCTCAGAGATATCGACAAGTCATTTCTACATGCAGAGTTTTGGAGACCTCGACAAGCCTAGTTCACCTATAGAGAACTCAGAGACCTCGACAAGTCAAAACATTTATAGAGAACTCAGAGATATCGATAAGCCATTATACTTATCAAAATGTCAGTTCTCTATGCAACAAACTAGAGATCTCGATATGAACCTCAAGTACAGAATGCATACAAGTTAAACATTCAAGATTATCAATCAACAAATGATCTAATCACTTAGATTGAAAAGTCTACAAAAGCAGCTTGAAGAGTGCAAGATCAAAGGCCAAGATTAACTAACAAAGGAAAGTCACAGACCTACATGATTTGGAAAGATTCACTAAGCCAGAAATGGAAAGCTTTAGAGATAACTTAAATTAGGGTTTAGTACATCTTATTGCATAAACTTGTGTTTACTAATCTATAAATTAAATACTGGTCATTTGTTTTTAGTTGTAACAAACAGATCTAAATTTTCTTGTACTCTCTCAAGAAAGAAGCTGAGTTCTTTACTTACAAAGAACCCATAAATTTGTAGCAAGACATACTTAATTTTAATACAAAGTGAAGTGAGTTTTGAAAATACTGTATTTATTGTGCATATTTTATTAATTCTGTTAAATACAATATCTCTACAATTTAGAATGCTTTGTTTACCATTTCCAAATAGTTTTGAAAAAGCCTAAAAATCAAGAAAATACATTCACCCCCCCTATGTGTTACACTCAATATCTAATAAGTGGTATCAGAGCAAAATATGAAAGAAAACATATAAAGATCTTGGAAGTATGAGTGCATAGAAGATAAGCAGTATTAAGATACCAGCCTTTGACATAATCAACTATACACTCTGGAAAAAGAAAATTATGTTATTCATAAGGATGGCCAATCCATTATATATCCAGATTCTCAAGAATGGTCCCTTCACCCCCATGGAAAGGGTAGATGAATCTACAGATGAGGACATGGTCATCCCAGCTCATTTTGTACCTAAGGACCCATCAAATTACACAAAAACTGAGAAAGGAAAAGTCTCTCTTGACAGTGGTTTATAATTAATTCTATTAGAGTCACTTGATAATATTATGTACAACAATATTGTCAATTGTGACACAACCAAGCAAATCTGGGAGAAGATCGAGATATTGTGTAAAGGAACAGAGGAATTTAGGTCCAATCAAAGGAGAATACCGGTGTCACAGTATGAGGGTTTCATGGCTAAACCAAAGGAAAGTATAACTGATGTTTTTAAAAGATTTAATAAGCTGATAAATGACTTGCAGCTTCATGACAAGTATTATGAAGCTGAGGAGGTTAACTTGAAATTTTTTCTCACCCTTCCTGACCATCTTGAATAGAAAATATCATCTTGAATAGAAGGGGCAGACTTGAGCAGAATGGCATTGGAGGTTTTATATGGTATTTTAAAAACCTATGAACTAGAATCAAGGGCACATTATTGATGGATCAAGTGCACTAGTTGTTAATGATTGTAATTCATCTGATGATGAATAAGAAATTCAGACTCCAACTACCTTGAGTGTTGAGTAAAAGAACAAGGAGCCACGGAAGCAAGTTATTCTGGAACTTGAAGAAGATGAATTCTATATCTTTGATGAACTAGATGAGTTAGATAAATCCATGGCTTACTTAGAAAGAAAATTATCTAATATTAGAGTAAAGAAGCCAAAGTTCTTCAAAAGCAAGGGATAGACATCCAACAAGGACAACAGCTAGAAGGAAAAAGCTACGTACAACTCTGACAACAAAAGTGGCTATAAGACAGGATCTGTTGACATGTTAAAGATCAGGTATTTTAATTGTGATGATCTGGGCCACTTTGCCACAAAATATAAAAAATCCAAAGAAAGTGAAAAAAGGACAAGGCGTATTTGGAGTTCGAAGCTAAGTATGAAGCTCTCTTGAAGAAACAATCTGGAAAAGCCTATATTGCAGAAGGAAAGAGTTGGGATGATTCTTATAATGATAAAGATGAGGAGGTTGGGAATTATGCACTCATGGCCTTGGAGTAAGGAGAGTCATCATCATCAAAAATAGAGGTACCAACTCTTACTTCTATTGATTTAAATGTTAGTCAATATAAGGAGACTGTTGAAAATATGAGGTTAAAGATGTTTCACATACACACAAGCATAATGACAACTACTGAGGAAGTGAGTAGGCTGTCAAAAGTAAATGAGAAGCTTGAGATTGAGAAACAAGATCTGGAACTGTAGCTTGTTGAGCTTGAAACTATCAAGCAAGAAAATGAATATCTAAAGAACAAGCTAAAGTGTGCTACTGAGATAGAAGCTGTGTTGAGGGAGAAGCTAGAGAAGAATGAAGTGAAGTTGAAGTCTTTCAGAATGCTTCTCAGTTAGTTGGTCAGTACCATACGAAGAATAATCCATGTGCTAACATAGCAATTGGTCTTGATTATGATGCCTTAAATAGTAACAAGAATAATGAAGGTGACAAGGGAAAAGGAACTGTAATTGAAGATGTCCCAACTATGCTGAGAA
Source organism: Apium graveolens (assembly GCF_009905375.1). NCBI lineage: Eukaryota > Viridiplantae > Streptophyta > Magnoliopsida > Apiales > Apiaceae > Apium > Apium graveolens. The sequence goes on along the minus strand of NC_133649.1, from coordinate 124,753,919 downwards.
AGGTTGGCTCACCTTTATTTAAGGCATGTGAAATAAATTTCAGTGAAGAGGAGTTGATCATTAAGCAAGAACTTGCATATGAAGATAAAGATATGCAAAATGAAGAAACCACCCCTGTAACTGAAGGAAAGAAGAAGCCCATGGTTAATCAACTCCCTAGGACACCTGTCAAGGAGGCCAAGACTAAAAATACAGGAAGAAAGAAAAAGAACAGCAATGGCAAGATAGGAGTAAACAAGAGCAACAACTTTGCATTTGTTGCAGATGCCCATAGAAAGCAATGACAAAAATGTGGCTCAACAAATAATCTAACTCACCTTTACAAAAAGGATGTTAGCAAGCTAAAAGTGGGAGCCTGCAAGTACAATGAATAAAATATAGAAGACTATTACTCCTTTTGTGACAGATTTCATTTCATACCTTGCAACATGAAATTTATGACAAGTTATCATAAGCTGAGAGTATATTTGAAGGTGTTAATTTTGAATCTACAGCCAAAAAGGAGAATGCAAAATAATCTGTTCACACTGCTCATTCTGAGTCAACTCAATCTAATTCTGCAAATTTTGTTAACAAGAAGAAACTACCCAATACTACTTGTGTAGTTAAACACACTATTTAGTTGCTTCAGGAATGGGTATTTATGCCATGGGGGAGTATTTTCGTGATAATGGAATGCACGCATTAATGGCATGTTCGGTCGTTAACTCCTCGCGCCGCTGCCGCCGTTTCTAGGACCGACCGATGCTTAATCCTCACTGTGTGCAGGGAAAAATGAAGAAAGTCATATGGATCATAGACAGTGGATGCTCAAGACTTATGACAGGTGATAAGGCCCTGCTATCACAGTTTGAGGAGATGGTTGGCTCATTAGTGACTTTTGGAGAAAACATCAAAGGTTTCACTATGGGATATGGCAAATTAATTTCTGTAAATATTGTCATTGAAGATGTAGCACTGGTTATTGGTTTGGAAGTGAATCTCCTGAGTGTCAGTCAATTCACAAATAGAGGATTCAATGTTACATTTGACAAAGGAGAATGATTAATCATCAGCAAAAAGACTAGTGAAGTTGCTCTGAAAGGAGTAAGAAATGGAAGCTTATTTGTTGCATATTTACACTCGGAAAATAAGGAAGGAATCTGTTGCTTCTAGACCAAGTCATCTGTAGAGCAAAGCAAGCTATGGCACAAAAAACTCTCTCACCTGAATTACAAGGCAATCAACACCCTGGTGAAAAAGAAGTTTGTGAGAGACATGCCAAATCTGGGGTTTGCTCAAAATGAAGTTTGTGAGGCTTGTCAAAAAGGCAAAATGAAGAAGTCAAGTCACAAGAGTAAAACTGTGAATTCCATAAGTGCACCTTTGCAACTTATTCACATGGACTTATTTGGACCAGTTAATGTCATATCAATTTCAAGGAAGAAATATGCACTTGTGATGGTGGATGACTACTCAAGATACACATGGGTAGAATTTATGCATTCTAAGGATGAAACTCCACACATCATAATTGAACATATCAAGAGGATTGAGAAGCAGGCTGAAGATCAGAATTATGTGAAAAGACTGAGGAGTGACAATGGCACAAAATTCAGAAATACAACCTTTACTGAATTCTGTAAAGACAATGGCATTGTTCAAGAATTCCCAGCTTCTAGAACACCTCATCAAAATGGGGTAGTTGAGAGATAGAATAGAACATTAGTAGAGGCTGCTAGAACAATGCTGCAAGAAGCCAAACTATCAATAAGTTTTTGGGAAGAAGCTATTAACATTGCATGCTATACTCAAAACAGATATCTCATTAACAAGAATCTTGGCAAATCACCCTACTCAATCTTATCTAAAAGCAAGCCTACTGTGAAGCATCTTCATGTGTTTGGAAGCAAGTGCTATATTTTAAAAGACAACTCTGAATATGTGGGAAAATTTGACTCCAAGATTTTTGAAGCAATTTTCAGGGATATTCATTAAAGAGAACTGCCTACAAAGTCTATGTGATTGAATAAAAGAAAATTATGGAAAGAAAAGATGTGACTTTTGATGATGACAATTGTCCAGGCTTGGAATTCCTTGATGATAATGAAGCTGAAGCCCTTAAATTTGAAAATCTCAACATTGATAGTGATTCCGAAGATGAAGCTGAAGTCAACAGAAGCAACATAATGGATGAAGAGTCAACTGAACAAGTGTATTATGAGAATGGAAACTCATCTTAAACACCTGAATTTGATAGCACAAACTCAGGGGGAAAAAGAGGAGAAAGTTCTGCAAGTCATGCCAATGATGAAAAGATGCAGAAAACTCAAGTCAACAAACTCACACCAGGAAATGGGATAGAAGTCACACAAGAGAAGCAATTATTGTTGATCCAAATACTGGAGTGAGGAATAAAAGTGCAACTGCTAATGAATATCTACATGCATGCTTTCTGTCACAAGTTGAGCCTAAGAAAACTGAGGAAGCTCTATTTGATCCTGATTGGATATCTGTTATGCAAGAGGAGCTAAATCAGTTTGAAAGAAACAAAGTTTGGAAGTTGGTTCCTGCACCAAAGAACAGAAGTGTTATTGGAACAAAGTGGGTGTTCGGGAACAAAATGGATGAAAATGGGATTGTAACAAGAACAAAGCAAGGTTGGATGCAAAAGGCTACTCACACGAAGAAGGAATTGATTATGATGAAACTTTTGCTCAAGTTGCAAGACTTGAAGCAATAAGAATCTTTCTTGCATTTGCTGCACATTCTAATTTTAAAGTGTAACAAATGGATGTAAATAGTGTATTCCTAAATGGTGAGTTGGAAGAAGAAGTTTATGTGCAACAACCACCTTGCTTTGAAGATCCTGAATTTCCAGATTTTGTCTACCAACTTCTAAAGCCTCTCTATAGACTAAAGCAAGCACCTAGAACATGGTATGACACACTGTCAGAATTTTTGATTAGACATGGATTCACTAGAGAAACAATTGACAAGACTCTCTTCTTCAAGCAACATGGTGGTGATATGATCCTAGTTCAGATCTATGTGGATGATATTATTTTTGGTTCTACTAATGAAAATCTATGTCAAAGATTCTCAAAACTTATACAGAGTGAATATTAACAGAGTATGATGGGAGAGTTGAGTTACCTTCTTGGACTTCAAGTTAGTCAAAGAAGTGATGGAATCTTTATCAGCCAAACCAAGTATGTTAAAGATTTATTAAAAAAATTTGGTATGGTTGATTGTTCACCTGTATCAACACCTATGTCTACAACTACAAAGTTGGATGAATATAAGAAAGGAAAAAGTGTAGATATTTCAGGTTATAGAGGAATGATTGGATCTTTGCTGTATTTGACTGCTAATAGACCAGACATTATGTTTGGCAACATGCCTGTGTGCAAGATTTTAAGAAAATCCAAAAGAATCACATTTGATGGTTGTGAAGAGAATTTTCAGATACTTAAAGGGGACTCCAAACTTGGGATTATGGTATCCTAAGGGAACAGGATTTGAAGCTGTTGGATACAGAGATGCGGATTTTATTGGATACAGGGTTGACAAAAAGAGCACTAGTGGAAGCTGTCAATCTCTTGGACAAAGACTTATATCCTGGTATAGCACGAAATAACAATTCGTGTCAACTTCCACAGCTGAGGCTGAATACATAGTTGCTGGAAGTTGTTGTGCTCAAGTGCTTTGGATTAGAAATCAGCCAATGGATTATGGCCTAGTGTTACACAAAATTCCAATTATGTGTGACTATACTAGTGCTATATCTATTTTGGCTAATCCAGTTAATCATTCTAGAATAAAGCACATTGATGTAAGGTACCATTTTATTAGAGAACATGCTGTAAATGGTACCACTGAGCTCATTTTTGTTCCAACAAAAAAACAATTAGCTGACATTTTTACTAAACCTTTGGATGAAGCAACTTTCACTAGACTTATAGGTGAAATTGGAATGCTAAATTCTTCATCCTAAAGGAAAGAACTCAACTAATGTTTTGCAGCAGATTGATTTCTAATAAATCAAAATTAATTTGATTTAATTGGAAATTAAATGGAATATGAGTTATAAATATTTCAGAAATCTCTGTATATTTATTTTTCAAAATTCAAATTTAGCTTGGAATTTTTCAATTATGAGAAAACTGTCTAAATGTTAAGTAACATTTTTAATATGTGAAATTAGCACAAGATAGAATAAAAAAGAATTGAGTTCTCGATAAGTCTAATTGACTTCTCGACAAGTCATTTTGAGACTTCTCGAGTGAGTTATCGATAAGTCACTTTTCTGACTTCTCGAAAGACTTCTCGACAAGCTTTATTATGAATTCTCGATAAGTCATTATAGAGATCTCGACAAGTGATAATCACAAAGCTCTGCACAAGTATAAATTTTAGACTTATCAACAACTTAGAACTGAGATAATTTAATTTAATAAATTATTTTGGTAAGATATTTTTGATAAAATCCTTCTGATTTTATTATGATTTATTCAAATAAAAAATTGGAAAATTCAGTCCATTTAGGACGAACTGGGTATTTATTTGACATCTCCATAAGCCATTTTCTAGTTCTCGATAAGAGTCAGGAAAGTGACATATCGATATGTATCTATTCTCACAATATGACTTCTCGATAACCAAATTCCAAATGTTTATTTTGAGTTCTTGATAAGTCATTTACCTTTTACTATAAATACCCAGACATCTCGACATACACCTCTTTACTTCTTCGAGATCTCTAAGTGACCTAATTTCTCTAAATCCAAACCATTTTTTCTCATTTCAAGCTCTTTCTCTCTAATTTATCTTACCCACTCAAATTCAAACACCTCAAATGGCATCAAACGCAGTTACACCTTTAATCCCAAAGGAAGAAACCAACTATCTTGCATTTATAGATGCAAATCAAGCTCCTGATAGCTTCAAGAGCTTTGAGACATTTCTTTCTGAGACTTACTTTGCAGGTGCTCTAATTGCAAATCCAGTACTGTACTTGGATCTTCTTAGAGATTTTTGGAACATAGATTTGGTAAGGACAGTGGTGCATGAGTACCAAGCTACTTTCATGGTGGTTAACTGCTCCATTCAAGGCCAATAGATTGAGTTCTCTGAAAATAATGTGAATGTGGCCTTGGGGATTCCTACTGAAAATTTGGTGGAGGTTCCTACTCAAGAAGAATTGGTTGAATTCATGGAATTCATCAACTATAATGAGAAAATCAACTTGGCTAGCCCGAAGAAGAAGTACTTGGGGAGGGAATGGTCTTTTCTCTTTGATTCAATTGTGAGGGCATTCACTTATAGGAAGATAGGGTATGACAACATCTCAAGTATTGTTCAGAAACTGGTGTTCTCTATGGCTCACAATAAACACTTCAATGTAGGACACTTGATAATGGAGTAGCTCAGCACCAGGCTCATAATGCCTTTGACGTCAAGAGGTTAGGAAATATTTCTTTCTAATTTGATGTCAGTTTTAAATCATAAAGTGCATGACATTCATATGCTTAATGGTATAGACAGAACTAAAATAGGCAACTATAAACAAGTGTCCAAAGTTCTATTTGGCTCACTCATTACAAAGAACAGGGTATCTGTAAGTCTTAGAATCACTTCATTTATGTTAGAGAGATTCAGGACCTACCTTTACCCTATACCTGACATGAGGTGTATAATCACATCTAGTTCAGTAATGGCTCCTGTACCTGTGGAAGAACAAACACAGGAACACCAACAGGGGCCTTCCCAAACTGAGACCCTTTCTTCTTTACCGTTAGAAGATAGGAAACCAACCATTTCATCCTCTCAAAAGGGTGAAGTGAGTAAAGGAAGCAAAAGCAGGCAACCCTAACTGTGATAAATGAGAGTGGTGAGGATCAAACAGAACCAGAGTCAACCTTGGTCAAGAAACCAAAGAAGGAAAAGCAAATTGAGTTGACCACTCAAGCTACCTCTGCATCCTCTCAAAAGGATGTAGTTGCAAAAGAGGGTATAAAACAAACTTTAGGGGCATCCTCTCAACAGGGTGTCTCTATTGAAAAGAGCACTCTACCTAGTGCACCATGTATAGAGTTTGCACCAACACTTGAATACATTCAAGTGTATGAAAGAAGGAATAAGGATGACACACACACACAAAAAGCGCATCTTTTAAAGCTCCCTCATTTATTCAGGGGGAGCTGCCAACACTCAATTCGGAAATTACCAATCTAATCTCTAAAATTTCTTCTTCATACAATCAAACATTTGAATCTAACTCTCAAGTGTTGTCAACATCAAGTGACATGGTTCATAAAACTATGCTCACCACCCAGGAATTACATCCAGTTGGTGAGAGGATACACTCTGGGGTAGACCTTGATGACACCAACATAAACACAAACACAAGGGTTTCATCAGTTTTTACTGAAGATCCTGTGGTAGTCACTCAAGCACCTTCATGTGCTAAACAATCTTCGTAGATTGATAGGTTTAAGGGTAGTACTCTTGAGGCGGAGCTATCTAAATCCTCTCCAATTCAGTTGGAGCTTCCTCATATAGGGAAAACTCCCCTCACAACTCTATTTGAGATTGCATTAACAATTGAAGCTAGGAGTACAATTGCCTATGAGCCTGTTATAGGGGAGGAAAGTTAGGCATATTCAAGTTCTAGCTCTTTGCAAGAAGAGCAAGGGTTTGAGGCAATGGTACATGACAGTAACCTGGTCAAATCCCCTATAATTCAATTGAAGGTTCCCACAAGTGGTGAACAATAAACTGTCATAACCACAGTTCCAACTGTGAGTCAAACTGTGGCATCTGTCATATGTAATGTTACTAAACTTCAACCATCAACCTCAACCCAAACAAACATACATTCTACTTCAAACCCTTCCCAACCACCATCGCATCTTATCTCTCAATGGCTTCAAAATGCCCAAGCTCAACCCATTACAATGAATGATCTTTTGGTTGATCAACTTTCTAGTCTTGTCAACATCATACAACAACTTCTACTACATACATGTACAATTAGGACTATCAAGCAATCTTGTTGTCTTATAAAATTGATTTTAAAGAGCAGCAACAAAAGATTGTGAATGAAGCTGAGCAGGATGGGAATGTAGATGCTTGGTTAAGCAAGGATTTTATCTTGAGCATGGATGAGGTTTTGGCAAGATTTAGGGAAAAATATGTCACCATTTCGGGAAGCAGTGCCAAAGCCCTCACTCCACAGGAAGTATATGATGTTGTGACAGAAGTCTATAAAGCTCAACTTAAAGTTTTTCATCTCATGAGTAAAGCTCTCCAACAGACTCTAGACAGTCATCAAGACAGAATAAGAAGAATGGTAAGGGAGAAACTAGATGAATTAGTACCTACTCAAGTTCAGATTAAGAACAAGTTACAAACATTTGCTGACCAACTGGAAAGGTTTGATATGACTACTATGGAGAAAAGCATTAAGAATCTCAAACAATCCTTTGGGACTCTCCATGAAGTTGTCCAAAATCACATCACTAGTACTAATGAGACAAGGCTCAAACTGGATCAACTTCATCAGGCTAGGTATACACCTTCATCTCTGTTAATGGAAGGCATCAAGGACTCTGTACAAGCTAAATTTGGTGCTCCTGTCTCCTCAAGCTCCCAACCACCAGTGCCAACATCAACCAATCTATAAATTCAAGCTCTTTAAACTCAGGTCTTTACTCTGCAATCATCAAATGAGTCTTTGACAGCTCAAGTCTCTCAACTAACAGCCTTGGTACAAAGTCAACAGGATGACATTAAAACATTGATAGACTCCCATAAGCATCTTCAGATGCAAAATTCAGTCTCTTTGCGAGCTATCATAGGTGCTCTAAAAATTCCATTACATCCACTGTCAGAAGTTGTTAGGCCTGAAATCCCTACACCTCTCATCTTGTAAGCTAACAAGACTAAGGAGGAGATAGAGGCTATGTTGCTAAGATCATCTGTCCAAGCTCAAAAAGGCAAATCCTAGGAAGCTGAATAGCAAGTTGATGTTGAAATGGAGAAGCTATTAAAAGCAGCTGAGGGACCTAGTTTAAGCAGAAAATTTGATGAATTGCTAAAGGCTCTCAGGGCTTCTCTAAACAACAACTTCTTCACATACAAAAAGGCTTTGGATAAGAAAGTAAATTTCCTAAGGGTGATCATGGTAACTGTGGATGGATTTCTAGAGAGAAGAATTGTTGTCAACATAAATGACTCTGGTGTGGATAGGTGTATATAGGTGTCCCTTAATTATCTCAAAGTCACTCTTTTGGACACTCTGATCAACAAATCAACAGAGTGATTCATGAAGACACTATCTTGCTAAATAAATTAAAGAAGGCTTAAGTAAATGCTTTTTCAGAAGTATATTTACAACCAAGCAAGGGAGTAGAATACATCTGTCCAACCACCAAACAATGAAAACATTTCCAAATTCCTAAGCAATATGTCATGGAAAACAAGAAGATGATAATGACTCTAGAAACAGACTTGAAGACAAAGCAGTACAAAACTGTTGAGGATGAAGACATGATCAGGATACTGAGGAGATATCTGAGAGAACTGAAGCCAAGTTGCCTAAAAATCAAATTAATACCAAGGATGATTTGGATAATGATGAGCAGAAGAAAGACGATCAAAAACCTTCTGACTCCAATCCAAGTCAATCCTCCAATGCAACTGGAAGCAAAGGAGAAGAAAAGAAAAGGGATGACAAGAAAAGAGGAGATGAAAGAAGAAAGAAGAAGAAGGAAGATGGTGAAGGTACAACAAAGAATGTCCTACCAATCCAAATCCAAATTTCTTAAACCACTAAACCTACAAGCTCAAACATTCAACTACCCTTGACCTCTAAGCCTAAACTTCTGTATAAACAAACTGCAAACACTCTACTTAAAATACCAATCACCTCTAGCCAAACCACTCTAAAGAAAATCTCAAACCTACCTTCATGTAAGCCACCTATCAAATTCATTTTAAAACTGTTGGAAGAAAACCAAAGAAGCTGCAAGTTGAAGAAAGGGCTATCTGGAATTGCTTTGATCAAACTGATTTTCTATTATTTAACTGGTGCATCACAGATGATGACTACTTTCAACAATTAGCTGAAGAGTTGGTCAAAGTTTGGGTTGTATCATTGAGAGATGTTAGAATTTATTATCAAGATGGCTTATACACTTTACTTGGAAGGGATTTATTGGACACACTTTCAACCACAGAAATCAAGAGCGTGATTAGCTTGATGAAGGATAAGGACACTAGTACAGGAGCATGGAGGGCTGTGTTGTGTGTATGGCTGAAAGTAAGAGATGAAAGAAGAGAAAAAGCTAAGGCTAAAAAGGATGAAAGGGATAGGAAATATGCAGAAGAAATTGTATTGTTTGAATAAAGATCAAATGAGCTCAAGGCAAAGGGGATGAGTAGAATTTCTAAGGATAAACATTTTCTGAACATAAAAGTTGGAAAATATTCAAGATTCAGAGTTAGTTACTTGAATGGATATTCACTGGATGATTTGCTCAAGCTTGTGGAAGCTCTAAGAGGGACACAAATCATAGAGGAACTTCAAGTACTTGTAAATCTAAAGGATCTCATTAGAAAGGAATCAGGCTATGAGAATTTTATGTGATGAAAATACATATCAAACTCTTGTAATCAATCAGTGTAAAAAAGTTATATTTTTGCTCTGTCAATTTTATGTAATCTTTTATTATTTTATTATAACTTGGGGTTAGTCTTGTTACCATGCATGAATTTGTGATAAGCAATCTTCTCACAAATTGGGGGAGATTGTTGTGCAAGACATGCATGTATTATAACAAGACTAAGTCACATTAATAACCCTAAGATTTAGTTGTATGATAGTCTAAATCTGTATTTTGTATTGTATTACTTGAGTCTTTAAGAATGTTAAATATCAGACTGGAGTATTTTTATGTGAACAGTCTCAAGCCTAAGAATAAACTCTAAAGAAGATCGACAAGATCATGCCTCAGAGAAAAGGTGAAAAAGCTTGGAGTTGAATAAATCTGTTCTAGGAAAAATGTTCTAAGTCAAAATATCTACAAGTCACAGATCAAGTCATATAGAGAAGTCATTCGAGAACTCCAGAATGACTTATCGAGAAGTCCAAAATGGCTTATGGAGAAGTAATTCGAGAACTCCTGAATGACTTATCGAGAAGTCCAAAATGGCCTATAGAGAAGTCCCAGAGATATCGACAAGTCAAATGAAGAGATGAATATTGGAGATATCGACAAGTAAAATTATCATTAGAGATCTCAGAAATATCTACAAGCCAAAATGTATATAGAGATCTCTGAGATATCGACAAGTCAACTTTGCATATAGAGAACTCAGAGATATCTACAAGTCAAAATGTAGATATGAAGATTGGAGATATCGACAAGTCAATTTCTCATTAGAGATCTCAGAGACCTCGATATGTCAAAATGCATATAGAGATCTCAGAGATATCGACAAGTCATTTCTACATGCAGAGTTTTGGAGACCTCGACAAGCCAAGTTCACCTATAGAGAACTCAGAGACCTCGACAAGTCAAAACACTTATAGAGAACTCAGAGATCTTGATAAGCCATTATACTTATCGAGATGTCAGTTCTCTATGCAACAAACTAGAGATCTCGATATGAACCTCAAGTACATAATGCAGACAAGTTAAACATTCAAGATTATCAATCAACAAATGATCTAAGCACTTAAATTGAAAAGTCTACAAAAGCAGTTTGAAGAGTGCAAGATCAAAGGCCAAGATTAACTGACAAAGGAAAGTAACACACCTACACGATTTGCAAAGATTCACTAAGCCAGAAATTGAAGCTTTAGAGATAACTTAAAGTAGGGTTTATTACATCTTATTACATGCTGTGTAAAACTGTGTTTACTAATCTATAAAGTAAACACTGGTCCTTTATTTTCAGTTGTAACAAAAAGATCTAAATTTTCTTGTACTCTCTCAAGAAAGAAGTTGAGTTCTTTACTTACAAAGAACCCAGAAATTTGTAGCAAGACATACTTAATTTTAATACAAAGTTAAGTGAGTTTTGAAAATACTGTATTTGTTGTGCATATTTTATTAATTATATTAAACAAAATATCTCTACAATTTAGACTACTTTATTTACCATTTCCAAATAGTTTTGAAAAAGCATAAAAATCAAGAAAACACATTCACCCCCCCTTCTGTATTACACTCAATATCTCATAAAGTTCTTTCATTCTGAGCAACAATCTTGGCCAAAATGTCCTCCAGTTTATACTCATTAGCAAATTTCTTTCTAGCAGCTACACACAATTCTTAAAGATTAAAAGAAAGATTCATATAAACATTTGTGGAGTAGCAATAGGAAATAGTCCAGGCATAGTAGAATCTGGAGTATGAAGACCCAAAACCAAGTACTTCCAAAACTTTTTTCATCAACAACCTCATCTAATTTCCTAACCAACACCATTTTTTGCTCTCTCATTTCAAAAAAGGCATTAAGCCTTGAATCCACTACCCTCAATAGAAATATAACCAGCCTTGGTAGCAATATGAGAAACACCGAATTGAGGATATACCTTTAAAACTAAATAACCATCGTTCTTAACTTTCAAATTTGACAGACTAAGAAATTTCTGATTAAGAAATTCCTTCGCTAACACAAAAACTACATTCTTAGACTCCACACCATACCATTCAAAAACTTTGGTTAACAAAAGACCACAAGGAAGTCCAGCAGTATTTTTAGCCTCAAACATATCCATCATATTATTCAAATTTAACCCATCAAGATCAAACTTTTTACTGGCTAAGACCATTTACACAAATATTTTCTAAATAAATTTTGAACATAAAATGAGCTAATAGGGTGACTTGTGAAGTTAAAAGATTAATAAATGGATATAGAACAGCCCATTAAGAAGCCCAAAAAACTATTTAGAAATAATATTTTAATCTTTGATAGCCCCTTAGTTGGAGTATTGTAAGATTACTTAATGATATCAGTAATGATTTATTGATTTAAAGAATAGCTATATTTTAGAGTCTATTTAAATTAGAAAATATTATTTAGGATTCTTATAAATATTTATTGATAATTGTAATCAAAAGGGAGTATTATTTTGTGATACTGAAAGTTGTGTTTTATTCTCTTGCATGAGAATTGTTTTATCCCAAAATCCTACTTTTAACCCTAGCCCCCATCAAAGTGGTATCAAGAGCCTTCGTTCATTCACTCAAACACTATATTTCTATCATCAGCAGCCGCCATCCATCCTCCAATAGCCTCAAACAGTCACCAAGCTAGCTTGTTCCTGACACTACACACCACTGAATCAACCTATATCACCCATTAAATCTTTTCAATTATTTGTATGAGCCAATGAATCTTGGTTTAAGGGACTTGTACCACATCAAAGTTGACCTTTAAAAAAGTTTTAAACATCTTATAGAGCATGATGTCGTTATGACCCATCTCTATCATCAGTAATTCATACTTTTCGCAGTGGTCCTTCAGGTCGCCCTTTTCGTTGAACTCACTCATATTTGGGAACTGCAATTCCTCTCCCGCGGAAGTTCGGTATTGCTCAACCTCCTCCGTGACGATCGGATCTCGGTCGATCCTTTTATCACCGAACATATCTTTCTCCAGCCTAGTCAATCAGATTCAGGACCCGTCGAATTCTTCGTCCGAATCAGAGGAATAGTAGGGTTTCGTTCACTTGTTTTTAGGATTCGAGTCAGAGTCAGACTCGTCTTCTTCGGCATACCCCATTCGATCCTTCCTTGGCCTGGTGACTACCACCGTCTCATCGGCATGTAATGCTTCACGAAGTGCCTTCTCCTGTAGCTCGATCTCTTCTCTCTGGAACTGTAGAGCTTTTAATCGGAGTGCATAAGCCTCCCTTCGTTTCACCCTGGCCTCTGCCTCTTTTTCTACCTGTTCATTTTCTTTAGCCTTACCCTATTATGCGGCCAATTTGTCAGCCCAGATCTTTAGTAGCGAAGCCTCTTCTTCAGGGGTCAATTTGAGCACTCTATCAGTGTCGACTAATGAGGTTGTTTTCCCTCCATCATGAGTAGAGAAACCAGGTGGTGTTTTTTTGTGACTTGTGTTCGTCATTCTCCCAATATCTCGTTATAATTCTCGTATTTCCTATAGACGGTGCCAAATATTACGCCCAGATTCCTTCGGATCAAAGAACGCCCTTCGGTTGTCAAGAACAGCCTTCATCTTAGATCTGAAAGAGAAGAGAATGTGAGAGATTGTCCCCCTGATTCACCTCCGATGTGAGAATCAGTAATCTGGATGTATAAGTAGGTTTGAGAATACAAGAAAATAGAGAGATTTTTTAGAGTGTAAAGAATTATCCTATTTTTTTACATTCCTTCAGGTATTTATACTCAAACCTGTCACTAATGTTCGTATGTTATGAGAAGAATCCGAATGAACATTGGAGGAGTGATATGGGGGGAGCCGTTTTGATTCTGTGCTAATTTAATAGTTGGTGAAAGGCTAAGTGGGCCTTCGGCCTTTAAGCTGTGTGGGCCTTCAACCCAATGGCTCTAAACCTCGATGGGCCTTTGCTCGTTAGGCCTTATTAGTCCTACAGCTAACACAAATAAAAATTTATTTAGAAGAAGATATTCCTTAACTTCAAGTTGCCCTATTTGTTTAGATAAGCTTGAAACTGTGGAACATGTGATGTTTGAATGTCAGTAGACACATCAGGTATGATTTTTCAACAATCTAGCCCTTATTACGCGTTCCCCAACCTCACACAGTAATCCAATGGTTGACTTCATTCTTTTATCTCGCAGGATCTTAAGAAGAGAGCTTGAATCTTTTGTCTACTTTTATTGTTGTGAGTTGGTCTATTTGGAATGCGATGAATAAGTTTATTTTCAATTATTCTCCGATCATTCTTCTTTTTGTTATCCAATCTTGCTCTTAGTCCCCGAATGAATTTTTTTCGTTGTTTGAAAATAAATGGCCGGAGTCTCAAAACTCTATTAACAATTTTTAGTGCCCATTTGAGTCTTAAAATAATTAACTTATTACTTAAAATAAATAAGTGTCTTATAAGTGATAAGTAGATAAATGCTCATAAGTTACATAAGTATTTGGATAAAAGTCAATATTTTTTTACTTAATTGAACAAAAATAAATAAATTATAAATAAAGTTATCTTAATTCGTGATTATTATATTTGAAAATTTGTTTAAAACACATTTTTAAAATTAAAGTTAATAAAAAAATAAAAATTCAAAATAGGTTGACAAAAAATACGTTGTTGCTAACATTCAACTTATCAGCTTATAAGTTGTAAATCCAACTTATAAGCTGGGTCGATAAACACTCTGGGATAAGTCATTACGGGTTTATAAGCTATAAGTAACTTTTGGGTCGGTAGACAAATAGGGCCTTAATGTAGTAGACCCCCCAACCAAAGTGAATTATAATTGTGATTGAGCTTTCAAAAGAAACCATGTAAAGAAATAAACGGAATTAGGAATAATAGTACCAAAATTATACAATGATATATTAGAAAAAATTGAACATAAAGAAGAATCTCAAATAACAATCCCAGAAGAATTTACAATAGACTTTAGTAATAGACAAATAATTTCAACACAAAGAATTAAACCAATATTAGAAGGATCTAGATTAAGTTCTAGAAGAGAACAAAATCCTATAAAATTAATTAGATCAATGAGTATGACTATTAGAAAATTAGATTTAATAAAATTACCGTGTTATGAATCAGATAAATTAAGAATAAGAACAATAATATTTAATAGAATATTTGCCAAAGAAGTTATAACAGAAATAAATTCTGGAGCAACAAAAAGTCAAATACATATAACTGAAGTTGACTCGAACAAATGTGAGGAAATAGAACCTCAAATAATAACTGAACCAAATAATTCGAGAGAAACAATAATAACAAAAGGTATAAAAATTAAGATTAAAAATTTTGGACTTAGAATATAATATAAGTCTAGGAGTGATAGAAAATGACGTTAGTTATCAACTATTATTAGGAATGGATTTCTTAAATAAAATAAAATATAATATAACAAATGAAGGAATAGAAATAAATGATCAGAATAAATTAAGATTTATAGAAAGAATATGAACCCTGAACAGGAGATAAACAACAAGAAAGATGAAATAGAAACTATTAATAAGATAATAAAAAAACATTAATTATGTCTCAAGAAAAAGAACTACAATACTTAAAAGAAAAAGAAAAACTAGAGGAAGAAGTAAAAGAATTAGAGAAAATAAAAGGTAAGAAAAGAAAAACATGATTAATTGAAGGAGAATGGAGAAAACGAGTTTATAAATATGAATAATACTGAAAACCAAATAAAAGATATTTGGAACGAAATATTTATAAAAGAAAGTTTAAACGCTATATTGAAAAAGATGGAAGAAAATCAAGAAATTAATAGAAAAATAATTAAGGAAGAAATAACAGCGTTATGGAATATGTCAGAAATCCCAATCTTTAAACAAATATTAGATAAGTTAACCATTATACAAAATAGTTTGGAACAAAATAAAGAAAATAAAATAATTAAAGACGAAACAGAAGAACCAGAAATAGTACCTATAACGGTAATAGGAAGAACTAAAGAACCTATATTAATGGATATAAGCAAATCGAAACCTAAAATGACTATAGGGGTTAAAAGAGCAATAAATGGTTTAGCAGAACTTCATAAATCAGGAAAATTCTAGAATAATGTCTATAACATAACATAGTGCTATAACATTTCTTAAAAAACATGGAAAGGAGTTAATGGAAAAAGAAAGACAAAAATATGAATCTATAAAATAAGAAATGAGAAAAGATGAATTAGAAGAATTAAGAAAAGAAAATGCTAAATTAAAAACTAAAACCAATATAGAATGGTTAAATAAATATAAATTTTATAAAGGAAAATATAAAACCCAAAAGAAAGAATTAAAAGAAACAAAGTTAGAAGTAATAAAGGTATTAAAAGAAATAGATAATTTAAAAAATGAGATAAATTAATTAAAGATAGAATTAAAAGGAAAGGAAATTATTAAGTCTGACGATAGTAATCCAGAAACGAATAAAGAACAAGGTGAGAGTAGTAATACAAGTGAATCAGATAATAATCTAGGAGAAGAAGGATTAAATTACTTTGAAGAATCAGATAATGAGGAAAAGGAAATTATAATAAAAGAAAATAAAGAAATATTAGAAGCCCTTGGAAAAACCGTAAATGCAATTATAACAAATGAAGAAAAAGCGATGAAAGTGATATAGAAGAAAGAGAAACTTCGCATAAATAAAAAAATTATGAAACCGAATTAGATAATATAATGGATGAAGATGCATACCCAGAAGAAGAAATAGAAGATCATATAATAACTAAAAATAATATTAAAATACCAGGAAATATACCTATAGGACAACAAAATGAAGTACAGGATTTCATAGGATCGATAAATCAAGGAATAAATATAAATGGATATTTTCTAGATTTAGACAATGTCTACAACGATCAAGAAATAAGTAGAAGAATAAAAGATTGGAATTTAGGGATGTATATAGCCTTAATGAATTCAAAAAATATAGAAGATCTGGATTATATTTTTGAATTAATATCAAAAACAATTGTAGGAAAAGCAGCATTTTGGTTAGAAAATATTATTTATGAATTAAAGGGACAAGTAAGAACGTATGCTAGAAGTTGGAAAGATACGTTAAATGCATTTGACATATTATTAAAAAGAGAATTTTTAGGAGAAAGATGGTTTGTAGCTCAAGAAAATATAACAGTAGAAAGAAAATTAGAGATAACAATGTATCTAAATAATATGAAATATTGCAGGATTAGTAAATTACCAGAATATACTATAATTTTTACTAAATTCTTTTATGAAGCTAAGTTTTTACCTAATGAAAGCTTAGTATATCAACAACTGTATTATGATCATTTACCTTCACCTTATAATACCGAAATAACTAAAGAATATAATAATCTAGAACCTAAGGAAAATACATTAGGAGAAAGAATTAGATTATTAAGAGCATATTTAACTCGAAAATGTGAGGAATATAGAATTCAACAGAGAATTAAAAAGGATAAAAAATAAGGATTAAAAGAGATCTGTAATTTCACAGAGAAAAAATTAATATTTGGATGTGATAATCAAAACTATAAAACTAGAAAGAAATATAGGAAATATAGAAAATCAGATTATAATAATCAAAATGAATATTATAATAAACAAAATAAAACCTATAGACCTTATAAACCATTTAATCGAAGATTTAAAAGAAGAAAATTTAAAAAATATAGAAATACTCCTGAAAATAGAAAGAGATTTAGATATAAGAGAAAGTTTAGAAAAAGAAATAAAATAAAAATAGCAGATTGTAAATGTTGGAACTGTAATGAAAAAGGACATTATGCAAATAAGTGTCCTAAATTACAACAAAAAAGAGTAAAATACATAGATACTACCGAATTAATAATGAAATTAGAATATATATAAGAGAAGATAATAATAACTGGTATGATGAAGAAGTATTCTATATAAGTGAAACGGAACCAGAAGAACTAAATTATATAAATAAAAATGACAGTGATGATGAAAGTTTAACTACTGAATAGAATAAAATGGTAGCTATATATATTGAAGCACGGGTAGAATATAAACCTACTAAATATATAAAACAAAAGATATGTATAGATAGCGGAGCAGATATTTGTTTAGCTAAAGAAGAAGTATTTACTCAACACAAATGGAAACGTACTAAAAATAGAATAATAGTAACAGGATTCAATAACCATAAAAAAGAGATAGATATAATAGCAGAAAATGTAAGATTTAGATTAGGAAAAACAAGGTTTAGGTTACCTATAATATACCAAGAAAATAATATGAAACAACAAATGTTACTAGGAAATAACTTTTTAGATTCTTTTAAAACTCAAACAATAAAACAAGATAGGATAAGTTTGTTAATACCTTGTGAAAAATGGATAGTATTAAAAAGAATAGTACCTGTAAAATCAATAGAAATAAGTAATATTAAAGTAGAAAGAAAAACTAATTTAGAACTATTAAAACAAAAATATTTAAAAGCCTTAGAAATAAATTTTGGAGAACATCCAATGAAGCTATGGGAAAAAGAAAAAATATACGCTGAAATAAAACTGATAAATCCTAATGATATAATTAGAAACAGACCAATAAGATATAGTCCAACAGATCAAAAGGAGTTAGAAGTTCAAATAAAAGAACTATTAAACTTAGGACTAATACAAGATAGTAAAAGTCCGCATAGTAGCCCAGCGTTTTTAGTAAGAAATCATAATGAAGTAAAAAGAGGAAAAACTAGAATGGTAATAGATTATCGAGAACTAAATAAAAAGACTATATTTGATGGATATTTTTTACCATATAAAAGAAATTTAATAAACCAAACAAGTAATAAAAAATGATTTAGTAAATTTGATTGTAAAAGCGGATACTGGCAAATAAAATTAACTAAGGAATCTAGATTTTTAACAGCATTTAGCGTACCACAGGGACATTATGAATGGATAGTACTACCATTTGGATTAAGAACAACCCCACAAATATTCCAAAGAAGAATGGATAAAATATTTAGAGAAATGAATGATTTTATTCTAGTATATATGGATGATATATTAATATTTAGTGACAATTTAACAGATCATTCAAAACATCTAGATATATTTATTCAGACTATTAGAAAACATGGAATCCTATTATCAGAAAAGAAAACAGAAATATTTAAACATAAAATAGAATATTTAGGATATTTTATATATTCTGAAGGAATTCAATTACAAGAACATATTTCAACAAAAATAAAGAATTTTAAAGAAACTTTAGAAAATAAAAAAGAAGTACAACAATTCTTAGGAATAGTAAATTACGCTTCAGATTATATAAAAGACTTACCAAAATTAAGAAAACCTATACAAGATTTAATAAAGGAAAATAAAACTTTTGAGTGGAAAGAAGATCATACAAATGCAATAAGAGTACTAAAAACAAAGGTAGAAAATTTACCTAAACTACGATTACCCAAAGATACTGATCAATTAGAATTATTTACAGATGCTAGTGATATAGGATGGGGAGCAGTATTAGTAGCTTTTGAAAAAGACGATATTGATAAAGAAAACCCTTTAATATGTGGATATGCAGCTGGAACTTGGAAACCAAATGAAAAGAATTATTATATTACTGAAAAGAAATATGAAAAGGAATTATTAGCGGTCAGATTAGGAATTAAAAGATTTCATTATCATTTACTACCTGTAAAATTTATTGTAAGAACAGATAACACTCAAGTAAGATCATTTATATTCAATAAAATTGACCCTTTACCAGAATTAAATAAGAGAAGAAATCGGCAAGTATTCTTTAGTTGTTATGATTTTATTATTAAAAATATATCAGGTACTAAAAATATTCTTGCAGATTTTCTTAGCCGAGAACATGGACAGGGATAATAAAAATATTCAACCGATGGAAATGATACTAGAAGAAATCAAAAGGAAGAATGAACAAATTGCAACCTTGACCCAAGAAGTTAATAACCTCATAAAAACTCTTGAAGGAGCTATAAATCTTACCAAAAATATTACACCCCAAACTTTTGTATCAAGACTAGCTACAACTCCTACAATATCAACCCTTACCCAAACAGAAATATCCAAACCAGAACAACCAAAACCTCAAGTTTTTATATCAGACAGAATTATATATCCAAAAGAGTATATAGAAGCCTTTGAAAAGATAACAAAATTTTATGACTATAAGTCCAATAATACCATCCTCAGAACTGGAAAGTTTAGTAAATATCCAAGGTATATCTGCAAAGAAGACGCTGATCCTAAAGTGGTAGAAAGCTTATTAATGTTGGGATTTATTGATAAAATCATGGTTGATGAAACATTAAGAAGCATATCAAAAAATCCACCACTAATAGTTGAAAGCGTTTATGCAATGATGCAATCATATGGACCAGGGGGAATATATAGAGTACAGGTATTTGATGCTTGTACCGACTTTGTAGGAAAACCAATAATAATATGTCATATATTCAAGTATGGTAGGAATACTACTATAGAAGGCGATAATACTAGTCTCAAGTCTCCTATTCCATGCACAATAGAAGGATTCCAAGAATGGATGTCAAATAAAAGAGCAATTGGATTATCAGTTCTAAAATCCAAACTTGAAGATCTTATAAAATGGAGGAAGGCATGTGTATTAGGAACAAGTATGAAGGGAGACGTAGAAGAAATACTAACATTATATTATAATAATGATATTTTGAAAACAGATACAAATGATTTAGCAGGTATGCATAACAGGATAACATGTGGAAATTACAATCATGCACCAAAAACCAAGGAGTTTTTTAAGGATATTATTACAGGACAAAGAAAGAAGACTGTAGTAGTTTTAAAACCCTTAGTAAAGGAAGGAGCATGTTCTAATCCTTTCGAGTAAGATTGTAATAATTCATGTTATTTCAACATGTAATATTAAAGTAATTTTATGGCCCAAACAAAGTTTGGTGACCATAACATATTAGAAAATGTTAGAAAATGTTTTTACGGCCCAATGAAAATTGGTGACTGTAATATATGATTCTACGGCCCAATAAAAATTGGTGACTGTAATATATGATTCTACGGCCCAATGAAAATTGGTGACTATAATATATGATTCTACGGCCCAATGAAAATTGGTGACTGTAAAAACAACCAAAAATTATGGAATTCCAGACAAAAGACAGAAGGCATCAAAATGAGTGGACGAAATAAAAAGAGAAAGTAGGAAGAATAAAAGCATAGAAGAAAAGTTGCAAAGTTGAAAAAGAAGACAGAATAATTCAGAAGAAATGGACACAAGGAAAAAGAGAAAGCAGGACAAAAGAAAAAATTGCAAAGTTGAAAAAGACGACAGAAGAAAAAGTTGCAAAAAGTTGAAAAAGTTGACATAAGAAAAAGTTAGAAAAGTGGAAAAAGAAGGGATGAAAGAGAAAGAAGAAAAGAGAAAGAATATTATGTCGGAAAAACATATCATGTAATAGAAATCTCTACCTCTATAAAAGAGGAGAATTGTAACAAAAGAAGTATCAGTGTTTTTATGAGTTTAGAAATCGAGATCACTTGCTGAGTTATTTTCTCTCTGAGTTTTCTTATACAAATTTCTTTTCTTTATACATTAATGGCAAGCTAAAAAGCTCACCTCTGCAATCTATAACAAGATAACATACAGTTTATATATATATTTAAGCAGAATTTCATATAGATTCAGTACCCAATAAACATCTACTATCATAATAATTATAAAGATGGAGAAGCAAGGAACGGTAGATAGTCCGTTGAGACGCCTGAAGTTGCAAAGCCCAAGATGACGGGGAAGTCGAAATAGGGGAATAGCATTCACCAGGGACTCCGGTGAGCTGTTCTTGATTCATCAACTTTATAATTGTTTAAATGGTTTTGTTTATTTGGTATGCGATTAATATGTTAGGATGCTTAATTATATAGAAATAACTGGCATGTTAAAATTGTTATGGATTGTAGAGAAATTATAAAAATATGTTTTATGATTTATATATCTGTGTGCCATCCCTCTTTAGGGTTATCAGATATAGCTAAACGATCCCCAATCAATCTGGTATCAGAGCTAGAAAATAGGTCGAGAAGATGAACAGCAAAAATATAATAAATAATCATAACAAATAGTAGAAAGCATGAAAAATAGTAAAATTTACTGTAGCAAAGAGTAGGGAGCATTAAAAGTTGAGTGGAGCAAAATTCAAAATTTCGGAATGAATAGTAACCAATGAATAGTAACCGATGAATAGTGAAAATTGAATAGTAATTATGAATATGAATAGTAAAAAACGAAATCTTAATATTAAAATTTGAAAATTAAATGAGACCCCCAGCAAAATTACTAAGAGATAATAATAAAAGTTATAAATCTAAAATAATAGCAAATCTATTAATTTATTTTATAGTAGAAAATAAAGAAACAAAACAAATGTGTAAGAAAAATCTATATAAACAGCTAATATATTTATATAAATAAAATAAATAAATATTTGATTAATGGAAGATTATAAGTTAGAAAGTATTAAACGATAGCAGATAAAAACTTTACTTTTAATATTGATATTAATCAACATATTGAAAATTGTAAAATAAGCATGCAAATAATAAATTAGATATTATAGCTAGATTACGAACAATGTTGGAAGAGAGAGATGAAAAAATTAGAAGACTGGAAGAAGAAAATCTTTTAATAAAACGAGAGAAATTTATTAAGGAAACTAATTTAGAAATTCAAATAAAAGACTTAAAAGAAGTATTAACTGAACAATATAAATTAATAAATGATTTAAGACAAAAAAATAAAAAATGAATTGGATAGATCCAAATGCAATAACTAGAAATAATAAAAAAATAAAACTTCTAATAAAAATCAAGAAAAATTAGAAATAGAACTAGATAAATTGCATGAAAGAAAAAATAAAATTGAATGTACAACAGAAAATAGGGATGAAATAATAAGATATTATCAACAACCTGGAAATATGATAATAACATTTAGAAATAATAAACTAAGAATACAAGGACTTAGAAGAATAATTTTATCAAGTAATATAACTGGATAATAATACAGTTCGAAAAAATGTCATTGGAAAAATCAAGTGAAAAACAAGATGTATATTATCAAATGGATGAATACGAAGAAGGAACATCACAAACTCTAAGTTTTAAACCGGATATATATAATTAAATTCAAAGTGAAACAGAAGAACTAACAATAAAAAAGATATTCAAAACTTCGTATTTTGAAAGAAATAAAGAAGTTAAATATATAGCTCAAAAACATGAAATATAATAGATATAGATACGATAAATGGAAAAGAAAAAATAAATCTAATAACAGATGGTTTGATAAAAAGAGAATTATCTAAATTAAAACAAAATGAAGCAAATAAACTAAAAAATATTTATTTTGGAGCAATACAATTTACAATAAAAGCATATTTTCAGAAAAATATTGATACTCCAATACAAATATATGTACTAGACGATAGAATAATAGGAAATATACAAGATTCATTAATAGCAGTAGTAAAAGGAAACTTGATATATCATAAATTAAAATTTATAATACAACCTGATTTTAGCATATCATTAAGAGATGAAAATAAAGAAAGTTCTTTAACATTATATTATAAATTAGATGGAATAAAAATACAAACGGGAAGTAAGTAATTAGTATAGAAACTAAAACAAATTATGGATGATAATTGACGTAATTGTAAAAGCCGCATCTATTTTCAAGCAGAACTTCTTGCAATTCGTGAAGTTTGCTTTGTTATTAGTTAGCGACAAATTATTCAGGCTTTGGTTGAATTTTAAAGTAGGTATTCAGCTAGAGCTAGACACAAGCACAACTGATATATTTCTCCTCTATAGGAATGTACAATTCTCATCAAGGATATTAAATCATTGGTATCCATATTTTTAAAGAGTATAAGATGTTTTTCGCGTCTTCCTCTACCACCTTAATATTTCAGTGTGACTGGTTACTTAACATGGTATTAGAGCTCGGTTTAGGGAGTGACTTGGGTTTGAGTCCTCCCACCCCCATTCATTTATTTTAAATATTGGTGTTAAAGAGTATAAAATTTTATTTGGAGTTTTCTCTACTACCTAGTGTGACTAATTACTTAACACATGTAAACCATCTCCCAGCTCGAAATGTCAAAAAAACATACAATTTGATTATATATCATGTATGATCTCATAATTGACACAATCTTATATATCTGAAGTTTGTATTTTAATTCGATAATTTATAATCTACTACCTTAAAACCCGTGCGATGCACGGATCGCACAAATATTTTTTAATATTATATATTTTTTTTAAGAAATTTGAATTCAATTCTTAATTTTATTCATTTAAAATTTTAAATGATATGATTTCATAATAATTATATTTTTAGACATATATGTTCATAACTTTTTAGAACATTTAAACTTATTTAAAGTGATAGTATTGGTAAGGGGGAAATGTTATTATAACGAAATTATTTTTTATTGAGGGTAAAAATATAATGTCTCCATTATGTTCGGACCTTAAAAAATATTATTTTAGCATGGTGATTACTTAATCGATTAACTATAATTTTATAAAAGATATTTGAAAAAGACAATATTACTGATTGAACGATATAGTTTTATTAATAAATCTACGTGTATTTTTAAAAAATAATATTTATGTTTTAATTAAAATTTGATATTTTAGTTCGCATCAATAGTATACAAATTATACTTAGTCTAATATTAATTTGATTTATCTCGGATAAGTGGTTTACATTATTTTATTTTAGCCCGATACCCATTACACCGACCAAATCAAATAACTATTTTTAGTATATTTTTTTTAAATCTAGATCAATAACATAATTTTGTTTTAGACTGACTAATTAGTATAAATGATTTTATTTTTGTTGGTCGAATTATATTTTTATTTTAGTTTTGTGTTAGTCTGAATTAATTATATAATGTATTTTTTTATCCTATATTTTATTTATCCAAGTTCATTAATATAACGTTTTTAGGAGGATGGATAGTAATATTATTTTATCTTAACCCGATTCACATGATATATCAACTAAATATTAATAATTATATTTAGTTTGCTTAAATTTAATTTAGCCCGCAGTAACAAATTAAAATAAGCCCGCAAGAGTTGGCTCAGTTGGTTAAAGAGAGGAAAATTGTCCTCTTGGTCACAGGTTCGAATCCCACGGGAGGAGAATTTATGATTATGCCTCCTGAGTCAGAGTCTGTCGCTTAAATGCGGTTTACGTTGGTTCACGTATTTTGCAGGCTATTGCGTGAGCCCGTAGGGTTTACCCAGTGCGCACTCGAAGAGTAGCGGCTGCGGGTTACCTACGATAAAAAAACAAATTAGAATAATATTTAACTCGATATGAATTAATATATAAATTGACAGAAGAATTTGAATTTAATATAAATTATAATGATATAGAGTTCGATATAAAATAGAATTGAAATTGGTAAAGCGATAGAGGAAGTTAAATTTAATATCAATTAGAATTAGAATTGATCGACTCAATAATTAGAATAATTAAGGGTAATTAAGTAATTTTAGCAAGTACCGATCGAACGACTTCCAAAGTTTTAATGTTTCGTCTATTATAATATAGTACTAGCCTAAAACATGTGCGATGCACAGATTATTTTTAATATTATACTTTTTTGAATTTAATTTTAAGTGAAAATTTTAAAATCTGAAATTTATTTATTAGAAATTTTTGATAATATAATTTGATAATTATTTTAAATATGCATGTGTATAATTTAGTAAAATTTTAGTTTTACAGAAATATCACTGATCAGAAGATTTATTTATTTTTTAAATTCATAGGTGTGTTTATAAAAGATAATTATATTTTAATTAAAAGATAAATTTTAGCTCACATCAATAGTAAACGAATTATCTTTACTTTGGTATACCGAACAAATCTAACTAATTATATTGAAACTTATCTTGGTTTAATTTGTTTGAACCCGGATCAATGATAAAAAGTTTATGTATCAATAATAAAAAATTTATGTTAACCCGAATAAAAGTAAATATTATTTTATTTTATCTGGTATACTTATTTTCTTATTTTAATTTTGATTTATCATGAATCGATTGTATAATGTTTTTAGCCCAGCTGAATAGCATGTATTGATTTATATTAGTCCGACGCAATTATACTGACTAAGGAATCAACTCTATTTTTATTTTATTAAAATAATTTTGAATATTACAGAAATTGAAAAAACCCCGTAAATATATAAACCCAAACATTTTACACAAAGAGATCTGCAATCAAACTTTTAATATTTCGACTATTAGGGTCGGATCCCAGTTATCCCACGATCCTAAGCCTACATTATACCTAACTATCTAATTACATTTAGTTTATTATTAGTTTTATTTTAACTCTGATTAAACATTATTTTGTTTTAAGCCAAATAGATAACATACTTTATTTAATATGGTGACATTATAACGACCAACACATTATGTTGTAACCCGATTTGATAATATTATTTTTAGCTAGATCAATAGTATTTATTATATTGTTTTACCCTGAGGTAGAAAATCTTGATTTTAATCTCAGACTCGTTATGTCAACCAAATCCAACTAATTATATTTATTTTTTTGTTTAGTTTCATTTTAGCCCAAAATGAATATTATTATGTTTTAGGCCAAATTGATAATCTTTATAATTTTATTTTAGTCTGATGACATTATATCTGCCATACGAATTTACTTTCAATTTATTTTGTTTTAACTCATTTATTTTTTATTTTAGCCTAATGACATTATATCGACCAAACAAATTTGCTTTTAAATTTCTATCAGTTTTTATTATTTTATTTTAATCCGAGACTTCAAATTCAACTAATTGTACATAATTTATTTTTATATTTTATTTAGCATTGGATCAATAGTATAATTTTATTTAATATTTGTTATGGATTAAAAACTAATATATATAATTGCTGTATTTAATACTAAGGAACGTGAGCTTCGATGCTCGATTTGACTGCTCTTCTGTTTCGTGACTCAATCTGCCTTAACAAGATGCCTACGTACCTTGCTGATTGCCAAGGATCAAGTCAAAAACGTAGTTCTGATTTGTGGGGTGAGGCCCCTTATATAGATGTGGGAGTCCTTGAATTGGACTTGGTATAGGAGACTTGGTGGACAAGCCTCTGAATTAGGATAGACTTAGGAGTCCTAGGAAGTAGAAAGCTGATTCCTTATCTTTTTAGGTCCCCTTGAGGCTAATCTATAAGGATTTATATCCTTATCGGGACTCTTCTCAATAGCTGATTTTTCCCTTATTAATTAATTACGAAATTAATTAATAATCAGGGCTTTTGGGCCTTTTTATTCCACCAGGCCTGATCTGGTCCATCAGGCTTAACCTTTCTGGTCTGAATATCATACATTTTCTTATTGGGCCTAGCAGTCCATTAATTATAAAATCAGGACTTATTTATCCCTATCATTTGCCCCCCAACTTTTGGGAAACATTGATCAGGTTTCGCAGAAGTTAAATCTATTCGTTCCCTTTCAGGGTTTCGTTTTTGCGTAAAGTGTGGAGCGACCTACACATTTACGATGAATCTTCCTTTTATTCAGAAATTATCTTAATTTTCAGGAATTTTTCCCTAATTTTTCGGGATTTTCCCTAATTTTCTGGATTTTTCCCTTAATTTCTGGATTTTTCCCTAATTTTCTGGGATTTATCCTTAATTTCTGGATTTTTCCCTAATTTTCTGGGATTTATCCTTAATTTCTGGATTTTTCCTAATTTTCTGGATTTTTCCCTTAATTTTTGGGATTTGTCCTTAATTTCTGGATTTTTCCCTAATTTTCTGGGATTTATTCCTAATTTCTGGATTTTCCCTAATTTTCTGGGATTTATCCTTAATTTCTGGATTTTTCCCTAATTTTCTGGGATTTATCCCTTAATTTTTGGGATTTGTCCTTAATTGTCTGGGATTTATCCTTAATTTCTGGATTTTCCCTAATTTTCTGGATTTTCCCCTTAATTTTTGGGATTTGTCCTTAATTTCTGGATTTTTCCCTAATTTTCTGAAAATATTAAAATTTTTCAGAAATTATTTTAAGGAATTTCCTGATTTTTTTGTAATTTTCCAGGATTTTTTCTCCCTTTTTTTTTCTTCCTTTTTACTTCCTTTTTTTTTATACAATTTTCGACCAGGATTCCATTCGACCAGGATCCTGGTCGAATTAGCCCCTACTGTGCCTTGGTCGAAGGATTTTCGAGGAGGATGCTTTCGGTCAGGAGTCCTGGTCGAATTTCGGCCAGGATTTTTCCTTCTTTTCTTTTTTTTTTCGACTAGGATTTTCGTCCCTTTCGGTCAGGATTCTTGCTTTTTGACCGAATTAAGCTTCTCTTACTGCCCAGGTCGACAGCTTTTCGAGCAGGAGTGTTTCGAGCAGAAGTCCTGGTCGAATTTCGGCCAGGATTTTTCCTACCCCCTTGTTCTTTTTCGAGCAGGAAACTTTTGGTCAGGATGTTGGGTCAGAATTCTTTGTTTTGACCAAATTAGCCACCTTTCTTGCCTTGGTCGAAGCAATTTCGAGCAGGATTGTTTCGACCAGGGTTTTCATTTGATTTCTAGTCGAATGAGTTTAAATTCTGGTCGATTTATGCTTAATTTTTAGTCTTAATCGACAGAACTTTGATCTCAGGTTATTCGAGCAAGATTTCCTCACTTTTTCTGGTCGAATGAGTCAGGAATGATTATTTTCATATCCTTTTTCCTTGAAGTTGGGCCATATGTTTGGGCTGGACTTTTTTTGGGTCCTTGATTTGGGCCTGGGTTTCTTGGGCCACCCTCTTAATGGGTCTTCATCCAGGGCCCATTTCTTAAATCTGGGCCTTATTTGTCAACTAATTGGGCCCTCTTTCTGGGCTTTCTTGGACTGGGCCTTTATTATGCTTTAATATCCAAAGCCCATTCAAACTTGGGTTGGGCTTGAACTCTTAAGCCTGACTTCCAGAATATTCTGGAATTTTCCATATCATTACAGATTTTTCCATACTTTTCTAAGACTTTTCTAAAATATTCTGAAACATTCCAGATCCTTCCATTTTTGGGCCCATATGGGCTTTTTTGAGGCCCAAATCCCCTTTTTCTTGGCTATAAAGAGGTGGGATGAGAGTGTGATTCCTCACACCTCTCATTTCATTTCTTCAATCATCCTACAAATTTCTCCCTCTTCCAACTTTCCTCCCTTAGCTCCCAGCCTTCTTTTCCAGTCTTTACTAAATGGCTGACAAGAGTTCCGAGAGAGCGGCCAAGATAGCCTCGGCTTCAAAACGAGGTAAGGATATCGAGATCCGCTCTTCATATATGTCTTTAATTGATATGATTAACACTAGGGGGGATGAATATCCCTCCACTGCACATCTCGACTCTTTTAATCATTGTAATACTTGGCACAACATAGATTTCAATAAACTAAATGCTCGTTATAACGTCCTTCCTCCTTTTAGATTAGTTCCAGTCTCTGGTGGTGACCGTACTTGCCACTGGAGACCCGACACTCTCTTCATTTACACAGATGCCCTTAATGCTGGGCTTAGGTTTCCTTTCCATCCTTTTATTCCTCATCTTTTGGCTGATCTACAAATTAATCCGTGTCAGCTTCCTCCAAACGCCTGGAGGAATATTCTATGTTTTATGGTTTGTTGTCTTAGGGAGGGCTTTCCTCTTTCTGTAGCTGTTTTTAGGAAAGTCTTTCAGTGTTACAATAGTTCTTCCAGTATCTGCGACTGGGTCTATGTCAAGCAAAGGCCCAAAAGCAAACATATCTTTAACAGCGCCTCTATTCCTGATAATAATCAAAATTGGAGGAATAGTTTCGTCGGGTTACGTTGGGAGAATGGTGACTGGGGCACACTTTTTCGATCTTCCTTTGGGAAGGTTAGTGATGGTAGCCTCAAATCCATTCACTTAACTCCCGAAGAAACTATTATTTATAATGGGCTTACTCAGGATGATGGCACGACCACCAGCTGGACTCTCTTAGAGGAGTTTTCCCTGATTCATGTGGGACTATCCTCTGTTTCTCAACAGGGTATTTTTCTTCCCTTCTCAATTTTACTTCATTTCATGCATTATTAACATCACTTATTTTGTCCTTTGCTTTGTTTCAGCTGCTAAGGAGATTAACGAGGACAATGTTCCTTTGGTTGAGGAGACAGCTAGGATGAAGAAAGCTCGGCTCGCAGGCCTAGACACCCGGGGAAAGGCGACAGAGCCTATCTTCTTGAGAAAGCAGAAAGAGCCTATGGGGGAGGCTTCAACCGAAGGAGTTGGGGGCCATAGTGCTCCTATCACTGCTGCTGCCCCTACTGCTACTGCCACAGGCACCTTCCAGCCTCTTTGGGGATTCCGCCGAGGGGACACCGTGGTTGGTTCCACGAAACATGCTTGGGATTGGTCCTACCATAGCGTGACTCCCAAGGACTTTACTGATGTGGTGGCCACCCCTGATCTTGAGAGGATTAAACTCATGGGAGCTCAGTCTCTGGCTTCGGTATGCCTTCTCTTTTTTGAACTTATTTTTCGTTCTTGTAGCATTTTCTTGCCTTATACTTTCTTAATTGCTTTGTTTCAGTCTAACACCTACTTTTAAGGCGCTGTGAGGCAAGCCGAATCATGTAAGCGGGCTTCTGATAAGGCCGATAATGCCCTCAGGAGGCAACAGAAGAAGTACGCTACCCTGGAGAAGAAGCTCAAGCGCAAGGAGGAAGAACTCGGAGAGTCTAACGCCGAGCTGGTGGGACTTCGGGCGGAGAAGGATAAAGCTATAGACAACTATCTGGACTCGGAGGAGTTTGCCCAATCCATGAGGATTAGGGATGATTCAGTCTTTCCCGGGTTTTTTAGGACTGGTTGGGACACGGCCCTTGGGACCGTGAACGAGGCTTGTCCTGATATTAACCCGGCGGACTATATCTGCCCTGATGACGAGGCTTTGCTACAGAGGTTTCGTACCCGAGTAGTTGTCTCGGACCATGTTCCTCAGGATCCACTCCTTCCTCCTCCCGAGTCTTCTTCCAGACCTGCTGAGGACGACAGCTCTTCCTCCTCCTCCGAGACGACAGAGACATCCAGCGAGAGTGGAGAGGATGATGATATGGATGCCGAGGGTACTTCAGCTCCTTAGAGCTTTTTCAGCCCTGCGTGGCTTGTTTTTTTTATTTTCGAGACTTTATTTATCGAACTTTTGTAACATCTATCAGATTTATTTTATTTATCACCTTCTATGCTTGCATCCATGCATTTGATTTTTATTTGTTAGGCCACAAACATACTTTGAAGAACTCATGAATTTTATAAAATTGTCTGCGATTCGTCCCTTACACAAGTCTTAATAAACTTCGTAATAAAACTAAAACATATAAATCCTAAGCAAGCAAAGCTTCAAGGTGCTTTTCAACCTACTCGCCATCCTGACGAGTGAGAATCGTATCCGGCTGCCCTACACATAGTAAACCTTCAGGTTTTGTGCATGCCAAGTTCTCGGGACTTCAAAACCATCCATAGTCTCTAGCTTGTAGGTTCCTCTACCTTGAACACTCTTGACTCTGTACGGCCCTTCCCAATTCGGGGCAAGCTTCCCTTTTTGTCCTACACCAGATGCTTCTATTTTCCTCAAGACTAGATCGCCTTGTTTAAAATACCTTTCTTTAACCCTTAGGTTATAGTAGAATGAAGCCTTTTTCTGATATTCTACTATCTTTGCATGTGCCCTATCTCGCACTTCATCGATCAGATCCAGGGCTAACCTTTGCCCTTCCTCATTTTCTTCTGCATTGAAAGCCTGAATCCTTGGAGAGGAATGTGATATCTCTACTGGAACTACTGCTTCTGCCCCATATGCCAACATGAAAGGAGTTGCATCTGTCGTGACTCTACAGGTAGTCCTATAGGCCCATAATATGGGAAGTATCTCATCCACCCAATTATTTCTTGACTTTTCGATCCTCTTCTTTAGTCCATCCAGGATTATCCGATTTGCTACCTCCGCTTGCCCATTGGCTTGCGGGTGAGCCACAGAGGTGAACCGTAACTCAATTTCATTTTCTTCGCAATATTTTTTGAATTCCTCGTTGTTGAATTGTGTTCCATTGTCAGTGACGAGGATACGGGGAATTCCATATCGGCACATAATGTTTTCCCACAGGAATTGTGCAACCTGCTTAGTTGTGATTTTGGCCAAAGGTTTGGCTTCGATCCACTTGGTGAAATAATCAATGGCTACAATCAGAAACTTCCTTTGTGCTGTGGCCATAGGAAAAGGCCCTAGAATATCCATCCCCCACATAGCAAAGGGAATAGGTGAGTTGATAGAGGTCAGCATCTCAGGGGGTTGTCTGGCGACTGGTGCATGCTTCTGACAGCGATCACACTTCTTTATATATTCTTTGGCATCAGCCATCATTTCTGGCCAATAGAAGCCTAAACGGGTTATCTTATGAGCCAAGGCCCTGCCCCCCAAGTGTTGCCCACAAATACCTCCATGCACTTCCTCAAGAGCTAAGCGTGCCTCATCGGGCCTGAGACACCTCAAGTAAGGAACCACGAAAGATCTTTTATATAGAATCCCATCTATCAAAGAGTACCTTAGTGCTCGAACAGTTAACTTCCGTGCCTCAATTACATCGCTTGGCAACCAACCGGTCTGAATGTGAGCCTTGATGGGATCAATCCATGACGTCCCCAAGCCTATGGGAGCCACAAGCTTAACATCTATGCTTCGTGTCTTCAAAACACGGAAGTACACACTTCCTGAACTTTCTTCAATCTCAGATGAAGCAAACTTTGATAGCGCATCTGCTTTAGCATTTTCTTCCCTCGGAATGTGTTCAACATGGCATTCATTAAATTGGGTCATCACAGCCCTTACTAGGCGAACATACTTAGCCATCGTATCATCCCTTGCCTCAAATTCTCCCTTTACCTGGGATATGATCAGCTTCGAGTCTCCACGGACCTTTAAGTTTTTGACTCTAAGTGTCCCAGCTAGACCAAGGCCAGCAATCAGGGCTTCATACTCTGCCTCATTGTTTGTGGTTGGGAAGTCTAGCTTCATGGCATACTCAATTAAGAATCCATCAGGGCTTTGCAAAACCAACCCTGCTCCACTGGAATTTGTTTTTGATGCTCCATCAAAATAGAGAACCCAATATTCTTTCTCCTTGTCCCCATTGTCGACTCCCTTGTCTTGAGGTATGGTATCTTCCTGCCCCCCGACTTCTTGGTTGGGTATGGTACATTCCACCACGAAGTCAGCTAGTGCCTGGGCTTTTATTGCCGTACGTGGCTTATACTTGAGATCGAACTCTCCCAACTCTATTGCCCACTTAATCAGTCTCCCACTTGCCTTGGGACTGTGAATGATATTTCTCAGTGGCTGATTTATTAGCACTTCAATTTGGTGAGCTTGAAAATAAGGACGCAGCTTTCTTGAAGCCATTACCAAGGCTAAAGCGAATTTCTCAATGGCTGAATAATTCAACTCAGCACCATGCAAAATTTTGCTGACATAGTATACGGGTTTCTGGACTTTCAGTTCCTCCTTAACCAACACGGCGCTCAAGGCGCTCTCTGAAACAGCCAAGTACAAAAATAAAACTTCATTCAGAACTGGCTTGGCCAACAACGGGGCCTGGCCCATATACTTCTTTAACTCTTCAAATGCCTTCTGATTTTCCTCACTCCATACAAAGTCTTTGATGTTCTTTAGTGACTTGAAAAATGACAAGCACTTGTCTCCTGACTTGGAGATGAATCGTCCTAACGCAGCAACCCTTCCTGTGAGCTTCTGAACATCCTTGACAGTTTTGGGGGGTTTCATGTCCAGGATTGCCTTTATTTTATCGGGGTTTGCCTCAATTCCCCTCTTCGAGACCATCAATCCCAAGAATTTTCCAGATCCTACTCCGAAAGCACACTTCGTCGGATTCAACATCATCTTGTGGTACCTCAGGACCTCAAAAGCTTCCCTTAAATGGGCTATATGATTAGTCTTTACTAGACTCTTGACTAACATGTCATCAACATAGACTTCCATAGTCTTACCAATAAGATCCTTAAAAATTCTATTCACCAACCTTTGATAGGTGGCTCCTGCATTCTTGAGACCAAACGCCATAACAAGATAACAATAAACACCAAAGTCAGTGATAAATGATACCTTTGGAATGTCATCCTTATGCATTTTGATCTGGTTGTATCCGCCAAACCCATCCATGAAACTCAGCATCTCATGTCCAGCGGTGGTATCAATCAAAGTATCAATTCTAGGCAGCGGAAAACAGTCTTTGGGGCATGCATCATTCAGATCGGTGAAGTCTATACACATCCTCCACTTTCCATTAGCCTTCTTCACCATTACAGGGTTTGCTAACCACTCCGGAAATTGAATCTCCTCAATGAAACCAGCCTCTAAGAGCTTTTCCACTTCCTGCTTTATAGCCTCTTGTCTTTCCGGGGCAAAATTTCTTTTCTTTTGTTTCACTGTCTTCCGGCTTGGATCTACGTTTAGCTTGTGAGTAATTAACTCTGGGTCTATGCCTGGCATATCAACTGCTGACCATGCAAACACATCACTATTTTCTTGCAAAAATTTCACTAACTTCCCTCTAAGGGGCTCCTCTAATTTGGCTCCAATGAAAGTCGTCCTCTCAGGATTCTCGGGGTCTAAAGGAACCGAAACCAATTCTTCTGCTGGCCCTCCTCTATTCTCATCATTTTCTCGAACATCCATATCTTCAATAGGAAGAACCTGCCCCCCGACTCCATCTGCCCTCAAAGAGGCCACATAACAGCTTCTAGCCATTTTTTGATCTCCTCTCTCTTCTCCAATCCCGTTTCGGGTGGGAAACTTCATGACTGAATGGTAGGAAGAGGGGACTGCCTTGAAGGCATGTATCCCTGTTCTCCCCATGATAGCATTATAAGTTGAACTAGCCTTTACCACCACGAAATCCAGCATCTGCGTTGCTTGCCTTGGCTCCGTACCTATGGTGGTTGGCAATTTGATTATCCTTTCCACAGGACATTCTACTCCAGCAAATCCATATATCGGCATGTCGGTTGGTGTTAACTGGGAGTCGTTATACCCCATCCTTAGAAAGGTGTCGTGGAGCAAGATATCCACAGAAGCACCATTATCCACAAGGACCCTCTTAACCGGGCTATTTCCTATTATTGGTGTTATGACCAGCGGGTCGTCATGGGGAAACTTCACACCCTCTAGGTCGGAATCATCAAAAGCCAATGTTACTTCTGTCTTGGCCCTCTTCGGGGCTTCTCCAACAATATGCATAACCTCTCTAGTATATGCCTTTCTGGAATTTTTGGACAATCCAGCAGCAGTTGGACCTCCAAAGATCGTGTTTATCACAGGCCCTCGAGGTCTCGGCCCTCCATAAATGGTGTTTATAACTGGTCCTCTAGGCTGGGGGTTTCGCCCCTGATCGTCTTGGTCCCTCCTACGATCTTCATAGTTCTTCCTTCCATTATTATTTCTGTCCCCTCCATCTCCAGTATACTTGTTCAATCTTCCTTTTCGAATCAAAAACTCAATTACATCTTTCAATTGCCTACACTCATCGGTGTCATGGCCAACATCTTTGTGAAACCTGCAATACTTGCCCTTATCTAGCTTGGCGGGATCAGCCTTCAAGGGCTTAGGCCAGCGAATATCTCTGTCTTTCTCAATCTCCATCAAAATCTGACTTCTGGGAGCATTCAGCTTAGCGTATTCAGTGAACTTTTGCCCAGGTCCTCCCTTCTTGGGGGTTGAATCAGGGTTTTGTTCGGTTCTAGGATATTTGTCCTTAGCGATATACTCCAAATCAGTTTTTTGTTTCTTGCCTCCAGTGGGCTCATTACTTACTACGGTCTTCCTCATACTTTCTTCAACCTTGATATACTTCCCTGCCCTCTCTTGGAGCTGCAACATGCTCTCAGGGGGTCGTTTGGCCAAAGACATCTTGAAAAACTCATCCCTAGTTCCTTGTTGCAGTGCTATCATGGCTACCTTATCATCAAGGTCTGGGACTTTTAAAGCCTCCTTTGTAAAACGATTCAGGTAATCTCTTAAGGATTCCTTAGCTCCCTGCACAAGACTCATAAGAGATGCTGAACTTTTCTCATGGACTCTTCCACTGATGAATTGCTTAATAAAAGCCTGACTTAATTCTCTGAATGATCCAATAGAATTTGGGGGTAGGCGACTGTACCATCTTTGAGCCATACCCGACAGGGTTTGAGGGAAGGCCCGACATTTTATAGCATCATTCACGGGTTGCAGCAGCAGTGCATTAGAGAATGTTCTAACATGATTAGCGGGGTCTCCCGTGCCATCATAGGTTTTGATAGTGGGCATCTTGAATTTCCTTGAGATATGAGCATTCATTATCTCTTCTGTGAAGGGTGGAGTTGGATCATCAGGATCTCCAAGGGGAAGGAGATTGCTTGGATCAGTTCTTGGGACAGCAGCCCTTCTTCTTACCGGACCATCCAGGT
The DNA here is from genome assembly GCF_009905375.1 of Apium graveolens. Classification (NCBI taxonomy): domain Eukaryota; kingdom Viridiplantae; phylum Streptophyta; class Magnoliopsida; order Apiales; family Apiaceae; genus Apium; species Apium graveolens. Next base: position 124,717,674 of record NC_133649.1, on the reverse strand, counting down.
CTATGATAGGAGGAGGATTTCTCCCCCTAGGAGGTATGTGGGGTCTGGTGGCTTGGTGAGCCTCCAAATCACGCCTCAGCCTTTGGATTTCAGCCTCATGAGCCCTGATCTTTTCCTGCACTTCTTGGGGATTCGCCCCTGGGGTGCTTTGGGGGCGTTGCCTTCCATCGGCCATTGGCTCTTTTCCAGGACGCCTCCTTCTCGGGGCCACTTCATCATCCGAAGATTCGGAGTCTCTCTCAGTGTATGGACCAGAAAATTCCCGATCCTCAGGGATAGGATCCAAACCTCGTATATAGGGGGCGACCGCCCTCGTGCTTCGCTTCGCTCAGCATATCCGCTTCCTCCAACCTCAGGATGAAGGGGCATCCCATAAGGGGGTTAGTAGTAACAATAGTTGAATATTCATACCCGACGGGTCGAGAATTCACAGGTATATATATTTGTTGAACTTGAGGATTCGTACCTTGAATCGGGGGAGTTGTCCCTTGTAGCTGGGGTTGAGTTGCCCCTGTCTGGGCTTCCTCCTGAGTAGATGCATAAGTTGAATGGGGAGGAACCTCCACGGTTGATGAAATCACCTGGGTTGTCTCTAATGGTGTTCCTTCCTCTAGAGCTCCAATTGTTCTCTGTGTTCTCGCCATGGTTGTTGTTGTTTCCCGCAGACGGCGCCAAATGTTATGGATTAAAAACTAATATATATAATTGTTGTATTTAATACTAAGGAACGTGAGTTTCGAGGCTCGATTTGACTGCTCTTGTGTTTCATGACTCAATCTGCCTTAACAAGATGCCTACGTACCTTGCTGATTGCCAAGGATCAAGTCAAAAACGTAGTTCTGATTTGTGGGGTGAGGCCCCTTATATAGATGTGGGAGTCCTTGAATTGGACTTGGTATAGGAGACTTGGTGGACAAGCCTTTGAATTAGGATAGACTTAGGAGTCCTAGGAAGTAGGAAGCTGATTCCTTATCCTTTTAGGTCCCCTTGAGGCTAATCTATAAGGATTTATATCCTTATCGGGACTCTTCTCAATAGCTGATTTTTTCCTTATTAATTAATTACGAAATTAATTAATAATCAGGGCTTTTGGGCCTTTTTATTCCACCAGGCCTGATCTGGTCCATCAGGCTTAACCTTTCTGGTCTGAATATCATACATTTTCTTATTGGGCCTAGCAGTCCATTAATTATAAAATCAGGACTTATTTTTCCCTATCAATATTATATATTATTTTCTTTAAAGAAAAACCATTAGACATATTATAATTCTATTTGTATTTATATAATTATACTATGAATATTAATCTATTTATGAGAGTGTTCTATTTTAAATATTACTATAATTACGGTCCCCAGACCGACTACCAAACAAACTTTTATCATTTCGTTTTTAATATAATAGTATAAATAGCACAAAAGATAGATAGATTGATTGATAGATAATCAACATAAATTAAAAAGAATTGTGCATAATATTTTTAGAGAAAGATTTATTTTATTTGAAGAAAATAAAAAAGATAACACGTTTTACTTAAAAAAGGAAGAGATTAAAAAGAAATTTTCTAAAATATTTGTAGAGAAAAAATTGTTTTAGTTAGTGAAAATTAAAAAAGGAAATATATTTTACTTATAAAGGTAATTGTCTAGGTATTAAATACAATCAAAAGAGTTTTAAATAATGAGTGTTACAAGTTTTTAAGGCTTTAATTGGTGTGAAACAAATTTTGCAGCCCTTCTCTCCTTAATTTCAATACAGTTAAACCTCGATTAAGTAATATCCGATAAAGTAATAACCTCGCTTAAGTAATAATTTTCATCGGTCCCAACTTGGGCCAATGTTGTAAAGTAATATTCTCGCTAAAAGCATAAGATAATAAAAAATTCGAAAGTCATTAAGGGCCCAAGTAATATGTAAAGTAATAATTCCATAATTATATATATATATATATACTGTATAATGTATATGATTACAAAATTTAATTCTTATTAAAATATGAATCTATTGTAGCTTGTTTCTTCTTTCCACCAAAGCCAAAATTAATCTCGTCCTTGACTTTATGTAAAGCAAAAATAACTCCTGGTATGTTTTGCTCGTGTTGTAACAAGTAATTGTTCAAAGTGGTGAGTGCTTGAAATGCTTCCTTTGATGACACGCTTGGGATGACATTGCTATCGTCGGGTTCAGGATCAGTCCCTTCATCAGTGCTCATTACCGACTCAATGATTTCTTCATCCGTAGGTGATTCCATAACCGCATCATTCTCGTTTGGATAGTTTAAGAGATGCTCGACATCCATCACATTCCTATATCGTAAATTAGAGATAACTTCATTTAATCCTTCGACACCTTCATTTATTTCTCCAAGTTCTTGTTCATCATTTTCTTCTGAACGAATCTTGCAATGCCGAAAACATTTATTTCTCCAAGTTCTTGTTCATCATTTTTATACGTATATTATATATTATACTGTACCACGTAAACATAAAAATTCGGTAAAGTAATAAAATATTACTTTATCGATAAAGTAATAAAATATTATTATATCGATAAAGTAATAAATTCGGTAAAGTAATATTTTTTCCCGGTCCCAAGGGTATTACTTTAAAGAGGTTTAACTGTAAATGAAATCATCAAACTCTCCAAGAAAAAATTCTGCAAGAGTTTTGATAGAGTTTTTGCCGAGAAGTGTTATTTTTCAATCTTGCTGCAACTTTGATTATATATGCGGTAGATTGTTAAGGAGATAGAAGAGACTATGTGGCTGCCTTTAGTCCTTGCATTTAGATTCAACCACCTGTATTGCTACTAGAGTATAATTTCTTCTATGGCGATCAAGAGGGAGAGTTCCGTGGCAACCAGAGTAGAGTGTCTGTGGCGACTTATTGTGATTTAGTGCGCCGACTTTGCCTTGAGAGAATCTTCCTATGGCGACCTCTCAAAATCTATGCGGCGCCTCAAGCAGTAGATTGCATTCTGTGTTGTACTAATCCGATAAACAAAACAGGTGATGTCTTTCTTTGTTGAACAAACACAAGGCAATGCATCTGATTTATTTTATTTCGTACAATAGCAAACAGCAACGGGAGGAGAAGTTCGTGTAATTCACATGGCAAAAACAAAGGAGGGAGTCGCCTTACGTGATTTTCACGCGCGAGAAAAAGAACACCAGCCGTATACTTTCCGCGGGCCCCGCCATGTGGGAGCTTTGCTTTCTTTCTTTTATCAAACAAAAACACGAACATCAGGCAGGTAGACAGGGGGAGCGTTTCCCGCGTGCATGTCACGCGCTCAGAAAAACAAAGGGAGCCGCAGACGTGTGTGCCACGCGAGAGAGGTGTTCCAGATTTTTGCACAAACTAAACGCTGCCATCATTTTCTTTATATATAAACTGGTTTCATTTGTGTTTAGTCTGTGAATCAATTGAACGCGGGCCCCTGGATGCATTTCCTTTTATTTCAGATCCAACGTCATTTCTTTTGTTCCGCTAATTCAAACACCTGCCATTTCTTGTTTTGAACTATTTTGTTTAATCAACTCGCATGCATGTAACGTAATCGCTGACAGGATTATGTAAAATAAATTAATATTTGATAAGTAAAATAAATAAATAAATAAATGAATAATATTCCAAATATTTATTTAATTAAAACAAATATTAAATTTATTTTATCAAAATTAAATATTGATATTAAATCAAATAAATAAATGATTTGAATTTCATTTATTCATTTAATAAAAAATCAATTATTAATTTATTTATTTTAAAATCAATTGTGATATTAAATTAAATAAATGATTAACTTTTCATTTATTCATTTAATAAAAATCAATCATTGATTAAAAAATAAATCCTGTAAATCCTCGGGCTGTACTCCTTTGTATCTGTAAACCTTCTAATCTCCGGACTTTCGTACCTTAAAAAATTTCCAGACTTCTCGAGTACAAAACCCACCACTGTTAAGTCTTCTACCAAATATAATCAACTACATTAGGAATCCTTGAGGTCTTCACACTGATTCTGATAACCGCTTCGAATGACTCCAACCTTATTCCTCCGATGTCTGAACATATTAATGAACTTCATACGGATCACTGTTGACGTATTCTTCACTGCAACTAACAAAACCTTTTGTGCATATACCCAATGAACAATCTGTACTGATTCCAGTGGAACATAGATTATTTCAAAGTCTTTGTCCTATGTTGAGTTATCCAAACCAGTATTGTTGAGTTATACATGCAGCTTCAATCTTGCTCAACATATTTGTCTTTACATTAATTGTAAAAATTATATAAAACAAATATTTTTTTATTGTGAACTCGTACAAAATATATATGTAATAGCTACTGGTTAGAGGTGTATATAATTTTGACTTTTGCATTGTTTTAAGAACATAGGGTTTTTGCAATGTCTTAAACGATAAGATGAGATTGTTGTTGTTGTCCAGGAATAAGGATGATGATGTTAAGTTATTTTTGTAAAACAGTTAAGAATTTATTGATTGCTAAAGTCAGGAGTTTAACAAAGTCTTTAAGTAAAATAATATTTAAATAAAATAAATAATTAAGTAGCTGAAAAAGGTAATTTATTAGTTATTAGTGATTATAATATTATTATTCTATTTTATTAAATAAACTTGATTGTGATATTTAGAGAAGTTGTTTTAATTGAGATAAATAAAAAAGGTAACATGTTATAGTTGAAAATGATTTTTATTTCTTTTTTATTATAATTCGATTACTAAGGCTAATAAAACTTTTAAGTAAAATAAGGGTAATTCAGTAAATTCAATGTGTACCAAAAAACAGGTACCGTACCCAAAACTTTCAATATTTCGTCTATGATATTTAGAGAAGTTGTTTTAATTGAGAGAAATAAAAAAGGTAACATGTTATAGTTGAAAACGATTTTTGTTTCTTTTTTTTATTATAATTCGATTATTAAGGCTAATAAAACTTCTAAGTAAAATAAGGGTAATTTAGTAAATAACGTGTACCAAAAAGCAGAGGGTTTTTGCAATGTCTTAAAAGATGAGATGGGATTGTTGTTGTCGAGGAATAAGGATGATGATGTTAAGCTGTTCTTGTAAAATAGTTCAGAATTTATGGAATGTTAAAGTCAGGAGTTTAACTAAATCTTTAAGTAAAACAATATTTAAATAAAATAAACAATTAAGTAGCTGAAAAAGGTAATTTATTACTTATTAGTGATTATAATATTATTATTCTATTTTATTAAATACACTTGTCTGTAATATTTAGAGAATTTGTTTTAATTGAGAGAAATAAAAAAGATAACATGTTATAGTTGAAAACGATTTTTTTTTATTATAATTCGATTATTAAGGCTAATCAAACTTTTAAGTAAAATAAGAGTAATTCAGTAAATTAAACGTGTACCAAAAATCAGGTACCGTATCAAAATTTTCAATAACTCATCTTTTACATCTATACTATATTATAATAGACGAAACATTAAAAGTTTGGTAGTTGGTCGGTCGGTACTTGCTGAATTTACTTAATTACCCTTATTTTATTATTCTAATTGCTGTGAATATGTTGTGTACTTGATGATTTCATTAACAAAATACCTTAGTAGATTTTACTTAGTGAAAAATGTAGCACTCGACGGATAAGGAATATAGTCCCGACGAATGACTCAATATAGTCCCGACGGATGATAATTAATTATCCATCGAGTGAGGAGCTTGTGTAATAATAAGTCTGTAGCACATTTATGCATACACCTTGTTTAGATTCTGTAGTAGCACTCAAGTCATGTTGACTTTAATTAGATATGCAGAATAGGTAGATTAATTGTACATAGATGATGTCTTGTAATTCTGCATAAATGAAATGAAGTCAAGTGTCAGATAGCTACCCGACGGATAAACAACAATGCCACTCGACGAATGATCAACAAGGCAACCCGACGGATGATCATGTACCCGACAGATAATCAATTCAAACATCAGTTGACAGTGACAACACAATCACATGCGTCGAATGTATGCAATAGGAATGTGGAAGCCTATTCAACTGGGTTTTAGAGAACAAAGAAGCATTGTCATTTCCATGCTATTTTGAAGATATTCAAAGATGCTGGAATAGAGTAATGAAGCAGCATAGTATTAGACTTGATAGGTTTTGTTTTATTATCTTGTCTTATTACTTTGTAATCTTGGTGATATATATAAACCAAGAAGTAGCAAATAGAACAACAAGAACACTAAGCAAGAAAGTTCTCAGAGAAACATTTGTAAGTTGTATTCTTTGCATTTCTCTGAAAACTTAGTTGTTCACATTTGTAAGCAGCTGTGAGCAAATATTGCTACACAGAGTTCTCTTGATATAATATATATCTCTGGTGGATACATTCAAATCCACCAGAAAGTTTTTAAGGACTTGTGTTTTTAATTACTTGCGTTTTGATTTTACTAACTACTTATTCCGCACATTGCAAATCAAACACTTAAATATTATTAAGATTGAACATTTTATAATTTGTGAAAAAGGTTCAAGAATTTCATTCAACTCCCCTTCTGTAATTCTTGTTGCATTGTTAGGGACTAACAATTGGTATCAGAGCAAGCTCTTGATAAACAAAGAGTTTAAATATCACAACAAAACAACAAGATGAACAAGAAGGATGTTGGAGTCAAGATTCCTTTTTTGGATAAAGATAATTACCATCGTTGGAAGGTAAAAATGCATCTCCATTTACTTTCTCAAGATGAGGCCTATGTAGATTGCATAGAGAGAGGCCCTCATGTACCAATGAGAGCTGCAACTGGAAATGAGCCATCAGTCCCCAAGCCAAGGCATGAATGCTCTGATCCTGGTATTGAATAAGTCAGGAAAGATAAGAAGGCCATGAATATCCTATTCAATGGAGTTGATGGTGACATGTTTGACAACATCATCAATTGCAAAACTGCCAAGGAAGTTTGGGATACTATACAGATTATTTGTGATGGCACTGAGCAAGTAAGGGAAAATAAGATGCAGCTACTCATTCAGCAATATGAGCATTTTCATAGTGAAGAAAGTGAGTCTCTCACTGACATCTTTAGTAGGTTTCAAAAACTACTAAATGCTCTGAAGTTGCATGGAAGGGTCTATTAGACAAAAGACTCCAATCTTAGGTTCCTTAGATCTCTTCCAAAGGAATGGAAACCAATGACAGTCTCATTGAGAAACTCTCAAGATTACACGGAGTTTACTTTGGAAAGACTGTATGGCATCCTGAAAACTTATGAGCTTGAAATAGAGCAAGATGAGAGGATGGAGAGAGGAAAGAAGAAAGGAGGATCCATTGTACTAGTTGTTGAGTTAGAGAAATAGAAGGAAATGAAGATGGAAGCTGTTGAATCAACTTCAAAGGTCTGTGAAAACAAGGGCAAGGGGCTGGTAGCAGAAAATGAAGATTCTTTGAGCCAAGATGACATGGAAGATATTGATGAACATCTAGCATTTCTTTCGAGAAGATTTGCCAAGCTCAAGTTCAAGAAGAACTTTGGAGCAGCCAAGCCAAATAGAAACATGGTGGATAAATTTAAATTCAAATGTTTCAAATGTGGCTTGGCAGGGCACTTTGCCAGTGAGTGTAGAAAGTCAGATTCCAACAAAAAGAAGTTTGAGCCTGTGGATTATAAACAGAAATACTTTGAGTTACTCAAACAAAAGGAAAGGGCTTTCATTACACAAGAAAATAACTGGGCAGCAGATGGTCTGGATGAGGATGAGGATGTCAGCTATGTCAATCTAGCCCTAATGGCCAAGTCTGATGAAATAGAGACAAGTTCTTCAAGTAATCAGGTAATCACCACTAACCTTGCACATTTATCTAAAGCTGAGTGTAATGATGCAATAAATGACATGTCAACAGAATTATATCATTTGCGTGTTACACTTAAGTCTCTTACTAATGAAAATACTAAAATCAAAGATAACAATGTGTTTTTAAGTGAGAGGAATAATGTGCTAGAGTCTCAGTTCATTGAATTTGAAAAATTAAGAATTTAGTGTAAAATTTCTAAGGATGAATTAACTGAGTCCTTGAAGAAAGAAGAGATCTTGAAGAAGCAGCTTGAACGAGAACAGGATGTGATTAAGACATGGAAAACATCTAGAGATGTTCATGCTCAAATCACCAAAGTTCAAGGCATTGAGTCCTTTTGTGATGCATCCTGGAAGTAGAATAAGGAGAAGCTGGAATCCAATTTGGTTGAAGGATTGCTAACAGATGTAGACTTGACAGATGATGAGGGTCATCCGTCGGATAACAAAAAGGGTTATCCGTCGAGTGATATAAATCCTCATCCGTCGACTGTGAGCAAACCTGTGAGTAAAGCCAAACTTGTCAAGTTAAATGAGAAATATGGATCAGTTTCCAAGAATTTTGTTCCAGGAGAATCTAGTCAAGTGAGGAAGAAAAAGGCTAATGTTGGTCATATGACTGTCAAGCAATTGAGTGACAGACTGGAAATATTGAGGTTAAAACAGAGGCTAAAAAGAAAAATAATAGAAATGGTAAAGTAGCAATTAACAAACACAACAACTACACACCTGATAAATATGCTCCTAGAAAATTCTGTGTCAAGTGTGGTAGTGTAAATCATTTGTCTATTAATTGCAAAACTGCCATGCCTACTTCCATATCTGTGCCACCTCATTTTCCCAACATAAATGCCATGTTTTCTATGCCTATGAATGCTATGTCTACACAGAATATGAATGCACAGTTCGCTAATATGCCATTTGCACCTAATCCTTATTATGCTGCATTTAGTATGCCACAAATGCCATTTTGCATGCCTTACTGGAATAACATGTTTACTAATAGCATGCCATTTCCTGTTAATTAAAATATGCATAATAATTTTGTTATAATGAATGGTTTCAAAGGTTCAACTAAAATGACTAAGGATGAATCTGATATCCCCAAGTCAAATGAGATAAAGCCTAAGAAACAGAAAAAGAAAGCTAACAAGGCAGGACCCAAGGAAACTTGGGTACCAAAATCAACTTGATTTGATTTTAATGTGTGCAGGGAAACAGAAAGAATCAATGGTACTTGGATAGTGGTTGTTCAAGACACATGACTGGTGATTCTACCCTGCTCACAGAGTTCAAGGAGAGAGCTGGCCCAAGTATTACTTTTGGAGATGATAACAAGGGTTATACTGTGGGATATGACTTGATTTCAAAAGACAATGTCATCATTGAGGAGGTTGCCTTAGTGGATGGTCTCAAGCACAATTTGTTAAGTATCAGCCAGCTTTGTGATAAAGGCAATTCAGTAACCTTCAACTCAGAAGCCTGTGTTGTGACAAACAAGAGAAGCAACAAAGTGGTTCTCACTGGTGTGAAAATGTGTACCTAGCTGACTTCAAATCATCAAATGCAGAATCTGTTACTTGTCTTCTCAGCAAAGCAAGTCAGGATGAAAGTTGGTTATGGCACAAGAAGCTATCCCATCTAAACTTCAAGACCATGAATGAACATGTAAAGAAAGAACTAGTTAGAGGTATTCCTCAAGTGGAGTTTTCTAAGGATGGATTGTGTGATGCCTGCCAAAAAGGAAAGCAGATCAAAACATCATTCAGAAAGAAGCTTGATTCAACAATTGAAGAACCTTTGCAACTGCTACACATGGATTTGTTTGGACAAGTCAATGTGTTGTCCATCTCAAGGAAAAGATTTTGCCTAGTAATTGTAGATGATTTCTCAAAGTTTTCTTGGACATATTTCCTAAAGTCCAAAGATGAGGCTAGTGAAATCATCATCAATCACATAAGGCAAGTCAATAATCATCCTGATTTCAAAGTTAGAAGAATCAGGAGTGACAATGGAACTGAGTTCAAGAATTCTGTCATGAGAGCATTTTGTGAAGAAAATGGAATTTTGCATGAGTTTTCAGCAACAAGAACTTCACAACAAAATGGAGTAGTAGAAAGGAAGAACATATCACTTATTGAAGTTGCAAGGACAATGCTTGAAGAATCTAAATTACCAACATATTTTTGGGCTGAAGCTGTAAATACTGCATGCTACACACAGAATATTTCTCTGCTTAATCAAGCAAAATGTATGAATCCCTATCAATTGTTCAAGAACAAGAAGCCAACTCTAAATTTTCTTCATGTCTTTGGCTGCAAATGTTATATTTTTGAGAAATCAAACTGATCAGAATGGGAAGTTTGATGCTAAAGCAGATGAAGGAATTTTTGTTGGATATGCTATTGGTAAAGCATATAGAGTCTACAATCTAAGAACCAACATTGTTATGGAATCAATACATGTTGCGTTTGATGATAAAAAGATTGAAGGACTGCAAGATGGAGATGACCATGAGAGCCTCAAATTTGACAATATGGAGATGGTTAGTGATGACAGTCATGATGAAAGTGATCAAGAAACGGTATCAAAGGATAATGCAGAAAAATCCACTACCAATGAAGCACAAAATTCAACATCTGTCGAGTTGCAAAATTCTTCATCCGTCGGGAGATAATCTGCTTTATCCGTCGGGAGACAACCGACCTCATCCGTCGGAACTCAAAATTCACCATCCGCCGGGTCATCAAAAGAAGCTGGAAGTCAGAATAGATCACTTACAGAAAACTCCCATTTCTCAAATCAAAGATCCATTAACTCAGGGGGAGTTTCTAACAATCAAAACTCAATCACACATTAAAACAACAATGAGGCCTCTTCATCTAGACCTAATCTACCTCAACAAAGGAAATTGACTAAGGATCACCCCTTTGAGCTCATCATTGGTGATGTATCTTCTAGAGTTCAAACAAGGAGAGCAACTCAAGAAGAATGTCTATACAACAGCTTTCTTTCCAAGGAAGAACCAAAGAAGGTAGAAGAAGCTTTGTTGGATCCTGATTGAATTTTAGCTATACAGGAGGAGCTAAACCAATTTGAGAGGAATTAGGTATGGAAGCTAGTGTCCAAGCCTAAAGGAAAGAATCTAATAGACACCAAATGGGTATTCAGAAACAAGATGGATGAAAATGGCATAGTAGTCAGGAACAAAGCTAGATTGGTTGTTAAGGGCTATTGTCAACAAGAAGGAATAGATTTTGATGAAACATTTGCTCCTGTTGCAAGACTTGAAGCCATCAGAATCTTCTTAGCCTATGCAGCCCATACCAATTTCAAAATCTATCAAATGGATGTCAAAAGTGCCTTTATGAATGGAGATTTGGAGGAGGAAGTCTATGTCAGTCAGCCTCCTGGTTTTAAAGATCCAAATTTTCCAGAATATGTTTACTATCTTTTGAAAGCACTTTATGGACTAAAGCAAGCACCTAGACCCTGGTATGACACTTTGTCAAAGTTTTTTAGATAATCACTTCACTAGAGGTACTGCAGACAAAACTCTTTTCTTTAGAAATGTTAATGGCTCTAGTATACTTGTTCAAATTTATGTAGATGACATTATTTTTGGCTTTACAGATGAAAAACTTTGCAAAAAGTTTGCCAAATTGATGCAAAGTAAGTATGAAATGAGTATGATGGGAGAACTAACTTACTTTCTTGGTCTGCAAGTTAAGCAAGTTAGTGATGGAATATTCATTAGTCAAACTAAATACATTTATGATCTTTTAAAGAAGTTTGATATAATGGATTGCACATCTGCAAAAACTCTCATGGCCACTGCAACTAAGCTTGAATTAAACACTTCCGTAAAGTCTGTGGATATTTCAAGTTATAGGGGCATGGTTGGCTCACTTCTGTACTGAACAGCTAGCAGGCCAGATATAATGTTTGCTACATGTTTGTGTACTAGATTTCAGGCTAATCCTAGAGAATCTCACTTAGTAGCTATTAAGAGAATTTTCAGTTATCTCAAGGGAACACTAAAACTTGGCATTTGGTACCCTAGAGATTCTGGTTTTGATCTAACTGGTTATTCATATGCAGATTATGCAGGTTGTAGAATTGATAGAAAAAGTACAACAGGAACCTGTCAATTTCTAGGAAACAAGCTTGTGTCCTGGTTCAGTAAAAAGCAAAATTCAGTTTCTACTTCTACAGCTGAAGCTGAATATATTGCTGCTGGCAGTTGCTGTGCACATATTTTGTGGATGAAAAACCAATTGCTAGACTATGGTTTGCAAGTGGAAAGAATTCCCATTTTTTGTGATAACACAAATGCAATTGCCATCACTGAAAATCCAGTGTAACATTCAACAACAAAGCACATAGACATCAAGTACCACTTCATAAGGGAACATGTAATGAATGGTACAGTGGAACTACATTTTGTTCCAAGTGAAAAGCAGCTTGCAGATATATTTACCAAGCCACTGGATAAATCCACCTTTTCAAGGTTGGTAAGTGAGTTAGGTATGCTAAATTTCTCTTGAATCATTATAGATTGTTTGCAAGTTGTAATGCAGTCAAAAATTTAATTGATTTTTCAGTCATAGATGAAATTTTGGCTAAGTCAAAATTTACATCTCGACGGATGATCATTATCCATCGAGTTTGATCATCCGTCGGTATACATTTTATTAATAAAATCAATTACTTTTCTGGAATATTTTATTACTCGACGGATAATTGATTTATCCTCATCTGTCGAATTGTCTGAATCTTAGCCGTTAATTCTTTAAACATTATCCATCGAGTATACTTACAGTTTATAAGTATAACACGGCGGATAATTGAAGGAATTTTTACAGTTTATTTTTTAAACGGCTATTTTGGGAAATTCTTATTGGTCACTTTATTTTACTTTATTATTTTTGACAGTTATTTTCAAGGTGCTTTTCAACCTACTCGCCATCCTGACGAGTGAGAATCGTATCCGGCTGCCCTACACATAGTAAACCTTCAGGTTTTGTGCATGCCAAGTTCTCGGGACTTCAAAACCATCCATAGTCTCTAGCTTGTAGGTTCCTCTACCTTGAACACTCTTGACTCTGTACGGCCCTTCCCAATTCGGGGCAAGCTTCCCTTTTTGTCCTACACCAGATGCTTCTATTTTCCTCAAGACTAGATCGCCTTGTTTAAAATACCTTTCTTTAACCCTTAGGTTATAGTAGAATGAAGCCTTTTTCTGATATTCTACTATCTTTGCATGTGCCCTATCTCGCACTTCATCGATCAGATCCAGGGCTAACCTTTGCCCTTCCTCATTTTCTTCTGCATTGAAAGCCTGAATCCTTGGAGAGGAATGTGATATCTCTACTGGAACTACTGCTTCTGCCCCATATGCCAACATGAAAGGAGTTGCATCTGTCGTGACTCTACAGGTAGTCCTATAGGCCCATAATATGGGAAGTATCTCATCCACCCAATTATTTCTTGACTTTTCGATCCTCTTCTTTAGTCCATCCAGGATTATCCGATTTGCTACCTCCGCTTGCCCATTGGCTTGCGGGTGAGCCACAGAGGTGAACCGTAACTCAATTTCATTTTCTTCGCAATATTTTTTGAATTCCTCGTTGTTGAATTGTGTTCCATTGTCAGTGACGAGGATACGGGGAATTCCATATCGGCACATAATGTTTTCCCACAGGAATTGTGCAACCTGCTTAGTTGTGATTTTGGCCAAAGGTTTGGCTTCGATCCACTTGGTGAAATAATCAATGGCTACAATCAGAAACTTCCTTTGTGCTGTGGCCATAGGAAAAGGCCCTAGAATATCCATCCCCCACATAGCAAAGGGAATAGGTGAGTTGATAGAGGTCAGCATCTCAGGGGGTTGTCTGGCGACTGGTGCATGCTTCTGACAGCGATCACACTTCTTTATATATTCTTTGGCATCAGCCATCATTTCTGGCCAATAGAAGCCTAAACGGGTTATCTTATGAGCCAAGGCCCTGCCCCCCAAGTGTTGCCCACAAATACCTCCATGCACTTCCTCAAGAGCTAAGCGTGCCTCATCGGGCCTGAGACACCTCAAGTAAGGAACCACGAAAGATCTTTTATATAGAATCCCATCTATCAAAGAGTACCTTAGTGCTCGAACAGTTAACTTCCGTGCCTCAATTACATCGCTTGGCAACCAACCGGTCTGAATGTGAGCCTTGATGGGATCAATCCATGACGTCCCCAAGCCTATGGGAGCCACAAGCTTAACATCTATGCTTCGTGTCTTCAAAACACGGAAGTACACACTTCCTGAACTTTCTTCAATCTCAGATGAAGCAAACTTTGATAGCGCATCTGCTTTAGCATTTTCTTCCCTCGGAATGTGTTCAACATGGCATTCATTAAATTGGGTCATCACAGCCCTTACTAGGCGAACATACTTAGCCATCGTATCATCCCTTGCCTCAAATTCTCCCTTTACCTGGGATATGATCAGCTTCGAGTCTCCACGGACCTTTAAGTTTTTGACTCTAAGTGTCCCAGCTAGACCAAGGCCAGCAATCAGGGCTTCATACTCTGCCTCATTGTTTGTGGTTGGGAAGTCTAGCTTCATGGCATACTCAATTAAGAATCCATCAGGGCTTTGCAAAACCAACCCTGCTCCACTGGAATTTGTTTTTGATGCTCCATCAAAATAGAGAACCCAATATTCTTTCTCCTTGTCCCCATTGTCGACTCCCTTGTCTTGAGGTATGGTATCTTCCTGCCCCCCGACTTCTTGGTTGGGTATGGTACATTCCACCACGAAGTCAGCTAGTGCCTGGGCTTTTATTGCCGTACGTGGCTTATACTTGAGATCGAACTCTCCCAACTCTATTGCCCACTTAATCAGTCTCCCACTTGCCTTGGGACTGTGAATGATATTTCTCAGTGGCTGATTTATTAGCACTTCAATTTGGTGAGCTTGAAAATAAGGACGCAGCTTTCTTGAAGCCATTACCAAGGCTAAAGCGAATTTCTCAATGGCTGAATAATTCAACTCAGCACCATGCAAAATTTTGCTGACATAGTATACGGGTTTCTGGACTTTCAGTTCCTCCTTAACCAACACGGCGCTCAAGGCGCTCTCTGAAACAGCCAAGTACAAAAATAAAACTTCATTCAGAACTGGCTTGGCCAACAACGGGGCCTGGCCCATATACTTCTTTAACTCTTCAAATGCCTTCTGATTTTCCTCACTCCATACAAAGTCTTTGATGTTCTTTAGTGACTTGAAAAATGACAAGCACTTGTCTCCTGACTTGGAGATGAATCGTCCTAACGCAGCAACCCTTCCTGTGAGCTTCTGAACATCCTTGACAGTTTTGGGGGGTTTCATGTCCAGGATTGCCTTTATTTTATCGGGGTTTGCCTCAATTCCCCTCTTCGAGACCATCAATCCCAAGAATTTTCCAGATCCTACTCCGAAAGCACACTTCGTCGGATTCAACATCATCTTGTGGTACCTCAGGACCTCAAAAGCTTCCCTTAAATGGGCTATATGATTAGTCTTTACTAGACTCTTGACTAACATGTCATCAACATAGACTTCCATAGTCTTACCAATAAGATCCTTAAAAATTCTATTCACCAACCTTTGATAGGTGGCTCCTGCATTCTTGAGACCAAACGCCATAACAAGATAACAATAAACACCAAAGTCAGTGATAAATGATACCTTTGGAATGTCATCCTTATGCATTTTGATCTGGTTGTATCCGCCAAACCCATCCATGAAACTCAGCATCTCATGTCCAGCGGTGGTATCAATCAAAGTATCAATTCTAGGCAGCGGAAAACAGTCTTTGGGGCATGCATCATTCAGATCGGTGAAGTCTATACACATCCTCCACTTTCCATTAGCCTTCTTCACCATTACAGGGTTTGCTAACCACTCCGGAAATTGAATCTCCTCAATGAAACCAGCCTCTAAGAGCTTTTCCACTTCCTGCTTTATAGCCTCTTGTCTTTCCGGGGCAAAATTTCTTTTCTTTTGTTTCACTGTCTTCCGGCTTGGATCTACGTTTAGCTTGTGAGTAATTAACTCTGGGTCTATGCCTGGCATATCAACTGCTGACCATGCAAACACATCACTATTTTCTTGCAAAAATTTCACTAACTTCCCTCTAAGGGGCTCCTCTAATTTGGCTCCAATGAAAGTCGTCCTCTCAGGATTCTCGGGGTCTAAAGGAACCGAAACCAATTCTTCTGCTGGCCCTCCTCTATTCTCATCATTTTCTCGAACATCCATATCTTCAATAGGAAGAACCTGCCCCCCGACTCCATCTGCCCTCAAAGAGGCCACATAACAGCTTCTAGCCATTTTTTGATCTCCTCTCTCTTCTCCAATCCCGTTTCGGGTGGGAAACTTCATGACTGAATGGTAGGAAGAGGGGACTGCCTTGAAGGCATGTATCCCTGTTCTCCCCATGATAGCATTATAAGTTGAACTAGCCTTTACCACCACGAAATCCAGCATCTGCGTTGCTTGCCTTGGCTCCGTACCTATGGTGGTTGGCAATTTGATTATCCTTTCCACAGGACATTCTACTCCAGCAAATCCATATATCGGCATGTCGGTTGGTGTTAACTGGGAGTCGTTATACCCCATCCTTAGAAAGGTGTCGTGGAGCAAGATATCCACAGAAGCACCATTATCCACAAGGACCCTCTTAACCGGGCTATTTCCTATTATTGGTGTTATGACCAGCGGGTCGTCATGGGGAAACTTCACACCCTCTAGGTCGGAATCATCAAAAGCCAATGTTACTTCTGTCTTGGCCCTCTTCGGGGCTTCTCCAACAATATGCATAACCTCTCTAGTATATGCCTTTCTGGAATTTTTGGACAATCCAGCAGCAGTTGGACCTCCAAAGATCGTGTTTATCACAGGCCCTCGAGGTCTCGGCCCTCCATAAATGGTGTTTATAACTGGTCCTCTAGGCTGGGGGTTTCTCCCCTGATCGTCTTGGTCCCTCCTACGATCTTCATAGTTCTTCCTTCCATTATTATTTCTGTCCCCTCCATCTCCAGTATACTTGTTCAATCTTCCTTTTCGAATCAAAAACTCAATTACATCTTTCAATTGCCTACACTCATCGGTGTCATGGCCAACATCTTTGTGAAACCTGCAATACTTGCCCTTATCTAGCTTGGCGGGATCAGCCTTCAAGGGCTTAGGCCAGCGAATATCTCTGTCTTTCTCAATCTCCATCAAAATCTGACTTCTGGGAGCATTCAGCTTAGCGTATTCAGTGAACTTTTGCCCAGGTCCTCCCTTCTTGGGGGTTGAATCAGGGTTTTGTTCGGTTCTAGGATATTTGTCCTTAGCGATATACTCCAAATCAGTTTTTTGTTTCTTGCCTCCAGTGGGCTCATTACTTACTACGGTCTTCCTCATACTTTCTTCAACCTTGATATACTTCCCTGCCCTCTCTTGGAGCTGCAACATGCTCTCAGGGGGTCGTTTGGCCAAAGACATCTTGAAAAACTCATCCCTAGTTCCTTGTTGCAGTGCTATCATGGCTACCTTATCATCAAGGTCTGGGACTTTTAAAGCCTCCTTTGTAAAACGATTCAGGTAATCTCTTAAGGATTCCTTAGCTCCCTGCACAAGACTCATAAGAGATGCTGAACTTTTCTCATGGACTCTTCCACTGATGAATTGCTTAATAAAAGCCTGACTTAATTCTCTGAATGATCCAATAGAATTTGGGGGTAGGCGACTGTACCATCTTTGAGCCATACCCGACAGGGTTTGAGGGAAGGCCCGACATTTTATAGCATCATTCACGGGTTGCAGCAGCAGTGCATTAGAGAATGTTCTAACATGATTAGCGGGGTCTCCCGTGCCATCATAGGTTTTGATAGTGGGCATCTTGAATTTCCTTGAGATATGAGCATTCATTATCTCTTCTGTGAAGGGTGGAGTTGGATCATCAGGATCTCCAAGGGGAAGGAGATTGCTTGGATCAGTTCTTGGGACAGCAGCCCTTCTTCTTACCGGACCATCCAGGTCTATGATAGGAGGAGGATTTCTCCCCCTAGGAGGTATGTGGGGTCTGGTGGCTTGGTGAGCCTCCAAATCACGCCTCAGCCTTTGGATTTCAGCCTCATGAGCCCTGATCTTTTCCTGCACTTCTTGGGGATTCGCCCCTGGGGTGCTTTGGGGGCGTTGCCTTCCATCGGCCATTGGCTCTTTTCCAGGACGCCTCCTTCTCGGGGCCACTTCATCATCCGAAGATTCGGAGTCTCTCTCAGTGTATGGACCAGAAAATTCCCGATCCTCAAGGATAGGATCCAAACCTCGTATATAGGGGGCGACCGCCCTCGTGCTTCGCTTCGCTCAGCATATCCGCTTCCTCCAACCTCAGGATGAAGGGGCATCCCATAAGGGGGTTAGTAGTAACAATAGTTGAATATTCATACCCGACGGGTCGAGAATTCACAGGTATATATATTTGTTGAACTTGAGGATTCGTACCTTGAATCGGGGGAGTTGTCCCTTGTAGCTGGGGTTGAGTTGCCCCTGTCTGGGCTTCCTCCTGAGTAGATGCATAAGTTGAATGGGGAGGAACCTCCACGGTTGATGAAATCACCTGGGTTGTCTCTAATGGTGTTCCTTCCTCTAGAGCTCCAATTGTTCTCTGTGTTCTCGCCATGGTTGTTGTTGTTTCCCGCAGACGGCGCCAAATGTTATGGATTAAAAACTAATATATATAATTGTTGTATTTAATACTAAGGAACGTGAGTTTCGAGGCTCGATTTGACTGCTCTTGTGTTTCATGACTCAATCTGCCTTAACAAGATGCCTACGTACCTTGCTGATTGCCAAGGATCAAGTCAAAAACGTAGTTCTGATTTGTGGGGTGAGGCCCCTTATATAGATGTGGGAGTCCTTGAATTGGACTTGGTATAGGAGACTTGGTGGACAAGCCTTTGAATTAGGATAGACTTAGGAGTCCTAGGAAGTAGGAAGCTGATTCCTTATCCTTTTAGGTCCCCTTGAGGCTAATCTATAAGGATTTATATCCTTATCGGGACTCTTCTCAATAGCTGATTTTTTCCTTATTAATTAATTACGAAATTAATTAATAATCAGGGCTTTTGGGCCTTTTTATTCCACCAGGCCTGATCTGGTCCATCAGGCTTAACCTTTCTGGTCTGAATATCATACATTTTCTTATTGGGCCTAGCAGTCCATTAATTATAAAATCAGGACTTATTTTTCCCTATCAATATTATATATTATTTTCTTTAAAGAAAAACCATTAGACATATTATAATTCTATTTGTATTTATATAATTATACTATGAATATTAATCTATTTATGAGAGTGTTCTATTTTAAATATTACTATAATTACGGTCCCCAGACCGACTACCAAACAAACTTTTATCATTTCGTTTTTAATATAATAGTATAAATAGCACAAAAGATAGATAGATTGATTGATAGATAATCAACATAAATTAAAAAGAATTGTGCATAATATTTTTAGAGAAAGATTTATTTTATTTGAAGAAAATAAAAAAGATAACACGTTTTACTTAAAAAAGGAAGAGATTAAAAAGAAATTTTCTAAAATATTTGTAGAGAAAAAATTGTTTTAGTTAGTGAAAATTAAAAAAGGAAATATATTTTACTTATAAAGGTAATTGTCTAGGTATTAAATACAATCAAAAGAGTTTTAAATAATGAGTGTTACAAGTTTTTAAGGCTTTAATTGGTGTGAAACAAATTTTGCAGCCCTTCTCTCCTTAATTTCAATACAGTTAAACCTCGATTAAGTAATATCCGATAAAGTAATAACCTCGCTTAAGTAATAATTTTCATCGGTCCCAACTTGGGCCAATGTTGTAAAGTAATATTCTCGCTAAAAGCATAAGATAATAAAAAATTCGAAAGTCATTAAGGGCCCAAGTAATATGTAAAGTAATAATTCCATAATTATATATATATATATATACTGTATAATGTATATGATTACAAAATTTAATTCTTATTAAAATATGAATCTATTGTAGCTTGTTTCTTCTTTCCACCAAAGCCAAAATTAATCTCGTCCTTGACTTTATGTAAAGCAAAAATAACTCCTGGTATGTTTTGCTCGTGTTGTAACAAGTAATTGTTCAAAGTGGTGAGTGCTTGAAATGCTTCCTTTGATGACACGCTTGGGATGACATTGCTATCGTCGGGTTCAGGATCAGTCCCTTCATCAGTGCTCATTACCGACTCAATGATTTCTTCATCCGTAGGTGATTCCATAACCGCATCATTCTCGTTTGGATAGTTTAAGAGATGCTCGACATCCATCACATTCCTATATCGTAAATTAGAGATAACTTCATTTAATCCTTCGACACCTTCATTTATTTCTCCAAGTTCTTGTTCATCATTTTCTTCTGAACGAATCTTGCAATGCCGAAAACATTTATTTCTCCAAGTTCTTGTTCATCATTTTTATACGTACATTATATATTATACTGTACCACGTAAACATAAAAATTCGGTAAAGTAATAAAATATTACTTTATCGATAAAGTAATAAAATATTATTATATCGATAAAGTAATAAATTCGGTAAAGTAATATTTTTTCCCGGTCCCAAGGGTATTACTTTAAAGAGGTTTAACTGTAAATGAAATCATCAAACTCTCCAAGAAAAAATTCTGCAAGAGTTTTGATAGAGTTTTTGCCGAGAAGTGTTATTTTTCAATCTTGCTGCAACTTTGATTATATATGCGGTAGATTGTTAAGGAGATAGAAGAGACTATGTGGCTGCCTTTAGTCCTTGCATTTAGATTCAACCAGCTGTATTGCTACTAGAGTATAATTTCTTCTATGGCGATCAAGAGGGAGAGTTCCGTGGCAACCAGAGTAGAGTGTCTGTGGCGACTTATTGTGATTTAGTGCGCCGACTTTGCCTTGAGAGAATCTTCCTATGGCGACCTCTCAAAATCTATGCGGCGCCTCAAGCAGTAGATTGCATTCTGTGTTGTACTAATCCGATAAACAAAACAGGTGATGTCTTTCTTTGTTGAACAAACACAAGGCAATGCATCTGATTTATTTTATTTCGTACAATAGCAAACAGCAACGGGAGGAGAAGTTCGTGTAATTCACATGGCAAAAACAAAGGAGGGAGTCGCCTTACGTGATTTTCACGCGCGAGAAAAAGAACACCAGCCGTATACTTTCCGCGGGCCCCGCCATGTGGGAGCTTTGCTTTCTTTCTTTTATCAAACAAAAACACGAACATCAGGCAGGTAGACAGGGGGAGCGTTTCCCGCGTGCATGTCACGCGCTCAGAAAAACAAAGGGAGCCGCAGACGTGTGTGCCACGCGAGAGAGGTGTTCCAGATTTTTGCACAAACTAAACGCTGCCATCATTTTCTTTATATATAAACTGGTTTCATTTGTGTTTAGTCTGTGAATCAATTGAACGCGGGCCCCTGGATGCATTTCCTTTTATTTCAGATCCAACGTCATTTCTTTTGTTCCGCTAATTCAAACACCTGCCATTTCTTGTTTTGAACTATTTTGTTTAATCAACTCGCATGCATGTAACGTAATCGCTGACAGGATTATGTAAAATAAATTAATATTTGATAAGTAAAATAAATAAATAAATAAATGAATAATATTCCAAATATTTATTTAATTAAAACAAATATTAAATTTATTTTATCAAAATTAAATATTGATATTAAATCAAATAAATAAATGATTTGAATTTCATTTATTCATTTAATAAAAAATCAATTATTAATTTATTTATTTTAAAATCAATTGTGATATTAAATTAAATAAATGATTAACTTTTCATTTATTCATTTAATAAAAATCAATCATTGATTAAAAAATAAATCCTGTAAATCCTCGGGCTGTACTCCTTTGTATCTGTAAACCTTCTAATCTCCGGACTTTCGTACCTTAAAAAATTTCCAGACTTCTCGAGTACAAAACCCACCACTGTTAAGTCTTCTACCAAATATAATCAACTACATTAGGAATCCTTGAGGTCTTCACACTGATTCTGATAACCGCTTCGAATGACTCCAACCTTATTCCTCCGATGTCTGAACATATTAATGAACTTCATACGGATCACTGTTGACGTATTCTTCACTGCAACTAACAAAACCTTTTGTGCATATACCCAATGAACAATCTGTACTGATTCCAGTGGAACATAGATTATTTCAAAGTCTTTGTCCTATGTTGAGTTATCCAAACCAGTATTGTTGAGTTATACATGCAGCTTCAATCTTGCTCAACATATTTGTCTTTACATTAATTGTAAAAATTATATAAAACAAATATTTTTTATTGTGAACTCGTACAAAATATATATGTAATAGCTACTGGTTAGAGGTGTATATAATTTTGACTTTTGCATTGTTTTAAGAACATAGGGTTTTTGCAATGTCTTAAACGATAAGATGAGATTGTTGTTGTTGTCCAGGAATAAGGATGATGATGTTAAGTTATTTTTGTAAAACAGTTAAGAATTTATTGATTGCTAAAGTCAGGAGTTTAACAAAGTCTTTAAGTAAAATAATATTTAAATAAAATAAATAATTAAGTAGCTGAAAAAGGTAATTTATTAGTTATTAGTGATTATAATATTATTATTCTATTTTATTAAATAAACTTGATTGTGATATTTAGAGAAGTTGTTTTAATTGAGATAAATAAAAAAGGTAACATGTTATAGTTGAAAATGATTTTTATTTCTTTTTTATTATAATTCGATTACTAAGGCTAATAAAACTTTTAAGTAAAATAAGGGTAATTCAGTAAATTCAATGTGTACCAAAAAACAGGTACCGTACCCAAAACTTTCAATATTTCGTCTATGATATTTAGAGAAGTTGTTTTAATTGAGAGAAATAAAAAAGGTAACATGTTATAGTTGAAAACGATTTTTGTTTCTTTTTTTTATTATAATTCGATTATTAAGGCTAATAAAACTTCTAAGTAAAATAAGGGTAATTTAGTAAATAACGTGTACCAAAAAGCAGAGGGTTTTTGCAATGTCTTAAAAGATGAGATGTGATTGTTGTTGTCGAGGAATAAGGATGATGATGTTAAGCTGTTCTTGTAAAATAGTTCAGAATTTATGGAATGTTAAAGTCAGGAGTTTAACTAAATCTTTAAGTAAAACAATATTTAAATAAAATAAACAATTAAGTAGCTGAAAAAGGTAATTTATTACTTATTAGTGATTATAATATTATTATTCTATTTTATTAAATACACTTGTCTGTAATATTTAGAGAATTTGTTTTAATTGAGAGAAATAAAAAAGATAACATGTTATAGTTGAAAACGATTTTTTTTTTATTATAATTCGATTATTAAGGCTAATCAAACTTTTAAGTAAAATAAGAGTAATTCAGTAAATTAAACGTGTACCAAAAATCAGGTACCGTATCAAAATTTTCAATAACTCATCTTTTACATCTATACTATATTATAATAGACGAAACATTAAAAGTTTGGTAGTTGGTCGGTCGGTACTTGCTGAATTTACTTAATTACCCTTATTTTATTATTCTAATTGCTGTGAATATGTTGTGTACTTGATGATTTCATTAACAAAATACCTTAGTAGATTTTACTTAGTGAAAAATGTAGCACTCGACGGATAAGGAATATAGTCCCGACGAATGACTCAATATAGTCCCGACGGATGATAATTAATTATCCATCGAGTGAGGAGCTTGTGTAATAATAAGTCTGTAGCACATTTATGCATACACCTTGTTTAGATTCTGTAGTAGCACTCAAGTCATGTTGACTTTAATTAGATATGCAGAATAGGTAGATTAATTGTACATAGATGATGTCTTGTAATTCTGCATAAATGAAATGAAGTCAAGTGTCAGATAGCTACCCGACGGATAAACAACAATGCCACTCGACGAATGATCAACAAGGCAAC
This sequence comes from Apium graveolens, assembly GCF_009905375.1. Lineage (NCBI taxonomy): Eukaryota > Viridiplantae > Streptophyta > Magnoliopsida > Apiales > Apiaceae > Apium > Apium graveolens. Next base: position 124,693,842 of record NC_133649.1, on the reverse strand, counting down.
CCGACGGATGATCATGTACCCGACAGATAATCAATTCAAACATCAGTTGACAGTGACAACACAATCACATGCGTCGAATGTATGCAATAGGAATGTGGAAGCCTATTCAACTGGGTTTTAGAGAACAAAGAAGCATTGTCATTTCCATGCTATTTTGAAGATATTCAAAGATGCTGGAATAGAGTAATGAAGCAGCATAGTATTAGACTTGATAGGTTTTGTTTTATTATCTTGTCTTATTACTTTGTAATCTTGGTGATATATATAAACCAAGAAGTAGCAAATAGAACAACAAGAACACTAAGCAAGAAAGTTCTCAGAGAAACATTTGTAAGTTGTATTCTTTGCATTTCTCTGAAAACTTAGTTGTTCACATTTGTAAGCAGCTGTGAGCAAATATTGCTACACAGAGTTCTCTTGATATAATATATATCTCTGGTGGATACATTCAAATCCACCAGAAAGTTTTTAAGGACTTGTGTTTTTAATTACTTGCGTTTTGATTTTACTAACTACTTATTCCGCACATTGCAAATCAAACACTTAAATATTATTAAGATTGAACATTTTATAATTTGTGAAAAAGGTTCAAGAATTTCATTCAACTCCCCTTCTGTAATTCTTGTTGCATTGTTAGGGACTAACAATTGGTATCAGAGCAAGCTCTTGATAAACAAAGAGTTTAAATATCACAACAAAACAACAAGATGAACAAGAAGGATGTTGGAGTCAAGATTCCTTTTTTGGATAAAGATAATTACCATCGTTGGAAGGTAAAAATGCATCTCCATTTACTTTCTCAAGATGAGGCCTATGTAGATTGCATAGAGAGAGGCCCTCATGTACCAATGAGAGCTGCAACTGGAAATGAGCCATCAGTCCCCAAGCCAAGGCATGAATGCTCTGATCCTGGTATTGAATAAGTCAGGAAAGATAAGAAGGCCATGAATATCCTATTCAATGGAGTTGATGGTGACATGTTTGACAACATCATCAATTGCAAAACTGCCAAGGAAGTTTGGGATACTATACAGATTATTTGTGATGGCACTGAGCAAGTAAGGGAAAATAAGATGCAGCTACTCATTCAGCAATATGAGCATTTTCATAGTGAAGAAAGTGAGTCTCTCACTGACATCTTTAGTAGGTTTCAAAAACTACTAAATGCTCTGAAGTTGCATGGAAGGGTCTATTAGACAAAAGACTCCAATCTTAGGTTCCTTAGATCTCTTCCAAAGGAATGGAAACCAATGACAGTCTCATTGAGAAACTCTCAAGATTACACGGAGTTTACTTTGGAAAGACTGTATGGCATCCTGAAAACTTATGAGCTTGAAATAGAGCAAGATGAGAGGATGGAGAGAGGAAAGAAGAAAGGAGGATCCATTGTACTAGTTGTTGAGTTAGAGAAATAGAAGGAAATGAAGATGGAAGCTGTTGAATCAACTTCAAAGGTCTGTGAAAACAAGGGCAAGGGGCTGGTAGCAGAAAATGAAGATTCTTTGAGCCAAGATGACATGGAAGATATTGATGAACATCTAGCATTTCTTTCGAGAAGATTTGCCAAGCTCAAGTTCAAGAAGAACTTTGGAGCAGCCAAGCCAAATAGAAACATGGTGGATAAATTTAAATTCAAATGTTTCAAATGTGGCTTGGCAGGGCACTTTGCCAGTGAGTGTAGAAAGTCAGATTCCAACAAAAAGAAGTTTGAGCCTGTGGATTATAAACAGAAATACTTTGAGTTACTCAAACAAAAGGAAAGGGCTTTCATTACACAAGAAAATAACTGGGCAGCAGATGGTCTGGATGAGGATGAGGATGTCAGCTATGTCAATCTAGCCCTAATGGCCAAGTCTGATGAAATAGAGACAAGTTCTTCAAGTAATCAGGTAATCACCACTAACCTTGCACATTTATCTAAAGCTGAGTGTAATGATGCAATAAATGACATGTCAACAGAATTATATCATTTGCGTGTTACACTTAAGTCTCTTACTAATGAAAATACTAAAATCAAAGATAACAATGTGTTTTTAAGTGAGAGGAATAATGTGCTAGAGTCTCAGTTCATTGAATTTGAAAAATTAAGAATTTAGTGTAAAATTTCTAAGGATGAATTAACTGAGTCCTTGAAGAAAGAAGAGATCTTGAAGAAGCAGCTTGAACGAGAACAGGATGTGATTAAGACATGGAAAACATCTAGAGATGTTCATGCTCAAATCACCAAAGTTCAAGGCATTGAGTCCTTTTGTGATGCATCCTGGAAGTAGAATAAGGAGAAGCTGGAATCCAATTTGGTTGAAGGATTGCTAACAGATGTAGACTTGACAGATGATGAGGGTCATCCGTCGGATAACAAAAAGGGTTATCCGTCGAGTGATATAAATCCTCATCCGTCGACTGTGAGCAAACCTGTGAGTAAAGCCAAACTTGTCAAGTTAAATGAGAAATATGGATCAGTTTCCAAGAATTTTGTTCCAGGAGAATCTAGTCAAGTGAGGAAGAAAAAGGCTAATGTTGGTCATATGACTGTCAAGCAATTGAGTGACAGACTGGAAATATTGAGGTTAAAACAGAGGCTAAAAAGAAAAATAATAGAAATGGTAAAGTAGCAATTAACAAACACAACAACTACACACCTGATAAATATGCTCCTAGAAAATTCTGTGTCAAGTGTGGTAGTGTAAATCATTTGTCTATTAATTGCAAAACTGCCATGCCTACTTCCATATCTGTGCCACCTCATTTTCCCAACATAAATGCCATGTTTTCTATGCCTATGAATGCTATGTCTACACAGAATATGAATGCACAGTTCGCTAATATGCCATTTGCACCTAATCCTTATTATGCTGCATTTAGTATGCCACAAATGCCATTTTGCATGCCTTACTGGAATAACATGTTTACTAATAGCATGCCATTTCCTGTTAATTAAAATATGCATAATAATTTTGTTATAATGAATGGTTTCAAAGGTTCAACTAAAATGACTAAGGATGAATCTGATATCCCCAAGTCAAATGAGATAAAGCCTAAGAAACAGAAAAAGAAAGCTAACAAGGCAGGACCCAAGGAAACTTGGGTACCAAAATCAACTTGATTTGATTTTAATGTGTGCAGGGAAACAGAAAGAATCAATGGTACTTGGATAGTGGTTGTTCAAGACACATGACTGGTGATTCTACCCTGCTCACAGAGTTCAAGGAGAGAGCTGGCCCAAGTATTACTTTTGGAGATGATAACAAGGGTTATACTGTGGGATATGACTTGATTTCAAAAGACAATGTCATCATTGAGGAGGTTGCCTTAGTGGATGGTCTCAAGCACAATTTGTTAAGTATCAGCCAGCTTTGTGATAAAGGCAATTCAGTAACCTTCAACTCAGAAGCCTGTGTTGTGACAAACAAGAGAAGCAACAAAGTGGTTCTCACTGGTGTGAAAATGTGTACCTAGCTGACTTCAAATCATCAAATGCAGAATCTGTTACTTGTCTTCTCAGCAAAGCAAGTCAGGATGAAAGTTGGTTATGGCACAAGAAGCTATCCCATCTAAACTTCAAGACCATGAATGAACATGTAAAGAAAGAACTAGTTAGAGGTATTCCTCAAGTGGAGTTTTCTAAGGATGGATTGTGTGATGCCTGCCAAAAAGGAAAGCAGATCAAAACATCATTCAGAAAGAAGCTTGATTCAACAATTGAAGAACCTTTGCAACTGCTACACATGGATTTGTTTGGACAAGTCAATGTGTTGTCCATCTCAAGGAAAAGATTTTGCCTAGTAATTGTAGATGATTTCTCAAAGTTTTCTTGGACATATTTCCTAAAGTCCAAAGATGAGGCTAGTGAAATCATCATCAATCACATAAGGCAAGTCAATAATCATCCTGATTTCAAAGTTAGAAGAATCAGGAGTGACAATGGAACTGAGTTCAAGAATTCTGTCATGAGAGCATTTTGTGAAGAAAATGGAATTTTGCATGAGTTTTCAGCAACAAGAACTTCACAACAAAATGGAGTAGTAGAAAGGAAGAACATATCACTTATTGAAGTTGCAAGGACAATGCTTGAAGAATCTAAATTACCAACATATTTTTGGGCTGAAGCTGTAAATACTGCATGCTACACACAGAATATTTCTCTGCTTAATCAAGCAAAATGTATGAATCCCTATCAATTGTTCAAGAACAAGAAGCCAACTCTAAATTTTCTTCATGTCTTTGGCTGCAAATGTTATATTTTTGAGAAATCAAACTGATCATAATGGGAAGTTTGATGCTAAAGCAGATGAAGGAATTTTTGTTGGATATGCTATTGGTAAAGCATATAGAGTCTACAATCTAAGAACCAACATTGTTATGGAATCAATACATGTTGCGTTTGATGATAAAAAGATTGAAGGACTGCAAGATGGAGATGACCATGAGAGCCTCAAATTTGACAATATGGAGATGGTTAGTGATGACAGTCATGATGAAAGTGATCAAGAAACGGTATCAAAGGATAATGCAGAAAAATCCACTACCAATGAAGCACAAAATTCAACATCTGTCGAGTTGCAAAATTCTTCATCCGTCGGGAGATAATCTGCTTTATCCGTCGGGAGACAACCGACCTCATCCGTCGGAACTCAAAATTCACCATCCGCCGGGTCATCAAAAGAAGCTGGAAGTCAGAATAGATCACTTACAGAAAACTCCCATTTCTCAAATCAAAGATCCATTAACTCAGGGGGAGTTTCTAACAATCAAAACTCAATCACACATTAAAACAACAATGAGGCCTCTTCATCTAGACCTAATCTACCTCAACAAAGGAAATTGACTAAGGATCACCCCTTTGAGCTCATCATTGGTGATGTATCTTCTAGAGTTCAAACAAGGAGAGCAACTCAAGAAGAATGTCTATACAACAGCTTTCTTTCCAAGGAAGAACCAAAGAAGGTAGAAGAAGCTTTGTTGGATCCTGATTGAATTTTAGCTATACAGGAGGAGCTAAACCAATTTGAGAGGAATTAGGTATGGAAGCTAGTGTCCAAGCCTAAAGGAAAGAATCTAATAGACACCAAATGGGTATTCAGAAACAAGATGGATGAAAATGGCATAGTAGTCAGGAACAAAGCTAGATTGGTTGTTAAGGGCTATTGTCAACAAGAAGGAATAGATTTTGATGAAACATTTGCTCCTGTTGCAAGACTTGAAGCCATCAGAATCTTCTTAGCCTATGCAGCCCATACCAATTTCAAAATCTATCAAATGGATGTCAAAAGTGCCTTTATGAATGGAGATTTGGAGGAGGAAGTCTATGTCAGTCAGCCTCCTGGTTTTAAAGATCCAAATTTTCCAGAATATGTTTACTATCTTTTGAAAGCACTTTATGGACTAAAGCAAGCACCTAGACCCTGGTATGACACTTTGTCAAAGTTTTTTTAGATAATCACTTCACTAGAGGTACTGCAGACAAAACTCTTTTCTTTAGAAATGTTAATGGCTCTAGTATACTTGTTCAAATTTATGTAGATGACATTATTTTTGGCTTTACAGATGAAAAACTTTGCAAAAAGTTTGCCAAATTGATGCAAAGTAAGTATGAAATGAGTATGATGGGAGAACTAACTTACTTTCTTGGTCTGCAAGTTAAGCAAGTTAGTGATGGAATATTCATTAGTCAAACTAAATACATTTATGATCTTTTAAAGAAGTTTGATATAATGGATTGCACATCTGCAAAAACTCTCATGGCCACTGCAACTAAGCTTGAATTAAACACTTCCGTAAAGTCTGTGGATATTTCAAGTTATAGGGGCATGGTTGGCTCACTTCTGTACTGAACAGCTAGCAGGCCAGATATAATGTTTGCTACATGTTTGTGTACTAGATTTCAGGCTAATCCTAGAGAATCTCACTTAGTAGCTATTAAGAGAATTTTCAGTTATCTCAAGGGAACACTAAAACTTGGCATTTGGTACCCTAGAGATTCTGGTTTTGATCTAACTGGTTATTCATATGCAGATTATGCAGGTTGTAGAATTGATAGAAAAAGTACAACAGGAACCTGTCAATTTCTAGGAAACAAGCTTGTGTCCTGGTTCAGTAAAAAGCAAAATTCAGTTTCTACTTCTACAGCTGAAGCTGAATATATTGCTGCTGGCAGTTGCTGTGCACATATTTTGTGGATGAAAAACCAATTGCTAGACTATGGTTTGCAAGTGGAAAGAATTCCCATTTTTTGTGATAACACAAATGCAATTGCCATCACTGAAAATCCAGTGTAACATTCAACAACAAAGCACATAGACATCAAGTACCACTTCATAAGGGAACATGTAATGAATGGTACAGTGGAACTACATTTTGTTCCAAGTGAAAAGCAGCTTGCAGATATATTTACCAAGCCACTGGATAAATCCACCTTTTCAAGGTTGGTAAGTGAGTTAGGTATGCTAAATTTCTCTTGAATCATTATAGATTGTTTGCAAGTTGTAATGCAGTCAAAAATTTAATTGATTTTTCAGTCATAGATGAAATTTTGGCTAAGTCAAAATTTACATCTCGACGGATGATCATTATCCATCGAGTTTGATCATCCGTCGGTATACATTTTATTAATAAAATCAATTACTTTTCTGGAATATTTTATTACTCGACGGATAATTGATTTATCCTCATCTGTCGAATTGTCTGAATCTTAGCCGTTAATTCTTTAAACATTATCCATCGAGTATACTTACAGTTTATAAGTATAACACGGCGGATAATTGAAGGAATTTTTACAGTTTATTTTTTAAACGGCTATTTTGGGAAATTCTTATTGGTCACTTTATTTTACTTTATTATTTTTGACAGTTATTTTTGAGATAGTATAAAAGCATAATTTAATTTCATTACTTTTATTTTGTCATTCTCAAATCATCTGCTCTAAATTCTCTCTTTCTCAAAAGCAATTATCATCTCTATCTCTGCAATTTCCACTCTCTAAAAATGGCACTAGTCGTCAAGATCATGTCACAAACTGGATTCATCTATGAGAAGAACAACTTCACGGCTCTAGTAAACAAGGGGATTCAACATTCTGGTGACTACCACAAAATGATGGATTTTGTGAAGAATTGCAAACTCAACTACGCCATGCTAGAATCACCCACCATCTTCTGTGAGGTTGTTGAAGAAATGTGGTCAACTGCTGTGTACAACTCAACTGATAAGATCATCACACTCACTATCAAAGGTAAGGAATTCTGTATTAATAGTGATGTTGTTAAAGCATGTTTCAAGATTCCTGATAACATTGTAACTTCACCACACACAAACATTGACATTATTAACATGCTTAACTCCATGAACTATGGACTCTCTACTTCTAAGTTAAATGAAATTAGGAGGTTGGGTCTTAGGAAGGAATGAAGTTATCTATGTGATGTAGTTACTAAGGTATTTTCTGGTAAAATCAGTAATTTTGATTCTATCAATATCTCCATGCTTAACATGCTTTACATGCTAGTCACTGATAAGTACTTTAACTTTAGTGATCTTATTTTGTTTGAGTTGGGGTTTAAGTTAGGTGAGCTAAATAAGAGGGGTAAAAATGTTTACTATGCTATATTTTTCATGATGTTAGCTAACCACCTCTCTGAGGAAATTGTGCTTGAGAACCCAACCAATAAATTGGATTGTTGGGTTCAAGAAAGAAGAATTATTGCAGATTTGAACAGGGCAAACCATCACAGAGAGGTGCCACTCTTCTATTTCCCTGTAATGGAAGCACCTCAAGTAAGTGAGGTAATGTCATCTGTCTCTACTCTTCTAACCTCTCAAATTTCTTTGCATTCTAGTGTAGCTATGGAAACTGTGTCAATGACCCAACAGTTGCCTACCCAAGCTACCAAACCATCAAAAATTTCTAAATTCAATTCAAAGAAAGCCCCCTCTGGTATCTCTCAAAAGATGTCAGTTGCAAAATCCACCAAACCTAAAGAGGGGAGTGTGAAGGTGGGTAAGGTAGGTGAAGGACATGGTGAACATCAAAGTAGCCCTAAGAATAAGGTTGGAGAGGTGAATGTTTCCCAGCCTAACCACACTACAGTTTCCCAACAGACTGCAGTGCTTAATAAGGAAATAAGCTCATTGCTAGTTGCATCCTCCCAAAAGGATGTGATTATTGAACAAAGCTCTCAGCCAAGAGCACAGGCCAAAAGGGTAAGGGACACAAGCTCACCCCAAACCTATACTAGATAAAAGAAATCAAAAACCCTTGGGGATGCACAGGGTTCACACATTGTACAAACTGGTGCTAAAGACACAGTCACTGCACCTTCTCAAAGTCAGTTTGATGTGGCTCCAATAAATGTGGAGTCACAGCCAAAATCTTTAGTTATAGAAGCACCTCAAACACCAAATTCTCCCACAAACTCTCTGGATGTGGATATGATCAACACATCAATTCCTAATTCCCCTTCTTTAACTTTGCTGGGGAAGCCAAAATCTAGTACAAGTGAGCATCATCTTTTGGATGATTTGATGGCTCACTTGCCAATTCTTTCAGGAACTGTTGAGACATCTGTGCTAAAATTTTCATCAATCTGCATAGAGTCCACAATAGTTTCCACTCCTAACTCATTTATTCCTACTCTCTCGATGGATATTGTTCATCCGTCGAGTAGTGATTGTATCCCGACGGATAAGCTTAACAGCAGTTATCCGTCGGATAGTCAAACTTCTAACCCGATGGATATCCCTTATCCGTCGAGTGTCTCTGCATAACTTCAAATTTCATCAATTATTTCAAGTGCAGAAGACTTAGTGGTAGTACAATCACTCCTAGGATTGAGGGAAGAGAGTGTTATGAGTGAGAGTCTGGGTTGCTCCCAGGAAAAAGGAGAGGAAAAGAGTGAAAATATGCAATCCAGTTCTTCAGGATTGGCAAAAGAGAGTGTGAGGAGTCCCACCTTAGATGGTGAAGGTGAGGGTGTGAGGGTGGGGAGCCAAGGTGAGACCTTGATGCAAAAAAAGAGATATAATGAGAGAAATGCAGGTACAGGAGATTTAATGATGGATTTCATTGCAAGTGAGTTAATGAATGTCCAGGATGCAGACAGGGAGGGACTATCTCAGCAACCTCAAGCTGTTATAGATTGTACCTCCCTTGATGCTGAGATATTTACTCACCCTGTTCCAGCATATCAACTTCTAGCTGAACAGGGCAATGACAATGCAGAAAGGATGCTCAACTTGGTGCACACCACACAGTCAATGGTAAGAGCTAAGGATGCCATCACAGCTTTGCCCTCTACAGCTGGTGATGTTGATTATGAGACTGGTGGTTTAGAAGAATTCTTTGGAGGTGAAGGTGGAGATAGTGAAGAAGAGCCATTGGACATAGGGGGAGAAGTAGGCTCCAGTTCAAGATCAGGCATGCCATCTTGGGCATTTTTAAAGCACTGTGATGAACACTATTTCAAGACAACCCTGATTCAACTAATAAATCAGACAAATTCTGCTCTTCAAACCACCACAAATGCCAACACCAAAAAGCTCCTTCAAGCACATCTTGCTTCTCTGCAACTACAACAAATCCAAGGTTTTCAACATGCTCGAGATGTCAACACTATCAAAGGTGATATTGATGAGATGAAAAAGGCCATTTCTGACAGGATGGACTCTAAACTTCCAGAAGCTACAATGCTTGACATCAAGAGACAGCTCAGGAAAAATTCTGATCTTGCCACAAAGATAGATGTCTTAGATACAAGAATGACAGCAATGGAAGCATCTCTTATAGTAATTCATCTTCACCAAGCTCAACAAACAGACTTGCTTCAGAAACTGGTGGCTGCACGGACCTCCTCTACTCAACTTGCTGATAACAAAAAGGGGGAGAAAGAGAATTCTAGGAGTGAGGGGGAGCAAAAAGTGCTCAACATTGAAGTTAGCAAAGTAATTGTGGCTTCAATTACTTTCATCAAGCCACCAGCCAAAGATTACATTGATCTGATAAATGAAGCAGCAGCCAATTTAAGAGCAGCTGAAAATGAGCAGTTGAAGCCAATCAACTGGGAGAAAATTGATGAGGATATTCAGAAGAAGTTTGGGCTAGAAAAGAAGCCAGAAAAGTCAGCCATTCATCACTCTCAAGTCAGGCAAATCTCTGTGAATGAAATGAGCTTGAACTATCTGAAAAGAGGACATCCATCCTGCATCAAGTCTCCAAAGGTTGAAGTACTTTTGAAGCCAAGGGTGAACTATCCAAAATCATCACTAAAGAACCCTTTGGATACAGTATATGAGACACCAAAGCCTGATGAGAAGAAACTGTTGTCAAGATACATTACCTTCTACAAGGATCCAGCTGATTCAGCTTTAAAAAGGAGAATTGCTAAAGTTTTCAGGAATGGTAAAGAAATTTGTGTGGTGGCTGGACATCCTCAATTTGCTAAAGCAAAGAGAGAAGAAAAGGCAAGATTGAAGCAAGAAAAGAAGCAAGCTGCTCTAGATGCTAAAAAGGCTAAACAAAAGAAAGAGCAAGTTGTTGTCTTGGCCAAGCTACAAGCTGTGAAACCAACACAACAAATTCCTGATCAGCCATCTGAAATCACTGAATCTCAAGATCCAAAGAAGCAAGTTGAACCACAACAGAAGAAATCTCAAGATACAAGGAATTGGCCAAAAGAACCAAAAGGAAATTGAACTTTACTGGTAAGGGATTGGAGGATCAATTTCCCAAGGAATCCACTCCAACTACAACTCAAGCATCAAAACCCTCAGTGGTATTTGAAGACATTAAGGTGGTGGATCCTTACAGGAACATTCATGGTGAACCTATTGTGCCTAAGGATGAACCAATAGACTGGGAAAGCCTACCAATTCCTGACTTCAATTTGCCAATCCTTAACAAGCCAAAGAGAATAAAGTCAAGAGCAGTCAAGAAAGTGAAATTGTCACCTCTCAAATCCAAATCTCTAACCAAAGCTCAATCTAAAATCAACAAGGGAGATTACTTGTACTTATGTGACATCAAGGAATTCTCTGACCTAAACCTCTATCTAGATGAACTGGAAGAAGTTAGAGGGATTGATGCCTACAGGAATCTACCTGAAAGGTTAGTTTTCAAGTACAAGGGAGGAAAGGAGATTCAATGGCCACTTCACAGGATCCTTCAAGAAAGCCAATATGTGCTGATAAAAGTTTATTCATCTTTCAAGAAGAACTTTGGTTTCAATGTAACTACAAGAAGACTGGTTCTAAAGAAGATTGAAGAACTGAGGAGTATTAGAGCTAAAGATGCACTCCCAAAGACTCTAACTATTCCTTACACAGGAAGTAAAGTGCATCTAAGGCCCTACTGGCTGATGGAGTTCATGGATGACAAAGGAGTTAGAAGATTTTTCAGATTAGAAGACCAATTGAGCATCTCTAGCAATGAGACTCTTTTGGAGATGCAAGAAAAGCCAAATCTCTCAGAATCTGATGAACTTGAATTCCACAGACAGCTCCAAAATCAGATAGAAGAAAATAACAGAAAGCTTGGAAAGAGATCCAGACCTTCAAGAAATTAGATTAATCTGCTCAGGCCAGAGGAGCACCTTGAAAATGACTGTGAGCTAATCTTTGTGCATTTTGTTATTTGAAGCACTTTACAGTTTTATCTACTTACTTTTAAAGTTATATTTTTAGGGTGTTTTGTTATCATCAAGTTTCTCTTAATTTATGGCTACAATTCCAGTAGACATAAATTGGGGGAGATTGTTGTGAATATGTTGTTTACTTGATGATTTCATTAACAAAACACCTTAGTTGATTTTACTTAGTGAAAAATGTAGCACTCGACGGATAAGGAATATAGTCCCGACGGATGACTCAATATAGTCCCGACGGATGACTCAATATAGTCCCGACGGATGATACTTAATTATCCATCGAGTGAGTAGCTTGTGTAATAATAAGTCTGTAGCATATTTTTGCATACACCTTGTTTAGATTCTGTAGTAGCACTCAAGTCATGTTGACTTTAATTAGATATGCAGAACAGGTTGATTAATTGTACATAGATGATGTCTTGTAATTCTGCATAAATGAAATGAAGTCAAGTGCCAGATAGCTACCCGACGGATAAACAACAATGGCACTCGACGGATGATCAACAAGACAACCCGACAGATGATCATGTACCCTACGGATAATCAATTCAAACATCAGTTGACATTGACAACACAGTCACATGCGTCGAGTGTATGCAAAAGGAATGTGGAAGCCTATTCAACTGGGTTTTAGAGAACAAAGAAGCATTGCCATTTCCATGCTATTTTGAAGATATTCAAAGATGCTGGAATAGAGTAATGAAGCAGCATAGTATTAGACTTGATAGATTTTGTTTTATTATCTTGTCTTATTACTTTGTAATCTTGGTGATATATATAAACCAAGAAGTAGCAAATAGAACAACAAGAACACTAAGTAAGAAAATTCTCAGAGAAACATTTGTAAGCTGTATTCTTAGCATTTCTCTGAAAACTTAGTTGTTCACATTTGTAAGCAGTTGTGAGCAAATATTGCTACACAGAGTTCTCTTGATATAATATATATCTCTGATGGATACATTCAAATCCACCAGAAAGTTTTTAAGGACTTGTGTTTTTAATTACTTGTGTTTTGTTTTTATTAACTTCTTATTTCGCACTTTGCAAATCAAACACTTATATATTATTAAGATAGAACATTTTATAATTTGTGAAAAAGGTTCAAGAATTTCATTCAACCCCCCTTCTGTAATTCTTGTTGAATTGTTAGGGACTAACACTAATTCTAATCGGTAGGTAGGTCAATTCTAATTCTAATTAAAATTAAAGTCAACTTTCTCTAACAATTTAAATTTTACTTCATATCGAACTTTTTATCATTATAATTGATATTAAAGTCAACTTCTTTTACCAATTTATATTCTTATTCATATTGAGTTCTACATTTTTCTAATCGATATTTTGGCCCGAGATAAATTTAAGCGAACTAAATATAATAAGTTGAATTTTGTTGATATTATGAGCCCTTATTTTATTATTCTAATTCTAATTGGTAAGTAGGTCAATTCTAATTCTAATTAAAATTAAAGTCAACTTCCGCTAACAATTTAAATTCTACTTCATATTGAACTTTATATTATTAGAATTGATATTAAAGTCAACTTCTTTTACCAATTTATATTCTTATTCATATTGAGTTCTACATTATTCTAATTAATATTTCGGGCCGAAATAAATTTAAGCGAACTAAATATAATAAGTTGAATTTTGTTGATATTATGTGCATCGAGTTAAGACAAAATAATAAATACTACTGAGGCTAAAAAAATTATACTATTGAATTAGGATAAACAAATTAATATATATTACTCATCCATGATAAAAAGTTTATTACACAACGGATCCAAACTAATACAAAATTAAAAATTAAAATCAAAATATAATTTGACCAATAGGAACAAAATCATAATACTAATTATTTGGGTTAAAACAAAATTATCTTATTGATCCGAACTTTAAAAAATTAAAATTAAACTAAAAATAATTAGTTGGATTTAGTCGGAGTAATGGGCATCGAGCTAAAATAAAAGACTGTAAACCACTAACCCGCAATAAATCAAATTAATTTGTCTTTTTTAAATAGATCTTATAGTTAATCGATTAAGTAATAATTTCGTTAAAATAGTATTTTTCTAATGTCCCAAACATAACGGAGACATTATATTTTTTATACGTGTATTAATCTAATTATCATGAAATCATATCATTTAAAATTTAAAATGAGCATATTTAATAATCAATTTAAAATAATTTTTAAAAAATTATATATAATACTAAAAAGATATATGCAATCTGTGCATTGCACGGGTTTTAAGCTAGTTATAGTAAAAGATAGATATATACAATATATTGAGCTAACTTTTCGGTTTACCAAATCCCTGAAATGATAAGAGTCTGATAAAAATCCCCCATCCGAAAGGGTGTTTGTGTATCTTTGGCTCCCCGTAATAGTAATTATTTTTCCTTGATATTAATTCCCCTTTATTTAATAAAAATCTTAAATTTGAAATGAATTTCATTGATACGGTGGGCAAAATGTTGAAACTTGAAATTACTAGTGTTTAGAAAATAGGGTGGATGTCACGGCGGCACGGGCATGCCAAGATGGGCATGTCATGACGTCAAATATTCAGACATGCCTTTTAATGATTTGGCATGTCTTTTTAATAATTTTTTTTTTTAATAATTATTTTAATATTAGAAATATCCAGAAATAACAAATATAATTATAAATTATTTACATATATTTGAGTATCTAAAAAGTTACTAATGTAAATGAGTATTATGATGGTATTCGGTTGTTACTATCAACTAACTTTAATTTTACATTCAAATTCACTGTATATTAGTATAACTAAGGATTTTTGCCCGCGCTACGCGTTCTAAATATATTTAATTTTTTAAAAAATATTAAATAATATAAAGAGAAATATTTACGTAACTTTTCAGTTAATGAGAAAAATGTACGCGGATATACTTTTTCACGTATGTTACAAAAATATATGTTGTGTTGTCATAATTTTTGTTTTAAAACATAATTAACTAATTTTAATTTTTATTTGTAATAAAATCAGCGCATGTTTCACGTTTTTTCATATGATATAGATTAATTTTAAGGTATATTACAATTTTATTAAGGATATGATTTAAGAATAATTTATTTAATTAATAATAAAATAAAATAATCTCAACATGTGTTTTTTAATTTGTGTTGATTAATTTATAAAATATGATAATTATTAATTTATACTCATATAAAGATTCAAATTAAAATATAATTTGTTCTTATATTATTTTAATGATAAAACGTAAAATTTAATTTAATAATCTTTACAAAGTTTCAATAGCATGTATTTTGTAATATTTTATTTAAAAGAATTTAGATTTATATTTTAAGATTAGGTAATTCATACCCAACATATCTTTAACAAAGTGTTGGATTTAGGCACAATACCATTAACGGCAAACAAAACATAGAACGTGATAATTATAAATTTATAAAATGTGATAATTATTAATTTATAAGCATATAAGGATTAAAATTAAAATATATTTTGTTCTGATATGATTTTAATGATAAAATGTAAAATTTAATTTAATAATCTTTACAAAATTTCAATAGTATGTATATTGTAATATTTAATTTAAAAGAATTTAAATTTTTAAAGATTAGGTAATTCATACCCAGCATATCGTTCATAAAGTGTTGGATTTAGGTAAAATACCGTTAACTACAAACAAAACATAGAACAGAGCTCTGCCGAGGGAGAATCGATGGCTACTACTTCAAATCATGGAAACCAACTCTCTCAATCAGAAGATTATGAACAATTTATGGAGGTTAGTATCCCCATCTATCTATGTTTTAGTTGTTTATCAATTGGTTGCAAAGTTCATGGCTAATAGTTTGTTTAATGAGATTTGTATATGTAATTCTCTATTTGTATGTATAAGAGTAACAGATATTGAACTTTACTTAGCCGAGTTTAGTATGTATTGTGTCCGCCAGTAGTTCGCGTGCGAGATAGAGTATCGTCGGGGGTTCGTATTGATGTTGATTGCATGTTTTAGTTTGGAGTCATATAGACAATGATTTGATTTCAAATTGATATAATTAGTTCACCGCTCGATGCCTATACTTCCATATAGCAGATTGATAAGATTTCCAAAAGTAGATTATTCACGAATTTTTGAAAATTTCTTCATGAACTGTTTTGGATTGAGTTTTAAATTTCAATGTTCAGGAACTTAAGAGAAAGCACGACTCATGGAATGTTGACTGGGATATGGGTAAATATGTCAGACAATGTTTTTAATTGCTTGTTGGATGCTTATTTAAAAACTTAGGTATACATGATTGATAAATGTTAAATGTAGGTAGAGGACGAAAACCGTTAGGCAGTTTTGTTTCTGCAAATGTGGAGAAAGATGAGGATGGAGCATTTATAAGTTTTTAACTGATTGTATTTGAACGTTATTAAGAAGTTAAATTTATATTGTACCTCACTGCATTATCTATTGAAAATTGCAGAGGGTTCCGTCTAGTTTTATTGATAAATTCAGGAGTAAACTTCATTCCCAATTACACCTAAAGTGCAAGACAATTGTTTGGAATGCGGAATATGATAAGTATCGGAAAAAAATCCGCGGCCTTCAAGAATTTATGAGATTTTATGATTTAAAAATGTATTCTGTTGTTTTTTTTATTATTATGGGTATGGCAACTTTACTATCCAGTATTTCAACCATATGGCTGTTTCGATTACACATCCATCAGTTGAGCCAATGTTTTTCTTTAATAAAGAGAACTATAACAATTGGATTATGGATGAGTTTATATATTGTCGTAATCATGATGTTACTGAGAGGTACCTTGCTTGTATTCACTATAATGCTGTAAGACTTAATTGTGAACAATCCTTGATAGTGATTAGACAATACTCAAGTATGGAGGAATTGGATAATATGGTAACAACTCTCTCTATCTATACATTTATTATTTACCTCATATGTATAAACAATTGGATTACTTATCTTAAATCTAATATTCAATGTGCTCAATTGAACATGAACTGCCTACTCATTTGGAAAATTTGTATAAGCGATGGAAAGGAATGTCCAAGATCTGTTTGAAGCATGGCTGCAGAAAATGGGATGTACTCATCCATTGGGTTGGAGAAAAGTGTTGGTTTGGGAAAGGATGGTCTGGAGTTCTGAAGGAGTTGGATATCTGTGCAGGTGATGTAATAGCTATGAATATGGCTAATGAGTTACCAGAGATTGTTCTACTTTTTATTTTTAATGAGAAAGAAGTGGAAGCTGAGAAAAAAGAAGGTATCTCACAATTCTTTTGATTTTGCTACGAGGGTGCAATACTTTATTTGGAAGATCAGTCTTTTAATATCTAGAAGATTCAAATATATTTAGTAATAAATTTAAATTTGATAATTAACGAACAAGGGATAGAAATGGAAGAAGATCATTTTATAAGATTTTTTTAGGCTCCTTTGAAGCTTGGATATATTGTGAGTAACCTATTGTTTTTTACCCATATTCTTGTATGTTATTAGTAAATGATCAATAATTCTTTTATGTTTTAACATTGTAACAGACAATCCCAAGGTTTTTAGGCCAGGAGACTGAAAAACATCTCCTTGGTGTTTAACATATTATAATCAATGGGATTCTGTGGGATGTGAGATACGATGCTAAATTTAGAATACTTTATGGGCTAAAACAACTGATTAAGTATTTTGGTCTGGTGGAGAATGATATGATATTATTTAGATTCGGTGGGAATGGTGAGTTTTGTGGAAGGATTTTTATGTGTGAAGGAACGGAAATTACACGTTCCACAGCAGAAAGTAATCGGAGGAGAAAGCCTAGTGTCGATTTTTTTCTTTTTGAAGATAATGTTACAGATTCACCTCTTGGAATTGGTATGCCATATGTTTTGTTTCCTTGTTTACTTTCCAGGGTCCTTTTACATAAGCAGTGGTCTTGAAATTAATAATGTCTTATATCCGTACTTAGAACAAAATGTTGAAATTGTGGATCTGTCAACTGAGATGGAGGTGGAAGGATATGATAACCCTGCACAGGACAATGCTGGAATACAGAATATGCAGTTGATGGAAAACAACAATCCACATGATGCCCAAGTTGGAATGAATCTCCAGTTTTCTAAATTATTGGCTGGAAGTCTCTTGAACTCTAAATGTCATGAAGCGGTAAATAATAATATATAAGAGTATAATATAACTATTTCGAATACCTTGTTGTATTATGTTCAGGAACAGACTTATCAAATTATGCTAACATATTCAACTATTGTGCAGCACATTCCTAGAACTATAAGATTCCGAGATCAAATGTGGAAAAGCGGAGACATGGTGAAGTTCAGAACTGGCCAAGGAGTTTGGGACATAAAAATAGTGCTAAACGGGACAGTTGCCAGATTTTCGCGTGGATGGAGCAAATTTGTCAAAGATCTTGACTTAAAGGAGGATGACAATCTGCGGTTCACATTACAGCAAGACAGTGTTGTTCCAACTTTTAACATTGAAGTCAATCCTCCAAATTAGTAATTATCCTCCATATATTTCTTAGAATCTGAACCTGCTACTTAACAGTATCAATGTAGTTTGGAGATTGAATTTTGATATTGTTATGTTGTTGGAATACTCTTTATATCAATTTGAACGTGTTCCATGTGCTTATGCTTTAAATTATATTGAACTATATTATAATTTTGTATTTTCATATGCAACTTAAGTTTTGAGGCTGGTGATGAAACCTTGAACCAAAATCCTTAATATTAAAACGGGAGTGCCATTTTATTGTCAATAGCATACTAATATATAGTTTTTATATATTTTCAAGTTGATGACTAATATGAACATGGTAAACTCTACCTTTTTCGTTTTCATACTTATCTATAAATTTGGTTTGCTCTCATAAACCTTTGTATGTTTGTAATGATTTGCATATTGTAACGTACAAACTTTTTTTTTGAAAATCATAATCTCTTGAAATTCGATCTCAAGAGATTGCTACACCTTTTTAAAAATTTTCTTTAGTTGGCACATATATTTTTTAGGTAAATCATAGTAGCTATAAAGTTAGAAAATTGAATTTAACGTTAAGTACATCACAGACATTGTCAAACTACAACATATGGATATTCTTTTTGCAAATGCATCAAATTTTTCTGTGAGAATATATGATTACTACATATAAAGTGAAAATTCATCCCTCTTAATGTTCTATCTAATTTGAAAAATGTACTGGCAGACATGTTCAAGAAGTACAAAAATGTGATTAATGTTAAAACATACACTCCATTTCATGATGTCATGCTACTAAAGATTAAAACGGATAGTATTTAAATTTAATTTCCCTGATAAAATTGATCCAACCATAATAGATAATTGTAAAAAATAGTAGGATGTATATAATATGATGCATATTCACATGTTAATTACATTCCTAACTCTGAAAAACTTTGATGCATACACTTAGCCGCATTCATAGGCTGATGCACGAGTAAGCAAGATAAACATCTTCTTTTGTTTAATGGATATAAGTCATTTAGTTGTCCAACTCTCCAAGCATATCTTCTTTTGTTTATTCCAGATCCTCTCCTATAAATCAGCCATTTTTCATCCCTGAAGTGTATCCGCACTTAAGTTCTGATATTAGTTCTGACTCCTTAAGTTCTGATAACTTCCTGTCTTCGGTAAGTTCTGATTTTCAATTAAGTTATGATATTCTGATAATAAGTTCTGAAACTAAACAAATTAGATTAGACATGACATCACAAATCAGAACTTAACTGGAAATCAAAACTTACTGAAGACAGGAAGTTATCAGAACTTAAGGCGTCAGAACTTATATCAGAAATTAAATGCGGATAGACTTCAGGGATATCAGAACGTTGCACTCATAGGCTGATGCATGATTAATCCAAAATAATGTAATGATCCTGATTCTCTTCCTCTTGCAGTAGAAGTGACGATCTCCAAACATGAGGAAATGAATGAGTATGTGAATATGCACAGTATGCACCAACACATGTAAAATGGTTTTTTGTAAACCTTTTTAAAAGTATCTTCTCATAATGAGGACCTAATCAGCACATTCCTCAAGGACACATCAAAAATTAAGAGTAACATGACAGTTGAAAACAGGAAAAAAAATCAAATTGTTAACTACCATTCGATTGTTACAGATCATGGTAACTGTTAAATTTATCAGAAAATAACTGCCAAAAACTACCAGCAATACTCATATGTATATATACCTTTGGGTTTTTTAAAATTTAGATGTATATTACAGATTACAAAATGACTTCAAGAAGTGAGAAGAGGAAGAGATGGTCAGACATAAAGAATGTCGCGGAGCAAGAGTTGCAAAATTTGGCTATAGCGTGCGCATAATTCAATAATGACATGGAAGAAACAAAGATTTTCTACTCAGAGATGAATGCTACAATGGAAAATAGGCAATCTGAATTATTTGCTCGTTCTATTGGCCTTAAAGAACAATTCAAGTAATATTCAAATGTTTATCTATTTTTATGATTTATATTGCTTTATATTACAAATTTAATGGACTCAGTTTCGATCTTTCACAGCGAAATAGAGAGTACTCTGAAAAATGGATCAAGGAAAACACGTGGAGAGTCATCACAAAGTAGTACTGAAATTCCACATTCTTATACAGTGGATTCACGTAGATTCCTAGTTGATACGTCCATATCTCTACATGGTCATGAGAACAAATTCAAACAAAACACAGAAGAAATGGTAAGTGCATTTAAAAAGTTTGGTGATGGATGGAAAGAACATCTTAATACTTTGAATGCTCGTGCTGATATTTTGAGTGAAGAAAGTGGAAAGCTTCGCATATTATTAGATGACTATGCTTGAAATATTTAATTATGTTATAGTCGATATGCTGTGATGATGTATTCTACTTCCTCTACTTGGAGGATAGTAATAAACGTTTTTATGCAATAATTACAAATATGATTGATTGTTTATGTTGGATTACTGTCATGTTGTGTTTACTGTAGATGTTTAAAAACATATATATACATTGAACAACAATTAAAAATGCAGTTTATTCTATATACAAATATGTCTTCCTTACATGATAGACATATATCACATTCACATACATTGAAAGAATTTTAAACTTGCACAACTTGACCATCAATTGGTGGTTCGGGATCATTAACTTCGAAGTCCTGAAATCTTGCTTGCTCTGGCCCAATACCTAAATCCATGTTTAGGAAATTTTGTATATCTGCAACAGGCCTATCAAATGTTCGAAGGTCATGAGATTCCTGTCTTCCAAGTGTTGCCAAACGACGTGCAACTGCATTCCTATTAGGATGAACCAAATTAAGTTCATAACGGATGTTCTTATCACTAAGCCTTGAAAGAATAAGTCTAAAAGTCTGTCTGAAATGTGGTGTAATCCCTTCTTCTTTGTAATATTTGCATTCTCGGTATGCTTGTATATTGTTGGTTTCAATGATAACCCATTCGTAAGAATCCTGGAATGCACGGCGCATACCTAATAAAATAGCCCATAATGCACTATTCAAATTTGTGAGTCCTGGAATTGTGCCATAAGTAAGTCTGAGAAGATGACCTCCTGCATCTCTTACAACAACACCAATACCATTTCTATTATCGCCTTCAGGAGCATTATGGATATACTCACTATGGACATTGATCTTCACCCAACCATTAGGAGGAAATTGCCATACACGCTAAACATGTTCCATTCTACCTAAATGTATAAAATAAAAGTTAACTGTTTATGGGTTTAATTTGATTATATGAGATATTATTAAATGATTGTTTGTAGTATATAAAGAAAATAATTCAATAGATGTGTCTGCTCCATATAGTTGAAGAGTTTTAGTTATCTAAAAAAAGGATAGAAGAGTTGAGGAGATTTGTCTATTCCAAAAAGTTGTGGGATTTAAAATAACTAAATTTATTGGAAAAGTTTAGATCGCAATAGTCATCATAATTATGTGCCCTAAAGATAATTATTATGTTGAAGAAATTATAGAAATAATAGTATTTTCTTCACACATGATCTAATCAATTCAACGTTTATTATTCCATTAGAAAAACAATTCTAAAATACATTGTTCATGGGCAATGTAAAATTATATATTGTAGAAGATTATATTATGTAAAATTCAACTACATATGATGAAAGCTAAGGTAAATTCAGATACATATACAGTTAAATTGAAACTTTTCTATTAAAAGCTTAATAGAATAATATCTATTATTAGTACTACTAAAAGTTTATCAATTATTGTTTTTATTAGAAATAAAACAAAACATGTTTTAATAGTTTATGAATTAGTAATTATGATTGAATTTCTTTTTCAGGAATTAAATAACTTTCTTCAATACAAAGTAAATAATTAGTTTAGCACAAACTTTATTTATCAAAATTTCAAACATGCAGTTGTTTATGTGATTGTAAATTGTGATCAGAAAATATATAAATTCAGACAACTATATATAAATATCAAAGTAATGATTCAAGCAAAATAATGGCAATGTTAAAAAAAAAACTTACATTATAACTGATGTCGCGGCTCATAGTTCAGATCTGTGGTTTCAAAATTTATGCAACATGTTACAACAACACTGTAGTGCTGTTAGTTTACCATGTGCACCATCGGTTTAAGTTCTAACCACGCCTTGTACTCGGAAGTAACTTTCTTACCAACACTATACTGCTTCACTATGTCAATTGAGGCAAGTTAATTAGAATTAGTTAGTAAACCTCTTCATGAGTCAAACACATTCAACTTCAAGACATGGAAATGAATTAAAACAGTCATGCGACTGAAAAACATTATTGGGAAAAATTAAAACCAAATGAAACTCTTATATTTGGTTCATCTGAAAATGTGTTAGACATAGGGTATGGCATAGGTCTAATTCCATGGAAAATGACTACAAATCTGAATTTGTTTCTTCACCTTTTACAACCTAAATTAAGAGAGCTTCTTAATTGAAAGCACCTTCTAAAGTTAGTTTTGAGGATAACTGTCAGTTAAGTACCCTTTTAAGACACCTTTCAGGAAGAACCAAATCAACCTTTGTAACCTATAATTTTAAACAATACAGACATTGATAGCATTGTCATTATTTGACATATTTGTGAAAGATGTATTAACTCCAAAACCCAACTATAAGCTATGAATGCACAACACATCAAGAATCTTGTAAACAAAATAAGGTTATAGAAGATGGCGCATGTAGATTCATGGATTTAAATTTTAGTTACATAAGAACAATTGAAGTTAAAACAAATACATTACTTAAATTTAATAATTCATAGCATAAAGTAAAATCTTGAAAAGCATCAGTTGAAGAGTGCATTTGTGACATTTTGAGTTCCAAATATGCGCCATCTTCAAACCCTTTGACCATAAGTCTCCTTCTTCCTGATAGTTTCCTTGGACAGCTCCAGTGCAAAGTGAATTCCACAAGTCTATCTCAAACGGAGGTCCATCTTCCAGGTGGAACGGTTTAACACTCCTTGCATTTGGACATAATTTGTTTGCTGGAAGCAGAACATCGTTTCCAGCAATGTTACCGTGCATGTCAGAGAGCAGAGTAATAATCTCTTTCACTCTTCCTCTCATGTCAGTATTGGTGACTATCATATACATTTCAGCAGCAGTACTATCTAATTCAGCTGGTCTAAATAATGCCTTAAAGAAAATATAAGCAAATCTGGATGGGAAATATTTAGAAGATAGTACTGATAAAACCTCAAGATTAAAATCAACATTATTCCTCTGCAACAGTCTGAGAGATGAGTTAAAAAAGCTTGCCTGATGAACATCGTGTCTAACACAATAAGATACGAAGCCGTAGAACTAGTCACGTGTAACTTCCATCTGATGCTGATGAAAGTCATATAGCTTATCCCAGTCAAGAGCTTCAAGGACATACTTGATATGTTTCTTTGGTTGTTTACGCTCCCATACCAATAAAAGCTTCACGAACAAACTGAAGCTTTCTGTCTTGAAAATGCGGTGAGAAAAAATAAGTATGATCAACTCTAGTGAAATATTAAAAATAGTTGGATCAGCCATTTGAGAAAGCTTTGCTGGAAAATGTAGTTAACCTGTTACTTTTGAGTTTAAGAGAAAGGGAATGCGTATGGACTTAATTAACAATGATGATCTGCAGTTGTTTTGGACAAAAGATTGTTATCTTTTCATCTTCCTTTTATATTTAATAAATTTTACATATCCCGAGGAATAAAATATAAATATATTGATTTTATGTACTTATTCCCAAAAACATATTTTGCTTATAAAAGATCGTATAAATCATTGAAGAATATAAACTAAAAATAATCATATAATAAATTAATGTAAAGATGGAAGAAAGTAATTATATACAATATTTGTCTTTCAATATTTATTCTACAAATTACTTATTCCCGTAATATTAATATTTATCAATATTTTCGTAACAAAAATAAAATAAAATAATATTAAATCTTGGCATCATCATAATTCAATTTCCAAATTTAAATTTCACAGAACAAAAAATCTTAACTTATTTTTCTTAACTGTCAACTAATTACATGACATAGTAATATAAATTTATTTGTAAAAAAAATCATCTCGAAGATACTAATTATTTGTATCTTCTCTGGGAATTACATTTTTTTCAACATATATTTTGATTTAATCTAACTTTACCAAAAATATTTTTTAAATATTTGTGAAAAAAAGATAAAATCAATGTTTATCATGACAATATCTCCAAAAGCAGTTCTCCTTACACCTATTGCTAAAACTGTATTGGAAGACTCGTTATAGTTTGTAGAACATTAATTACATCCATCATTCTGTTTTATTGTATCTAGACATATAACCAATAACAAAAAGTGCTACAACCAAGATATAGCTCATTGTCTATGTACTACCCTAGGTAGTTAGAAAACTTTTATCTTTTAAGTTTACTGAATTTTTTTAGATTTCGTTAATGTATGAAATTCAAAATATAAATTATATTTAATCATCAATTACTGACATTTAATTTTGATTTTTTAGTTCTCAAGATTTAACCAATCTGGAAAGAGTATCTTACTTCTTGTGTCGTAACATATATTTTTTTCTCAAGTTTTGAGAAGACAATGTGAATAAAGTTAGTGTAGTAAAACCGACTTATAGTATAATTTAATTGAAAATTTGAAAAGACTTAAAGTAAAGTCTATATATAGTTCAATATTTTGCATGAATTGTTTTAAAAATAAATAAAAATACAAAATCATCCTTATATAGAAATATATTATATTAATGTAATTTACAGAATGGGCCTTTTAATATAAGGAGAAAGAGAGAAGAAAAACAAAAGCAAACAAAAAAGACCAAACAACACAAATAACGCTGACTTTGAGATTTTAAAAACCCAAAAAAATACAACATACCTGTCTTAAAAAAAACCAGATAACGCAAACTGCCGTTAATTTGAGATTCTCAACTTCCATTAAGCAAGAAGTCTAACTTCCTTTCACAAAGAAGGCAATAGCATTCTCGGTACAATCAACTCGTTGTCTACAATGGAGGTATGAATCAATTTTGATTTTACAGTTATATTTCTTACATACAGTTTATATATATATATACATGGAATGGAGCTATGAATCAGTTGTTGGTATACAGTTATATTGCTTGATTCATAGAGTTTTATGTATATATATCTTAAATTAATCTATTAATGCTGCATAGAATTTAAGAACATGTTTTGTTTCGATTCATGTAATATAATATTTTTGTATCTTATGCATGTAGTGTTCATGTGAAATTTCTGCTCTGTATCTCATCCATCTTGGTTTTAAGTAAATTTCATGATTTATATTTATTGGAATAAATTTATTATGTAATTACAGATGAAGAAAGCATCATATTCTACAACGAAGAATGTAGCAGATTTAGGTAAGAATTTGACCTTTAGTCAGTATACTGTTTTATTTAGGTACATTAACATAATACTAATTGTACAGACAATGAAGATAGTATATGTAGCTTTCTGGCAGCAAATGTGAAAGTTTCTGATTTCGGGCAAATTGTAAGTGTAGATTTTACAGCTTTCATTTATATAGTTTTAATCTCGTTATAATCTTCTGAAATTTTGATTTAATGGTACTTTATCAGAGAGTGCCACCGAATTTTAAAGGTTTTTGTGGTAGAAGAATTCCATATCACTTGAAGATATACTGTAAAACACATATATGGCATGCTCGATATGATTCAGAAGTCGGTAAAATATGTGGTCTTGCTCGTTTCATGGAGTACTATGGCATTAAGATATATAACTTTGTTCTCTTTGATTATTATGGGGACGGAGTTTTTAATGTGAAGATATATAAGGAAGCCGCAGTTGAAATAAACTACCAGACAATACATCCAAATGAGTGGAAGAAGAATAAACCTGAATGGAAACAGGATGAATTCGTTGTCCTATATGGAAACATTGAGTTTCAGAAATCTATTGCTCGGTTAGTTTACGATGCAATTCTGAACAAAAGTGAATCTTACCTTATCTGCATAAATAGCACAGACTTGCAAGAACATGCGCTAGTTCTGGTATGATAGATTTTGGAATTATTTTCATATCAGCTAAAATTCATACTTTCATATCAGTTGGTATAAGGTGTATAATTTTCCAATTATTTGTATATATATCAGACACTGAAGCCAGGAACGGGAAATTTCTACAAAAACTTGAAAATGGGAACTCGGTCAGTCTGAGGTTTACTACTAAGGAATGGAAATGCGAGGTAGAGAGGATTGGAGGACATTGCAAATTTGGGAAATGATGGGATGATTTTGTATCAGACACGGGACTTGGAGTTGGAGATTATATTGTCTTGTATAGAATGCATAATGATATTTATAATGTGAACAAGGTGAATGTTTGTATCTATAAACATGAAGTTTATGGTAAAGATCTTGATAGAGGTACTGTCATAAGTTAAATTTTTTGATTTCTACCTATAAATTATTTATGAATTAAGGAAATTGTACATCTGTAAAAACTCATCAAATATTTTTTTTGGGGCAGGAAACTTGTTGGCGGAAACATCATTCTTGAAAATTGTGTCTAAAGATACTCTGACATATGGAGGATTTGTTAGTAATTTCCGTTGTGATCAAATTGAAGAGCATATATAATTATATGTTTGTGCATTCGTACATGTTTGTGCTTTTATGTGTAATTCGTAAAAATAACATTATTTATTGTTTCTTTCCAAGATTGTACCAAGTTTGGTGCGGTACAAATACAGTCAAAAGCTCCCGACGATAGAGAAAATCCGGGTTGGAGGGCATGAATCTTTCGTTTCATACAACTCGTCAAGTGGATATTTGTACTGCCTTGGATATGTGCTAGTGATATTTTATTTGCACAAAAGAGATACACTTGTATTTACTATGGATGATAGCAATATCATTTCAGCTAGGATTTTTCAGGAAGATGGATTTGAGGTTGATTACTTAAAAAGGCGTATTAGAGGAAAAGAGATGATAGGAAGAGACTGGTTTCTACAGATTCATTTAGATTCTGATGAAGGTTTGATACATATCAATGTGGCAAAATCTGATGAAGGTTAAAGTTATAATTATTGTACTGATGTTTCTATATTACAATTTTATAGATATGGAGGTGGAACATGAATTTGTTGGTGGCGAAAGAGGGGAAAGTATGTTAATGGAAGAAGACAATAACATCGATCCATTACAGGAATTTTGTAATTCATTGCTAGTAAGAAAGGATGGAAAAATTACAAAAAAAATCAGAGATTTGCAAACTCAACCTTCTGTTCTTCCTTTACTTTCACTAAGGAAAATGCCTTCTCTATTTCCTTTAACCAAACATTTGCTTCAATTGGCTCTAAGGAACCCTTGAATTCTGGTGGGTTTATGCCTGAAAAGTTTTAAAAGTTACCTGGGGGTTGGTCTGTCTTTGTTGTTGTTGTGCCAGGTGAACTGTTTGTTGGGCCAAGATTTGAAGAATCTGGGCTATTACTGGGTCCATGGGTCCTGGGTTCACATTTGGATTTGTATCATCTTGGTTGTTGTTGTTGTTGGTTTCTTCATTCTGGGTGTTGGTGCGGGTATTTCTTTTGGGAGGCATTTTCCGTAAAGAATCAAACAACTTATTCAGCTTTTGAATCAAATCTTTGTATAAAAGAAAATTTTTGTAAAATAGAGGTATCTCTTTTTGAAAACAGTTGTAACTAAGTAAGTTGCATGCTT
Organism: Apium graveolens; assembly: GCF_009905375.1. Classification (NCBI taxonomy): domain Eukaryota; kingdom Viridiplantae; phylum Streptophyta; class Magnoliopsida; order Apiales; family Apiaceae; genus Apium; species Apium graveolens. Next base: position 124,665,942 of record NC_133649.1, on the reverse strand, counting down.
CTTTACAGAATATAAACAGTTATGGAAAACAGGGTACATGGTATCACAGGGTATAACTGGTGCAATAGATAAGGTAAGGTAAAACAGGTGCAATAAAATAAATGACAATAATGGAAAGGAAAAAGGTGCTGATATATATAGATCAAAAGTTTTAGGTAGTACAAGCGTAAAGACGCTTCGGAAGTGAAAGCAAAAAGGGTACAACAACCTACTCACTAGTCGGCATAGCTAGTCTATAAATACAACTCAAAAGTCTACTAATACACACTACACACTACTGCACATACTATACAACCATAACAACACTGCTCAGCATCTCCATCTCTGAATCTCTGGCTCATGGCAAATCTGGACCTCCTATCTCCTTAAGCTCCTCTAGAACCCACTTAGCCCAATCCACTAGGAAATCAGGGATGATGTCCTCATGTGTAGCCTCAGCAATCCTCACAGCAGCTGCTCTACGAAATGCCTGGAGCCTCTCCCTAAGTCGTCTCTCACCACTCCCCATCTCTCTGGTACGCATGATATGCAATAACTCCTGGATCTGACCCTGTAGGAATCGCTGCTCCATAAGGCAAGCCTCAAACGGATGATATGGGACAGGATAGGAAGAGAACTGGAAAGGTACTCCTGTGACTGAATGACTAGTAAAGCCTGAATCAGCAGGTGGGTGTCCTCTGACAGGTGTCCTCATGCCTGGAGGGGGAATAGCCTACAGTGGTACGGGCTGCAACACAGGTGGAGGTAGTATAGCCAACACTGGTGGAACAACAGGACGTGGATCCGAAGACGACACTCCAACTGAAGGCTCTGATTGATCAGCTGATACGGGGATAAAAGAGTCGGCCATCGCTGCTATCTGAAATCATATCGCAATATAAGAATCTCGAACCATAACGCGAATTACACTAATACCTGATATACCAAAGCACTCAACCTCTCGACGTTCTATCTTTCTATTCTTTACTTCTAATCCTAACCCTCTACCCATTCCTGTCAACCTAGGCTTGTGTCAGTGACTTATAACCTGTAGCTCTGATACCAAACCTGTGGCGCCCTCCAAACCCGGGTCAGAAGCTTGGGGTCCACACACACACATGCCTTATTTATAACCTGAATATAACAATAATAAAGATAACAATAATATGCAGTGACCCTATTTACCAACTACCACGGATCGCAACAGGTTAAAGTATGCACACAAGCCACACTTCTACTTATATTATATACCGTTCAAATCCCAACTATTCCAAACTCATAACTGAGTATTAAACATTATTACAAACTTTTACAGACTTAAATTGTTCCAAAAGAAGCCTACAAGCTCAGCTCAATCAACCTGAACCCCTAGCTCTCGCGCTGGACTGGGGATCCTCAATACCAACCGGTTCCTTTTTAACTGGAAAAGAACAGAAACAATATCGCACAAATGGGCTAACTAGCTCAGCAAGTCAAATGACAAAACTGAGAATAATGATCATCAGGTGAACATGATTATGATATCAAGTGAACAATGGATTATGATTTAGAATTGGATATTATACTTTTAATTTAAAAACCAAGGTTAGGCTGCTGATCAGTCACGCACTAACCCCGAGCAAGGCACACAGCATTGCTTTAACTACTGGATCCAAGGCACACATTGGCCTAACTTGACCATTATATGGTCTGACCACGAATCTGGTCCACAATTTTATAAAAACAATCCAATTCTAACATAATAACAGAATGAACAATAATAAACAATAACCAGAATCATTAACAACAGTGAGTACTTAACAATGAAAGGATTTCAATACTTGTATGGATCAACAAGGTAATTTCAAAGCTTGGATGCTGGGTAATAAAAGAATTGGATAACAAAGGAATCAACGTTTCAGGGTTTCAAGGATTTGGTCTTTCAAAGCATAAGATATCATGGGTTGAGTATATAAGTAATTCAGTTCAACGTTTGGTATTTAGTTTGTATATATTTGTGGAGTAGTATCGTAGATTTGTGGTTCATGTTTGGGTATACAATAATCAATGGCTTAGAAAGAATATGGTTCCTGGCTCAAGAACAATAATTGGAATCAGGGTTTAGGTTTCTGTGCTTCAAAGCACTTGCAATATCACAGGATTATCAAGTACTACAATATCTCGAGAAAGTTCAGAACACTTGCCTAGTACTAGCTTACTATTCTGCACTCGCTTCCAATCACAATCGTCTTACTCCTCAACTACCTGTTTCCCTTTCCCACGTCTGGCCTCTTCTGCTCACATATCATAAGCATCTATCAATCATCAACTCATAGGATTCTATTCAACACATACTTCTATCTACCCTTCGTTTTACCCAAATCCGATTAACGGATTGAAAGTTACGCAATAAATAGTAAACATTGAATATACAACCCGACAGTCAACCAACATATCACATATAAGACATAATATGTCACATAATCAATGACATAACATTTATAAAGACATTTCGGGTCATAAATAGGCTTTCTGGTATTTAAAATGATTTTTAAAATATTTTTCGGAATTAAAACGGGTCGTTGGATCAATTTCAAATTAATAAACAGGGTTCGGTTGGCCAATTCTGGCTCCGAAATAATTTTAGAATAAATATCGAGCCTTGGAAATAATTTAGAATAATATTTTAAAGCTCGAAACTATTTTTTGGAATTTTTAAAATCATTTTTAAATAATTAAATCTAATTAAATAATTGATTAAAATCAATTAATAATTAATTAAATCAATTAATCAATTAATTTTTGAATTAATTGACCAATTAATTAATTAAAAATTAACTGAAATTAATTAACTAATTAATTTAGATTTATTTTGGAATTAAAAATAATTTTCAGAATTAAAATAATAATTTTCAGAATTTTCAGAAATTAAAAATGAATTTTTATAATAAAAATAAATAGGAAATATGATTTTTAAATATTTTATAAGCAGGAATCCTATTTTTGCAAAGTCTGGAAACCTGGGGGACCAAACTTCATCGTTTTCAAAAGTACAGGGACCAAACTGCAATTTTGCAGTTCTAGTCGCCTGGAAAATCGGGGGTGGCCGGAGAACTCACCTCCGGCATCCTCCCACCACCATCACCTCCAGAATTAAACTACAGATTACCAGGAACATATCCATGCAAACAAATCATTCTAATCATCCCTGTTCTGGCCGGAAATTGGCCAAGAACATCGCCGATTTCCGGCGAACATCGGGAATTTTAAAATCACAACTCCCTACGATTCAAGCATCCTCTGTTAACGAGCTATATATCAATCGATTGCAAATTTCATAAGGAACACAACCCACTATAAATCAACAGCTAATAACCCCTGAATCAAAAACCCCCAAATTTCAATTGAAAACATTCATACGGGTTATAAACCCTAATTTTAAAATTCGAAAATCAAACTCAAATTTGAACATGTTATTGAACTCCAAATCAGACGTATAATATACCAAAATCATCAGGAAAACAAGCTCTATAACATGCAATCATCAAATCATACAAACAATCATCCGAACAAAATTTCATATTTTTCATAAAATTAATTCGAAAATAAATAAATTTTTAGAAATTAACCCTTTGATTCTGCAGGTGTATGGATTACAGATTCTGATAGAGCTTCTCAAGACCTTCAAATCCAGTACTCGAGCTTTTCAAACAAAGATCAATAACACCTTCAAAAGTTGGTTTGATTCTTGGAATAGTTTATGAATATATGATTTTTCTCTGTAAAATTATATATTTATCTATCTGTAAATGATTTTGATACGAAATAAAATACGGTAAAAGGCTATTTATAATTACGGAGAATTAGTATCCCGTTGGATCATTCCGGATATAAAACGGTACGTTTATTTGTAAAAACTGATCTAAACGGTATCAGTTTTCGGGATAATTATCCAAACCAGTACAATTTGTACTGCGGTCTTGGTCTCAACATCTGGTTACACGTTTTACGAAGTGATAATTGGGATAGTTTACTAAAAAGCTCCCGTTTATCGAAAATACGGGTTTTATTGATTTACCGAAACGAATATTGTATCGAAAATGTTGCGCCGGGACCCGTGCAGGACAAACCATACGCCGGATCGAAAAAGTCGAAACATGGAATATGCTCGGAATATTACAATTAGGTTAGGAAGGAGTTCTCGGAAGAGTTTCGGGTTCCAAAAACGTAACAACGGTTGACGTCGGTTGGTTCCCGTTTTTATAAAATAGATTTTAAATACTCGGAAAAAGATTTTATAAATTTCATATGATCCTTATAAATCCATAAATCAACATAAAAATAATTAGGAAGATATGACAATTATCTATGTTTTATTTTGGACATATAAAATTAAAATACTCAATTAATATTATTTTTGAATATCCAAGTACATATAACACTTAACAATTAACTCACAGAATAGATACTGAACACACATAATAATTATTTAATATCAAAAATAATTACACGATATATCCCGGATATTACATCCTTCCCCCCTTAAAAGGATTATGTCCTCAGAATCTCCTAAGAAAACAAATGAGGGTACTTTTCTCTCATATCACTTTCTAACTCCCAGGTTGACTCTTCAACCTTTGGATTTCTCAACAATACTCTTACTAACTTTACCACTTCATTTCTTAATACTTTCTTTCTCTCCTCCACAATCTCTATCGGACTCTCTACATATGACAAATCTGCCTGAAGCTCTATTGGCTCATATTCTATTACATGCCTGGAGTCTGGATTGTATTTCTTAATCATTGATACGTGAAAGACATTGTGAATGTACTCCATGTGCGGTGGTAACGCCAACTCATAAGCTACTTTGCCAACGCGCTTTAAAATCTCAAAAGGTCCGACATATCTTGGGCTTAGCTTTCCTTTCTTCCCAAACCTCGTTAGTCCTTTCCATGGTGATACTTTCAATAATACCAAGCTCCCTTCTTCAAATTCATGTTCTTCCTTGACTGGTCCGCATACTTCCTCTGATGATCTTGTGCGGCTATTAATCTTTTCTGGATAATTTCAACAACTTCCTTTGTCTGCTGCACCAATTCAGGTCCGAGTATTTTGCGTTCTCCTACTTCGTCCCAATATACTGGAGATCTACATTTGCGTCCATAAAGGGCTTCATAGGGTGGCATCCCAATGCTGGCGTGATAGCTATTGTTAGAAGCAAACTCTACCAGGGGTAAATGCTCGTCCCAACTTCCTTTGAAATCAATAGCACAAACACGTAACATGTCCTCGATTGTCTGGATCGTTCTTTCACTTTGGCCGTCCGTCTGCGGGTGATAGGCCGTACTAATATTCAATTTTGTTCCTAAACATTCTTGAAAACTCTTCCAAAATCTTAAATTAAATCTTGGATCTCGATCAGATATAATAGACACTAGAACTCCATGACGAACTACAATTTCCTTTAGGTACATATGGACTAACTTGTCGAGCGAAAATCTTTCATTTATAGGCAGAAAATGAGCTGACTTGGTAAGTCTATCCACTATAACCCAAATGGCATCATGATTAGCCCTTGTCCTTGGTAATCCAACTGTGAAATCCATAGCAATATGTTCCCACTTCCACTCCGGAATCTCCAATGGCTGTAACAATCCACTTGGTCTCTGATGCTCTGCTTTAACTCTCTGGCAGGTATAACATTTGCTAATCCATTCCGCAATTTCCCTCTTCATGTCTGGCCACCAATAATTCTTCTTTAAATCTCTGTACATTTTGGTACTCCCTGGATGGATGGAATATCTTGAACTATGTGCTTCTTGTAAAATTTCATTCTTTAACTCCGTCACCGGTGGAATCCAGATTCTAGATGAAAATCTCAAAATGCCTTGATTATCCTTCTGCGTGCATAATTCTTCACCTACCAAACGATTTATATCTTGATTCATTACATCTTCCTGACATTTCTTTATTTTCTCCAACAACTCCGGCTGGAAAGTCATACTGTACACTTTTGCTTCCTCAGGTTTGCAAACTCTAATTACCAATTCCAATTTCTGAAATTCCTTATATATATCTTCAGGTACTAATAACTCATTTAATCTTTCCTTCCGACTTAACGCGTCTGCCACCACGTTCGCCTTACCGAGATGATAATTAATCGAGCAATCATAGTCTTTGATCAACTCTAACCATCTCCTTTGCCTCATATTAAGTTCCTTCTATGTGAATATGTACTTTAGGCTTTTGTGATCCGTGAAAATCTCGCACTTTTCTCCATACAAATAATGTCTCCAAATCTTCAAAGCGAAAACTATGGCTGCTAGCTCCAAATCATGAGTAGGATACTTCTGTTCGTGTGGTTTCAATTGCCTTGACGCATACACAATCACCTTTTCGTGCTGCATTAAAACACATCCTAGTCCTTTGTGAGAAGCATCGCTATAAATTACGAAATTCCCTTGATCGTCTGGAAGTGACAAAACAGGTGCCGTGATTAATCTCCGCTTCAACTCCTGAAAACTTTCTTCGCACTTGTCATTCCATATAAACTTTTCATTCTTTCGTATAAGCTTTGTCAATGGTGTTGCAATCCTTGAGAAATTCTAAACGAATCGTCGATAATATCCCGCCAATCCTAAGAAACTTCTTACCTCGATGGGTGTTCTCGGTTTCTCCCAATTCGTAATTGACTCGATCTTTGCCGGGTCCACTTTGATCCCTTCGTTACTGACTATGTGTCCTCAGAATTGAACTTCCTGTAGCCAAAACTCACCCTTCGAGAACTTAGCATATAACTTCTTTTTCCTCAAAATCTCCAAAGCCGTTCTCACATGTTCCGCATGATCCTCTTCCGTCTTTGAATAGATTAAAATATCGTCTATAAACATAATAACAAACTTATCCAAATATTCCTTACAAATTCTGTTCATCAGGTCCATAAACGCTGCCGGGGAATTGGTCAATCCAAAAGACAACACTAAAAACTCGTAATGTCCATACCTTGTTCTGAAAGCTGTATTTGGTATATCTTCTGGCTTGATTTTCAGTTGATGATATCCCGATCTTAAATTGATCTTGGAGAAATACTTGGCTCTCTTCAATTGGTCAAACAAATCATCAATTCTAGGTAACGGATACTTATTCTTGATTGTAAGCTTGTTGAGCTCCCTATAGTCGATACATAGTCTCATGCTTCCATCTTTCTTCTTGACAAATAATACTGGTGCACCCCACGGGGACACACTGGGTCTGATTACTCCTTTCTCTAACAGCTCTTGCAATTGCTTCGCTAGCTCTTTCATCTCAACAGGCGCCATTCTGTACGGGGCCTTGGATACTGGTTCTGTTCCAGGTGCTAAGTCGATCGCAAATTCAATTTCTCTATCTGGAGGAAGTCCTGGTAATTCGTCGGGAAATACGTCTGGAAATTCATTTACAACTGGAATATCTTCAAGTTTTGCTGACTTCTGACTTCTGTCCATCACATATGCTACAAAATGCTCACATCCTTGTCGTAGTAACTTCTTGGCTTGAATCATCGTTAAGAACTTCTTTACTTGTTTCTGACCTTTGAACGTTACTATTCTTTCGTCTGGCGTTTTCACCATTACTTTCTTATTTCGACAATCTATATGAGCATCATGCTTAGATAACCAATCCATCCCTAATATAACATCAAATTCTCCTAATTTAAATGGTATCAAATCTACACAAAATTTACTACCAGAGATCTCAATCTCACAATTCCCACAAACTTGGTTAACAGTTACACGTTCTTGATTTTCTAATTCCACAGTCATTATTTCATTTAAACATTCAACTGGACAATTTAACTTACTAACAAAATCTTGCGAAACAAACGATCGAGTTGCTCCCGAATCTATTAACACTTTGACATATAAAGAATTCATATTAAGCGTACCTGCCACGACATCCGTATCCTGAATAGCATCCTTCACAGACATATCAAAAACTCTAGCCCTTGGAGTCTCATTCATTGTTGGGGTAGATCCCATAATCCTCAATGCATTACTGGCTGGGGCTGGTGTCTTACAATCCCTGGCCATATGTCCTGGCTTCCCACATTTAAAGCATGTAAATCCAATGGATGGAACCTTCACTACTGGATTCCGGATAGGCTGATCCTTATTTGCTGGCTCTCTTGCTGGCTGATTTCGGCACTCCCTCGAATAGTGCCCTTTCTGGTTGCATTTAAAACATACCACATTCAACTTGTTACAAACTCCTCCATGCTTCTTTCCACATACTTGACAATCTGGAAAAGTTAGTCTCAACTGATTTAGCTGATTTGTATTAACTGGACGGTTGCTCTGGCCTCCGTCTTCTGCATTCTGTCTCCTGAAATTAAAATTTCTCCCTGGCGTAAACTTACCCTTCTTAAAATTTGGAAACTTCCCTGTTTGTGACCGACCCTCACTTCCCTCAACTTTCCTCTTCTTGCTTTCCTTTTCCTTCTGGAACATCTCACTCTCTGTCTCTGCGATCATAGCCTTCTGTACTACTCCTGCATAGGTATCCAATTCAAAAATGGCTACCTTCCCTCTGTTCCATGGTTTCAAACCTTGCTGAAATCTTTTAGCTTTCTTCCTGTCAGTATCCACATACGACGGTGCGTACCTTGACAATTCCTCAAACTTACCTTCATAATCTGTTACCGACATGTTCCCTTGCTTTAATTCTAAAAAATTCAGCTCCACCTGATCCTGAACAAACTGAGGAAAATACTTTTCTAAAAACAATTCATTAAACCTTTCCCAAGTAATAACATCTGTGCCTTCCAATGTCTTCACTATTTCCCACCAATAGGTGGCCTCATTCTTCAGATAGTAACTTGCAAACTCAACCTTCTGTTCTTCCTTTCCTTTCACTAAGGCAAATGCCTTCTCTATTTCCTTTAACCAAACATTTGCTTCAATTGGCTCTAAGGAACCCTTGAATTCTGGTGGGTTTACTGCCTGAAAAGTTTTAAAAGTTACCTGGGGGTTGGTCTGTCTTTGTTGTTGTTGTGCCAGGTGAACTGTTTGTTGGGCCAAGATTTGAAGAATCTGGGCTATTGCTGGGTCCATGGGTCCTGGGTTCACATTTGGATTTGTATCATCTTGGTTGTTGTTGTTGTTGGTTTCTTCATTCTGGGTGTTGGTGCGGGTATTTCTTTTGGGAGGCATTTTCTGTAAAAAATCAAACAACTTATTCAGCTTTTGAATCAAATCTTTGTATAAAAGAAAATTTTTGTAAAACAGAGGTATCTCTTTTTGAAAACAGTTGTAACTAAGTAAATTGCATGCTTCTTTACATAATATAAATAGTTATGGAAAACAGGGTACATGGTATCACAGGGTATAACTGGTGCAATAGATAAAGTAAGGTAAAACAGGTGCAATAAAATAAATGACAATAATGGAAAGGAAAAAGGTGCTGATATATATAGATCAAAAGTTTTAGGTAGTACAAGCGTAAAGACGCTTCGGAAGTGAAAGCAAAAAGGGTACAACAACCTACTCACTAGTCAGCATAGCTAGTCTATAAATACAACTCAAAAGTCTACTAATACACACTACACACTACTGCACATACTATACAACCATAACAACACTGCTCAGTATCTCCATCTCTGAATCTATGGCTCATGGCAAATATGGAACTCCTATCTCCTCAAGCTCCTCTAGAACCCACTTAGCCCACTCCACTGGAAAATCAGGGGTGATGACCTCATATGTAGCCTCAGCAATCCTCACAGCAGCTGCTCTACGAAATGCCTGGAGCCTCTCCCTAAGTCATCTCTCATCACTCCCCATCTCTCTGGTACGCATGATATGCAATAACTCCTGGATCTGACCCAGTAGGAATCGCTGCTCCATAAGGCAAGCCACAAACTGATGATATGGGACAGGATAGGAAGAGAACTGGAAAGGTACTCCTGTGACTGAATGACTAGTAAAGCCTGAATCAGCAGGTGGGGGTCCTCTGACAGGTGTCCTCATGCCTGGAGGTGGAATAGCCTGCAGTGGTACGGGCTGCAACACAGGTGGAGGTAGTATAGCCAACACTGGTGGAACAACAGGACGTGGATCCGAAGACGACACTCCAACTGAAGGCTCTGAGTGATCAGCTGATACGGGGATAAAAGAGTCGGTCATCGCTGCTATCTGAAATCATATCGCAATATAAGAATCTCGAACCATAACGCGAATTACACTAATACCTGATATACCGAAGCACTCAACCTCTCGACATTCTATCTTTCTATTCCTTACTTCTAATCCTAACCCTCTACCCATTCCCGTCAACCTAGGCTTGTGTCAGTGACTTATAACCTGTAGCTCTGATACCGAACCTGTGGCGCCCTCCAAACCCGGGTCAGAAGTTTGGGGTCCACACACACACATGCCTTATTTATAACCTGCTTATAACAATAATAAAGATAACAATAATATGCAGTGACCCTATTTACCAACTACCACAGATCGCAAGAGATTAAAGTATGCACACAAGCCACACTTCTACTTATATTACATACCGTTCAAATCCCAACTATTCCAAACTCATAACTGAGTAATAAACATTATTACAAACTTTTACAGACTTAAATTGTTCCAAAAGAACCCTACAAGCTCAGCTCAATCAACCTGAACCCCTAGCTCTCGCGCTGGACTGGGGATCCTCAATACCAACCGGTTCATTTTTAACTGGAAAAGAACAGAAACAATATCGCACAAATGAGCTAACTAGCTCAGCAAGTCAAATGACAAAACTGAGAATAATGATCATCAGGTGAACATGATTATGATATCAAGTGAACAATGGATTATGATTTAGAATTGGATATTATACTTTTAATTTAAAAACCAAGGTTAGGCTGTTGATCAGTCACGCACTAACCCTGAGCAAAGAACACATCACTGCTCTCACTACTGGATCCAAGGCACACATTGGCCTAACTTGACCATTATATGGTCTGACCACGAATCTGGTCCACAATTTTATAAAAACAATCCAATTCTAACATAACAATAGAATGAACAATAATAAACAATAACCAGAATCATTAACAACAGTGAGTACTTAACAATGAAAGGATTTCAATACTTGTATGCATCAACAAGGTAATTTCAAAGCTTGGATGCTGGGTAATAAAAGAATTGGATAACAAAGGAATCAACATTTCAGGGTTTCAAGGATTTGGTCTTTCAAAGCATAAGATATCATGGGTTGAGTATATAAGTAATTCAGTTCAGCGTTTGGTATTTAGTTTGTATGTATTTGTGGAGTAGTATCGTAGATTTGTGGTTCGTGTTTGGGTATACAATAATCAATGGCTTAGAAAGAATATGGTTCCTGGCTCAAGAACAATAATTGGAATCAGGGTTTAGGTTTCTGTGCTTCAAAGCACTTGCAATATCACAGGATTATCAAGTACTACAATATCTCGAGAAAGTTCAGAACACTTGCCTGGTACTAGCTTACTATTCTGCACTCGCTTCCAATCACAATCGTCTTACTCCTCAACTACCTGTTTCCCTTTCCCACGTCTGGCCTCTTCTGCTCACATATCATAAGCATCTATCAATCATCAACTCATAGGATTCTATTCAACACATACTTCTATCTACCCTTTGTTTTACCCAAATCCGATTAACGGATTGAAAGTTACGCAATAAATAGTAAACATCGAATATACAACCCGACAGTCAACCAACATATCACATATAACACATAATTCGTCACATAATCAATGACATAACATTTATAAAGATATTTCAGGTCATAAATAGGCTTTCTGATATTTAAAATAATTTTTAAAATATTTTTCGGAATTAAAACGGGTCGTTGGATCAATTTCGGATTAATAAACAGGGTTCGGTTGGCCAATTCTGGCTCCGAAATAATTTTAGAATAATTATCGAGCCTTGGAAATAATTTAGAATAATATTTTAAAGCTCGAAACTATTTTTCGGAATTTTTAAATCATTTTTAAATAATTAAATCTAATTAAATAATTGATTAAAATCAATTAATAATTAATTAAATCAATTAATCAATTGATTTTCAAATTAATTGACCAATTAATTAATTAAAAATTAACTGAAATTAATTAACTAATTAATTTAGATTTATTTTGGAATTAAAAATAATTTTCAGAATTAAAATAATAATTTTCAGAATTTTCAGAAATTAAAAATGAATTTTTATAATAAAAATAAATAGGAAATATGACTTTTAAATATTTTATGAACAAAATTTCATATTTTTCATAAAATTAATTCGAAAATAAATAAATTTTTAGAAATTAACCCTTTGATTCTGCAGGTGTATGGATTACAGATTCTGATAGAGCTTCTCAAGACCTTCAAATCCAGTACTCGAGCTTTTCAAACAAAAATCAATAACACCTTCAAAAGTTGGTTTGATTCTTGGAATAGTTTATGAATATATGATTTTTCTCTTTAAAATTATATATTTATCTGTCTGCAAATGATTTTGATACGAAATAAATACGGTAAAAGACTATTTATAATTACGGAGAATTTGTATCCCGTTGGATCATTCCGGATATAAAACGGTACGTTTATTTGTAAAAACTGATCCAAACGGTATCGGTTTTCGGGATAATTATCCAAACCAGTACAATTTGTACTGCGGTCTTGGTCTCAACGTCTGGTTACACGTATTACGAAGTGATAATTGGGATAGTGTTAGGAATATGTGTATTAGTTTGATGATAAGTTCAGCAAAACACTTAAGTAGAAATCTAGTATTTGTAGCCTCAACGGATAAGACCATCTTGGCTATCCGTTGAAGGAGTAGCCTTACTTAGCAATAAGTTTGGTATTGTAGCACATCTCACTCTCTGGTTTCAAGCTGTAATTCTTAGATGTTGTTAGGAGATAATCAGTCATGTTGACTACTAATGGATGTACAAGTAGGAGGGCTAATTGTAAATACTTCATGCCTTGTAATTTTGTATAAGTGAAGAAGTATCAACTGATATTGAAGACCTTCAACGGATAAGAAACTAAGCTTCAACAGATGTCTCTAACGCTTCAACGGATAAACGCTTCAACGGATAAGTGCTTTAACGGATAAGTGCTTCAACGGATAAAGCTTCAACTGCTAGAGCATCAACGGATAAAGCCATCAATGGATGAAAGCTTCAACGGATGCACTGCTAGAGCATCAACGGATAAAGCCATCAACGGATGAAAGCTTCAACGGATGCTCAGTCTCATAGCAGTTGATAGTGACAGTTAACAAAGCTGACAGAGGCACATGGATTGACAGAGATGTGGTAGCCTATTTCAGGAACAACAGAAAAAGTAGTCGTTTTTAGTCTGGTTCAAAATGGAAAGTCAACAGATAATTTCATATTACACTGGATAAAAATGGAACAGAAACAAGTGGAGAACTATTGTCTTATTGTACTTTATCTTTGTCTTCACTTGTAAACTTGGGATATAAAAACCAAGTAGTAGCTAGTAATTAGATATGAATTTTCCCTGAGCTGTTTAGAAATATCAAGAGAGAAAATCATCTAGTTTGTACTAGGAAGCAGCTGTGATTTAATTTTGAATCACAGATTTTCTGAAATAACACATCTCTGGTGGAACAACAAATCCACCAGAAAAGTTTTTAAGTTCTTTGTGTTCATTTCATTTTTGTTTAAATATATATCTGTCTGCATCAGCTCCAAGCAATTCACACATATTTGATCACTCAAACACTTAGTCTTACAAATTGCTCAAAACTTGAAAAAGTTTTGAGATTTACATTCAACCCCCCCTTCTGTAAATCTCATTGTTAGTCCACTGGGAATAACAATTGGTATCAGAGCAAGCTCTTAACATACAGAGAGTTTAAAGATCTATTCTGCTAACATCATGAGTAAGAAGGATATTGGTATAAAAATTCCAATCCTGGAAAGAGATAACTATCATCACTGGAAGGTGAAGATGCATTTACATCTTCTCTCTCAAGATGAAAGCTACATCAACTGCATTGAGAATGGTCCTCACATCCCACACAAGGTGGCCACAGCTGCTACTGCTATAGTTGCTGTTGGACAGTCTATTCCCAAGCCAAAGGCAGAATGGACTGTTGAAGATATTGAAGAGGTCCACAAGGACAAGAAAGCCATGAACATTTTGTTTAATGGCCTGGATCAAGATATGTTTGACAATATCATCAATAGCCAAACTGCTAAGGAAATTTGGGATACTGTGCAGCTTATCTGTGAAGGCACGGAGCAAGTTAGAGAAAACAAAATGCAGCTTCTCATTCAACAATATGAATATTTCCACTTTGAAGAAGGAGAATCATTGAATGATACATTCAACAGATTTCAGAAACTATTGAATGGATTAAAGCTCTATGGGAGAATGTACCAAGTCAAGGACTCCAATCTAAAATTTCTAAGGTCTCTACCAAAGGAATGGAAGCCTATGACTGTTTCTCTAAGAAATTCTCAAGATTATAAGGACTTCACACTTGAAAGATTATATGGAATTTTGAAGACTTATGAACTTGAGATGGAGCAAGATGAGCTGTTGGAAAAGGGAAAGAGAAAAGGAGGATCAGTTGTACTTGTAGCTGACAGTGAAAAAGTTGAAGCCAGAAATGAGGAAAAGACAATGCCAAGTCTCAAAATTGGCACAAGCAAATCAGAATCAAGCAAGGGTAAAGAGCAAGTTACTGAGGATGAAGACAATTCCAGTCAGGATGAATCTGATGATATTGATGAACATCTTGCCTTTCTGTCCAGGAGGTTTGCAAAGATGAAGTTCAGGAAAAACACAAAGTTCACTAAGCCAAACAAAAACATGGTGGACAAATCAAAGTTCAAATGTTACAACTGTGGCATTAGTGGACACTTTGCAAGTGAGTGTAGGAAGCCAAATTCTGAGAAAAAGAAATTTGAGCAAGTTGATTATAAAAGGAAGTATTTTGATTTGCTCAAACAAAAGGAAAGAGCTTTTCTCACTCAAGATGATTGGGCAGCAGATGGGGTAAATGAAGATGATGATGTGGAATATGTCAACCTAGCCCTGATGGCTAATTCTGATGAAAATGAAACTAGTTCATCAAGCAACCAGGTAATTACTACTGATCTCTCTCAGCTTTCTAAACATGAATGCAATGAAGCCATAAATGATATGTCCAATGAATTATATCATTTGCGTGTTTCTCTTAAATCACTAGCTAAAGAAAATACTAGGATCAAAGAAAATAATGTGTTTTTAAGTGATAGGAATGCTGTGTTAGAAAGTCAGGTAATTGAGCTTGAAAAGATTAAACTTAAATGCTTGACTGTCGAGAGTGAACTAGAAGAAGCTGTTAAGAAAGTAGAAATTCTTTCTAAACAGTTAGAAAGTGAGCAAGAGGTAATCAAGGCCTGGAAAACATCTAGGGATGTTGGTGTTCAAATTGCCAAGGTTCAGGGAATTGAATCATTCTGTGAGGATGCCTGGACGAAAAACAAAAAGTTAGAATTAATTGATGGATTGTCAACGGATGTGGAATCAACGGATGATGAAAGTTATCCGTTGAAGGAAGAAAAGGAGCATCCGTTGAAGGCTCATCAATTAAAACAGACAAATTCTTTTAAAAATAAAAAGAATGATTCAACTCTCAAGAACTTTGTCAGTGAAGGAGCTAGCACATCCAGAGATGTCAGTAAGGTGAATATAGGTCACATGACTTTAGATCAGTTGAAAGATAGGCTTAAGTTGGTTGAGGATAAGAAGGAAACTAAAAGAAAATCTAAAAGAAATGGGAAGGTAGGGATTAATAAACATAACAATTACACACCTGATAGGTATGCTCCTAGAAAAAGCTGTGTACATTGTAAAAGTGTTAATCACCTATTTGATAATTTCAAATCTGTTAAAAATGCTCCCATGCCTTCAAATCCCTCCATGCCTAACATGTCTATGTCACCTCTGCATGCTATGCCTGTTATGTCTCACCAGAATCCCCATGCACATTTTGCAAACATGCCATACATTAACAATCCTTACTTTACTGCATTTAGTATGCCTCAAATGCCATACGATATGCCTATATGGAATAACATGTTTGCACAACCTATGCCTTATCAAATTCAATCAAATGTGTTAAATGATTCCGTGACTAACCCTACACTTCAACCAACCACATATAAGACCAAGGTTGACCCAAAGTTACCTAAGTCAAAAGATGCAGGAGGAATGAAGTCTAGGAAAAAGACTAACAAGGCTGGACCCAAGGAAACTTGGGTACCAAAATCAACTTGATTGATTTTTTTGTGTGCAGGGACAAAGAAGGAATCTATGGTACTTGGACAGTGGTTGTTCAAGACACATGACAGGAGATTTCACCCTGCTCACAGAATTTAAGGAGAGAGCTGGCCCTAGCATAACCTTTGGAGATGACAGCAAAGGATTCACTATGGGATATGGCTTGATTTCAAAAGAAAATGTCATCATTGATGAAGTTGCATTGGTTGATGGTCTCAAACACAATTTATTGAGCATCAGTCAACTATGTGACAGAGGGAATACTGTTTCCTTCAATTCTGAAGCCTGTATTGTCACAAGTAAAAAGGACAATAAAGTGATTCTAACTGGAGTTAGAAAAGGAAATGTGTACTTGGCTGATTTCAACTCTACAGATGCAGAATCCATTACTTGTCTTCTCAGCAAAGCAAGTCCAGTTGAAAGTTGGCTATGGCATAAGAAGCTGTCCCATTTGAATTTCAAGACAATGAATGATCTGGTCAAAAAGGACTTAGTTAGAGGAATGCCTCTAGTGGAATTCACAAGGGATGGACTGTGTGATGCTTGTCAGAAAGGAAAGCAAAAGAAAGTATTATTCAGTAAGAAGCTTGAATCTGCAATTGATGAACCACTGCAACTTCTACACATGGATCTCTTTGGACCAGTCAATGTATTGTCAATTTCAAGGAAAAGATACTGCCTAGTGATTGTAGATGATTTCTCAAAGTTTTCATGGGTTTATTTTCTTGGATCAAAGGATGAAGCTAGTGAAATCATCATCAATCATATCAAGCAAGTCAACAATCATCCTGATCTCAAAGTAAGGAATATTAGGATTGACAATGGAACTGAGTTCAAGAATTCAACCATGAAGATGTTCTGTGAAGTAAATGGGATCATGCATGAGTTGTCAGCTCCAAGAACTCCACAACAAAATGGTGTGGTGGAAAGGAAGAACAGATCACTAATTGAAGCTGCAAGGACAATGCTTGAGGAGTCAAAGCTCCCAACTTATTTTTGGGCTGAGGCTGTTAACTGTGCATGTTACACTCAGAATATTTCTCTAATCAATCAAGCAAAATGCATGACTCCCTATCAATTACTCAAGAGAAGAAAACCAACTTTAAACTTTCTACATGTCTTTGGTTGCAAATGTTACATCTTAAGGAATCAATCTGATCACAAAGGAAAGTTTGATGCAAAGGCTGATGAAGGAATATTTGTTGGTTATTCTGTTGGAAAATCTTATAGGGTCTACAATCTTAGAACCAACATTGTCATGGAATCTGTACATGTTGTGTTTGATGATAAAAAGATTAATGGACTAACAGATGAGGGACATCATGAAGGACTCAAATTTGAAAATATTGAGATATATTGTGATGATAGTGAAGATGAGAATGATGAAGAAGACATCTCAAGAAGAAACCAGAGTCTGTCTTTGGATAATGCACAGAATGCTGCATCCGTTGAAAGTCAAAATTCAACTTCCGTTGAAAGAAGCAATGCAGCATCCGTTGAAAGACAAAGTGCATCATCCGTTGAAGTTCATAACGAAGCATCCGTTGATCACAGTCTGTCAACGGATAATCACTTCACCTCATCAGTTGATAGAACTCCCATTTCCTTTCAAAGGATCAACAACTTAGGGGGAGTTTCAACAAATCAACATTCTATCTCACATCATGACAATACTGAGGCAACCTCATTAAGGGCTAATCTACCACCTCAAAGGAAATGGACTAAGAATCACCCTTTTGAACTGATCATTGGTAATGCTACATCAAAAGTACAAACTAGAAGGGCTACTCAAGATGAATGTCTGTATAGTAGCTTTCTATCACAGGAGGAACCTAAGAGAGTGGAAGAAGCTCTATTGGATCCAGATTGGATTTTAGCAATGCAAGAGGAGCTAAACCAATTTGAGAGGAACAAAGTATGGAAGCTGGTACCCAAGCCAAAGAACAAGAGTTCTATTGACACAAAATGGGTATTCAGAAATAAGATGGATGAAAATGGCATTGTCTTAAGGAAGAAAGCCAGATTGGTTGCCAAAGGCTATTCTCAACAAGAGGGAATAGATTTTGATGAAACATTTGCTCCAGTTGCAAGACTAGAAGCCATCAGAATCTTTCTAGCCTATGCAGCTAATGCCAATTTCAAAGTCTATCAGATGGATGTCAAGAGTGCATTTCTAAATGGGGAATTAGAGGAAGAAGTTTATGTAACCCAACCTCCTGGTTTTGAAGATCCAAATTTTCCAGACAATGTGTATTATTTGTTGAAAGCACTCTATGGACTAAAGCAAGCACCTAGAGCCTGGTATGAGACTTTATCAAAGTTCCTTCTAGATAATCACTTCACAAGAGGTACGGTTGACAAAACTCTCTTCTTTAGAAATGTTAATGGCTCTAAGATACTTGTACAAATTTATGTAGATGATATTATATTTGGATCTACAGATGATAAACTTTGTAAAAATTTTGCTAAATTAATGCAAAGTAAATATGAAATGAGCATGATGGGAGAGCTAACTTACTTTCTTGGTTTACAAGTTAAACAAGTTAGTGGTGGAATTTTCATTAGTCAAACTAAATATATTTATGATCTTTTAAAGAAGTTTGACTTAATGGATTGTTCACCTGCAAAAACTCCCATGGCCACTGCCACCAAGCTTGAATTAAACAAGGCTGAAAAGTCTGTGGATATTACAAGTTATAGAGGCATGGTTGGCTCACTTTTATATTTAACTGCCAGTAGACCTGATATTATGTTTTCTAGATGTCTCTGTGCTAGATTTCAAGCTGACCCTAAAGAATCTCACTTAGTGGCTATTGAAAGAATTTTCAGATATCTCAAAGGGACTCCAAATCTAGGAATTTGGTACCCTAGAGAGTCTGGTTTTGATCTAATTGGCTACTCAGATGCAGATTATGCAGGTTGCAAATTAGACAGGAAAAGCACAACAGGCACCTGTCAATTTCTAGGAAACAAGTTTGTATCATGGTTCAACAAGAAGCAGAATTCTGTTTCCACATCAACAGCTGAAGCTGAATACATTGCAGCTGGTAGTTGCTGTGCACAAATACTGTGGATGAGGAATCAGTTATTTGACTATGGTATAACTGTTGACAAAATTCCAATATTTTGTGATAACACAAGTGCCATTGCTATTACTGAAAATCCAGTGCAGCACTCAAGAACCAAGCACATTGATATCAAGTACCACTTCATTAGGGAATATGTGATGAAAGGTACAGTGGAACTTCATTTTGTTCCAAGTGAAAAGCAGATTGCAGACATATTTACCAAGCCACTTGATGAATCAACATTCACAAGATTAGTAAGTGAGTTAGGTATGCTTAACTATTCATAATCTATGTCATCTATGTAATCTGTCTTGTAGCCTGAAATGAATTTGCTGCAAGAACAAAGTTGGCTTTAATCAAGACTTATCCTATCAACGGATATTCCCTATCCGTTGAAAGCCAAAATTGTTCTATCAACGGATATTCATTATCCGTTGAAAGACAAATACATTTCTGGTAATTTTATCCTTCAACGGATAAAATAGTGTTGTTCATCAACGGATAACTATTTACCTTATCCGTTGATGTGTCACGTTAGTGAGTCACAGCCGTTGATTCTTTTACTCAACCGTTGATACAGATATACAGTGTTGTATGTATTTGTATTTACGGTAGTTTTCAGAATTTCTACAGTTTCTTTTATTCCTGAACGGCTTTCACTTACTTAAAAGTATCATTTAATTGTTTTAATTTGTGTTTTAATTCAGGAAAGTATAAAAGCCCAATTGAATTCTTATTTTCACTTTACGCTTTCTTGCAATTATCATTCTCTTTTTCTCTCAATTCTCAAGTTCTTCTCTGCAACCTCTACTCACAAAAATGGCACCAGTAGTCAAAATTATGTCTCAAACAGGATTTGTTTATGAAAAGAATAATTTCATAGTCTTGGTTGAAAAGAAGGAAGCCCATTCTGATTATCACAAGATGATGGACTTCATCAAGAACTGCAAACTGAGCTATGCAATGCTGGAAGCCCCAACCATCTACTGTGAAGTGATTGAGGAGATTTGGACAACTGCAGAGTTCAACTCCACAGATATGACCATTGCCTTCTCTCTCAAAGGTAAGGACTATTGCATTAATTGTGATGATTTACAATCTTGCTTTAAGTTGCCTGAGAATAATGCCATGATACCACACACTGATAAAGATGTCTCTGCTATGCTAGATTCCATAGGCTATGCTATTGATTCTACTAGTTTAGGTAGTATTAGAAGGAAAGGCCTTAGGAAAGAATGGAGTTTTCTTGGAGATGCCTTTATTAAGGTTTTCTCTGGGAAGATTAGCAATTTTGATGCTATCACTTCATCTCTTGTTAATATGCTCTATATGCTAGTTTCTGATAGGTACTTTAATTTTAGCAACTGTGTTATGCTAGAATTAGGTTCCAGATTAGGTAACAAAGCTAATAGACCACATAACATCTACTTTGCTAGATTCTTTATGTTATTGGCTAACCATGTTGCTGAAGGTTTGGTTATATCCAATGAGAATAATAAACTCAAATGCTGGGCACAAGAGAAAAGGGTCCTTGCAAACCTTTTGAGAATGAACCTCAACAGCCAGGTGCCATTGGTATACTTGCCAATCATGAATGCACCACAGGTAAGTGAGGTAAATGTTTCTATAACTCCTACTATTTCCAACCCCAATGTTTCTTTGCCTTCTAGTGTGGCTATGGAACCTGTGTCATTCTCCAAACAGGCTCCTACCAAAGCCACCAAATCTAAAATCTCCAAAGTCAAGTCAAAGAAACCTACCTCTGTTGTTTCTCAAAAGACAACAGTTGTAACAACTACCATAAACCCTGAAGGGAGTGAACAGGGTGTGAGTGGTGAGGGGAGGGGTGAACATCAAAAAGCCCCCCAGGATAAGGTGAGAGAGGTGAGTGGTACCCATTCCAGCCAAGCCACAGTCTCTCAAAAGACTGTAGTGGTTCAAAAGGAGTCCAGCACATCCCTAGTTGCATCCTCCCAAAAGGATGTAACTATTGAAAATAGTCCCCACCCAGGGACACAGAACAAAAGAGGGAGGGACACTGAAGCTAAACATTCACCAATTCAAGCCTTTTCAAGGAAGAAGAAGGCCAAAACCCTAGTTTCCACACAAGGGGCACACACAGCACAGATACACCCACCAGTATCTGTGCCTTCTCAAATTCAGCTTGATGTGATTCCAGCAAATGTGGAATCACAGCCCCATTCTCTCAATATAGACACACACCATTCCTCAAACTCTCCTACTCCCTCTCTGGATGTGGATATGATATTCACATCAATTCCTGATTCTCCCTCATTAAAACTCAGGGAGGAGCCCCACTCAAAACCTGGTGATCATCATCTTTTAGATGATTTGTTGGATCATCAGCCAATTCTTTCAGATGTAGTTGCAGAATCTGTGTCACCTCACTTAAAATCAATCCATACAGATTCAACAATTATATCACTTTCTATCTCTACATCATTTCCTTCTTCAACGGATATCTCTCATCCGTTGACAAGTGGTTGTTCTTCAACGGATAAGCTTAACAGCAGTTATCCGTTGATACCATCAGTTTCCACTTCAACGGATACTCCCTATCCGTTGATGGCCTCTACACACTTAACAGAAACAACTCCAACTGTAGAGGACATGGCAACTGTACAATCACTGTTAGGCTTGAGGGAAGGGAGTGATTTTTTGAGTGAGAGGCTGGGTTGCTCCCAGGAAAAAGGAGAGGATGAGAGCCACCAAATGCATGCTATTTCTTCCAGCATGGCAAAAGTAAGTGAGAGGAGTGCCACCTTAGAAGGTGAAGGTGAGGGTGTGAGGGTGTGTGTGAGCCAGGGGGAGTCCCTGATGCAAGAAAAGAGAGAAATTGAGAGAAAGGCAGGTACAGAAGCTATAAGGGTGGATCCAGCCATTGCTAGTGAGTTAATGAAAGTGGATGATGCAGATAAGGGAAGACAATTTCAGCAACACTACAAAGCTGTCATTGATAACATTTCCTTAGATGCTGACACTTTTACTCACCCTATTTCAGCCTATCAATTATTGGCTGCACAGGGCAATGTGGAGGCAGAACAGACACTACACATTGTACACACTTCAGAATCTCTTCTAAGAGACAAAGCTACTGTCAACAGGCTGCCTGCTCAAGCTGGTGAGCCATCTGAAGAATTTGGAGTAAATTCTAATGATGATGACTCTAATTCTTTGAATGAGAGCATGAACTTAGGGGGAGTAGCAGGCCCAAGTTCTGTTCCTAATCTTCCTGCATGGGCATGGGCCAAACCATCAACACCAGGAGAATTTGGTGTCACTTTGGTCAAACAAGTCATGACAATTCAGCAAGCCATTCAGGAGACTCAGGATGCTGGCACCAAGGCAATTCTTCAAGCACATCTGGAATCTCTGCATCTCTTGCAGTTGCAGCATTACCAGCACAATCTAAGTGTGGATGAGCTCAAGCTGGACATTGCTGATCTGAAATCCTACAATGCTGAGAAATTGGATTCAGTTATACCCTATGGTACTATGCAAGATTTGTTGGGGAGACTAAGGAAGGCCTCTGATGCTGATAAGAGGTTGGCCAGATTGGAAGATAGGGTTCAAATAATTGAAGACTCTATGGTCACCATTCTTCAGAATCAACAAACTCAAACAAATCTCCTCATGCAGCTGGCACAAGCACAAGGCTTGACCCGTACCCTTGATGATAACAAAAAGGGGGAGAATAAAAGGGAAGGGGAAGGAGAGCCATCTACAACAGTTCAAATTTCTCAAGTGCTAGTTCCTGTCATCACAACTTCTCCACCAATTCAAGTCAAAGGAAAGCTAGATGGAATTGATCTAATCCAGATAGCAGCAGCTGAATTGCAAGTCAAAGAGCAAAGGAAGAAGATTGATGAAAAGATGCAACTAATATTTGGTTCTACAATTTCTCAATCACAATCTGTGAAGCATAGCACAAAAGTGGAATCAATTATTATGGAACTCAAGCCAGTAGGGAGGCATAAGGATGGAGAAACTTCTTCCAAAGATCTGCAACCTATGGTTCTCAAGCCCAACAACAGATCCAATAAGGACTCTACAAAGAATCCTCTAAAAGAGGTGGATTTTCCTCTTCCAAAAGCAGATGAGGACAAGCTTTTAGGAAGAAGTATTGCATATCTCAAAGAGACCATGGATGAGGCTGTAAGGAGAAACATAGCTATTATTTTCAGAGAGGGAAAGAGCATATGTGTGATGCAAGGACATCCCAAATTCTCAATAGCCAAGAAGGAAGAAACCAAAAGGTTGAAGGAAGAAGCCAAACAGCTAAAGGCTGACAAAAGAGCACAAGCAAAGCTTGAAAAACAGCTAGAGTCAAGTCAGGCTGAAGATCAGAAAGTAATTGAAGACAAAGGTGAAGATGAAGCTATGGGGGACAAGGTTGGTACTGAGATGGAGGAAAGAAGTAAGGAAGAATGGCAGAAAGGGAAAAGAAAGAAGGTCAATGCAAAGAGAAAGAAGGTAGATAAGACTGAAGAAACTCAATCAATATCCAAACCACTACCCTCCATTCCTGAACCCATTGTACCTGACCCCTTCATGAACATTCATGGTGAAACAATCATTCCCAAGGAGGAACCAATTGATTGGGACACCATCAAATTGCCCACCTTCCTAACCTCTTCTCCATCATCAAAGAAGCAGAAAAGAAGAATCAAATCAACACCCTCTAAAGCCTCAATCAAATTCACACAGAAGCCTAAGTCCAAACCTCAAAACTCTAAAGATGATTATGTTCACATCTGTGACATAAAAGAATTTTCAGACATTGAACTCTATCTGGATGAGCTGGAA
Source organism: Apium graveolens (assembly GCF_009905375.1). Classification (NCBI taxonomy): domain Eukaryota; kingdom Viridiplantae; phylum Streptophyta; class Magnoliopsida; order Apiales; family Apiaceae; genus Apium; species Apium graveolens. The sequence goes on along the minus strand of NC_133649.1, from coordinate 124,641,794 downwards.
GATGTAAGGGGAATAGCTGCCTACAGACAGCTACCAGAAAGACTAGTGTTCAAATACAAAGGAGCTGGGGAAAGAACATGGCCTCTTCACAAAATTCTGAATGAAGGCTACACTACCTTGATTAGAGTCTACTCAGCCATACATAAGGATTCTGGCTTTACCAGAACTGCCAGGACTGAGATTCTCAACAAGATTGCCAACATAAGGAAAACTTGGAGGGAGCCCAATGCTTTGCCTAGAACTTTACTCATTCCAGAGAGAGGTATTACAATTCACAAATCACCTCATTGGTTGATGGAGTTCAGAGACAACAAAGGAGTCAGAAGATTTTTCAGAATTGAAGATCAGCTAAAGATTGCCAGTAATGAAACTCTCAAGGATATGCAATCTAAGTTAGATATCAATGAAGAAGATGAAGCTGAATTCTACAGACAACTTCAACTTCAAATGGAGAAAAATGACAGGAGGCTAGGAAAGAAAACCAGGAATCAAAGGAAAAGAAAGTAATTTGCTCAAGCTAAAGGAGCACCCTTGGAAACAATGTATTTCTTCAATTTCATCTCAGCATATACACTTTTGCAGCACTTATGAATTTCTGCTTAGTTACAGTTTATATATTTGTTAAGTGTTTTGTTATCATCAAGCTAAACCCAAATTTATGCCTACAGTTCTAGTAGACATAAATAGGGGGAGATTGTTAGGAATATGTGTATTAGTTTGATGATAGGTTCAGCAAAATACTTAAGTAGAAATCTAGTGTTTGTAGCCTCAACGGATAAGACCATCTTGGCTATCCGTTGAAGAAGTAGCCTTACTTAGCAATAAGTTTGGTATTGTAGCACATCTCACTCTCTGGTTTCAAGCTGTAATTCTTAGATGTTGTTAGGAGATAATCAGTCATGTTGACTACTAATGGATGTACAAGTAGGAGGGCTAATTATAAATACTTCATGCCTTGTAATTTTGTATAAGTGAAGAAGTATCAACTGATATTGAAGACCTTCAACGGATAAGAAACTAAGCTTCAACGGATGTCTCTAACGCTTCAACGGATAAACGCTTCAACGGATAAGTACTTCAACGGATAAAGCTTCAACTGCTAGAGCATCAACGGATAAAGCCATCAATGGATGAAAGCTTCAACGGATGCACTGCTAGAGCATCAACGGATAAAGCCATCAACGGATGAAAGCTTCAACGGATGCTCAGTCTCATAGCAGTTGATAGTGACAGTTAACAAAGCTGACAGAGGCACATGGATTGACAGAGATGTGGTAGCCTATTTCAGGAACAGCAGAAAAAGCAGCCGTTTTTAGTCTGGTTCAAAATGGAAAGTCAACAGATAATTCCATATTACACTGGATAAAAATGGAACAGAAACAAGTGGAGAACTATTGTCTTATTGTACTTTATCTTTGTCTTCACTTGTAAACTTGGGATATAAAAACCAAGTAGTAGCTAGTAATTAGATATGAATTTTCCCTGAGCTGTTTAGAAATATCAAGAGAGAAAATCATCTAGTTTGTACTAGGAAGCAGCTGTGATTTAATTTTGAATCACAGATTTTCTGAAATAACACATCTCTGGTGGAACAACAAATCCACCAGAAAAGTTTTTAAGTTCTTTGTGTTCATTTCATTTGTGTTTAAATATATATCTGTCTGCATCAGCTCCAAGCAATTCACACACATTTGATCACTCAAACACTTAGTCTTACAAATTGCTCAAAACTTGAAAAAGTTTTGAGATTTACATTCAACCCCCCCTTCTGTAAATCTTATTGTTAGTCCACTGGGAATAACAGATAGTTTAATAAAAAGCTCCCGTTTATCGAAAATACGGGTTTTATTGATTTACCGAAATGAATATTGTATCGAAAATGTTGCGCCGGGACCCGTGCAAGACAAACCGTACGCCGGATCGAAAAAGTCAAAACATGGAATATGCTCGGAATATAACAATTAGGTTAGGAAGGAGTTCTCGGAAGAGTTTCGGGTTCCAAAAACGTAACAACGGTTGACGTCGGTTGGTTCCCGTTTTTATAAAATAGATTTTAAATACTCGGAAAAAGATTTTATAAATTTCATATGATCCTTATAAATCCATAAATCAACATAAAAATAATTAGGAAGATATGACAATTATCTATGTTTTATTTTGGACATATAAAATTAAAATACTCAATTAATATTATTTTTGAATATCCAAGTACAGATAACACTTAACAATTAACTCACAGAATAGATACTGAACACACATAATAATTATTTAATATCAAAAATAATTACACGATATATCCCGGATATTACAGATACCAACAATTAATTTACAGATATAATAAATGGGATTGGTTGCAAATTCATGATATTCAGTATTGGCGGTGCAATAGACTCTGGAGTAATAGTAAGCTTTTAATTAAGCAATTCTTACTTTCCCACACTATAATCTGTATCTCTTTCTCTATTAATAGTAATTTTATCATTTATCGATACTTATTATGCTTGTGGCAGGCCATACCAGAAAAATTTCACAACTCTTTTGGAAAGTTGATTCCTGCAAAAGTACAATTGATCTTGCAGAATGGAAAGATATACAATTGTCAGTACTCTGAATCCACAGGGAAGATTTCTGATATACTGGCGCTAGTAAATGATAAAATGTTCGAGAGGAAGGATTTCATGTTGCTTACCTACAGAGGATCTGGGAAGTTTGAAACTATCATTTTTGATAGTTCAAAAAATGAAAAACTTTTGGTCAGCTGTTCTTCAAGAAATGGTACTACTTTAAATACTACATACCATTTTATTTATCTGGTGATTAATGAAGCTATGCAGTCAAATGGTAATAATGGAAACATGTGTGACCACGATAATAATATTAATACCTTTTGCTACTTCTCTGTAGATATTAATGAACAGCTTCCAGGTGGAATTGAGGAATTAGAAGAAATTGTTCATATGAATATTACAGTTGATACTGATCATGCTGCAGAAGTTCCTGAAGAAGGAATTCAGCAAGTAGAAGACAACTTGGATATGGATGTTGAAGACGTAACTGATGATGTTGCAGATAATAATATAAGTGATCAGGAAAATGATCAACTCCTGGGAATGGAGTTCACCGCCACAATGACTGCTTCAAATGTGAACAACATATGTCACGGAGCAGTATTATTACATTACTCGATCAATTTACATAGACATTTTTTGAAAATACAATATAAATTTTACTCATTTTGTGGTTAATTGATATAACAAAGACATATCATCTTTCAGTATATCCCAGCAGCTGTACAACCGAATGGTAGGACATGGATAAGTGGCGAAATTGTAACTTTTAGGATGGGGCTTTTAACCTGGAATGTTAAGATAGTGTTTTCTACTGGATTACCTCGATTCTCTGCTGGATGGAACCAATTTGTGACTGATAATGAGCTACAAATAGACGATAACTTGGTTTTTACTTTTCAGTAAGAAGATTTAATATTCGATATAGTTATCGAATAGTTTGTTTAATCTACACTACATTTCATATTGGATCAATGTGATCAATATATTTATGTCTGGTACATGATGTATTAATATTATGGTTTGTTATCCTTGAAATTTGGTTTTGTAGCTATTTAGATTATTGGATGTGATCTGATTTTAAAACACTTTCCAAATTTAATATGATGTATTTATATTATGGATCTTATTGGCTGAACAATGGAAAAGCTCTCTTGTTGCAATGACATTATTCTTAAGGTTGATTGAGGACTTAGTAATTATATATTTGCAATCAATATTGTATATTTTTAATATAGATAACTTGTACAATTTCTACGACTACAGAAAAGTAAAAATAGTAATCTTAGTACTGGAATACTTAGATAAAGTGTGACAGTATTTAGAATATGGTAAATATTTCGTGCTTGTATTAAATATCATAATATTTTAGTCCGAACAGAGAAGTATTACGTTAAATATTGCATAAGATAACTGCGGCGTAATTCAACCAAAAGATTTAAATAGATAATTTAAAAATCCAAAAATATGAGAAACATACACGTTGAATAACAAATTATAATATTTGTGGTAGAACAATTTGCACGTTTATTCCGAATATCGATAAAATTTTATTTAGTTAAATATCATAAACTAATAAATATAATAAAATGCTCCAGCTGCAATATCTCTTTAATGCATCAGTTGTCGACATTCACTAACCTACATGACAAAAGGAAAACAAATTTAGAGTATGAATAGTAAATTATATAATAATTTAAATGTGAGTTGATTTAATGTGCATACCTCTGTCTCAAAGTGACGACATCGGGATAATCAATATTGATGAAGATACTTGTTTAAGGCAAATTACCTATGCGAATTATACCTTTTTTCAAATAGAAAAAATAGAATATTTTAGGAATGCTTTAAATGGAATTTGAGAGTCAGACTATTGATTTTTTCATAAACAATTAGTACATGCAGGAAAGCAAGAATTAAACCTTGGTAAACGTTGATGTGGACATATGCAAGGATGACAATTTTCCTTTCTGTTCCTATATCCTGGTATAAAGAATCTATATTCGGTGGGAAATTACCCACAAAATAAACACGGTGCGATGTCCTGAAATCAAAGTAAAGACGTGGTAATCTAAACAGTTATGATTGTACAAATCTGCATTATAAGGGCCAGAATACGGAATATCTTACTCTCCATCACTTAGTCTGAAGCGGATCATATCCCTTGAACCAAATCTGCTCAGGATTGTTCGCTTTGGTACCAAGTCTTCGACAACACCGATAACATCTGTTTCGACATTGTAAATTACTAACGTTTATAACTTTAGAAATCTTGATTGTCGACGTTTAAAATTCAATACATGTGGAGTAAACAGGCATCTCATCATAATTCGAATTCAAAAGAACGTCGGAAATAGCAGGCAGGGGAGTCAATTCAAACTTGTGCCGCGGAATCATTAGAGTATCCACTGGAACTACATCCACAATAGTGATGGGTAGGAACCGTATGCAGTTTGTGTTACGCACAGGCCTGTATAAACCAGTTGCAGGCATGATACCTATGTTCCTTATACGGTATAAGGTTCCTGGAATCAAAAGTCCGGCAAATTGATTCCAAATAGCAGGTGAAACAACTGCAACCATGTGCGTATTATGTAATATAAAGAGAGTATATGCATGAATAATGAATATGAAAAATAGAAATGTGGTGAACTCAATTACTTGCAATAGATTAAAAGCAATCACACCTCACAGTCGAGTAAAATAAGATTGTGCCTCGAGACCTCTCCATGACCATTCAGTGACATCCGCATTCTTGTCACCCTAACTTTCAACGTCCATGCAATTTAAGTGGCATTCAGATCGGACAAATGTTGATGGTTATCCATACCTGGCTGAAAGATGATAAATGTTTATAGGATTAATATATTATGTATAGTATATTTTGTTGAAATTGAAGAGAAATATGTGTACAAACCTGTATGTTCTTCAATAATTTTAGTGTAGAACAACTATAAAAGTTACTGAATATATAGAACCGTCTAAGTAGAATATGATCAATTTTGAATATGGGAAAGATACTCAATAACACCAATTTTAAAGGAAGATATTGTCATCTTGATTGTAGGCAGTTAGGATAATTTTTATAGGTTGTGGTATACTCTGCAAATCACAAAAAATAAGCATATTATATCATAATCCTAAATAAAGCAATGTGTGAATCAGGATTGCCATAATTAAGGTATTGATTTATGTCAAAATTAGGGGGCATATTTTGAGGTTATTCACGGGAAATATCGTGGAAACTTGTATAATGAGATGGAAAGTAGTTACATTTGGTAAATTTCAATATTGAGTAATGCGGGGAATTTAAAACATATAGTCTGACACTTTATTTTGAATTTAAGGCTGCTCATCATGAATATTTCGAGTCAAATTTAAGAACTTGTCTTCTCTTGAAAAAAATGATATTTTCGCTATACAATTTGAAATTAAACATTTCTTTCCATTATAAAATCTTATGTCCATAATGGACATTGATTGTTAAATTAAATGGTGTACGACAGGGTCCTTGATAAATAAGCACTACTTTTTAATAAAAGTAGTGCTTTAACCATGCTTCATTAAACGTAGATGATCAAGGTAATATTTAAATATTATAAACCAAACTTTTATTTATGTGTGATGACGCTGATCACAGTTATGAAGGATTAAAAATCAAATACATAGATAACAAATGTTAAAAACAGGGTAAAAACATTGTTAAGCAATCGAAATTGCAAATAATGTCACGTGGACAATAACTGTAAAAAATCATTCAGCCATAAGCAAGATGAAAGCTCTGGAAAATACTCAAAGTTGAAGCATTCTATCAACCTTCCTGCAAGCAAAAGTAACATATTCATTAATTAAATTAGGTGGACATAGTTTTAGAGTGATGAATAAGGGCAATTCCTAGTCAGCGAAAAACACTTTGGTATATAAGTAAATAGGATGTCTAACATAGGATGCTAGTTATTATCAGTACCTTCTTAATTTTTTTGGTAACAGATTTAGCAGAGCCTGGAGTACCATTACCGTCATCACCTTCAGAGTACTATACATGCAAACACGTTTTAATAAGAAAGTCTGCAAATATTAGTATTCAGCATGGAATACTAAAGAGAACTCAAATATAACATAACCGCATTATAATCTCACTTCAAAACTCATGTTGATGGAATAATCTTCGTACAAAATTGGAGATTCAGAAGGATTTGAAGTGTTCATCGTTGGTTCATATAAATCATCAGCATAAAAGATGTTGTTATCCTCAACAACGTTTGATTTTGTCAGACCGAGCTCAACTGAAATTAGTCTTCCGACTAATGATTTAATCACTTCTGGAAAGGCTTTGGAGGAATCCTGAACACAGTTGTAGAAAATAAGAATGCATATGTGTTATAACATGGTGACGCTGCAGCTATTTTATTTCAACAGTTATTTACCTTATCGTAATCAGAAACCACCTTTGCAGCACTTTTTCCAAGAACTCTTCTAGAAACTCGATCATTCAAAACAATATTACAGGAAAATATCTCATCCTCGGCAAGGACCATGATACGGAACCTTGAGAAAATAGTTAGCTATTTTATAAAGGCTTTAATTAACAGTATCAAGCCTACAAATATTTCCAATAAATTGAAATAGTTAGGTTACCTCTTCGGAGACACGGGAATGTTTCGAGGACATTGGGTACATTTGAATACTGTTCCAATGCGCTCAACCTCGTGGAGACATTTGTTACAGCTATAAAACCACCAATTTGTTTCCTCATTGACCTTAATGATCTTAAAGGTGCAGCAAATTCTTTTCTGGGGTACGATGAAAATGTAATATTTAACAACAAAAGCAACCATATAAAAAATACCATTTCTGAATATTATATAAATGCAATACCTTGAGGTGATCGTATGTCAGATTCTCATTAAGGTCTTTGAGTGACAATTTTTCAAATAATGTGGGAACCAGTTCAATTTGTTTAGCTTAGAATAATTTATCTCTTTTCATTATATATCCTTCCTCAAGCAACCTAAACATATTGAAGAAATTCATAAATAGAGCAAAACATCGATAAGTTAATTTTAACTCTATATTTACTTGTTACCTCTGCCTCATATCATTCACAGATTCATCATCTAGATTTATATATAGATGAGTAGATGGTAATGTACCAATCTGAACAGAACCTGTATATGGGAATAAAGTTAATTGTTTAATCAGCAAGAATATAACTGTGTAATAGATTTGATTGCATAAGTACTTACTCATAAATGTAGTCACTTTTGTACTTGTTATAATAGCAATGATCGGTTTTTTGGGATTTCCTGCCATCTCGTTGTTGAAAGACACAACAAGATCACCCCAAACAGTAACTTTGTGGGCATTACTACAAAATAGGTTTAGATATCATATATGTTAATAATATATTAGCAATATGCGGTGTATATGCGTAATTACACTACTGATCAAATATACATATGCACATTACTTTGAATCGCATATTCTAAACTTCACAATGTCCCTATCTCCGTATCGAGTATGAAGCTTGTTCAAACCTTCATACTCCTCCACAACTCCAATAATATCTGTTTAACATAAAATTTATTTACATAATATTAAAGTAGGTTGTCTTATATTTGTAGGAGAATTGTTCCATATGAGTTAACTACGATAATATCGAGTTAAAAGAGTGCGTTACCAGACCTATTACAAATTCAGGTTGCTGTTGAGGAAGACATTTATTTGCTTCTGCAAACAAATCTCCCAGGTCTAAAAACTCAAACTTTTGTGAAGGGATCATGCCATCATCATCAGCAGTCCTCACAGTAGTGGAGCCTGTAAATCTGATGCAGAGGGTTGACTGCACAGGCTTCAAGTTTCCAACAGGATCTTTAACTGCAAACTGGTAAAAAACATAGACACCGCCTTCCACAATTTTCGTGCTGAATCCATTCCAAATGTTATGATAGGCAAAGGCATGAACATGGTTATCCTATATTTAGATAATTTAAATGACATAAATATATAATACTGGAAAAAAGGATTGACAGCAAATAACGCAAAGATGAATAAATTTAAAACATACATCATCGTCAAGGAGAATAAGATTGTAGCCTTTCAATGAGTTCGTCTCTAAAGTCATGTTAGCCCACATCTTGGTAACCCTGACCTTAATTTTCCAGTTAGTGCTTGCCTTGTCGAGATTGGATAGACGATCAAATGATTCCATTGAAAAAGATCACTATAAGAAGAGTAAGAAAAAAGTTCATTCAAAAATTTAATAACAACTCCGCGGGTAAGATATTTATACATTCAATATTCTAAGAACTGTATAAATCGCTTAAAGAATTGAAGATCTTACAAAATGGTTGAACTCTTGAGAGAAAGAAAGGATGATGCTTAGCAAATGACAAAACTCCTGTAAAAATGTTGAAAATATATTTAACCAACAAGGCATTAGGGAGATGCCAACAATTTAGCTCGAAATTGATAGTGCAAATCTATTCCTTTAATTGAGAATTAGAGTAATATCCCGGTTTAATTTGCTGATAATTCTTAAGGTAAGTGTTTGATGTGATTATGACAACAAACCAACCTTATCATTTGGGTTTTTGCCAACAGAAAAAGGGAAAACTGAAATCCAATTCCTAATAAAATATGTACAGTATATAAACAATTAAGAAAATCTTCCTAATCAAATAGATTATACATATTTTTAATAGACAAAATAATTGGAGATTTATTGTTTATATTATGTTCATAGACGGATGCAGTAAAAAAAAGTGTAACATTTTGGATGTTGAACTCACACCATTGATATTTCAAACACAATAAATCCAGAGTTAAGAAGGAAATATAGAAAAATGTTACAGGAAGTTCTTAATATGTCATGTCAATTGTCTACACTTGGAAGATTGTAAAACACTTCCTCAAAAACTACATTATTTGTGATATCTGTGTTAATACCATCACAACTATCTATGAGAATATGGAGGCCTTCAGGTCGTGTCACTCTGGATATAGCAACATAAATGTGTCCATGCGAGAAAGCTGTTTTAGGAAGGTAAAGCCCAACCGTATCAAGTGATTGTCCCTGACTTTTGTTAATCGTCATGGCATAACATATTTGAATCGGAAACTGAACGCGTTTAAATTCAAACGGCCAGTTCGTGTCACTTGGAATCATCTCAATTCTAGGTATTAGATGTTTCGTTCCAACATGAGAGCCACACAAAATCTCACATTCAATACTGTTCTTCCTACAGGATTTCACAATCATTCTTGTACCATTGCATAATCCCATGATCTGGTTTAAGTTTCTCATAAGCATGACGACAACTCCTACCTTCAATTTTAACTCATGCTTAGGAATGCAAGGCATATTGATAGAGTTTAGATACTCAACTGGAAAAGCGGATCTAAAATCATTATCATCATCACTTGCATCATCAATTGAATCCTGACTCAGATAAGTGTAAACCATGCCAGGAATTTTTTCAAGTATCGTTGTATTAATCTCATCCACCACGATATTGGTAGGTGTGAGTATGGCCCTTGATCTGAGGTATTCATGTGAAGAGATATTTTATATAAAAACTGGGTACGTCACTTCAAAAAGCTTCTGGATTGAATCTCCGGACGTATGAACAATATATTGATCAGGAATCTTTATTAACATTTCACCAGTGTCTGGACTTAGAGAAATATTGGTTTCTTTGCCATCACCGACAGCAAGCTGCCACTTGCTAAAGTCCGCAATGGTTTTGTTCTCCAAATCACTATTTCCTGCATTAAGCCGCATGTTTTGCATCAATAAAAATACTTCACAGGATTCCCAAAGCTTGGATTTATTGAGGGTAGAGCAGACAACTTCAGCCCTTGACTCTTTTGGAATGACAGGAAGTATCTACCTAAAATCTCCACCAAAAATAATGGTTATACCACCAAATGGCTTTTTAGCTCTGCTTTTATCAATAGCAGACATAATATCTCTCTAGGATCGATCAACGCATTCAAAAGCATGATGATGTTGCATAGGAGCCTCGTCCTAAATTATTAAATCAGTTCGCTGAAGTAGCTCAGAAATATCAGTCCCGTGTCTTAAACCGGCAGAACAATTTTCATCAAGCTTGAGTGGAATGTGAAAGCGGGAGTGTGCGGTTCTTCCACCGGGAAGCAACACAACAGCTATACCACATGAGGCAATAGAAAGCACAATCTTATGCTCTGATCATAATCGACAACACAGTGTCTGCCACAAGAAAGTCTTTCCACATCCTCCACTTCCGTAAACAAAGAAAACACCACCTTTTTTCTGGTTGATATTGTCAAGAATGGAATCATAGACTATCTTATGTTCATCATTGAGAATACTATGATTTATTGTGTGGATTCTCTTCATTTCTTCTATATCATAGGATGTTTCCTCAAGAATTAGTCTATTCTCAGAGTTGAAAAAAAAGCATCTCCGGGATATAGCATATCTGGGAAGTTTCTAAGGCTTTTACCAATATCATTCAACAATTTCTCTATCTCTGCAATAAAATTAATAAAACTTGATAACATTAATCCAAACATGGAACATGTAATATGTACAAAGCATTATTAACAGCTCATAAGCGTAATTCTGGATCTCAATATCTGATAGACAAAGGTTTGGATTCCCAGTTAGATGTCGCCTCACAAGAAGAATATCATCTGACATGCATCCCCAATGAGCTTCCCAAAGGCTACGCGGATGAAAGACTGGACTGTATACTAAAATGTTGACAAACATGGCACGTAATTGTGGAGGCATGGATGTATGCACATTTTTACCTATAGCTTCGTGCCATTGCTGGTCGTTCTGAAGGATACCTAGCGCGGCACAGGCTTCGTGAAAGGAGTTATAAGCATGGTCGTTGACTGTCTTCAAATCATCAAAATATACAGCACCTTTAATCCTGAGCAGGAGCATGCGGAGATATAATAGTTCACCGCTAGATGAATGTACTTCAGCAAGCCTACCGATGACATCACCTCTTTTCCTCTGTTTCCAGATACCAGGTTGTGGATGCCATGTAAACTTGCTTGGAAATTCTGAATAGGTTAAATTTGAGGCCTCTACATATGTTTTATTTGCATCAAACCATGCTTCTAATTTGCTTTTCTTTGTTCCAGCATTGTCGAAAACTTCCTGTAGAATTTGTGAGCCTTTAAACGACACATGCTTGTCATTCGGTAGATGTACTGGCAATCGTTCAACGGAAGGCCACCGGGAATGGATGTCAAAACCAAATATCCTCCATGATGCTTCAGATGCAAAAACATATCTTCCATCCAAGTATTGCTTGACTTCATCAAGCGGCCGTTTTTCAGGAGTGATTGTGGTTGTTCACCCTTTTTTGTTGTTTGTTTTTCTCCTCAGACACATGGTGGCGGTATCATGTCCTTTTAAACAATATTTAAACAGATATTTCAATGATCTGGAGCTGTTACAAATCTCCAAATTTGTGTGACATTGAAATCTTATTAGAAGATCTCGATTGTAGGGGACAACATAACGATTATCCAGGTCAATTCCCTTTTTCTTTACGGTAATTCCAGTTTTCCTCCTCTTATAGATGGGAAAGCCACAGTCATCAAAGTATGTGTGAGAATTATACCTGTTAAAAAGGAAAGAACGATGTTTCAATTTAATTAAAATAAATCTAAAAGAAATGTTTTACTAAAATGTGAAAAATTAAATGTTATATTCTTCCAGCAGTTTTTGGAAAATTAATTTAATGTAAAAGATCTCAGAATTACCTTTTAGGAAAATGTTTAATACAACGGCCTTTAACCATACACGGAGAATTGACACAGTCAGTGCCACATGGTCCATGGATCATGTAATTCTTGACAACTTCGTAACCAACTGGATCAATACTTGGGTCAGGAATTTCTGCAGAAACCATTTTATCTATTTGTTCAGTTATTTTGGGATGATCGTTTGGATGCAACCATATTAGCATGTGAGCATGTGGCAATCCACGCTTTTGAAACTCTATGACGTGCATTACTGTAATATGAAATTGATGAAAATAATTAAATAAAGCCTTACATACATGTCATTTTAAATTTAAATCATAAGCAATTTGTTAGAGGAAGAAATCCTAAAAATAGCATACCTCCAATACAACGTCCAAAGCAGTTCTTATTTTTTATTTGATCAAGAAGTTGGTCAACTTTCATTTTAAATACCCTTGCAACGACGTCGGGTGCATCAACAACATCAACACCAGGTAGAAATTTTAACATCCTCTGAATTTCAGGCCATTTTTTGTTAGTGGTCATCGTAAGGAACAATGATGGGTGTCCAAGTGTTCGACAAATTGTCCGTCCTTGAAATACTAGTTCATGTATCTTTTATTACCAGTGAAGGAGGCTGGTAAAATTGTTGCCTTACCGACATTTTCAGGATTGCTGTCACTCTTGTTTAGTGTATCTCGTATGTTGTGGTACATATTAGAACGAATTGTAGTCTGGTGACCTCTGATCCAGTCAAGTCTGTATTGCTCAATCGCAGTAAATGCGTCAATAACATATTGCTGCCATAAACGACCTCCCAGATGTGGAGTCAAACCTGAATATACATGAGACAATTTCGGGAGAAAAGTAGAATGGTAGAATTAATTCATATATAAGTGTTCAAATTTAGGTCATGATTTTGAACATACCTTCCGAAGGCCGTATCATGAGTTTATAATTGTAATATTCTTTCATCGTGATGAACTCTCTCTCCCCCTTTTCATCCGGATCTTCATCTTCGGTATTCTGACGTTGTTTCTGATTTTTTTGATTTGGTATGTTTAAAGGGATTTGACGGTAATATCCGATGTCTCCATGAGGAAAAAGAATAGGATACTGAAGCTGCATAAACCGTGGATCTATTTCAAAAATTCTCTCCAATCCGTTGGTTCTCGAATAGATTATTGTATCCTTGCATCATTTAGCATACTCGTCAGTGACAATCAACCCGACAACTTCATTCGATGGACCAATATGGTTAGGTCGACCAGATGCGGAAGACGAAGATATTAGAACCAATCTAAATTCATCAAATGGATTCTGACTAATTCTTTCACGTGCCATACGAAAACCTTTGACCAAACGATTATGTTTATCCAACATTTCTAACAAGGACTCAACGATTTCTTCATCCACGGTATCGCGTCCTCCCTTAACGGAATTTATTCTGTTATGTACTTCATCTTTAGTGTCATATATGTAGAGTTGACAGAATTTGGGGTTCTCACCATCAAGTGGTACAAAGCTTCCCATACTGTGGTAATTTACACCTTTTACCTTGAAACAGTAAGAAGCACCGTCATGATTGATACTACGATCAATTTGACCTCCGGTGGAAGACATGGCAAATATACAGTTGTACATTCTAATATTTTCCTTGAAATGCCTAAAACAGGATCCACCAGTAAGGAGTGAAGCGAGAGGCTCGGGAGGTTGCTTTTCTTTCTCAAGAATTATCTGACCATTTTTACAACAAAGAGAGAAAGTTGGATGCTTTTTGGTTGCTTTTTTATTGTTTCTTTCATGATTCCACATGATGGCCTGATACTTTGAACAAATTCTATCAGGATCACTGACATCGAGGTACTCACTCCACTTAGTAACAGTATTGTCAAAATCATGTACATCAACATCGTCACAATCACCTACAAATTTTAAAATTATTATGACTGTGGAACATCAGAGTAATTAAGAATGAAACTGAATTTAAGTTCATACTGGTAGATATACAATCACTATCGCTGATGTCACAATCTTCAACATTGTTAAATTCTCCTAATAAGTTCTTAGAACCTGAACTTTCTCCTTGCTCATAATAACTTTTTACGGAAGATGTATCATATGTTGAAGAACCTGGACTAATTTTACCACAGGTTTTTTTGGATTGTTGTTTTACAGCGATATCACTGCTGGAACCTAAAGTTACTTGTGGTCGTTTAAATATAGTGGATGCGGGCAGTGCAAAAGTGACAGTACTCTTGGCACTTTGAGTATTTTTTGGAGCTGCAATATTTCGTTGTTCTCCTGCTACAACAACAACATTGTTAATAAGATCAACTACTACTATCTTTATTTGCATAAATAGTAAGCATCTTTAATATACAATTTTGATTTTGAAACGCACCTTCAAATCCCATGGGTCGTAATTTATGAACGCATGGAGTATCAGGAGTTGCGCATATTTATCCATTTATCTGTACACCTACATGGTTGACCCAAAATTTATCAAATTGTGCGATGAATTTAACAATTTGAAAATTGTATTTTTCAATATAGCAATAAGACAACCATGGACAACTGTAATAAAAAATAACGTTGGTTATGTTTTGACCTGATATTTGAGAACAGTATGAACGTGAAGTGTTTCCAGGTTGGGTGTATGGAGAATTATCGAGTAATTCTCTGTCACGCGGACTATTTCCGCACAGCCTATTTTTTCTTTTACCTGGAGAAAAATATAACCAATTCAGCCAATATCATATAAAATTAAACACAAATTTTTCCAACTATAAGTGAACTAAAATGTGCCTGATGTTTGAGAAGCATGTGAAGGTGACGCAGTTCCCACAGGCTTGTGCACAATGCTTTCACTAACAGTTGGATCATCCGTCAGTGTACTCAGGAATATTTTCCGTTCCTTAAAACTGCAGTTCTTTCGACGCACCCTCATTTAGTTTTTTTTTTCCTGCAATTTCCAGTAAAGACATTTATATTATCAAACAGGATTCTTTAGTAAAAAAATAAAATAACTGATCACACTTATTATTGTTTACCAGGTTGTTTCAGGTTTGGTTTTGCATTTGGTTTAGTATTGAGGCAATATCTGTCAGTACCTAGTTTCTCAAAACTAGGTTGGAAATTAATGTCAACCTGAACTTCATGGAGAGTTGTCATTAACATATGTCCGGTGGCTAATCTATCCTTATCACTGGATTGGTAATTACCGATAACTGAAACTGCATAATCAAAAGGTATATTAAAATTAAGAATATTGTAGCTATAAATGTAAAGAATTTACCAGCCTTTGTCGTGTCAAGAGTGCGCAGAGACTATTTGCCTAAATTTCCAAACACAATGGAAAATCTCTGGAGATTTGTTGCTTACATAGTTCTACGTTAATATCTTGTAGCTTTGTGTGTTTAAGATGCCTATTTTCAATTCCACTGAATGCTGAACATGGTATTGTATAAACACAACATTAGTATTACATTAAGAAGCAAACAAAAACATGTCAAAGTGGACCGCAGTATACGACAGACCTTGACTATGTTCAATACTTGATCGGCTGAGAGATGATATACTCGACGGAATTATTGGACTCTGATTAACCTTGCGACTATCTGACAATGCATGTCCAATCAAAATTATTAGATAAGATCCGGGTTTAACTAAAGCAAAGAATAGAGAAAAACTTATTTTCAATTCCACTAAATGTTGATCATGGTATTTTGTAAACACAACATTAGTATTACATTAAGAAGCAAACAAAAACCATTCAAAGTGGCCGAACCTGCAGACTGTAAATTCTGACTAAATTCGATATTCTTTGATAATTCAGTCAAAGGAGACAGTTTTGCAGAATTACCTGCATCCATGAAAGGAGAATACAAAGTTAACTTAAAATACCAGGCCTATCTACATACATGACTGTCTTGCAATTCAAGTTACCGTTAATTGTTTTTAGAGGATTACGGCTAAGATATTATGTATTATTAGTCCTCAAAGACTGATTGAACGGCTGCAGTTTGGTACCTGTAACAATCACAAATAAACAACATTAACTATACATCAAAATTGTTAGAATGTCCGGCTTTGGCCATGTTCAATAGTTGATCGGCTGAGAGATGCTTAACCTAACAAAATTAGCGGGTTCTGATTCTCATTGCTACTATCTGAAAATGCATTTCCACGCATATTTATTGGATCAGATCCGGGTTTAACTGAAGCAAAGAATAAAGATAACCTTATTAACGTCTACATAATAACTTTTAGATTCAAACTACGTCAGTAAAATGAAGAAACTTTACATGAATCATTGCAGGAGGAAATCATCTGGTAATTATCTGCACTCTGAGAATTAGTCATGTCTGTAAGAATGGAATCTACATTCCGGCCACGGACGCGACATTTTTTTTCTGATTGGACAAAAAATGAAAAATCATTACCAAATACAAAACAAAAAGTGTAACAATGAGACATGTTCATCAGATTTCATACCTTGATTACCTGAGGTGTGCGATGCATTCAAAATATTTTCAGTATTACGACTACGAACACGTTTGGATCCTACCATTAGTGATTAACGTACATAATGTATAATCCTGTGAATCGCATGACAAAATAACAGATAATAATCCAACAGCAAATTAGAAACTGGTGATAAGTAATACCTTGAAATTCCATGATTATGATAATGTTTCAGCGCCAAGATTCAGTTTTCAGATCCAATGGTCATCCATTGTAGCTTCTAATTCGCGAGAGAGAGAGAGAGAGAGAGAGAGAGAGAGAGAGAGAGAGAGAGAGAGAGAGCGAGCGAGAGAGGGAGAGAGTGAGAGAAAAAGAAAGAGTATGGAGGAAGAGTGAAAGAGTAATGTAACAGAATGAGCAAATCATGCATGATTTGTTTTTTTTGAAATTATTTTCCATAGATAGGCTGATTTTGAAATTCAAAAATAGGTAATTAGTAATTAAGATGGGTCAATTGAAGCTAATTGGATAGTTCATGGATATGGCAAAATATATAGGATTTGGGTCATGGGTAAATTTATTTACCCATGGGTAAATTATGGAGTAGTCATTAACATATATAGATAAAGGGAATTTGTCAAATATACCAACTTTTGAAAATTTATTTGCAACTCTACTACCTTATTAAAAGTCTTGCAAATTTACTATTTTTTTAAAAATACACACAATTAAATTGCAATAATACAATCTCTCTGATCCTCATCCTTTCTCACCTCATCTTCCTCCACCACAATCTCCCTCCACCACCACCACCCCCTGAACCCCCCTCCTCCTCCACCCCCACCCCTACCCCCCGAATCCCCCTTCTCCGCCACTTCCACCACAATCCACCGTCTCTACCACACCTTCGCCTCCACTCCCGAATCCACCACCTACACCCCCAATCCACCATCTCCGATGTCCGCCATGTCATGCTTTACCCTACTTCCGGCGCTCTCTCCGGACTTAATTTGAAATCAGGGTAAGAATGATTTCTTAACCCCAAAGGCAATAGCTAATGGAATCAAAGCTAAAGGTCTTCAAAAACTTAGATGGTATTGTCACATGTGTAATAAACAATGTCGAGATGAGAATGGATTTAATTGTCATTGTATGAGTGAAGGTTATCAACGTCAGATGCAAGTTTTTTGTCAGAACCCCGATTGTGTCGTTGACGGGTTTACGGAGGAGTTTGAGAGCACGTTTTTAGAGCATATGAAGAGGAGTCATAGGTTTAGTCGTATTGCGGCTACGGTTGTTTATAACGAGTAATGATTGTTTTTAGTTGATTTTGGGTTTATTTTTAGTTGATGTCATGGTTGTTTTGTGATATTGGTATCGGCCTGCAGGGGCACTCATTTGCAACTACATGAGCATCTTATTTTGCAACTAAATGTAATTTTCAACAGATTTTTTCAAATTTGCTTTTGTGGTTGCATATATTGTTACTAGCAATTGCGGATATGGTTGCAAATGCAACCTCCATATTTTTGTAAATATTTTTTGAAAAATATCATTTTTGCAATTTGTTTTAAAAACTGGCAATATTTTTACATAAAATTTGTAAAACTTGAATATTTATGAAAAAAGCCCTATAATAAATATATTTTAAATTTTATTATATTTAATTGATAAATTACATGTCATTTGGGCCTGCTTTTTCACAAAAAAACATACATTTTGATAAAAATCATTTTGATAAAAAACATGCTTGTACACATGTTTTGGCGGAATCTCGTGAGAGAAACTCTTGTTATAAAAGGAGCCAATAACCCTTTATTCTAACCTTTTACATCTGCGAACTAAAAGCCCGCATTTTACTTCATCGAGGTAGGCAACATTTTGTTTACAAATTTTTATTGTCTATTTTAACTTGTATCCAAGCCAGCAGAGTAAAAAAAGTGGTCTTAATCACCCATCTAATCATTCCTGCT